>NC_141693.1:70429415-71093476 GCF_964263255.1 Lissotriton vulgaris
AGTTGAGATAGGGATTCACATACACTGGTGACAGCTTTTGAATTGGCTTTAAAACCATTCAAAGATGACTGCAGCATCTACGTGGGATGTGGTGGACTAAGTGGCAGCCAGAGTCCTATAGCACTGCTTGTCATTTAAAAAAACAACTTTGACATAGCCAATAGGTCTCCCCTTTGGGACCTTATAAGTGTTTAGTTATCCAGTACAATATCCTTGGTGCAACAACTTCAAATGCTGTATGGCTAAACGCTTATAAGGTCCCAAAGGTGAGACCTATTGGCTAGGCCAATGCTTGTTTGTTTTTTCCTCTTTTTCATTGTAGTTGCCAGGTCATCTGCTGTGGAGCCTCACACGATTCTTCTCCCGCTCCATGGGTTTCTTTGTTTATTTAAGCTCTTTGTCTTAATAGATTTTTTATTTGTTTATTTAATACTTGTGCTCAATCATGTCGGAGAATGGTGATGAAGTAAAAATGTTGCCCCCCCCTGGAAATATTTCTGCGGACGCCCATGGCTGCAGTGTGACATACCTCACCTGATAACACACAGGCTCCCGCTCAAAGCTGCAGTGTGACAAACCTCACCTGATAACCCACAGGCTCTTGCTCTAAGCTACATTGTGACATACCTCACCTGATAACACACAGGCTCCTGCTCAAAGCTGCAGTGTGACAAACCTCACCTGATAACACACAGGCTCCCGCTCAAAGCTGCAGTGTGACAAACCTCACCTGATAACCCACAGGCTCTTGCTCTAAGCTACAGTGTGACATACCTCATCTGATAACACACAGGCTCCTGCTCTAAGCTACAGTGTGACATACCTCACCTGATAACACACAGGCTCCCGCTCTAAGGTACAGTGTGACATACCTCACCTGATAACACACAGGCTCCTGCTCTGAGCCACAGTGTGACATACCTCACCTGATAACACACAGGCTCCTGCTCTAAGCTGCAGTGTGACATACCTCACCTGATAACACACAGGCTCCCGCTCTAAGCCACAGTGTGACATACCTCTCCTGATAACACACAGGCTCCTGCTCTAAGCCGCAGTGTGACATACCTCACCTGATAACACACAGGCTCCTGCTCTAAGGTACAGTGTGACATACCTCACCTGATAACACCCAGGCTCCTGCTCTTAGCCACAGTGTGACATACCTCACCTGATAATACACAGGCTCCCGCTCTAAGCCACAGGGTGACATACCTCACTTGATAATACACAGGCTCCCGCTCTAAGCCACAGGGTGACATACCTCACCTGATAACACATAGGCTCCTGCTCTAAGCCGCAGTGTGACATACCTCACCTGATAACACACAGGCTCCTGCTCTAAGCTACAGTGTGACGTACCTCACCTGATAACCCACAGGCTCCTGCTCTAAGCTACAGTGTGACGTACCTCGCCTGATAACCCACAGGCTCCTGCTCTAAGCTACAGTGTGACATACCTCACCTGATACCACACAGGCTCCTGCTCTGAACCACGGTGTGACGTACCTCACCTGATAACACACAGGCTCCTGCTCTAAGCCACAGTGTGACATACCTCACCTGATAACACACAGGCTCCTGCTCTAAGCTACAGTGTGACATACCTCACCTGATAACACACAGGCTCCTGCTCTAAGCTGCAGTGTGACATACCTCACCTGATAACACACAGGCTCCTGCTCTAAGCCACAGTGTGACATACCTCACCTGATACCACACAGGCTCCTGCTCTGAACCACGGTGTGACGTACCTCACCTGATAACACACAGGCTCCTGCTCTAAGCCACAGTGTGACATACCTCACCTGATAACACACAGGCTCCTGCTCTAAGCTACAGTGTGACATACCTCACCTGATAACACACAGGCTCCTGCTCTAAGGTACAGTGTGACATACCTCACCTGATAACACACAGGCTCCTGCTCTAAGCCACTGTGTGACATACGTCACCTGATAACACACAGGCTCCTGCTCTGAGCCACAGTGGGACATACCTCACCTGATGACACACAGGCTCCTGCTCTAAGCTACGGTGTGACATACCTCACCTGATAACACACAGGCTCCTGCTCTAAGCCACAGTGTGACATACCTCACCTGATAACACACAGGCTCCTGCTCTAAGCCACAGTGTGACATACCTCACCTGATAACCCACAGGCTCTTGCTCTAAGCTACAGTGTGACATACCTCACCTGATAACACACAGGCTCCTGCTCTAAGCCACAGTGTGACATACCGCACCTGATAACCCACAGGCTCTTGCTCTAAGCCACAGTGTGACATACCTCACCTGATAACCCACAGGCTCTTGCTCTAAGCCACAGTGTGACATACCTCACCTGATAACCCACAGGCTCTTGCTCTAAGCCACAGTGTGACATACCTCACCTGATAACCCACAGGCTCTTGCTCTAAGCCACAGTGTGACATACCTCACCTGATAACCCACAGGCTCTTGCTCTAAGCCACAGTGTGACATACCTCACCTGATAACCCACAGGCTCTTGCTCTAAGCTACGGTGTGACATACCTCACCTGATAACACACAGGCTCCTGCTCTAAGCCACAGTGTGACATACCGCTCCTGATAACACACAGGCTCCTGCTCTAAGCTACAGTGTGATGTACCGCACTTGATAACCGACAGCCTCCTATCTCAATAGAAATCTCTGAATTACCTGCAGAAACCAGTGCAGTAACATTGATTTATCTGGTAATTCTCCATTTTATTACAGAATGCACAGAGGTTCTTTATGATTTTAAACATGAAATTACCACATCAGTGATTCTCCATCGCTCTGAATGAGCGCCATTGTAGGACATCCCCTCAGCGTCTCCTTCTGGGTGAACACATCCATTGTGCTGGCAGGACGGGCAGCCCGCTCTCCCCAAATCTTGTATCTTCCATCCCAAGGGCTGAAACTTCTGTTACCCACTTCTTTTAAATTCTCTCCTGTCAGTCACATCGACTGACGCTTGACTTCAGCCTGTCTCTGGCTCTTTGACTGTCTCTGCCTGTGGAGGGTTTTCTTCCTTGTGCTTTCACGCTGGATCGCGCTTCTCTGCAGCTTCAAAAATTCTGACCTCTCAACAGTTTGTGAGGTGTCTGAGGGACGAGGAGGACAGGAGTGTGAGAAGGACAGAAGATGGGAGAAGGGAAGGTAGTAACAGTTTACAGTTCAGAAATTAGGAAAATCATGCTAGTGGTCTGACTTTTGAAAGAAACTATCAACCCCTCCATCCTCCTCCTGGACTCTGACTCTAAGGACAGTTTGTAGGAAGATTTTTAATATCTAACCAGCTTTTCTTTGCTTCTGACAGAACAAGCTAAGAACTAAGAAGAATAACATTGAATCTGAAATTGAAAAACTGCAACAATTCCTGAAAGAAAATGAGCAAACACTGCTTGAAAAACTGGAGGAGATGGAGAAAAATATTACCATGGTAGAAAATGCAAATATCACCAAACTGTCCAATCAAATCACCTCTCTCAATGCCCTGATAACGGAAATAGAAAAGAAGTGTGAGGCACCAGCGTGGGAACTCCTGAAGGTGAGATACTGTTTGGGAAAGAAAACAAAAGAAGTAAGTGAAATATTCATCTTGTGTGTGCATTATTAAATGATCTCGTGGCTGGGTCAATGCACAGTGGCTCCGTGCACTCTGACAGCCGCAGACAATATACAGAGAATAATAATTTACATTGTCCTGCTTGATGCTGAAAGCCCAATTCAATATACAAACTGTGGAATGTGCAGTGACCTCTCACAGTGTTATATACAAGTTAATGCAACACACCAAGCAATTCCAGTAACAGTAGCTAGTATATGGAGACCAAGGAGCAAAATGTGAAAAAGCGGAATAAAAATTAAAGGCATAATGTGAGATTGCAGAAAGTTCAGTCTAGTCCTTTCACTGCCCAAGACAGAAACAGCCCCTGCAGGCCAACACAGCAAAGCACACAGCAAAGTGGGAGTTCCTCCTCCCAGCTTCTCCAGCTCTTCTTCTTGGCTGTCTTCTTTGTCCAAAAGAGTTCTAAAATTCAGGGGTTTGGGCTCCACTTTTTATAGCCCAAAATCCTTTTTACTCTCAGGCAGGGAGTGTCTGTGCCAAGCCCGAACCAGTTCTGCCTTCTCTGGTGTGGCTTCCAAGCAGGATGTGGAGACGGTATTGTCAGAGGCAGGCCAGGCCCATTCAGGTGCAAGGAAATCTCCTCCCCCTACTCTAAATGCAGCCCAGGTCTATTCAGCCCTTTCCTGACCCACCTAGACTATCCGGAGCCACTGCTGTCCCCAGCCCCTGTCATCCAAAACCCAGACAGTCAATCCACAAACCCAGCAGAGGCCTTCTGGATGGCTGAGTAAGAAAATTCCTACTTTCTAAGAGTGGTATTTTCAAACCCAGAATGTGAAAATCACCTTCACTAAAAGATGCGTCTTTAGTTCAGGCATACTAAACTTTATTTTTCTACCTAGTTCCCAGGGACAGTTATGTTTATAAGATGTTATAAACAAACTCCCCATTCTGTCCTATGGCAACAGTTAGCCTTGCAATAGTGAACAAGCACTGGCGTTGCCAATAGGTTTCGCATTTGGAAAGTTGGAGCTATTGGTTTTGTAAATGAAATTTTATATTTATATATTGTTATTGACAATGCCAATAACGATATATAAATATAAAATGTCATTTACAAAAACCAATAGCTCCAACTTTCCAAATGCGAAACCTATTGGCAACGCCAGTGCTTGTTTTTTATATCTTTATAGCGCGGGTGCCGAACGCAGATGCAATGCAAAAGGTATCGCATTTGCGAATGTTTAAGCTATTGGCATTGTAAATGACAATGCCTTTTATTTATCTGTTTTAAAAACAACACATAAATAAAGGGCATTGTCATTTACAATGTCAATAGCTCAAACTCTCGTAAATGCGAGACCTATTGCATTGCAAATGCTTGTTGGAGGAAGAGGCTGACATTGTCCCGAGTCACTTGATGTCCATATTATTATGTGCCTGAATGGGTCGGATTCTAAGTTCCGCGTAATACAAATTACCAGTGAGCATAGTAACCAGAGCATCATATCTTCCAACACTCAGGCTAGAAGAGGGAATCTTTATTTTCCAAAAGCTTTGCCTGTCAGGCCTCTGTCAGCGGCGTCCTCTCCTTCCTGTGGCTTAGCGGGAATGTGTTGTGTAGGGGAGCCCTGGCAGCTCTACAAAGGAACAGCCCTGTTTCGCAAACGGCCCTTGTTTTGTGCCTGCAAAGACCGAGGCTGTCTTTGCTTATGACAATGGGTGGCTTGTCTGGGGTGTCTTATTTCGGTTTCATCCTGGGAGAACACAGCCTGCTGCGGACTCGGTGATAGCAGGATGTGTGTTGCAACTAAGAGGACATTGGTGAAAAAATGCTTCAGACGACAAAATACGTGTTAAACCCTTGTATGCCTTAACAGCAAACGGCAGGCAGCCCTTCCCATATGACTATCCTTCCAAACAAGTAACAAACGGGCCAGTGAGGCGATGCGAGAGAGAAGGCAGGCGCTGGAGGGGGAGGGGGTGGGGGTGGGCTGCCCATATGGAGAGAGAGGGGGGTGGGCTGCCTGCTGGGCTGGGCTGCCTCTGATGATCTAATGCGAGTCACGGAAGGCAGGCGCTGGAGAGGGAGGGCGTGGGCAACTCGAACGACCATATGGCTGGGAGAAGCTGTGTGAGGGAGGCTGGGCTGGCTGGGCTCGTTCACGAGAGGCTTGTGGTCACGTGATTCTCGTGGTGACTCACATGCACTGTGAAGAAACTGCAGTGGTTTGACTAGTCGATCGAGCACTTGAATTTTCGCCTATTACATTCGCAAGCGAATGATAATAGGCGAAACCTAAAAACGAAATTAGCAGTAATATACTACCAGGACCTACCACACACACCAGGGCATGTCCTACCTTTCACATACACTGCACCCTGCCCACAGGGGTACCTTGGGCCTACCTTAGGTGTGACTGACATGTAAGAAAAGGGATGGTTAGAGCCTGGCATGTGGGTGCACTTCCCAAGTCGACATGGCAGTACTAGACTGCACACAGGTTCTGCAATAATAATAATAATCCACATTTGTAAAGCGCAAACAATCACCCATAAGGGTCTCCAGACGCTGGGGGCCGTAGGGAAGATTAAGCAAGCTATTGCTTAGAGTCACATGGTGCAGAGCTAATTTACCGCCGGCCCCGGGGATCGAACCGTGATCCCCAGATTCCAGCGTCAGTCGCCCTGGCCGTGGCGCCACACGCCCTGGCCGTGCAGGCAAGAGTTACAATTACAGGCTGGTTGTGTGGGTGGCACAATCCAGTGCTGCAGCCCACTAACAGCATCTGATTTACAGTCCCTGGCCCACTCTGTGCACTTTACAAGGGAATGATACATAATTCAAATAGGCCAATCATGGAAACACCAATCCATACCACATTTTGCCACAGGGGTATTTGCACTTTACCATTGATCCGCAGTGAGAAAAGTGCCCAGAAACACTGAGCCAGCAAAAACCGAGTCAGAACCAGGAGGTCAGAAAGCAAAAACTCAGGGGAAATACGCCAAAAGATGCCAAGTCTAACAATAGGTAACCCTTGATTATAATACAGAGTGTGCAAAATGAATATTCCCAAATTGCTGCCCGGCAGCAAAAGAAGTTTGATTTATGACTGTATTATCTTGACACCCTAAACTCCAACCAAATTCCACATCAATATGGCTTGGGGGGGGGGGTTTAGAGGTATAAACCTACTCATTGTAGTCATACGCTGTCCCCTTAACAGTGATGCTCTGCTCAAATAGGTCGATTGGTTTACAGCCAAAAAGCTTCCTGAGAAGTAGTTCCATGTAATGGGAACTAGAGGATGGAGACAGAGAACATCTAGAGCATCCCACCAAGGTTGGCAGAGAGCATCCTTCCGGGGGTGGCAGGGAGTATCCCTTCCAAGATGACAGAGTATCCCTTCCGAGATGACAGAGTATCCCTTCCAAGGTGACGGAGAGAATCCGTCCAAGAGCATCCCTTGGAGGGTGACGGACAGCATGCTTCTGAGAGTGGCAGAGAACATCCCTCCCAGAGTGACAGAGAGTATCCCTCTATGGGTGACAGAGAGCATCCCTCTGAGGGCAAAAGAGAGCATCCCTCCGAGACGGCTAAAAGCATCCCTCCACGGGTGACAGGGAGCATCCTTCTGAGGGTGACAGAGAGCATCCCCATGAGGGTGACAGAAACCAACCCTCTGAGGGTGACAGAGAGCATCCCTCTGAGAGTGACAAGGAGCATCCTTCTGTGGGTGACAGGGAGAATCCTTCTGTGGGTGACAGAGAGCATCCCTCTGAGGGGGACAGCGCATACTTCTGAGGGTGACAGAGAGCATCCTTCTGAGGGCGACAGAGAGCATCCTTCTGAGGGCGACAGAGAGCATCCCTCTGAGGGCGACAGAGAGCATCCCTCTGAGGGCAACAGAGAGCATCCCTCTGAGGGGGACAGCGCATCCTTCTGAGGGCGACAGAGAGCATCCTTCTGAGGGCGACAGAGAGCATCCTTCTGAGGGCGACAGAGAGCATCCTTCTGAGGGCGACAGAGAGCATTCCTCTGAGGGCGACAGAGAGCATTCCTCTGAGGGCGACAGAGAGCATTCCTCTGAGGGCAACAGAGAGCATCCCTCTGAGGGCGACAGAGAGCATATATCCGAGTGTGATGGGGAGCATCCCTCTGTGGGTGACAGATAGCACCCCTCTGAGGGTGACAGAACAGCCCTCGAGGGCGACAGAGAGCATCCCTCTGTGGAGTGACCGAGAGCATCCCTCTGTGGAGTGACCGAGAGCATCCCTCTGTGGGGTGACCGAGAGCATCCCTCTGTGGGGGTGACCGAGAGCATCCCTCTGTGGGGTGACCGAGAGCATCCCTCTGTGGGGGTGACCGAGAGCATCCCTCTGTGGGGGTGACCGAGAGCATCCCTCTGTGGGGTAACCGAGAGCATCCCTCTGTGGGGTGACCGAGAGCATCCCTCTGTGGGGTGACCAAGAGCATTCCTCTGTGGGTGACAGAGAGCATCCTTCCAGGAGTGGCAGAGAGCATCCCTCTGTGGGGTGACAGAGAACATCCCTCTGTGTGGAAAGTGAGCCCAAATTACTATCGATGCCCGGGCTGCTGGCGCAAGTCGCCTCTTAGTTCCCATTCTGAGTAGTTACCAAATAAAGAGACGGGCGCTGGCAGCAGGAATACCAGAACAGGATTTATTACTCATGAGGAGAGCCTGTCATTTCGGACATGAAACACAGTGTCTTTCGGGAGGTGCTCTGACAAGTTCTCAGAGGCATCTCCTTTTATACCTTACAGAACATTCCTTATTGCAACAACGGCATTGTGGAACAAGAAAACGACATCCCCCTAATCCTCGTGTCAATCCCACCCCACATGCATCCACAATAGAAGCCCTTGACCTGCTGATAAGAGGAGGGGGTAATCAAGCAGCTGATTGTTCCGCCGATTCTTGGGATATGTGCGCCTGATCATATCCCAGGGGGTGGGGAGGCCAGGATCAATAGTGGGTCCTTTGAGGAGGAGCGATTTCATACAATAAGGGGCAGTAAACAGTGTCTTCCGGCTTAGGCGATGGCCTCGGACACGTGTGGACAGTCCATTGCGGAGGGAGGGTTCACTAACAGAGGGGTTATTCATGAAAGGAAAGGAGGTGTTGGTCAAGCGCGGCCGTGACTCCCAAGGACAGGGTCTTGCAGAAGAAGGTTTATGACTTGTCCATGTGAGGGAGGAGGGGAGAGCCAGGGTGCGCACAGGGACAGAGTCGCACAGAGAGAGAGGTCTTATGACCCGCACATGAGAGAACGGGGGCAGTCAGATACAGCTGGAGGGGGGGTTATGTCAGCTGAGGCGAGGGATGCTTCTTCAAGAGGGAATGGGGGACTTTGCGTGGGTCAAGCAGGAGGGTTGCGTTTCGTAGCAGGGTCGCGCAGAGGGAGAGGGTTTCATGGTCTAGGTATGTGAGAGGGGGGGGGGTTCAAATACGCGCAGGAGGGAAGCCGGGGATTCCGATGAGCGGGCAAAAGGCCATGGTGCCTAGAAATGGCTATCAGGTACATGTGGGCACGGGCTTTTACTGGCGGAGCGGTGTGGTTAACGTACAGGGAAGGGAATGGGAAAGGGCAAATGAACGCTGCTTATGTACATCAATTTCGTTATTTTCCACAGTCGCCGCTTTTTACATAACAAAGTTCATTTTCCCTATTCTTCCTAGTAAATGGGCGTACATATAAACATGTGTGGTTGACGAAACGGCATTTGTCAATACTAACATATTGCATATAATCATGAACAGTTGGTGTGATTGGCAGAATGCAGCACATAGGAAATCGCACTTGTTGGGTTCCTAACGTTCAAACGTACTACATAGCATAAATGCTTCTGACTTTCTCAAAAATGTGACCAATGAACATTTTGACCAAGCAATTGAGGGAGGAATTCAGTCCAAACAAGATCTCTTCGTCACAGTGTCTTTTTAGCAGTGAGCCATCACTGGTAGGCTCTAGTCCGTGTCCTTTCGTTGGCGCTGTTGAGCACCGGCGGTGGAGCTATAGGTCCAGCTCGGATCCACCCTTACGCGTTGCAGGGTGCGGTCAGTCCTCTGCTGTTAGACCACAGTCCTGTTCCCTAACCAATCCTTTTAGTGGCGCCTTATGCTCGGCACCTATATTCCTGTGGCGTAACCCCATTTCCACCTAAATGCTGTTCTTCCTTTCGACAAAAAGTCACGTGGAAAAGGGGGTACGGTTCAGTAGTCGATAGGAGAGAGAGAGAGCGGAGTGGGGTCAGATTTCCTGGGACACACCAGAGGGACCAAGGGAGCAATGGATAACAAGCGGGCAGGCCCATCAACCGGGCTTGAAGAGGGGGACGGAGGCTTCAGGCACGCGTGGGTAGGCGGACAGAGGGCTTCAGGACAGCCTTTCATCCTTTCGTTTACCACATTGGAGAGTGCTGCCTCGTCCCGTATTCCTGCTGTGCTCTGGCTCCACCTTTGGTTGAGGTTGCACGTGTCCCATGATCTGCAGCCAGGCTGTGTGTCACATCCGACCCTTCTCCTCCGATGGTCGTATATCTTTGAAGGGGTAAAAACAAGTTTTAGAGAACTGACAGGAGAAGAGATTTTTACATTCGAATTTCACCTGCAATCCTAGCACCTGGGTGTTATGCTCATTGGTCAAAGTCAGAAGTCTATCACCGTGAAGTAAGTATGTGGGCATTTCTACTGTGTTTGTACCAAGTCTAATCGGCGTTCATTCATGACACATATGGACAGGGGACAGACTCCTATTTCATCAAAAATAAACATTCAGGGGAGACTCGTCCTTCCAACCCGAGCCTTAGCAGTCTTACATTTCCCTTTTTTAGAGCCGGCTAACCTTTTAAGCAGAGCGGGGGTGCAATAATCAAAGGGCAGTGTTAACGCATTTTTCTCGAGGGGCGACAGTTGGTCATAGTCATTAGTTATGTATCGGGGACAGCAGCTGGGGTCAATCAGGTGGGGCGGGGACGCTTCGGGCATTCGCGCTTTGAATGAAAAAGGGGGTGGGGCAATCTGGGCATTGGGGTCAATCTGGACATTGGCGCTTTGTTTCTAACGAACGAAAAAATAGGGTGCCATTGACATATAGTTCCCCTTTTAAAAGGCCAGATTAGGGGACCTTAGTCGTCTCACCTGTCCTTTCTTTCTTAGCCAATTCGAGTTCATTCATTTTGCAGAAAGGAGGGGTAGTAATATGGCAAATTACAATCATTTTATTTTCTGTCAATTTCGCTGAACACCTTCGTGTTCGATAAGTATCCAATCAGACCGGTGCCAGCGGGACACAATTTTATATACAAAAAGGAAGATGGAACAGGGGGACTCTCGTAGAGAGTGAGAGTCGTCCGCAACCTAAACGAGCCATTCAGTACACGTATGACATGTAGAGAGAGAGAGAAAGAGAGAGAGAGAGAGATAGATAGAGGGGGAGAAAGAGAGAGAGAGAGAGACGTGTACGAAAATAGGTCATTTAGTGTACTCACAACACAGGACAGCAGGGGTTAGGTAGCACAGAGACGCGAACAGGGGGAAGACATAAACTCATACAGTACATACACACAAAACTTCAGACGAAAGAAGACAGTACATGTATTACATACAAAGAAATTCATGACAAGAAATAGAACAGTTATTGGCCAAAAAGATCGGGCTGAGTTCTTTTTACCTATTCCTCCTTGTTCCTCTCGCTTGCTATTTTTGCGAGTGTTCTCAATTACTACTGGATCTTAAACCACTTTTGAGTTTCTTCTTTTGGTGGGAAGTTCTCCAGGCTGAGGCAATAGAGGGTATTGATCAGGAGAATAGTCGGACCGCTTGTTTATATCTATAAGAGGGTGAGAAGGAGGTGGTATATTTCGAACATCAACAATATTTCTACCTTCCCAGACGGGTGGTGCCTGGGTAACCCTTACCCCGGGACTTTTCCTTGTCCTTTCCCTATCTAGTTAAACGTCATAGTTGTATTATCTAACGTACTAATTTCGAGTCAATTTCCGTCATACAGTACCCGTCAAGTTTCTATGTCAGTCCATCCTCCCAGTCGCTATGTTCTAAGGAGGAACAGTCATATTTAAGTCTAGCATAAGTACTATGCTCAGATCCCCTCCTTCCTTTATCGTTGGTCGTTCGATCGTCGCTCTTCCATACTTCAGCCGACGTTCCGACGCAACCTGCAGAAAGGAGGAGAAGAAGGGGTGGGGGCAGCATTCAAAACACACCAACGAGCATAGATCCGAAAATGTTTTTACCTACCACGTACTCGACCTATCTCCACGGGGTGCATTCTCTACCATCTCGGCGTTTAAGCCCAGAGGGACCAGTAGTGTTAGATAGATAATCATCGATGGTCTGCGTATCTACATGAATCACTTGATCGTGGCTTTTTAGGTCATGTGCAAGGGTGGTGGTCAAGCGGCATTTCTTTGGTATCGTTTTAAGGGCGTCTGGAACACTTTTCCGGCTGTCTGTGACACATAATGTAGCTGCTAAGTATCGGGCCCTTTTAACCTTCAACCTTAGTCATACTGCATGTATTTTACTTAGGTCGGTGACAGTAGCCATACATTTCAATAACATTCATAAATACAAACGCTACGATAATATTTGCGTGTTCAAAAACTTTAATGAAAAGGTTGGCGCACAAATACGGGCCTATAACCCAGTGGGCCGGCTACGGAGCAGACTGGAACTGTGCATAAGAGGAACGAAGTCGGTGGCCATTTATTTCATAAAGTGCAGCAGTGCAATGAAAATCATATCGAACTTTCTTAAGGGGCAAGTATAATGCGTGTCAAGCTTTCAATAATATCATCTCATTATCCTACTATTTACTCAAAACTTAACGTATATCAATTCATTGTTCAAATGCTCAATCAGTGCCTATTTTATACCAATTCATTGCTTCCAACACATAATTATTACCCACTCTAAATCAGTTCATCGTCCCAGCACATAATCAATATCCATCTTATATCGCTTTCTTTTCCAAGCACATACTCAATATCCATCTTATCTACTTTCATTGTCCAAAAACTGCATACATATCTTGGGGCATCAAAGCTGAGCAATCAGGGTGCAACAAGGATTTTTAAAAGTCTCATTTTGTATCGGCGCCATTTTGGGCGAGGTCAGGCAAGTCCCAGTATAGTCAGATTGCCTCCACTGACTCGTAGTAGGACCAGAACCTTCCGTTGGTAGTTCAGAAGTTTTTCGCAATGGGGTAACAGTCTAGCAATATGGACCATCAGTCAAAGAGTGGGGAGGGCGGCAACAATCTTTCCTACCGGGTCATTCTGGTGTTCCACCGGAACTAAACAAGTCTGTATCTTTGCTGTATTTTAGTCATTTTCAAACTGAGGCTGGCGCCGGCAGGAGTGCGCCGACATCTCGTGGCTCCATCGGAGGACGGGGGGCGGGGGGGACGCCTCGTGGAGAGGTCGGCCCCCCTGGCTCTTTTAGAATCTTCCAGGTTGAGGAGCACAGGGCGTGTGCCCGTCCCGGGCAAAGAACCGCTTTTTGATATGGACCCTCTTTAAGCAGGAGCGTTGGGGTGTCGCTGGAAGCCTCCACCTGGAGGGAGGTGGGGGAGGCTCGTTCGCGCCGCCTCCCCCTTCCAGCGACCCCGCGCCGTTCTTCGGCTCCAGCGCTTCGGTATTGGCCGTGCCAGCTAATGAAGATGGGGGGGGGGGGTCGGAGGCAGATGCAAGACATCCCCCCCCTTCATGTGGCGGGACTACCTGCAACTCTCAGGGGTTGCCGCTTGTGGCGGGACTACCTCCAACTCTCAAGGGTTGTCCAAGATATAATTGAAAAACGCTGCCGACCTCGCCTTTTGCTCCGGTCTTCGATGATGGCCGGATCAGGCAAGAGAGGGGGGGGGTCGGTGGCTGAGGCAAGACAGCCCCCCCCGTGGCCTGCAGGGCAGCAGGAGAGGGGAAAAGGAGAGACCTTTACGATTTTTCGGGCCGTCCGCCCTACAGCCTCTCCTTCCGGTGGCGGCCAGCCAGGCCCTGCTCAGCACGCGCTGAGGCCTCGCCTTCCGGATGGGCGTAACCGCGGACCTGTTGCACTTCGGGAGTTTTCCGGAATGGGGGTAGGTGTTTTATTGATTTGTATCTATTTCATGTGACCGTTATTTGGGCGTGGCAGACAATGAGGCAGACACGTTGGGAGCAGGAATAGGCAGTGGAGCCTAGCTACCTCGTGGCTGTCTTGTTGTCGAGTTTTCGCCATTTTATATTTCTTATTACGAACTGTTTCTAATGTTTCTTATTTTTAGTGAAGTCGAAAGCTCATCAGGGGGTTACTGACTTAGCCCGATTTCTTTTATTTTTCTTCCTTTCCTTAGCGTGTTTCGAGCTAAAGTTTTCTGTTAATAGGGTACGGTGATCACTTCATTTTTATATGTCCTTTCATTAGGGGTACTCCTGGACGGACCAGATGAGTTACCTCCAATAAATGGTCCGGGTTGGAACTAGATTATCAATCAGTGGGGAACACATGTCCCTTCATTATGGTATCATCCTGGACGGACCGAATGATGTACCTCCAATCACTAGGGTAGCCTCCTGGACGGACCAGACGGCCTACCTCCAATAAAGGGTCAATGAGTGGGGAGCATATGTCCCTCCAGTAGGGCAGCCTCCTGGGCGGACCAGGTGAGCTACCCCCAATAAATAGTCAATCAGTGGGGAGTGGGTAGGCCTGACGAATCAAAAAGGGGCATAACCTACCCTTTACTACTTGCAAAGACTAGACAGAATATTTCTATTCCACGTTGTTTGCAAACAGAAAAAACCTCAAACGAACAATTCCTTGGACAACAATGTCCAGTCAATCAATCAATCAGTGGGGAGAAAAACAGGCATGACGGATTACAACGGGGACAAACGTCTGCATTACCTGCCCTTCGCTATCTGCAAAGGGAGACAGAATATTTCTATTCGTCTCTGTTTGTGGACAGGGAAGATCTCAAAGAGCAACAATCGATTATTAATCGATATCAAACAATCAGTGGGGAGAAAGGTAGGCATGACGGATTACAACGGGGACAAAAGTCTGCATTACCTACCCTTCTCTATCTGCAAAGAGAGACGAACGTTCCTATTCGCCGCTGTTTGCAAACAGAGAATGTCTCGTTCTCAAGAAGAGAACCAATATTTCAAGTAGCATCCAAAGCTAAATGAACCAATAACAACAATATCAGTATCCAAATACCGATTCCAATACAATCAATCAAACAATCAGATGGATAAAACCATCCTACCAATCAGGCGTAAAACGCCCTACTTAATCTTACCCGGACCGGACCATACGAACAGTTCTTCGTCTTCCTCCTCCAGCGCCCGATCGTTCTCTTACTCCATGCAGCATTCCTGTGGGATTCCAGTCAGGACAGTAGGTCACTCAAGAGAGGTCCGTTCAGAATCGGTGAAGTTCATTCGATCGGCAGCCGGACGAGGGCCCTCTCAAGGCAGGTATACTCCGATCATTTAGATGTTCACCTCATCGTCTGGATCTCTCTTACTGGACCTTATGTCACTGATGGACCCCGCGTTGGGACGCCAATTGTGGAAAGTGAGCCCAAATTACTATCGATGCCCGGGCTGCTGGCGCAAGTCGCCTCTTAGTTCCCATTCTGAGTAGTTACCAAATAAAGAGACGGGCGCTGGAAGCAGGAATACCAGAACAGGATTTATTACTCATGAGGAGAGCCTGTCATTTCGGACACGAAACACAGTGTCTTTCGGGAGGTGCTCTGACAAGTTCTCGGAGGCATCGCCTTTTATACCTTACAGAACATTCCTTATTGCAACAACGGCATTGTGGAACAAGAAAACGACATCCCCCTAATCCTCGTGTCAATCCCACCCCACATGCATCCACAATAGAAGCCCTTGACCTGCTGATAAGAGGAGGGGGTAATCAAGCAGCTGAGTGTTCCGCCGATTCTTGGGATATGTGCGCCTGATCGTATCCCAGGGGGTGGGGAGGCCAGGATCAATAGTGGGTCCTTTGAGGAGGAGCGATTTCATACAATAAGGGGCAGTAAACAGTGTCTTCCGGCTTAGGCGATGGCCTCGGACACGTGTGGACAGTCCATTGCGGAGGGAGGGTTCACTAACAGAGGGGTTATTCATGAAAGGAAAGGAGGTGTTGGTCAAGCGCAGCCGTGACTCCCAAGGACAGGGTCTTGCAGAAGAAGAAGGTTTATGACTTGTCCATGTGAGGGAGGAGGGGAGAGCCAGGGTGCGCACAGGGACAGAGTCGCACAGAGAGAGAGGTCTTATGACCCGCACATGAGAGAACGGGGGCAGTCAGATACAGCTGGAGGGGGGGGGTTATGTCAGCTGAGGCGAGGGATGCTTCTTCAAGAGGGAATGGGGGACTTTGCGTGGGTCAAGCAGGAGGGTTGCGTTTCGTAGCAGGGTCGCGCAGAGGGAGAGGGTTTCATGGTCTAGGTATGTGAGAGGGGGGGGGTTCAAATACGCGCAGGAGGGAAGCCGGGGATTCCGATGAGCGGGCAAAAGGCCATGGTGCCTAGAAATGGCTATCAGGTACATGTGGGCACGGGCTTTTACTGGCGGAGCGGTGTGGTTAACGTACAGGGAAGGGAATGGGAAAGGGCAAATGAACGCTGCTTATGTACATCAATTTCGTTATTTTCCACATCTGTGGGTGACAGAGAGCATCCTTCCAAGAGTGGCAGAGAGGATACCTCCGAGGGTGGCAGAGAGCATCCCTTTAAGGGTGACAGAGAGCATCACTCTCTGGTTCCAAAACCAGTTCTGAAACAGTCTAAGTTGAAGTTGTTGATAATTACCATGACCTGTCAATGTTGGTACAAACATGTAAAATACCAGTTAATCTAAACACATGTTCAAATGCCCTTTTTGCTTCTAGGAAAATGATAGATAATAAACATATGCTTCCCCAGGTGACCAATTTGAGAATCAAGCCCACCACCACTAACATAGCTAAAAGTTTGACGTATAGTATTGTGTCAGTGTTGAGAAATGAAAAGGGATCAGTAAGACACACAAGGGAGACTAATCCTTCTTACAAGCGAGGACTACTCTTGCCTTATATTAGAATGGTGGACCCTGACCCGTTGGTATGACCTCATGACTCATTCTAGGATTATCGCCCGTAACCTTTGGTGTAACCTCAGTAACTCCTGACATTATTTATTTTATAAATTTTTGTGTTTTATAGAGCGCAAACTTGACCCGTTAGGGTTTCAGAGCGCTTTACAGGATTAATAGGTTGTACACAAAAGACATAGGAGTGGGGGAGGAAGAATTTGGGAATGAAGACAGGTACATACATTTTACAAGAGTGAGAAGTTCAAGGGCTCACGGGTGGGATGCCTGGCAGTGCATCCGGTAAATCCAAGGTGAGGTAGTCATAGGATATAAAACAAAGTCACTGAGGTAAGTGCAATGCAGAAATTAGGTGAGGAATTTGCCCATCAGGAAGGTTTTGGCCTCCTTTTTAGGTTTCGCCTGGCGTCCGCTGCGCAGCAGCGTTAAGCGCAGGCGAAATCTTATGTTAGAATGGTACGGGTCTTTGTCCCGCCTGCTCTTCCATTGGCTAGCTCCATAAATGGAGGCTAGCCATTGGAAGATAGATCTGTCCGTCATTGCCGGAGCAGATTCGTGGGCGTTCTGGTGATTTTTCCGCTTTCCGCCCCTTTGTGAACGTCATTGCAGCGGTGGGCGGATGTTTTTTTTTTTTTTTTTTGGCCGCCATGTTTTGGTCATTTTCAAAGTGTCTTTTGCAGGGGTGGGTTGCGCGATTTCCGTGTCCTGTCCTCTCTGTGTACTGTTCTTCGTGTCTGTTGGTTGTCGGGCTGACACTTTGCGCCCTGTACTGTGCGTGGCATCTTGCCGGTACGGTGCGCATAGAAAAGACTGTGCGCTTCAGGAAAACTAACTGTACGCTTGGCAGCTCGCCCGTAACCTGTGCTCACCATTCTGCCCATCTGGACTGCCTTTAAAAAGAATCGTGCACTCCCACTGTACTCTGCCGGATTATAAACTGTGTGCTTCATATTGCCTGGTGAACTGTACGCTTCCGCTTCCCCCCCTTTGAAAAGACCCGTACGCTTCGATCCTCATTGCGAAGCTGTACGCCACGTACGGTTGCTCACGCTAGATGCGTGAGCATTGGTAGGGGCCGTCCATTTCTCACTCTAGATGCGTGAGCATTGGTAGGGGCCGTCCATTTCTCCCGTTCGGAACGCACAGGAGCGCTACGAAGCGTACACCCGGCCCCAAACTTGCTAAAAGTAGCAGAAACGCGGGGAAAAGTATTTTTAAATCCCATGCTTTCTCCAGAAGGGACCTTTTAGTGCACTCTGCCGGTGTGTACTTTTTTTCTAAATATATATAGTGCGTATGGAGTACAGCTGAAGGACTTCCTGTCATTTGAAATGACTCCTGTTTCTGTCATAACGTACCCTGCACCTCGGATAACGCTGCCGGGCGTCCAGTGCACTTCCTGGCACCTCGTAGTTTCCATTGTTTGCAGCGGCGGCTACCGATATTTAAGACAACTGCATTTTCATGGCCGCAGACAGTACATACAAAGTGCACTTTCCCATTACACATACTGAACAGGGACTGGAACAAAAAGGCTTCACGTAAGAGTCATTTTTATTTCATTTATATGCAGACTGACGCAGTTGCTGGGCTTTCTGTGACTGTATAGTGCACACAATCGTATGTTTATTAGGTAGCTCAACTGAAGTGCACCTCGTGCACTTTCACCACATGTGCGAACTTGGTGCCAGTACATACTATTTGTATTTCTCAGTTTTCCTCAAGAAAAGCTACAGAAGTGAGCAAGGCTTGTGCCCCGCCTGGAGAGTTGCCCGAGTGTGAAGGTGAGGTGGTGGCGCTAAGAAAAGGTTCCTGAAATGGCTCTATGTACACACGATGTCTGTGTCTGCTGGCACTTTGGAGTTAGGAGTGCAGTTGTTCCTTTTAGGTTGCATATCAGACACGTAGGTTGCAGTTGATGTTTGTCCTGTACCGTGTATCTTTGTGACGGCACACAGCAGAGGTGTGCCAGTGCAGATGATGGGCATCCGCCCCCTGGTTCCCCATCCCCTGGCTGTGCTTGCTCCCCTGCTACCTGGCTGTGCTTGCTTCCCTGCCACTTGGCTGTGCTTGTTTCCCTGCCCCCTCGCGTTGCTTGCTTCCCTGCCCCCCCGCTGTGCTTTCTTCCCTGCCCCCCCACTTTGCTTGCTTCCCTGCCCCCTCGCTTTGCTTGCTTCCCTGCCCCCTCGCTGTGCTTGCTTCCCTGCCCCCTCGCTGTGCTTGCTTCCCTGCCCCCTCGCTGTGCTTGCTTCCCTGCCCCCTCGCTGTGCTTGCTTCCCTGTCCCCTCGCTGTGCTTGCTCTCCTGAGTGTGTGTGTGGCTCTGGGTGGGTGTGTGTGGCTCTGGGTGGGTGTGTGTGGCTCTGGGTGGGTGTGTGTGGCTCTGGGTGGGTGTGTGTGGCTCTGGGTGGGTGTGTGTGGCTCTGGGTGTGTGTGTGTGTGGCTCTGGGTGTGTGTGTGTGTGTGGCTCTAGTTGTGGGTGTGTGTGTGTGTGGCTCTGGGTGTGTGTGTGGCTCTGGGTGTGTGTGTGTGTGGCTCTGTGTGTGTGTGTGTGGCTCTGGATGTGTGTGTGTGGGGCTCTGGGTGTGTGTGTGTGTGTGTGGCTCTGGGTGTGTGCGTGTGGCTGGCTCTGGGTGTGTGTGGCTGGCTCTGGGTATGTGTGTGTGGCTCTGGGTGTGTGTGTGGTAGTAATTGCTGTCTGCTGAGCTCATCCGTAGGGTACAATAGGTCTCACATTTGCGAGAGATTAAGCTAATGGCAATGTAAATGACAATGCCATTTATTTATCTGTTTTCAAAACCAACACATAAATACAAATTTTGTCATTTACAATGCCAATAGCTCTAACTTTTCCAAAGGCAAAACCATTGCATTGTAAATGCTTGTTAAAGCTTGCTAGCAGGCTGGAGCGAGTTCCATATTCTTGGTGCAGCCCCAGAGAAAGCCCAATTGTAGGTTTTTTTCCTTTCGCAAGCACGGAGGCTGGAGCAAGAGATCTCTGGCGGACCGGGAGTTCCTGGCTCATCTGGATGTCACAAATTTCGTGGCGAGAAAGGCAGGGGATTTGGTGAAAAGAGCCTTGTGAGTGATGCAAGCCAGTTTAAGTTGAATTCTGGCCTCGTGGGAGCCAGTTCAGAGCTTTCAGGTGTGGGGAAATGTGGTTGAATTTCTTTTAGCCTGTTAGGAGTCTGGCGGCGGCATTTAGGCAGGCTTTTAAGGAGGCCAGGGAGATCTTGGGTAGGCCCGAGAGGGTAGAGCATCCGTATTTGCGTCTGGAGATGTCTAGTGCCTGGACTGCCATTGTTAGATCGGGAGTGTCGAGGAAAGGTTTCAGTTTTCTTAGATAGCTCAGGTGAAATTTGGGGGTTTTGACCATCAAGTTAATGTGGTCGTGCATATTCAGGCTGCAGTCTAGGGATATTCCAAGGGATTTGGCTGAGTTCACTATGGACGGTGGGCAGTTTAATGCTGTGATCGCCTTATCCATTCCTAAATGTCAGGGTTAGTTTTGGGTGGGGAGATTAGAAGAAATTCAGTTTTTTGCGTTCAGCATGAGCTGGGTAGAGGTGAGCCATTGGACCATTAGCTTCAAGGCCTCGTTCAGGGAAAGAATCTCCTTCCCAAGAGATACTTGATGTAGATCTGGGTGTTGTCGGCATACATGTGGTAGGAGATATTGGTGGTGCGTAGAACTTCTGCTAGCGGTTCGAGGTAAAGATTGAAGAGGGTAAGGGACAATGTTGATCCTTGGGGACCCTGACCATGAATGGAGAGGGAGCAGACAAGTTACCATTGATTAGGAATCAAGGGAACTCCTTAGGCTCAGTCAGTACATGTGCTAACTACTTATACATTGTGTATATGCGTAGCTCTCATGAGCAGATCTTTTGTTAAGGCTTCGCCCTTGTCTCGTGTACCCACTACCCCTACAGGTAACTAATCTTAGATTGCGTGCAAATGTACTCTCTGTGCCCACATGCTGCTAGGGGTGATTCTGTGGGTCTTACAAATACAGGATGCAGGTGCGTATCAAGTGTGTGTACACACAGGTAGTATATATATACCGGCAGTCGCTATCCTTGGGGGGGAAACCTAAGGAAAAAACTACTGAAGGAGATGATGTTAAGTCTAAGCTGAAAAAACTTGAAAAGTTGCTCCGGACGGAGCTTACCAAATGGTGGGAACAAAAGAGTCTTGAAAAGTACAAGGAAGCTAAAAGGGTTCCTCGTGGCTTGCGAGTTCTAATAGCACCATCTTTCGAAAACCCCAATCCCCTCATGCTCAAGGAGTGGGCACAACATAACCTCGATGCATCCATGGGCATGGTATGCATATTAATCAAATACGCCGAAATCGATAGTCGAACTAATGACCCAGATTGAGAAACTTAACCTCGAATTAAACGCTATGGAACAACAGGAGGTGATAACTAAAGGGCGGGAAGATATTAAAAAACGTCTCGACAAATATGAGGAGACCATTAAAACCCGCAAAGCCTTCAAATTTGCTAGAGACAAGGCTGACTATGAGAATGGGAGAATTTTTACCTTCTCAAGGAAATTTGAGTCTGCCAAAAGACAAGCATTAACTTCATCTGTGCCTGCATCAGCAATAACATCTCAAACTCCACAAAATCAACAGGTGGGGGCCCCTGAAGGATCAGATACTGATATGAGTTCTATCTACAGTAGTCGGGGCTCCGATGATGAAACAAATGGACAGCAACTTGGGGTTAGCAGCTTTACTCCATCTGAGGAATTGGTTTTTATGGTGGAAGATCGGCGAAACACTCTGAGGTCGAGAGGGACACAGCCAACAAGAGGAAGAGGCGAAACAAATCCCGTAAAGAGAGGAGGAAACGCCAACAACTACGGGAAAAAAAGAAGAGGAAGGGGGAATGCCCAAACGAAATCATAAGTAGAATTATGAAATTACCCACCATATTATCGTGTGATGATACAACTTTGTCTACTGAATTTGAGACCAATGACAACGAGCATGATAATAATGGAAAAATTGAAACATATGAAACAAACATAAATGAAAAAGAAAAAGAAAAATATACAAAAGAAAAAAACTCACAAGAAAAAGATAAAACTTCTATGAGTGCCACTCATCATCTATGTAATTCCAATGAAGAAAATACTGTGATCAATCTAACTGAACTCGAACTTAATGCAGCAGAAACTCAGCTTCTTTCATTGGGTCTTTCCTATTGCCCTAATAATGGATTTAAATATGTGCAAGCAAGAATTGACACCTTCAAATTTATAAGGAAACTAAAGCTTCTCAAATTTCATACTACCAACAAGAAAAGTGAAAAAGCCAAAATTATTTTGAATGAGTCTCAGAGCCATAAAAACTTTTCTATTGCTGACACTATGGCTTTAAAGACTGCTCATTCTCTTGCTAATGATGACGATGCCCCCAACAACACGCAGGACGTATTAAGTTCTATGGGAATCAGCAGTGGCAGTGCTGGCAATAGTCCATTTTGTCCCAAATCTACTTTTGTCCCGGTGATGCCTCGGGATGCCATTGACATCTTTAGCAATAGGGTCGTGGAAGACCTAAAGGAATTGAACAAAACTGTGGCAAAAAACAAAAAAAGTAGAAGCTTTAGAGATAAACAATATTCTGTGCTGATGCAAAAAATTAAATCCAAAGGTGATATTATTGTCAACAAAGGTGGAAATATCGTCTTGTGGCCACGCACTTTATATCTACAGGAAGCTCAAAGACAATTAAGTGACCCGGCCTGCTATAGGAAGGCCTCATTCAATGAACTCAACAAAGTAAAATTACTTGTACACTCTAATTTGGCATCTTGGAAGAGGGAAGGACTGATTAGTAAGAAAGAATTTGATTTCCTTAAAAAGGATTTCCCGATCACTCCGACTTTATATCTTTTACCAAAGATCCATAAAGGAACAACACCTATACCGGGGCGACCAATTATTTCCGCCCAGAATGGATTGCTGGAACCCCTCTCAAAATGTTGATTTCTTTTTACACTAATATATGGAGGCCTTACCTAGTTACCTAAAAGACACTGGTGACTTTTTGATGAAATTGAAAGAAGTTGTGTGGAAACCTAATTATTTATTTCTAGTCATGGACATTACATCCCTGTATACCTCCATTAATCATGTTGATGGTTTAAATGCGATTGAATACTTTTTGTCTACAAGAGACATCCGGTATTATGAACATAGTAAAATGCTCATCAGTATGATTGATTTGTGCCTTAAAAATAACTTTTTTCTTTTCAATAATGAAATCTTCCAGCAGCTGCGTGGTGTCGCCATGGGTGCGTGCTTCTCCCCCAGTTACGCGTGTTTACACGTGGGCTGGTGGGAGAAGCGCGTCCTAGGTGGGATCCGCGACTGTTTGGATGAAGATGAAACAGATATTGTGAAAATGTGGCGCTTCATTGACGATGTTTTCATAATTTGGCAAGGCTGTAAAACATCAGCCGAAGAATTTGTTAGTAACATCAATAACAATTCTTTAAATCTGGAATTTTCTGCCAACATTAACAATGTAAGTGTTAACTTTCTAGATGTGGAGGTCTACATTAGAGAGAACAAGATCATGACTAGAATGTACAGAAAGTCCACAGCTGGAAATTCTATTTTACATGCTCAGAGTAACCATCCGCATCATCTTATTAAAAGCATCCCGTATGGGGAGTTTTTAAGGATTAGACGCATATGTAACAACGAGATTGACCTCATGAATTGTCTGAATGGATCTTATCAGAGATTCCTACGCAGAAGCTATGATGTTAACAACCTCACCAACTCTATTAAAAGGGCTTTATCTAATCAGACCGTGGCAATGGTAGAACAACCCACTATAGTAACATCAGAGGAGGTTGCTATTACATCTGAGAAATCTACCATTCGCCTTATCACTACCTTTAACAATCAACATAAAAAGATGAGGCAAATCATTAAATCTAACTGGCCCATCTTAAAAACTGATATTATCCTGGGCCCATTGCTGGAAGATAATCCTAATATCACTTTCCGTCGAGCACCCTCAATGAGGGATGCTCTAGTCAGAACTAGTCCTGAGACCGTTACTAAACCCAATTGGTTCCCAAATAAAACAGGTTTTCGAAAGTGTAGTTCATGCCGGGCATGCAAATTTGGTGTGAACACCAGCGAATTTGTTGAGGGCGTGACGGATGCTGTGATCCAAATCAATAATGTGTATACTTGTAAAACTGACCATGCGGTCTATGTTTTAAAGTGTACGTGCGAGTTGCAATATGTTGGCAGCACTAAGTTGCAAGTATACAATCGGATTTTGCAGCATCTCCGTGCCATCGTAAATTCTGACCCCAATTATCCAGTGGCACGCCATTTTAAGTTGGTGCACAATAACAACCTTAATGATTTGCAATATTCAGTAAGATTCCCAATGGCCTTAACATGGGAGAAGATCTGAAAAACTTTTTGTAAATATTTTATTCCACCATATGCATGATTTTTTAAGTGGATTTTATACCTATTTATATGGTTTTAATCTATTTTATTCATGTTGAGGATGGTTTAAGATTGAATACATTGTTTTACTCTGTGGATTTTTGACAATGGTTTATGTATTATTTATAATCCAGCTGTGTTACTATGAATTTTAAGGTATGCCCGATTCCTTGCTGCTAATCACTGATCACTTTATTCCCCCCTCTCAGATAAATGTACTGCCGTATTTTGCACTGTTTTCGCACCATGCACTTTATCACAAATTGTTTACATCTTGCTCTAGGTTTTTACCTGGATATACATTGCTCTTTCCCTAATTTTGGGATAATGTATTTTGCACTGCACTTTTTGCACTAATATTCTATTGTGGTTTTTACTTCTATTTACTGGTTCATCACCATGTCCCCCTGACATTAATTTATATTGCTTAGTCATGATATATATTCTATACTGTGGTTGACCATTGGGCACTTGCCCTACATGTATCAAACAGTTTATTTCAATTTTCAATTGAATGTTTATACATTTTTTGCACTTTTATGCATATACTTGTATTTTAAACTGTACATTGGTTGACACTATGTATGTTGAAGAATATTTCTTCTATGTCGTTTATTTATGGGAGGAGTCTCGTCAATACCAGTATTTAACCACTAATGTCTCTGAGTCTTGTCATGTGATCAAGTCCGGGTTTCCCGGACGAAACACGTCATGTTGCCGTCCCCATTGATGGAATGAAGCACACCATTCATCTTTAATTCCTTGCCTTGTGGTCTGTACCTGGTTTGTGTCCGCTCGTTGTTCTCGGCACTTCAGGATTGTGGATTCTTATATATATATATATATATATATTCACTGAAAAAACCATAGGTTTAACACCAGTTATAGTTAGCTGGAAATTTTACTGATATAAAACCATTGAAATTCCCACGTTATAGTTAGATGGACTCACTATAACTTGCGCGTGCAATGCACTGCTGATGACGTCACATATTACATCACTCATGACATGGTCAGTGACATCACTCATGACATCACTGATGACACCATCCAGTGAATGTGTGTCTTTCTGAAAAATAAATATATTTTATATATGTATATGTAAAAGTTGATGGAAGAATAAATGTTTAAATAAGTGTCTAAATGGATGGTTTTTAAAAAAAAATTGATTGGTTAACTGGCTTATTAAGTGTATGTTAGTGAATACATATATTAGTGAGTAATGTTTAAATATTTAAATATATGTATTAGTGTTTCACTTTGTTTATAAGTCGCTGCATGGGTTGGTGAGTAGCTACATGTGTAGGTATATGGGTTATTAGATGTTTTTTTAGTATCAGTATGAGTGTTTGTATGGTTTGGTGGGGGTATTACTTATCACATAGATGCATGAATGACTGACTCTCTCTTTGTATGTGTTTTGAAGACAGCATATGTGCAGGACTGTATGGGTGGATGAGTGTGTATATGTGTGTGTTACTGCGTGAATGACTGTCTCACTAGTGTCTTTATCAGTAACTACATATGTTTTAATCTAGTATATGTGAATATTGATGTATATAAGTGAGTATATGTGAGAGTAAGAGATTGTAAGAGTTCCTGTTTAAATAAGTATGTGTTTCTATAAGTGATTGTTTAAGAGAGTAAGTATGTGTAAGTTTCCTTAGAAGTAAGGTGGTAGTGTGTGTTTAGATGTATATGCAAATAAATGGATGTTCAATAGTTTACTTGCATGTGTGAGTATGTGTGAGAGTAACTTTTGGATGACTGTTGGTGTGTAACAGGATGTATAGGTGTATCACTACATATGATGAGTGAGTATATGTATGAGTGACTATATAGAACTGTTGGTGAATGAGTGGATGTGTATATAGATGGTGGAATTATTGAATTGGTTGTTGTAACTTTTATGTGTATCTCCATTTTTTTGAAAATGTTAATTTCTATTTTTGAATATGTGTTTCATGGGTTACATTACACTGAAAGGAGGTCTGTCACTCTGTCTCAAGGATGATGTCATCAGTGATGTCATGAGTGATGTCACTGACCATGTCATGAGTGATGTAATATGTGACGTCATCAGCAGTGCATTGCACGCGCAAGTTATAGTGAGTCCATCTAACTATAACGTGGGAATTTCAATGGTTTTATATCAGTAAAATTTCCAGCTAACTATAACTGGTGTTAAACCTATGGTTTTTTCAGTGAATTTGATAGGTTTTTTAAATGCTAATTCCTAACTATAACTGGTGTGAAACCTATGGTTTTTTCATTGAATTTCATAGGTTTTTAAAATGCTAATTCCTTTGTATATCGAGTTTCTAACCTTTTTTTTTTTTTACAATTTGCTGTTTTTTTTTAAGTATTCATTTTTTTTATATAATTTTTTTCTTTTGCGCTCTGGGTGCGCGCTCCGGGAAGCTTTCAGCTAAGCTCTCCGGTAAGCTTTTCCGTGAGCTCATCTGAAAGCGCACCCAGAGCGCTACTGTCGTTCGTGAAAAAAAATATGAATGAAAAGTTAATAATAATGCAAAACATTCCGTACCATACAAATAAAATTAGTTTTTTTTAATAAGGAAAATGATTATGCATTTCTGTAAAAGTTTGATGACGTCACTTCGGCGCGCAACGTAAGTGTCCTCGGAAGCGCCTACGTTCGCGGCGCGTAAACGCACGCAAAAGCGCCTACGATCGCGCCACGTTTGCGCCCCGGAAGCGCCTACGATCGCGCTGCGTAAACGCACCGGAAGTGCTCCGGAGCGCGCAGCGTAAACGCGTCGGGTCATGTGACCCTAAAATAACACTTTTCATTGGTTGCTAACAGTTTTTTTTACAATGAATGAAATCCCCACCCATTTCCTTCACTTCTTCTTTCACTTTTGTGACTGAAAGACCTGCCTTTTTGCTCTTGCATATTTCTTGGTTAATCATGGCTGCCAGACCATCCAGCAGTGAAGATGAGCCTGAATTCATCGATGAAGAGCCTCCTCAACCAAAGGTGAAAGAGCATTTCATTTGGAAATTTTTTAAGTTTCCAGCAGACCAGAAAAAGGTGAATGCACCAAAAGTGGAGTGCAGGATCTGCAAACAGGTCCTGTCACGGGGTAACCCCCAAAAAAAGTACTCTTTTGGGAACTTTACCATGATCCGACATGTGGAGAGGAGGCACCCCCAGAATTTTGCCCGGGAAAGTGTCAGGGCTCTGGCACAAGAGGTTCCCAGAGATGGGGCCTCTACATCAACCGGAGGAGCAACTTCTTCTGGGAGAGAGCAATCGCAGGAGCAGGTGCCAAACATACAACCTGCATTTAACCATGGGGTCGTCAAATGCAGATACTGCAATCAACTCCTCACCTATGGGGAGCAAAGTGTCCAGCTCATGGTTCGAGCATTGGAGAACCATCGCTGCCCTTCCCACCCCTAATTTTTTTGTTTTCTTTTTGCTCCTGTTGAGCAGTTTCCATTCCCTGTTTTTGTTCCTGTTCAGTTAAAAGAAGAAAACCAAAAGTTCTTTTCAGAACTACCTCCAATTCTCATCAAAGAGCTATATTCTTAAAAAAATGAAGAGTAAGTGAAATATAGTGCATTGATAATTGAAAGGAGAATGAGTAAGAAAGAACAGAAAGGTATGAGAGGTGAAAGGAAGTGAAGTAGGAGGAATGAAAGAAGGTGAGTGTTAGAAAAGAAAGTTATGACACAGTGAATAAACTGGAGGCCTCATTTCTGAAAAGTGACGCATCGCTACGTGAAAACAGCGATGCGTCACTTTTCTGGACGCACTCCTTATGACATTCCAGATATGTCGTATTTAATATGACTAATCAATTCGCAAGGAGTTACAGATATGTCAGTATTTCTGACGTATCTGTAAACACAAAAGTAACGCATTGCTGGAGTGCGTCACAAAAGTGACGCAACTCCAGTAATGTGTCCTTTCACATGGAAAAAGCACCATGTGAAAGGTTTGCTGTGAAGCAGGCGCAAGATTTTGACGCAACAGCATCCTAAAAGTGACGCACTGCGTCATTATTACCAAGCTTTTTTGCGGGGGAACACCCCCTCTGCATGCATTATACCTGACGCTATTTTTAAAAAGTGACGCATCTAGGTACATGGGTCACTTTTTAAAACTCTGCGCCACATTATATCTGCATCAGGTATAATGTATGCAGAGGGGGCAATCCCTCGCAAAAAGCTTGGTAATAACGACGTACTGAAATCTATGAGATTTCTCTGCGTCACTTTTAGGATGCTGTTGCGTCAAAATCTTGCGCCTGCCTCGCGTCACTTTTATGTTTACAGATATGTCAGAAATACTGACGTATCTGTAACTCCTTGCAACATGATTCGTCATACATTAAATATGACACATCTGGAATGTCATAAGGAGTGCGCACAGAAAAGTGACGCATCGCACCAGCAGTGTAAAAAAATGTGCCTTGTTGCACTATATTTAAAAAGTGACGCATCTAGATAGATGCGTCACTTTTTAAATATTGCGTAACAATGCGCATTTTTTTACACCGCTAGTGCGTCACAAAAATTGACGCACAGGCGGCGCAAAACTGGCAGCGCAAGGCCTTCATAAATATGGTCCTGGATTTTCCCCGTGCTTCGCCGGTGCGCGTACCATGCGCTTCCCCCGCGCAAAACGAAAAAAAAAATAAAAAATGTAATGCCCCGCAGGACCCTATTTTAGCCCCCACATCAAACCTAGGGGGTCAGAGGGGGTCTACTCTTCCCCCTTATGGTCATTTGCCCCCTTTTTTTTCAAACCCCTTGTGTCTCGATTTTACCGAGACACAAGATGGCGGCCGCTCCAGACTGTTTAGAATGTTTACAGACACCCAAGAGCCAATCAGCTTCCTGCGCGCAAGTCGCGTGTCGCGCCTGGTGCGCTCCCCGGTGCGCGCACCGGAGAGCGCCTATAGATATATATATTTTTTTGAACCTAAATTACTCAAAATCCACTGCAGCACATATCTTGAGACATAGCAAAGGCACATCGGGCTACCAGTCCCTTCAATTTTGCCAAGTTTGCTGGAAATCCATTCAGCCATTCGGGCTAAAAGTGAAATCGACCGCCCTATGGAAATTAACATGGGGAAAACGCGTTTTGGGACCCCCCTTTTATCTCGGCCCCCGCTTGACGTATCCCCCCCAAACTTTCAAGGAAGGACCGGAGCTCGACGAGGCCATTTTCAGGAAATTTTCAGCCAGATTCGTCAACCGGTGCCAAAGTTATTCCAAATAGAATTTTGAGATTTAACATATATATATATATATCCTACTGGCGGTCGCCAGTAGGTAGTTATAGTTAGGATTTTTTTCAATGCAAAATCTCAAAATTCTATTGTGAATAACTTTGGCGCCGGTTGACGAATCTGCCTGAAATTTCCTCAAATTTGCCTCGCGGAGCTCTGGTCCTTCCTTGAAAGTTTGGGGGGATTCGTCAAGCAGGGGCCGAGATAAAAGGGGGGTCCCAAAACGTGTTTTCCCCATGTTAATTTCCATAGGGCGGTCAACCTCACTTTTAGCCCGAACGGCTGAATGGATTTCCACCAAACTTGGCAAAATTGTAGGGACTGGTAGCCCGATGTGCCTTTGCTATGTCTCAAGATATATGCTCCAGTGGTTTTTATGAAAATTTACTTTGAAAAAATATATATTGGGCTACATTGGGCGATATATATTTTAGAGCCCAAATGTAGCCCAATGTAGCCCAATGTAGCCCAAAGATGGCCACCAGAGACAAAAAAAAACCAAATGTAGCCCAAATATCAGCCAGATGTAGCCCAACTATAGCCCAATGACAGAATGTCCCAGAGTGTTCTAAAGAACAACTAGAGCGCTAACAGTCTTACTTATGACAAAAGTACGGCACACCTGAAGTCATCTTGATTGGAATAAAGTGTTAACACTTAAAACATTTAATTTGAAAAGGAACAAAATGAGGGGTTTCATTTTGCCATAGAAATTTTTTATATATGTGTATATATATATATATATTCACTGAAAAAACCATAGGTTATAGACCATATATAGTTAGGAATTCGCATTTACAAAACCTTATTTTACTCACACAAAACCATTGAAATTCCATATATAGTTAGTTGCACTAACTATATATCGCGCACCCGCAATCCACTGCTGATGATGTCACATATTACATCATTCATGAGATGGTCAGTGACATCACTGATGACATCACTGATGACATCTCAAATGACATCACTGATGACATCTCAAATGACATCACTGATGACATCTCATTTGACATTACTGATCACATCACTGATGATATCATTCATGTGATAATACGATGAACCTCTTCCGACTCTAATATAACCTTAGATACAATCAGTGTAAACAGACACTCACAGACGGTCACTCATCCATGGAGTTACTCACACACCTAGTCAGTCATGCAAAGAATCAATCACACCTCCATTTCCTCAACTATACAGTTATACAAACTTTACTTATTCAAACATATACTAACACATATTTACTCTCTTATACAATCCCTGATACAAGTTCACAATGATCCATACAGCCACTCACACATTCACTGGCTCTTATGCACAGTTATTTATATATGTCAACTCTCACATGTACTGTGTTTTACATATGTACTTACTTTGACATGTAGCACTGAGATATCCATTCACTCACCAATACACTCATGCACACAGTCAACCGCCCATACAGCTGTTTCCACATGCACTTTTGAAACCATACATCTAGTGAATCAACTGCTCACACATCTATGCACAGAGTCATACACCTCCCAGCCACCCACACACACACTCAGTCTCCCATACAAATACTTGGGCAACCAATCAATAACCCATATAGTTACTCATATAGCTACTTATCAACACATGCAACAGTTTACAGAACAACAGACATAATGATGCACAAATTAAGACAGTTTAGTCACTAACCCATGCACTCAGTGAGACACATTTAATCACTCACTCATACAGTCAGTCATGCACTTACTAAATCCTTCATCCAGACACTTTTACATCCACTCATTCTTCAATATGTAAGACATATTTTAACTTTACAGAAACATACAGTCACTGGATGTTGTCATCAGTGATGTCATCAGTGATGTCATTTGAGATGTCATCAGTGATGTCATCAGTGATGTCACTGACCATGTCATGAATGATGTAATATGTGACATCATCAGCAGTGGATTGCGGGTGCGCGATATATAGTTAGTGCAACTAACTATATATGGAATTTCAATGGTTTTGTGTGAGTAAAATAAGGTTTTGTAAATGCGAATTCCTAACTATATATGGTCTATAACCTATGGTTTTTTCAGTGAATTTTCAAGGTTTTGTAAATGCTAATTCCTAACTATATATGGTCTATAACCTATGGTTTTTTCAGTGAATTTTCAAGGTTTTGTAAATGCTAATTCCTAACTATATATGGTCTATAACCTATGGTTTTTTCAGTGAATATATATATATATACATACATATATAAACATATATCATCTGTATATCTATATAAATACAAACATAAATGCATGCATACATATACTTATATGCATACAGATGCATGTTATTTACATGAAAGTTGAAAAAACACTAATAAAAGCAAAGCTAAAAAGCCACCTCATTACAAACAGAATGGCTTTAACTTAAACGAGGGCGAGATCTATTGCATTTTCAATGCTTGTTTACTTTGGTTCCATCAAGAAGGCATTCAGATGTGTCACACATTTGCCATAAATTCTGAATGTTAGCACTCTAGTTGCACATTAGATCACTGTAGTAAAGCTACTGCTCACCAGGGACGTCTGCTGCTGGTATTCAAAGTGCATGTTTCAGTCTGCATGTCAGAATTGTTTTAATGAAATAGAAGAGGATTTGAGAAGTCACTCAAAATGATCCCTAATTTTTCTTTCAGAAGCACTAATCATACTTTCTATGGCAAAATTAACCCCCTCATGTTGTTCCTTTTTAAATTGAGTGTTTTCAGACTTACCACTTCATTCCAATCAAGATGGCTTCTGGTGTGCCATACTTTTGTCATAAGTAAGACTGTTAGCGCTCTAGTTGTTCTTTAGAACACTCTGGGACATTCTGTCATTGGGCTATACTTGGGGTACATCTGGGTGATATTTGGGCTACATTTAGGCTCTTTTGTCTCTGGTGGCCATCTTGGGAGACTGTATGTCAGAATTTTTTAATGAAATTGAAGAGGGTTTGAGAAGTCACTCAAAATGTGCCCTAATTTTTCTTTCTGCAGCACTAATCATAATTCATATGGCAAAATATACCCCCTCATTTTGTTCCTTTTTAAATTAAATGTTTTAAGAGTTACCACTTTATTCCAATCAAGATGGCTTCAGGTGTGCCATACCTTTGTAATAAGTAGGACTGTTAGCGCTCTAGTTGTTCTTTAGAACACTCTGGGACATTCTGTCATTGGGCTATACTTGGGCTACATCTGGGTGATATTTGGGCTACATTTGGGCTCTTTTGTCTCTGGTGGCCATTTTGGGAGACTGCATGTCAGAATCTTTTAATGAAATAGAAGAGGATTTGAAAAGTCACTCAAAATGTGCCCTAATTTTTCTTTCTGCAGCACTAATAATACCTTCTATTGCATAATATACCCCCTCATTTTGTTCCTTTTTAAATTAAATGTTTTAAGAGTTACCACTTTATTCCCATCACGATGGCTCCAGGTGTGCTATACCTTTGTAATAAGTAGGACTGTTAGCGCTCTAGTTGTTCTTTAGAACACTCTGGGACATTCTGTCATTGGGCTATACTTGGGCTACATCTGGGTGATATTTGGGCTACATTTGGGCTCTTTTGTCTCTGGTGGCCATTTTGGGAGACTGCATGTCAGAATGTTTTAATGAAATAGAAAAGGATTTGAGAAGTCACTCAATGTGCCCTATTTTTTCATTCTGCAGCACTAATCATACTTTCTATGGCAAAATATACCCCCTCATGTTGTTTCTTTTTAAATTAAATGTTTTAAGAGTTACCACTTTATTCCAATCAAGATGGCTTCAGGTGTGCCATACCTTTGTAATAAGTAGGACTGTTAGCGCTCTAGTTGTTCTTTAGAACACTCTAGGAGGCTGCAGTAGACCACAAAGGAATCAACTGACAGTCTCTGTCCTTGTTGGATGTACATGTTTTACTGAGAATGTCAGACTTCATTTTCACATGACTGAGAAAGATAATGTGAATTTACAGAAAATATGCTTTCAGTTTAGCTTATAGATCCCCTTCCAAACCACTGTGGGAAAATCATGAGATATTAGTTTTCTTTCAAACAATATTCATGATATCACAGCAGAAGGTTTTTTCACATGGTAAAATCACCTTAGAACCCACCACAATTCCTAAAACGAGTATGGTACCATCAACAAATGATTTATAATGTAACTAAAGTCCTAAAACCCTCTATTAACTACAATGCTTTTTAATGAGGTGCTATCATGTATATTGGTCCCAAGATGGCTGCCAACACTTCTTGGATGAAGTGCTGACAGCCAATCAGATCAGATGTGTGGTTAGGCTCCGCCCAGATATATATCTTTTTTTGAACCTAAATTACTCAATATCCACTGGAGCACATATATTGAGACCTAGCAAAGGCACATCGGGCTAACAGTCCCTACAATTTTGCCAAGTTTCGTGCAAATCCATTCAGCCGTTCGAGCTAAAAGTGAGGCCAACCGCCCTATGGAAATTAACATGGGAAAAACGCGTTTTGGGACCCCCCTTTTTTCTTGGCCCCCCCTTTATGAAACCCCCCCAAATTGTCAGGGGCTGCTCAGAAACAAAATGTTCCATTTTCCTGAAAATTTCAGCCATGTCCGTCCACAAACGCCAAAGTTATTAGACATAGAATTTTCAAAAATCCCATAGAGAAAAAATCCTAACTATATATACCTACTGGCGACCGCCAGTAGGTAATATATATATATATATATATATATATATATATATATATATATATATATATATATTCACTGAAAAAACCATAGGTTTCACACCAGTTATAGTTAGGAATTAGCATTTAAAAAACCTATGAAATTCACTGAAAAAACCATAGGTTCCACACCAGTTATAGTTAGGAATTAGCATTTAAAAAACCTATGAAATTCACTGAAAAAACCATAGGTTTCACACCAGTTATAGTTAGGAATTAGCATTTAAAAAAACCTATTAAATTCACTGAAAAAACCATAGGTTTCACACATGTTATAGTTAGGAATTAGCATTTAAAAAACCTATGAAATTCACTGAAAAAACCATAGGTTCCACACCAGTTATAGTTAGGAATTAGCATTTAAAAAACCTATGAAATTCACTGAAAAAACCATAGGTTTCACACCAGTTATAGTTAGGAATTAGCATTTAAAAAACCTATTAAATTCACTGAAAAAACCATAGGTTTCACACCAGTTATAGTTACCTGGAAATTTTACTGACATAAAACCATTGAAATTCCCACGTTATAGTTCGTTGGACTCACTATAACTTGCGCGCCTGCAATGCACTGCTGATGATGTCACATATTACATCACTCATGACATGGTCAGTGACATCACTCATGACATCACTGATTACACCATCCTTGTGACACAGTGACAGACCTCCTTTCAGTGTAATGTAACCCTTGAAAAACATATTCAAAAATAGAAACTAACATTTTCAAAAACATGGAGATACCCATACCAGTTACAACAAACAATTCAGTAATTCTGCCATCTATATACACATCCACTCATTCACCAACAGTTCTATATAGTCACTCATACATATACTCACTCATCATATGTAGTGATACACCTATACATCCTGTTACACACCGACAGTCATCCAAAAGTTACTCACACACATACTCACACATGCAAATAAACTATTGAACATCCATTTATTTGCATATACAGCTATACACACACTACCACCTTACTTCTAAGGAAACTTACACATACTTACTCTCTTAAACAATCACTTATAGAAACACATACTTATTTAAACAGGAACTCTTACAATCTCTCACTCTCACATTTACTCACTTATATACATCAATACTCCATATACTAGAATAAAACATATGTAGTTACTGATAAAGACACTAGTGAGACAGTCATTCACTCATTAACACATACATATACACACTCATCCACCCATACAGTCCTGCAAATAAGCTGTCTTCAAAACACATACAAACAGTGAGTCAGTCATTGATGCATCTATGTGCTAAGTAATACCCCCACCAAACCATACAGGCACTCTTACTGATACTAAAAAAAACATCTAATAACCCATATACACACACATGTAGCTACTCACCAACCCATGCAGCCACTTATACACAAAGTGAAACACTGATACAAACATTTAAATATTTAAACATTACTCGCTAATATATGTATTCACTAAGATACACTTAATAAGCCAGTTAATCAATCATTTTTTTTTTTTTTAAACATCCATTTAGACACTTATTTAAACATTTATTCTTCCATCCACCTTTACAAATACATATATAAAACATATTTATTTTTCAGAAAGACACACATTCACTGGATGGTGTCATCAGTGATGTCATGAGTGATGTCACTGATCATGTCAGGAGTGATGTAATATGTGACATCATCAGCAGTGCATTGCAGGCGCGCAAGTTATAGTGAGTCCAACGAACTATAACGTAAGAATTTCAATGGTTTTATGTCAGTAAAATTTCCAGGTAACTATAACTGGTGTGAAACCTATGGTTTTTTCAGTGAATTTAATAGGTTTTTTAAATGCTAATTCCTAACTATAACTGGTGTGAAACCTATGGTTTTTTCAGTGAATATATATATATAGATAGTGTACACCGCAGACATTTCTTTTGCAGTATACATGTGCCTCAGCACTGCGTGCCTTGATAGACTTCTCCTCCTGTGCTGTCATGTAGAGTGTATGTTTAATCTGTATATGGTTACAGACCGCTCATGTTTGTGCTCCTATATGGATTGTCCTTGCTGTTTGCATTTAACAGGCTCTACATGCCAATCTGTGCCCGCAATCTGCACTCCTTACACTATCACTGGATTATAGCTGAGGCTGCACCCTCTGCCAGTGCTTTGTGCGAGGGTCTTGTGTCCGTATACAAGGTCTAGGCACTGCAAGAGGCGCTAGAAATGGCCTGTCAGTGCGGGAAACAGCCATTCACACTATTGTCGGTGTGAGTACGTGTTGGCCTGCTTTAGATATCTTCTCTTTTTTTCTCATCAATGGACAAACTACTTGTATATCGCATACCAGAACTCTGAGATACCCGGCCCACAGCCTCTAAAATGCCTGCTGTTTCTCTGTTTGTTTGTCATTGCGTGTAAAATGTGCCTTATTTTTGTCATCACTGGTATCTATCTGCTCCTCCTTCTGGTTTTGCGAAGGACATACTGTGTCCCAGCTGTTGTACGCTTGCATTCCTTTTCGTCTACCAGCTGTACGTGAGCCGAGTTTTTTGGAGCCATTGGTATTTTTTTCCCCTGCAACATCGGGATAATTGTTGACTTTTCTTTTCCACATTGTTAATTCCTCCGCATCTCCAGTGTTGGCGCTGCAGGTGAAAAGTTAAAAGCAGTCTAAACCAATGACAACTGTCCATAAGAAACTGATGGAGCGCAGTTTTTAAATCTCAGGCTTTCAGTGGGGCTTTGTTTCTCGCCTCTCAGATCAGGCTCCATTGCTTAAATCAGTAATGATCAAAGTATCCTCCTTTGAGGCATGAACAGATGAGCCAGCCCCGTGGTACGGCACCTGTCTCTGCCATGGAGGTTGTAGTGTAGTCCAAGCTCAACAGGCGGCGCTCCCCACGGGCCTATCTCACCCGCATGAGAGAAAAGTAAACCGAGTTTAAAAACGGAGCATGCCACGAACTTTCACAAAATGGTTAATTCACAGTTGCGCTCTTACTTGGCGACTACAGCATCCAGTGTCTTTGTCGAGTCTATATGAAAGCGAGTTCTTTTTTGTTGTTGTTGTTATTTGTGATGTAGAAATGTGATCAAAGGTTCCTGTTTTGTGTTTGCGTCTCTTACACGTTCGTATAATTGTTACTGTGTTACATTTTCAGCTAAATAGTGGCTGTTACAATATGAATGGTCACAAAACAGGACTGAGATAAAATTTAAAGTTGGCATTGTGGCTTGAATTGCGCTGCATTGTGTTTACCGTTGCCGTGCTGTATTGTTGGTTTGATTAGAGTAGCTGCTCAGAGGAAACACAGACACAAACGTTCATTTATCTTCTGATAGGCAGAGTTTTCGATATCCTTAAAAGTAAAATTCAGGCAGTACTTTTCACAACTCGGCTCCAGGATCTGCTTGTCTTTTTTTATCGACCACCCACCGTTTCAAATGATCTGTAATAACCCATACTGTCGCTCTGTCTGGAGTAGGAGATTTGACCAATTTTCCACCACGCAAGCATAACCACTGTGGGGAGAAGTGAAATGCAGTGTTAGCGTTAAGCAACTTGGTGCCGCATGTACTAACATTAGGAATGCTGATTTCCTAATTGCGATCAACTCTGAATTGCAATTAGTAAATCAGTATTTCTAATGTGTGAAACTGTGGCTCTGTCTGTGTGTGCGTGGCTCTGTCTGTGTGTGCGTGGCTCTGTCTGTGTGTGCGTGGCTCTGTCTGTGTGTGCGTGGCTCTGTCTGTCTGTGTGTGCTTGGCTCTGTGTGTGTGTGTGGCTCTGTGTGGGTATGTGTGGCTCTGTGTGTGTGTTGGTGGCTTTGTGTGTGTGGCTCTGTGTGGGTGTAAATGCAATAGGTCATGCATTTGCGAGCGATTAAGCTATTGGCATTGTAAATGACAATGCCATTTATTTAACGATTAAGCTATTGGCAATGTAAATGACAATGCCATTTATATATCATTTTAAAAAAAATGTCATGAGCAATGCCAATAGCTCTACCTTTAATAATGCCGAGACCATTGCATTGTAAATGCTTGTTTTTGATTGTCTGTCCAGCCTTGCGATATTATAGTTAGGAGGGACTAGGAGGTCTAGGCAGGGAGATGAGGATTCATTGAGCCAACATTCGGTCAGGATTGCTTCGTCAGATTTTTGACTCCGGATGAGATCAGCGACATCAGCGGCATGCTTTACTGCGGAGCAGCAGTTGATTAAGAGGCAATACAGAGGGGGGGCTCACGGCGCTAGGTTGTTATTGATCACTCCTCTGTTGCGGAGAGTTGCAGGTCTGTTGGAGTTGATTGCAACCTTATTGATAGCGTGTTTGTCACTCAAGTCAACAGGACTTGGGGTTTCAAGGGCTAATTTGTAGGTGAGGAGAAGGGCTAGAATTTCCACCTCCAAGAGGTGGCAGGTCTGCTTGTGCGGGCAAAGATGTCTCAGGGATAGTGGTAATGGGTGATGGAGGGGCTCAGTGGGGGGGTAAAGTTCTGCGGGAGCTTGAGGTTTGAGAAGGAGAGTTCGGTGAGCTGAAGGATGCCCTTTAGTTCCAGAATGGAGTGATGGATATTCTGAGTTAGTTTGGCTGCTCTGTGGTGCAGAGTTTCAATATCCATATGTGAGGGGAGAGCTTGTGGGAAGGAGGACAGTGGTTTAGGGACGGTTCCGTTGGTATGCACTGGTATCATGGGAGTAGGGCTAGGTCGGTCAATGTCATAAACCCTTGGAAGAGTGGTTTGTGAGTGGCTAGGCGCGCTTGGCAGGGCTGAGGGATAGTTGGTGCGGGTGTTAAGTACCCAGCAGTTGTCTGGCAAATGAGTCATTATGGAGGTTGGGGGTGAGCACTGGTTGGCGGAGGAGGGCGGCGGCAGAATCTCAATGAAGGAAGGTGGAGGTTGTGTGGGGGTGAAAGGAGGATTTCTAGCTGAAGTATGGGTGACATTGCCTGGAGAACTGTTTATGCCGGGGACCGGTAAGGGTTGGGGTTGGTCTGGTCTGCACCCTAGGGGGCGGTGGAGGGGCGAGGGGGAGTGGTTGTGCCTTTGGTGGGACTCAGTGGGGTGCTTTTATCCTTACCTTTTGGGCTGCGTTGGACGGAACGAGGGAGGGGGCCAGGTGGCGAACGTTGGTGTAGGGGGAGCGTGGAAGGATGGGGTTGTGCACATGTGTTTTTAGGAGGCTGGAAAGGTCTGCAAATTTATTGTGGTCTTTGGTTTGGATCTTGGATCAGGACGATGCCGTTTTTGTATAAGGTAATGGTAAGGTCAGCTCGCTAGTTTTAGGAGGGCGTGATTGTGAGCTTAGTGCCGTACAGAATGTTCCTGGTTTCGTGTATGGTAAGGAGGTTCAAGAGGGTGTTTCGTCGTAGAAATGTTTTTCTGGAGTAGAAGATGAGGTCATTAATGATTGTGCCCTTATCGATGCTATAAGGAGGTCAGATATCAGGGTCTCAGGTTGTCTTTTCAGAATGGAGTGTTTGAAGGTTTTGGCGGCGGTTTTGGAGAGATTAGGGGGATAGACAACGGTGTAGAAGTTCTCCCCTGTGAAGTTCAGGCAAGGCCCTGCCATACTGGCAGGAGAGGGGGAACTTTAGGGCCCGGGGAGAACGAAGGAGGTTGTGGGTGTGGCTCATCAGTGAGGAATACTACTCCGGGGTACAGACCAGGGTAGAGCAGGGCTCTGGTAGTGAGGGATACTGCTCCAGGGCAAAAGCAGGAGGTCTGCAGAATAGCAGGGCATAGAGAGTAAGGGAGCGAGCATAAGATCAAGTGGCAGACAGTATGCGTGTGGATAAGGCGGGCTGGGGAGGACAGCCTCACTCCAGATGGCTCCGTTGGTGGTAATAGAGGGAAAATCTCAGTGGATCACTGCTCTAACATGGAGGCAAGTCTTCGCATCAAGAGGGTAGCCAAGCACAAAGATCGCTCCATTTGGGTCCCGAGAGCTATTGCCATGAAGAAGCAGAGTCTGCCAAAGCGCTGAGGACAAGTCCAAAGCCCCACTCGAGGTGGGCCGAAGTGAGGTGTTATAAATTTACTTACATCAATAGCCAACTACTCAGCAGGGACGTACAACATCCGGTGTCTGGGCACATCATTAGATCACATCACAAATCGCTCCATGCTTGCTAAACATGAAGGAGTCAGTGTGCCAACAGTTGGTGTCCAATCGAGCTCGCTGCTACCTTTGTGTCAGCTGCGCTATAAATTAAAACTCAGAGGCAAGCAGAACATCTGGAGATGTGCGTTTGAGGGGAGAGGGCGTAGCCTCACGGCCAGAGCTGGTGATTTAGGGGGACCAGTTGAGGCCTCTTGAGGGCTCAGCACCCAGTGTTTCCGGGCAAAGCACTGAATCTTGCTGTGCCTCCCAAAAATGAACGTGGCCTTGTGTTTTGCCACTGGAATCAGGCAAAAGGAACTCCAATGCCTTCGGATGAGTTTGCGCTATATCTAACTCTGCACAGTAGGAAAACTCATGGGCGTTGCGTTCGTTTGAGTATGGGAAGCCGAGCTTTAGGTTCTACTCGCAACGCAGTCAGATTGAGTTTAGCAGTGAGGGATCTGTAATGTCCTCTGGCGGGGTAGCTGTTCAGTCTACCCACACCCAGAAGTTACGCATGAGCGCTGGCGCGTGACGCCATGCGCGTGACGCCATGCGCATGTTTTAAATAAAGAGGCGTGGCCCGGCTCTGGCAGTAGGGACCATGCGGTGAGACCAAAAGAGTGTGTCAGATCTTTCTTAAAGCCGCCGCTGCGCTAGTTAATCACCCGCCCTTGGCACCCAGTACACTGGCCACAAAGCTGTAACAAGCCCTAATCACTGCCTTTTGATCTGCTGGTATCTGTGACTGGTCTGAGCCATCAAACCAGGCCCTGCAGCCACGTGAGGAGCCAGCTGAACATTGCAAGCCTGCTGCCACCTGTGAAAGCCCTGCAGCCATTGGGAGTGCCTGTGTGGAGCAAGTGGCCCACCTTCAACACCCCCCTCTGCCTACGCATGCGTTTGTTCCCAGCTCCCTGGAAAAGGTTGGAATGAAAGTGAGGCTAAGTACCCACGGTATGCAGGAAACGAGTCCTGACTGTGTCAACGTCCCTCTCAGCCAGGCGACTGCAGCCCCGTCCAGTAGGGAGGCAGTGCACGTGCCCCGAGGTGTGACCACACCTGCGTCAGAATGCCCTCGATTCGGCTATAGCGCCCTTTGTCATGGATGGTGCCCCCTCCTCCCTCGCCCCTTGATGGGGGGACTGGGCTGACCGTCTCCAAATCTATTTTGAAGAGGCAGGTATAGCCCGGGACAGGCGCAGAGCCCTACTCCTCCACCTAGGGGGCAAGGACAAACACCGCATTTACAAAACACTAGTGGAGGCCACACCCAAGACGTATGTGACGCTGCTCAATGCTCTCAATGCGCACACTGAGCAAATGGCGAACAGAGATTATGAAAGGTGTATTTTTCGTCAGACCAAGCACGAAGCGGAAGAGTCTTTGGACATGTTCCATGGACGTTTGAAGGAACTGGCCAGCACATGCGGTTTCCAGGACGAACAAGAGGAGATCCAGTGTGAAATAATACAGGGATGCTACTCGTTCAAGCTCAGAGTGAACATCCTCTAGTAGTCCGGTAAATCCTTGGCTGACATACTCACCCTGGGTCGGTCAAAAGAGCTATCGCAGGCCAGAGCATCCCACATGGAGGCTGCCCTCCACCGCCCCATCAAGACGGAACAGGTAAATTTGGTGGAGAAGGTGAACGTAGTGAAATCCAAGTCATGCCAAAGCCCAGAAAAACGGCCGCACTGTGGCTACTGTGCAGGCATGCCCCACCACATGCAGGACTGCCCAGCGAGAGGGAAGTAGTGCACAGCCTGTGGGTGGATGAACCATTTTGCGGCAGTATGCAGGTCATCAAAGCCCCGAAAAGAAGCAGCACAGATGGTAGCCGTAGCACAAGATAGTGAAGATATGTACGACGACACAGGAGACTACCCTGTCCATTATGTATTTGCGGTGGACCAACCACAACGGAAGAGACGACGACTCCCAAGGTGCAGACTCAAGATCAACCACCAAGACATAAGGGCCACCATAGACACAGGGACCTCGATCGAACTGATGGCTGCCAATGTATACAACCAATGGAGCCCACACCCATCTTCGCGCGAAGCAAAGATTTGGGTATTGGCCTGTGGACAGAAGACTCCCATCCCACTCCTGGGATGTTTCAGAATGGAACTTAGGCACCAGGACCACAAGATCCCCCCCACAGTGTACGTGACTAAAGAGCGAAGTGGAATGCTGGTAATCGGACAGACAGCAGAAGAGCTGAAACTGATCTCATTTGCCTTGGAGGTGCAAAGAAGAGGAACTAGCGGCCATCATGGAGGAATTTGACGACCTCTTCAAGGGCATTGGATGCTTAAAAGGGAAAAAGGTCTCTCCCCATATTGACCCGTCAGTCCAACCGGTAACGCTGAGGCACAGGCACATTGCATTCAACCTGCGACAGAAGGTCCAAGAAGAGCTGGAAGCACTGTACAGGCAAGGGATAATAGAGAAGGTCAGCGGGCCCCCTCCATGGTTGTTCCCGATCGTGGTGGCAAGGTAGCCAAAACAGCCAGGGCAGGTCCGCATCTGTGTCAACATGCGCCTCCCAAACGCAGCTGTAAAGAGTGAACGCCACCTAACCCCTACCATTGATGACATCCTGGGGGAACTGGACTGAATGGTGTGGTGTGGTTTTCAAAGATGGACCTACGTTCCGGATATCACCAACTGCCACTACACCCGGACTCTCGATACATCACTACATTCTCTACACACGTCGGCCTCAGGAGATACAGGCGTCTCAACTTTGGGATCTCGGGTGCCACTGAGGTGTTTCAGAACACCATCCATGAAGTCCCCAGCAGACTCCATGGAGTTTTGAATGTAAGTGACGACCTGTTGGTATATGCATCGTCAATGGAAGACCACCACTGTTGACTTTGCAGTGTTCTCCAACGAATCAAAGAGTCCGGACTTACCCTGCACAAAGAAAAGTGCCAGTTTTTGAAGAACAAAATCAGTTTCTTTGGCTGCACGTTCTCAGACAAAGGAGTGGCCCCAGACCCTGACAAGGTGCGAGACGTTCAGGAAGCCCAGGCACCCTCCAACATCTAGGAAGTACATAGTTTCTTAGGGGTGGTAAACTTATGTGAGCGTTTCGTCCCAGATTTATCCATCCTCACAAAGCCCCTCATGGAGCTGATGAAGTCCACCACCACCAAAGCAGCCCTTTCGGCAGACACCACGCTATCGGATTTCGACCCGGCCCGGCCCACCAATGTCGCCGTTGACGCTAGTCCCTATGGGCTGGTGGCAGTGCTCACGCAGCTACAATGCAATGGTGAATGGGCCCCAATTGCATATGCGAGCCGCTCTCTAACGGACACGGAACAGTGCTATTCTCAGATAGAGAGAGAAGCATTCACCATCCATTGGCCCTGTTGGCATTTCCATGTCTACGTATATGCCAACCATTTACGGTCTCCACCGATTACAAGCCCCTCATCCCCCTGTTTCAAGGGTCTGCATCAAAGCCCCCCCCCCCCGAGGATTGAGAAATGGATCCTTCAACTGCAAGGGTATGATTACCGGGTGGAATATACACCAGGCTCATCCAACCCTGCAGACTACCTAACGAGACATCCGAAGCCTCAACTAAAGCTGAAGAGGAGAATGCCCAGGACACTAAGGAATACGTCTGATTCATAGCGGAAAGGTCCCAACCACTTCCGATGAGCCTTGAAGCTATAGTGGAGGCCACCCGGGATGACGAATGCCCGCAGCTGGCCATCATTGCTGTTCAGGCGAACGACTGGTGCCCCATTCAGACCATAATGACCCGACGGACTCCCCAAGCGAAGACCATCCTAGAGTCAATCATGCGGATCAAGGACGAACTTTCTTTCAACAGCAGTGGTTGCCTACTCAGAGGTCCGCGACTGGTGATCCCGGCAAGCCTTGCTCAACAAGCCGTGGACCCTGCACACAGAGTGCACCAAGGCATGGTAAAAACAAAGGGTCGGCTAAGAGCAAAGGTGTGGTTCCAAGCAGACGGTCAGAACCTGCCTATGGTGCCAGGTATCAGGCCATCCGGATCGTCCTCACCCCGTCATCACTGAAGACAACCCCCGCTGACCGTGGGAGTGCGTTAGTATTGACTGTAGGCATCCCCCGGATGGGCGCTACACCCTCGTGGTCATCGATGATTACACAAAGTACCCCGAGATAGAAATCGTGGGAAGTCAAACAGCCACAGAAGTAATCACCAAAATGGAGAAAACCATTGCAACTCACAGGATCTTTGAGGTGATGAAGATGGATAACGGTCCGCCCTTCCAGGGGCAAGAGTCGTGGGGAATTCAACATTGGAAAGTGACCCCGCGCTGGCCCCAAGCAAACAGGGAAGTAGAGAGATTCATGCTCACTCTCAACAAGGTGATACACATTGCACATGCCGAAGGAGTGCCCCTGGAGAGAGGCCATCTACAGTTTCCTGAGAGAATACAGATTGACACCTCATCTCTCGACCGAGACAGCTCTGGGACCAGCAAGCATGGGTCGAGTGGTGCGAGACACCATCCCTCATCACCCAAACTGGGCCCGTCTCAGATTGACACCGAAAAGGTCCTATCCAAAAGGACCAATACCAACGACCAAGCCAGCATCAACCGACGAGCGAAAGCGTTGAACATTCATGTAAGAGACAGAGTCTATGTCAAAGACAGGCACCCAGGGAGTAAATTCCGTCTCCCATTTGAACAGCACCCATGGACAGTGATCCGCCGAACCGGCACAATGGTAACAGCCCAGAGAGGAACAGAAGAACTCCCACGTAATAGATCTCTCTTCAAAAAGGTCAATGCTTGAACTCCTGACCGGTCAATATCGGACAGTATGGAAGCAGAGCCAAGTCCACAGTCAGTGGATGAAGAGATAGACGGTGGCCAAGGGACGATCCCTATGGAAGATCCAGACAGATATGACCAAAGCACACCATGGCCGCTTGGAACTCCAGACAGAGGACTGCCAGGCTCCCCGGTGAGATCCCCGGAGGGCTGGGTCTCGCCGGAAGTGGCCCCAGCCCTACCATCCTCACGGGGAGAGCATTCCAGATATGGCCTGAGGAGCAATCCGGCTGCCTCCTCATGCCTGGCAGGGTTCATGGTGTGATGAACCAAGGACTCACAGTGGACTGTGACCTGTAATTGAGGATGAGCTGATAAAAGATGGCACGCCGGAACTGGTGACAGATCTACACGTTGATGTTTTGTTTATTGTTTAATAAAGGTTGGAAGGAATGTAATGTCCTCTGGCGGGGTAGCGGTTCAGTCTATCCATGCCCAGAGGTTATGCATGAGCGCTAGCATGTGACGCCATGCGTGTGTTATAAATAAAGAGACGTGGCCCGGCTCCGGCAGTCTGGACCATGCGGTGAGACCACAAGAGTGTGTCAGGTCTTTATTACGGCCGCCGTTGCGCTAGTTAATCACTCGCCCGCGGCGCCCATTACAGGACCCAGCTGAGACGGGCGTGCCCAGGGTCGAACGTCAAGGCCCCACTCCCTGGTGACCAGCAATCACTCCGTGGGATCACACCCAGAGCCACCAGGCCATGGTCCCCAAGGAACACGGCTGGGTAGGGAGCGGAGAGATGGGGGAGAGGACTCGCCAAAGCTGGCAGCCGAGCTCCGGGCAGGTCAAAGGCATAACCTAGATGCAGATTGAGTGTGGTGCCGGATACAGGGCCCCCCAGCTGGTCTGAGGAGAGGACAGTCCTCCGGAGGCGGAGGGGAAAGATTCTCCGTCAAATGCTAGTCGCCCGACTCCAGGCAGATCCCAGGCGATGCAGATCATCGGAAGCAGGCAGGGAGGGACTCGTCGTCTTCGGCAGAGTCACTGTAAAATGACGCCGGCATCCAGGGCCACCCACTGGCACCAGGAGGCTTCGGCAGGCACGGGATCGGGGGAGCCAACAGCGGTCACTAGAAGCAGGGCACTTTGCCAGCCCTGTGGATGTCAGGCTTCCAGCAGCAGGCCGGTATCGGAGAAGGAGGCCAGCCAAGCAGCGTAGGCCAGCCTGGGCAGCAACAGCAGTCGATCTAGCGGGTAAGTCGGAGGTCCCCCAAACCGGGAACTCTTCTGGAGGCCCCTGACCTGTTGATGAACCTCAAAGGGTCCTATGCATTTCGGTATTTTGATAATCGTGCATGGGATGACCACTACTGTAATCTTCTCTGATGTGGTCAGTACTGCAAGACAGATAATATTAGCTCTGGATGATTTTCTTTGATCATAAGTGTTGGTCTTGGCCCTTTTTGCAGGGTCCTCCCTGAACTGTTTGCCTTCCTCCTATATATTTCTGACCTGTTGTTAGCTATTTTATGACTCTGGGCACTTTGCCACTGCTGACCAGTGCTAAAGTGCATATGCTCTCCCTATTGTAAATGAATATATTAATTGGTGATGCATGATTGACTATTTGGTTTACTTGTCAGACCCTAGTACAGTGCACTGAGTGTGCCCAGGGCGTGTAATTCCAAATGCTGCTAGTGGGCTTGCAGCACTGGTCCTGCCACCCACAGAAGCAGCCTTGTAAAACGTGTCTAAGGTCTGCCATTGCAGAGCCTGCGTGCAGTTTGGAACTGTCATGCTGGCTGGGCAAGTGCGCCCACTTGCCAGTCCCTAAACCTTCCCTTTTCTTCATATTAGTCACCCCTATGGTAGGTTCACGGGCAGGGTGCATTGTAAGTATAAGGTAGGACAAGCCCTGATGTGTGTGGTATGTCCGAATAGTGAATTACAGCCATTTTCGTTTTTCACTATTGCAAGGCTACCTGTTCTCCATAGGCAAGAATGGGCTGTTAGATTATTACATATTTATAATCCTAACAGACTCAGAGAACATGGTAGAAATTCGAGTTTACTATGCCTGAACTCAGAATAATAAAATACATTTTTTATTGAAGTTTATTTTAATATTCTGTGTTTGCAAAGACCACTTTTAGAAAGTAGGTATTTGCTTGCCTAACCTTTCAAGTCTGCCTCTGCGAGGTTGTGTATTCCTTTGTCTGGGATTTGTGAGTGACAGGGCTGGGGGATTCCAAGAGACAGGATGAGTCAGCCAAGTGGTGAATAGAGAGATCCGCATCTAGATGGGAGGGAGGAGTTGCACCTGAACCTTGAATAGGGCTGTGCCTGCCTTCCACAATGCTGGCTCCACCTCCTGGGGTGCGGCTGATGTCTCTGCCCTGCACAATGAAAGAAGAGAAGGAAGGCTGTCAACAAAGTGCTCCAGGACTGTAATTGCCTTCCACAATGCTGGCTCCACCTCCTGTGGGACGTCTGATGTGCCTGCCCTACGCTGTGAAAGGATAGGAGAAGTCTGGTAAACAGAGTGCTTCAGAACTGGTTTGGACTGGGCACAGGCCCCTCTCCCCTCAGAGAACAAAGGATTTTGGGGTATAAGTATTGGGACCTCGATCCCAAGAAATTAGATAACTTCTGGACTTACAAGACGAAACCTCTGCTGAGGAGAAGGAAGCGGAAGAAACTGAGGAGAGACTATTCCCAAGCTGAAGTGCTGCTTTGGGGACTGGCCTGCAGTGGTTGCCTGACTGCCAAAGAGAGGAGAAAGAACTTTGTGGACTTTACTTTCAACTTGTGCCGAAGATCTCCAAGGGCTTGGAAGAGAGCTTGCCCATGACTGTGGACTTCACCAGCCTGTGTGAATTGCTGCTGGAAACGCTGTTTCAGTGGCTACAGAGGCAGGGAGCTGTGATCGACTCTCACGATCGGGCCAGTGTCCTGTAGGCACCGCATCAAGCAATATCCGCCTCGAACAACGCAAGCTCTAAGCTCACCGACTCCGTCCTGATGCCGTCACCGAGCCGTTGCCTGCACCGCGACTGGTGGACACTGCGACATGCAACGCCTCGCTACACCGACTCATACTGGTCTGACCGACGCGGTCACTGCTGCTGACTCAGAGTCCCGTGAACGCACCTGAATTTTGCACCACCTCGCACGCTTCACGACGCACGTCTGACTCGCACCGCTGTCCGGACTGATCGACGCCAGCTCCCGAACTCTGGCTCTGTCGCCTCACCCAAAGCTGCAAGCACCGCATCGCAGCACTGTCTCACCCTGCAACGCACGCATTGGATCCACCGACTCTGTCAACGGCCGCTGCCTGCACCGCATCGAGGGACAACGCGTCCTGCAACGCTTCCTTTCTGCACAGCGACAAACCCGGGCACCGGCTCGCACATCTGTGTCAGCCACCTCAAGAAAAGGTACTGTGACTGAGTCTGTCGACATTTGAGTGGGCCCGGACCGCTGCGGTCCGCAGGATTTGTTAGACTCTGTGTTATTTCAACAATGCTGTAGCCTGTCCAGGCTACAGACTCGCACGGAACCTTGAATTAAGCCTTTTAACCAGAACCCTTGAAATCTAACAGTACTGTGGATTATTTTTGTCATTTATTGGTCTTGTGGTAACTCTATATAAAATATACTTATGTTTTATATAAAACCTTGTAAATTATAAATTGATACTTGTATAGCGCACTACTCACCCGCAAAGGTCTCAAGGCGCTTGTACGAATACCGCTGTGGAACCCATCCTGGGTTTCCCTGTGAGGCGTCCACTCCTGGGCACCCCCAAGGAGGAGGCCAGGCATCCTTAGCGTTGTGGGGGCCGTTGTGGAGATTAAGCAAGCTATTGCCCAGAGTTGCAGAGTGGGACTCCATGATTGGAATAGGCACCGAGGCGAGAATTATCAGGTCCGTGGAATTTTGAGCCCAAGACCCGCCGAGGCGGGGAATTGAACCCTGGTCCCGGGCTAGACCTCTGCATCAGGGTCTGCCGCTCTAATCATTAAGCCACACTTCTCCACTCCTTCTGTGTGGTGTCCATTTGCAGTGTTGTTACTGGGTTACTGTATGTGGTCACAAATGCTTAACGCCTCTGAGAGAAAGCCTTGCTGCTCGTGCCAAGCTACCAAGGGGGTGAGCAGAGGTTATTTTAGGAGTGTAATCCCCTTATCCTGACTAGAGGAGAGGGTCCTTATTTGTCACAAGTACCTACCTGTACCAACTACATACCCCCAATTCTAACAATAAGTGGCTCATTTAAAAAAAAAAAAGTTTGGAGACCCAGCAAATGACAATACACATATGTGGGTAGCTACACTTTCAAAGATGGTAGAATTTCAGAAAAACATGTTAATAACAAATAATACGTTTTTTTAATATATAAAAAAATCTATGTTTATTAGAAAGATATTTATCGTTGACATATTCTGAATACCGTTCAGCCTAAAACACTAGTTATGTCATTTATGGTCATGAATTACTATAGTAGTCCTATGTTCAGCTTTTCCTAAAAGCTCTCATGTCACAGAGTATTATATCACAAATGCTGTTTTTCTGAGAGTTGTCCTCAATGTATAGTCATTTGCTGTGCATCAGTATAGCCACTACAGCTAACATGTGTTTTGTGGTTGTAAACACTGTTCCCAAAATCTTTCCCAAATATTTCTTTAATAGTTTACATAGGTGCACATGCATCAAAAATTGCTAAAGCGATTAATTATTTGCAAAAAATAAGGAATCGCATAAAACAAATCGCAAAATGGGATGCATGTACGTCTTAGGTAATTTTTAGCGATCCCTTAAAAATCGCTAAGAAAATACCGAACACATTTGATTGGATTTGATTTGATTTGATTTTAAAACTTATAAAGCGCAACGAATGCCCTGGGGCGTCTTGGCGCTGACACTAAGGATCGACGTCAAAGCAGATGCATGTGTATTAAATATCTGTTTGAAAGAACCAGGTTTTTAAAGATTTCCTGAACATGATGAGGTTCGGACTATTTTTGATCGTAATGGGTAGGCTGTTCCAGAGTTTAGTCACTCTTACCAAGAAACATCTGCCACCACAACAAACTTGTTTGAATCTGGGTGCTTGCAGAAACTTGTGATTGACCGATCTAAGATTCCTAGAAGGAGCATAGTATTTTATTCTGGAGGTCATATAGAGCGGACCTCTACCATGAAGTGCATTGAATGTGATGCATAGTGCCTTAAAAGCTATTCTTTTCCGGACAGGTAGCCAATGAAGTGCCACCAGTCGCTGGGCCACTGATTCATACCTAGGAATGTTCAGGATTAATCTGGCCGCCGCATTCTGCAGACGTTGAAGCTTGCTCAGATATTGATTTTGGATCCCAAGATACAGTGCATTGCCATAGTCCAACTTGGACATTGCGAGGGCAATTACCACTGTTTTCAAGGTCTCTGGGGGAATAAAAGCTCGGATCTTTCTGATCAGCTTAAGTGTAGCCCAGAACCTCGCTGTAAGGACATTGATCTGACTGTTAAATGTTAGCCGATCATCAAAGATCACCCCAAGATTTCTAACTTTGGAAACCAGTTGGGGACATTCACTCAGCTCAGAGGGCCACCATCTAGGCGACCAACCCAGAGGATTAGTTCCCAGAAGTAAGATCTCTGTCTTGCTACCATTTAATTTTAGACAGTTGGCTTGCATCCAGCTATTCACCTTTGTCATAAAGGTGTTGGATCTGCCACCTCGCTTTCACTGTCGGTGATTGACACCACAATTTGTGTGTCGTCGGCATAGCTGATTACTGAAAAACCATGCTGTCTGATTAAGGCCGCTAGAGGGGCCACATATACATTGAAGAACGTAGGGCTCAAGGAAGAGCCCTGAGGCACTCCACAATGCAAATTAAAAATTTGTGAGCTGGTACCTCCTACTTCTACCCTGAAAGATCGTTCAGCCAGATAGGATAGAAGTAGCTTTAGTGACAGGGTGTGAACACCCAGCTCAGATAGTCTGGATATTAGGATAATATGATTGACGGTATCGAAGGCCACCGATAAGTCTAACCATATCAAGGCGGCCTTCCCGCCTCCATCAAGAGATTGCCTGAGCTCCTCAGTAGCAGTAACTAGGGCTGATTCAGTCCCATGCCCTTCTCTGAATCCATTTTGAGAATGGTCCAGCAGATTGTTTGAGAAGATGAAGGTTTAAAGTTGGATAATAAGAGTTTTCTCCAGGACCATTGAACAGAATGGAATTCTAGAGATTGGACGATAGTTGTTGGCATCGTCAGGGTTCAAGTGGTTTTTTTTTAGCAGAGGAAGCACCAATGCTCCTTTCCATGCCGTTGGAAACTTTCCAAGCTGTATAATTCCCCTGAACACATCTGTTAGATGAGTACTAAGCTCTTCGGCGCAAAGTTGATAGATTTTTTATGGGGACAAGGATCAGAGGGAACTCCTGATTTAATTCTTTTAATGGTTTGAATGATTGGATCCCTGCTGGGTGGGGTGAAAGACAAATTCTGAATTTCCGTTAGGGGGAAAGCGTTGGCGTTAAGCTCAATAGGAGTGTTGCAAAAAGTGTCATAAATTACTTGCACTTTATCAACAAAAGCCTGGCCTAAAATATTACAGAAATCTGCATTATTACTCGGGATCCCTTTCTCGGGGATTTTGGCCAGTATTTTAACCGTCTTAATGAGCTCTTTGCTCGAGTTGTTGGCTGCTTGTCCGAGTAATATCTGCTTTTTTCCTCCTTAATTAGCTGTTTATACAAGGCCAAAGACTGTGCATATTTCTTTTTTGATTCTATACTATAGTTCGATCTCCATTATTTTCTGTCCTTCGACACAACTGTTTCTGGAGCCTTAGAGTCTCAGAAAACCAAGGTTCGGATGGTATTTTCCGCCCCGATTATTGCCATAGCAATGACTTGGCCAATAAATGTTTCACGCCATTCACCACGTACCATCGCCCGTGATTATTGACACTTCCATGAACTTAGCCACAGTAATTTTTCACGCCATTCACGACTTAGCCTTTTCGTCACCGGAACGATCGGGTAATCGTGACTAGTATTTTCCACCCTCACTTGCTATTGATCTTAATAGAGACCTGGAACTCCCCTTCACTCGCCGATTATCGACTCCACGCAGCTATATGCATGGTTTTTCACTCGCTGCAATTCTCATGTCACTCATGTTTTTAAAATTGTTCCTTACATGCTGATACTTATATACAATTTCTGTTTTTCCTTCCCCCTTGCCTCCCATTTCCTTCATGTAGAGTAATGCGATAATAGGCATTGTGTTAATAATTGTTGAACAAAACAATAATGCTGATAATTCTTGTCCTGATGATGATGTCATAATTTAAAAAGGCATCGAAACGTCATCGCCAAAAAAAACCATATGCAATATGATGAATGCTATATTGTTTGACGCAATGGTATGGTTATGTTTAAGAGATTGAGTTTGTAGCACTGAACAATAGTATACAGACAGATTTTCGCTTTGCCTTTATGGCCATTTCTTTGTTGTTTTGTCTTAAATGTTGTGGGTCACGGCTGTGCCCACTTGTTATCTTGGTCTTAAAACTCTCTCTATGAACTTGATCATTTAAAATAAAGTTCTTGTCCGGCTGGACAAAGAAACATACTACTTATTAGGTGTATGATTATTATTTTTTGCTATCCTGTCCACATATAGGGACCATTGTCTTTTGTAAATTGATACTGCCCAAGGTCCCTATGATATACCTTTTGGGTTCCCTTGTTCTTGTGAAAATATGTTTTACACACAGATGCAGCTCATGTGGACTCCGAGGACAGTGACCGGCTCATCATCTCTGAGACACTGGCAGAGATGGAGGTAGAGACCCCTGTGGAGCCTGAATCTACACCACCATCCCCACCAAAACGCAGGGCACATTTACCCGCACTGCCAGAAATGGAAGCGGAGCCGACTCCAGCCCCCACAACAGTCCCCGCCAGCCACGTGCCCCTTTACCAGCTCCAACACGAGCACAGCTGCAACTAGGACAACAGCGCAGGCCCAGGACCTGCATTGCAGCCGATGTAGAACAGGCTCCAAATGTATATGGCGGCATTGAGTCGCATATGCTTCGTGTGCAGCGCCTGCAGGGGAGACATATGGGCACCATCAACATGGAGATCACCAAGCTGACCAAACACATGAGCACTATGTCTGACTGCATGTGTGAGCTCACTGCAGTTGTTGCAGAGTGAAACCGACAGACAAACCATAGCCTACAGGCACTCACCCGTGCCGTCCCTGCAGTACAACGCTCCAAGCGTCTGAGGCATTGGCAGGGTTTGCTATGGATGTCATCAAATACGAAGGCCATAACAAAGCTGAGCAACACCACAGCAGTATTGGCACTACGCTCCGCGTCTTTACAGATTGATCTGGGCCATTTCTGTGGGGTGTTGCAAGGGCCTTAGGCCAAGTTACCACTGTCGTGGAACACCTCCAGTCTGAGACTGTGATTGCCAGCAACTTGGAAGGCGAGGAGGGTAGTGAGGGGCATCGAGCCTGAGGAGTGTGTCTGTGCCAGTGAGCACTAACAGGAGGCGCAGTTCGCGCAGCTCAATATCAACAAGCACACATCAGGCTGATGTTGGAGAGTCATGCGACAGGAGGCTGGGGGTGTGTGGCAAGAGGCACTAGCCATGTATATATACCTCTTAGGCCATGGTGGCGTAACCATGGTCCATTTAAACATTGTGATTGCCCTCCAGTGCTGTCAACTAGTTAATTTTGACTTTATCTACCTATGCAATCACCGTCACAATTTCCAAAACCTCAATATTTTGTTTGACATGTGCTCATGTCAATAAAACATTCTCAATCCACGATATCTTGTGATGGCTCATTCTTACCTACCTCAGAAATGATGTTGTGTGATGTGTGCAGGTCTCCTCTGGCCTTCGGCTGTGTTTGCCACATGTGTTTGTCGATGTTGTGCGTGTGGTTGGTCGTCAACATCATTGTCATTCTCGTCCATCTCGATTGGTATGCCTCTTCTCATGGCAATGTTGTGCAGCATGGTATATACTGCCACAATCCTGCAGCAGGTTTCGGGGTTGTACTGTAAGGCACCATCAGTCTTATGAACGATCCTGAAGCGACTCTTTAGTATTCCGAATGTCCATTCAACCACATTCCTTGTGCTAATGTGTGCCATGTTGTAGTGCTGTTCCTGTGGTGGTGCTGGGTTGAGGTAAGGGGTCAGGATGTATTCTTGCAAGGCGTATGTGCTGTCACCTACAGGGTGGGAAGCAAAAGGTTAGCCGCAGGAATGCAATCACATTTGGTATAATGATGTAACAATATATATGTACCAAGTAGGAGTCCCTCTCCAAATTCACCGGCGAGCAGACGCCTGTAGCGAATATATACAAGTCATGTGTGCTCCCAGGGAATTGTGCTACGATGTCCGTTATTATATGCTTAGCATTGCACACTACCTGGACGTTGATGGAGTGGTAAGACTTCCTGTTTCTGAAGATGTACTCATTGGCTTTGGGGGGACAGATGGCGACATGCGTGTAGTCAATGCATCCAATAACGTGTGGGAATTGCGACACCTGGTAGTGCTCCAGTTTGGTCTGATTAAACTCCTGTGAGGTTGTGGGAAAAGTGATATGGGTATGGATATTTGTCATCATGGCTTCAAGGAATTTACGGAAGAAGCGTGAGAGTGTGCTTTGGGATACACCTCCGGCTACTGCTACGACCTCCTGCAAACTGCCTGACGCCAGTAGGTGCAGGCTACATAGGACCTAGACGTGTGCAGGCATGGCATTGGTCCTACAGGTCTAGTGCTACAGTAGAGGTTCCAAATCTGCAATTCAGCGCAGTATCATTGCACGATTCAGACGATACTTATCGTATATTTCTTCCTCATTTTGGCCAGCAATGTTATGGGCAGGCGAAATACCCTCGCCTGTATCCTCCTCCTGCGCTGGGCTGCTGCATTCATCCTCATCCTCCTTGCAAGCACATAGAGGGCTTCCATTGCGAATGGCTTACGGGGTCTCCTGATGCTTTTTGAAAGGGTTTCAGATTGGTTGCACCTGTGATTTTTTTTTCTTTTTTTCTCAACTTTACCTCCTGGTTGTGATTCCCCTTATTCTGCTCATGCTAAATAGCGATTTTGAAGAAAATCGCAATTTGCGAGTTTTTTTTTTCTTTTTTTAAAACCTTTATTGAGGAACATGAAGATACAATAGCAATCCTAATGCCATGTCTGGTCAGTTAGGAATCGTTCCAAAAGACATATCAAGATGAATAAATACACAGCCCTTCAGCTGACAACCCTAGGGCCCGGCGGCCATCAAACAATCATGTCATGTCGTACATTACATCACAGGAGGAATCAGGTTTTAGTTTTGTTTTTTGGAATAAGCCCACCAACCAAAAAATAAGAAAATAACTCTGCAGAGGCTAAACTGAAGACAGAGACATAAGTGATCCTTCTGGGGAGGGAGTACCACATCCACAACTGTTTCATAGTCTATAGGAAGAGCATACGGGAGGGGGGGGGGAGAGGGGGGGAGGGGGGGAGGGAAGAGAGATAGCCTGCGATAGATAGACAAATCCAAACCAGGAGGAACATCACGCTAGGGGGAGTGCAGCACTTCCGGTGGAGGCTCAAATGGAGGGGTACAAATTTCGCCGCGGTATTGGTTCCACTGGTTCCACACCCTCACCCATTTCTTGGGCCTGCCCCGGGCGATGTAAACTGTTTTTTCACGAAACATACGCCAGTCCATGTTTCTAGACCAGGCCGACAGGCTGGGAGCCCTAGATGACTAATTTGCGAGTTTTGATGCATTGGTTTGCGATTCATTATTAGCTAATCGCTATTGGCAGGAGCAGTTTTAGATTTCGCTATTATATAATCGCTATTTTGCTAATCGCTAAATTTCTGGGGCATTTTTTGCGATTATCTTGAAATTTCGTTATTTTTGTTGATGCATTGGAAAGTGTTGTTTTGCGGGCGCTTACCGGCTATTTTACCGAATCGCGATTTTTGCGAAGTGATTTTTGCTTGATGAATGTGCCAGATTGTCTCTTAGAGTTATTCTCTATTTCTAAGTAGGACACTTTCCATTTGTCAGCAGTGAACCAGGTATCACCATCATAACGGTAAATTTGAATCCTTATACTGACAAGAACGTGTAAGATAGCCACGCGACATGCGGGTCATAGACGACTCGTCAAAAAGAGTCCAATATTCCAAATCCTTTGCTCATGCCTAGTTCTTCTCCAACATTTTATAGAGGGTCTCCCATCTCAGCCTCTTCACTCCAACAGCTCACCCCATTCTGGGATGAATTAATTCAGTAACTGGCGGGAGCTTCACACAAGCAGATTCTTTAAAAGTCCATAACTGCACAAGAGGTGGTCACAGTTCTTTGTCCTTTCTGGGCTGCTGTGATCTCATTTCCTAGATGGCTCCACTTACATCTACACTTCTATTGCCCCTTCTGCCTGTACCTCCTGCTCTTGCAGGGCACTCTTCCAGCAGCCCCAGCTCATATCTCCTCCTGCGTGGCACTCTTTTAATGCACCTTCAGCTCTTAACTAGTCCTCCAGGATATTCTTTCAGTACCTCTTCTCCTTGTACCTCCTCCAGGCACACTCCAGTGGCTCTTCTGCTCAGTGAGTTGGCCTCGTCCACCAAGGTAGATCCAGCTCCTTCAGCAGGGCCAGGACCCAAGTCCCTTGCACCGCTCCTTACTCACCAGTCAAAAGGGCAGATGATTTCACAAGGCAGACTTCTCACTTGCGGACGCGCATATTTCTGGGGATGCATACCGGGCTTTTAAGGATCTTTTCCCATTCTTTGTCTGCCAGCGCTCGACCTAGGTCTCGCTCCCACTTTCCCCGGAGCGGGGTCAGGTCCATTTCCGTGTGTACCCTTAGGGATGCAGCAAACCACTTGATCAGATGCCTGCCTCTGCCCATGACATGCAGGTATTGTATAGTCAGATGCTGCGTTGGCTCCTCCGCGATGTCGCCCCACCGAGCCGCCATGCGAGCCGTGAGTGAGCGGTGCAGGAGGAACCCCCAAGGAGTCAGCAGTCGTCAGCAGACAGAGCCTCACTGAAAGCCCGTGCAGTCTGACAGATGAGACTCACAGTGTATAACTGTTTGGAAAACTAATCGGACCCCACCCGCCGCTATTGACAGCGAGGTACTCGAGAGCAGGCTTGAACGGCTTTCTATAACCAATTGATTTTTCATACATGGCACACCATTAAAGGGTGTCTGCCCACACTACTGGGGTTACATGAATTCAATGTAACTTAGCCCCCTCCCTTCACCACTCCACCCGTCCTGATGAAGACCCGTTCATGAGGATATCAACTGCCCTTCTTATCCTTGGGTCGAAACGTCGACAACCCTTCCCCTACCTGGAACCTGCATCTTTTTGCCCCTGTCCCCCACTCCCTTGGAAAATAAGAGCAACGGATGAATTGTTCACCGTAACATAGCAAGAAAGAATGACATTTTTTGCAGAATAAACGTTGAGGGCAGGCTCCTCCAGAACTTCTCTAAGGATTATTTAACCTTGGACTCAAAAATTATTTGGAATTTACCTTCTTTTGACCATCTTGGTCCTTTTCTATCCCGCACGAGCACACATTTTTTCACTCTATGCACTTTACCTGTTGGTAACCTCTTCTTTGTTTCTCCAAAATTTGTATATTTGTATATTGTATCATGATGAGGAACTTTTAAAAAAAAATAAATAGTAGAGTCTTTTCCTCTACTTTTAAGACATTCAAAACGTACTGTGTGAGTTGGACATTTGTTTATTTTTGGGCTATTGTTTTCTCTTTTGTCTCCAAACTCTTCATTGCAGGATTCAATCGCATGTGGAATAAAATTGAATTGAGTTGTATAACAAAGTATCAATAACTGTGTTTAGAGTTAACGTCTAGGACCACCTTATCTGTAACACTTAATACCCAGGTCCTAGGACTTTCTTTGGGTCACCCCATATATAATAACGTCTGCTCATGACATGCAGGTATTGTATAGTCAGATGCTGCGTTGGCTCCTCCGCGATGTCGCCCCACCGAGCCGCCATGCGAGCTGTGAGTGAGCGGTGCAGGAGGAACCTCCCAGGTGGCAGCCCAGCGCTGTGACCAGGGTCTCATAGGGTATCAGTGCTCAGTCTTGGTACAAGTCGCCCAACATGTGGACATCCGCTTCCCGCCGTTGTTCTAGCATGCAGCGCGTGAGGACCACCCCGCCTCCTGGCGAGCCCTCCAGTGGCACCACTGGTGCAAACGGAAGCACCGCTCTCGTGAGCTGCAGTGCCCTGCGAAAGCATCGGAATGCCACCGCCAGCAGCAGCGGGGCGGGGCGCACAGGCGTCGCTAATGGGTGAAACAGTGCCTTGATCCGCTCCAGAGAGTAGGGCGGGTCGTTCGTGGCAGTATCTTCTCTACCCCTGTCTGCTAACCATCGGGCGATGGGGCGATCCATTGCAGCTGCGCCGCCAGGTAGTAGTGCTCGAAGCAGGGAGCAGCCAATCCGCTTTTGTCTGTGGGCAGGAATAGCTTCCCAAGCGCCAACCGGTGGCGGGACACTCCCCACACAAAGTCGCGTAGGATCTTGTTAAGTTTGGAGAAGAAGGACGTGGGTACGAATTGGGGCAAGTTCACGAAGTAGTGCAGAAGGCGAGGAAGCACACCATTTTGGCGAGGGCCACTCTGCCAGTGGGAGTCAGGGGGAGCGTGGACCAGAAGCCAATTTGAGCCCGAAGGGCCGTCACCGCTCTACCCAGGTTTCCATCGAAGAAGTCCGCCGGCTGGCGGTAGATCTGGATCCCCAGATATTTAAACGTGTCCGCTTTCCATTGGACCCGGGTGCCAAGGAGGCTATACTCCGGATCAGCTACGTCACTGCTGAACGCGTAGAGGCATGACTTGCCCGCGTTTACTCTGAGCCCCGATAAATCGGCAAAGCGTTGCAGTAGGTGGGCCAGTCTCTCCGGTACACTGTTCACATAGCGGACGAAGACTAATAAGTCATCTGCATACAAAGATACCTGATGGACTCCGTCGCCTAGCGGTATCCCGTCGGCCAAGGTTTGTCTCATGGCCGCAGCTAAAGGCTCCATGGCCAGCTCGAAGAGTAGCAGAGACAGAGGACACCCCTAACGGGTGCCTCTGCCCACCGCCACTGCCTCCGAAATATAGGGACCCAGCCTGACGCGGACCACAGGGTTTCTGTACAGGAGCCCCACCATCTGTAAGAAGTTTGCTTCCAACTCAAACTTCTCCAGTACCAGCGACAAGTAGCCCCATTCTAGGCAATCGAAGGCCTTTTCCAAGTCCAGCACCCTGGGCCAGGCCCTCGTCGCTTCTGCCACTACCCTGAAGTACCTCCTGAGGTTCAGGGATGTGGACCGTGCCGGGACGAACCCGCTCTGATCTGGGTGGACTAAATGCGGGACCATAGGCGCCAGACGTTCCGCAAGAATTTTGGCTAGCACCTTGTAGTCGATATTGAGCATAGCCAGCGGGCGGTAGGATCCTAAAGACATGAGGTCTCTGTCAGGTTTAGGCAGGGTCACTAGAAACGCCTCCCGCATGGACGCTGGGAGGTGGCCCCCATCTACCGATGCCCTGCACACCCGGAGGAGGTGAGGCGCTAGGATGTCCCTGTTCGCCTTATAGTATTCAGCTGGCAGGCCATCAGGCCCCAGTGTTTTCCCAGTCGCCAATGCTTGGATCGCGTCTCCCACCTCCTCCAACGTAAGTGGGGCTCCCAGGTCCGCCTTCTGACTCTCCGTAGTGGCGGGTAGCGCGACCGACTCCAAAAAGTCAGCCAGCTTGTGCGCAGGGCCCATGCCTCTAGCTCTGTAGAGGTCCCAGTAGTATCCTGTAGCCCGATGGATGTCACGTTGAGTGTATACCACCGTTCCCTCCCCCACGCGAATGGCGCCAATTGGCGCCAATTCCGCACCAGCCAGACCAGCAGGCGACCTGCTCTATCCCCCTTAGCATGCGTCTTGGCGGTATGCGCTGCGTAGATGTGGCACCTCAGACGTTCGATGAGAACTGCGTGTTCGCCACGGAGGTCCCCGAGTTTGCTCGCATGCCTGCCAGTCCCCTCCCCTTCCGTCTCATATCTGAGGAGTTCAGACTCTATGCGGGCCAGGGAGGTTGACACTTGTGCGCGGATGTTCCATGTTGCACATATGCAATGTCCGCGTATGGTCGCCTTATGGGCATCCCACTCCACCAGTGAGTCGCTCGCAGAGTCCTCGTTCTCTTCAATGTAAGCCAGTATGGCCGTACCCAGCGAGGACCTGAACTCTGCGTCCTCCAGCGCTGCCGGCTGCAGCCGCCACGTGGGTACCGGAGGTCGGTCCGCCTCCCAGATAAGTTGGAACCAAAGAGGGTTGTGATCTGAGTGCGTTCTGCCTAGGTACTCAGACTTAGTCAGGAGCGGGAGCAGGGATTGGGAGCCTACTATTCGGTCCAGGCGAACATGAAGGTCGTGCACTGACGAGTAATATGAGTATGTTTTGTCTGTAGGGTGCTGCGTGCGCCAAAGGTCATGTATGTCCCAGTGCGATAACCAGTCCCCCATAGCCTGTGCCGTCGATGCCGCTGTTGCTGCGCGTAGGGGCGGGAAGGAGCGGTCCAAGTGTGTGTCTAGGACCATGTTGAAGTCTCTCCCTAGTAGCCAAGGGAGGCCCATATACCGCTGGAGGGCATGGTTCAAGGACGCCAGGAAGACAGGCTGGTCCGTGTTGGGGGCGTAAATGGAACCTACCAATATCTCTTGCCCATTGAGCCTCCCCTTTGCAAAGGTGTACCTTCCCTCTGGGTCTACCTGGGTGTCAGTACATATAAATGGGACACCTACTCGTACCCAAATCAAGGTGCCGCGCGCATGCGCTGAGTAAGTCGTTCCATGTACCTGACCTCTCCAGCGTTTGCGGAGGCTGTCCAATTCCACTGGGGACATATGGGTCTCCTGGAGGAGCGCTATCCCCACACTGTGCCGCTGCATGTAGGCAAAGACAGAATACCGGCGCAACGGGGTATGCATGCCGCGGATGTTCCAGGTCATGATGTTGGTGCACGCCATAGTCTGTGTTGAAGTGTGATCGCTTTGGGGGTCAGGAGGGACACCATGCTGGGCCAGGGGTCGGACTCTCGGGCGGGAGTGTATGATTGCCGCTTCTGAAACATGTGAACTAGAATTAACAACTATATGGGCGAGTTCCCAACGGGGCATGCGTCCAAACTAGATTGTGTATTATCGTTTTAGTGTAGCGTGTCCGCAACTCAGGGGAATGCGGTGGAGAGCGCAGCCAGCTGTTACCTCGAAATGCCCCTTGACCAAAGGCCCTTAGGTCCACTGCGAGATGTTTGAGGATAATTAAGCAGTGTAATGCCCCGAATTGGCGCGGTTCGTCTGCGAAAGGCCCCCGTGTGTGCCTGGTACCCAGTCTCCGGCTAAACAAGAGCGCGGTGGCATGTCTGCATCTCGCCAACAGTGCCTAGTGTCTGACCCACACAAAACGCTAGACCTGGCTTACAGTACTTAACCGCGCGCTGCGGCAGACACATAAAGGATACAACTGACAGTATGCTGCATACATAGAGTCCATCGGTCCATCTCGGGGTCAACCCCAGTCACATTATGAAGTCAGCTGTCTGGGGTGTAACCACCGGCAGGGTGGTGTCATCTGACATCTCAGTGGAAGGCAAGGACGACCCACTTGCGTCGGCGTCGCTCTGTGGCCTGGAGCCCAGACCTCCTTCAGCATTCTCCACCCCCAGTGTCGCAACCGCTTCAATTGCTTCCTGTCGTTCCTGCCGTATTTTCTCTGAGATGGGCGCTGCTTGTCCCGGGCCTGCAGCCCGCCGGGTCCCCCTCTTCCTCCGTTGCCTTCTGGAACGTTCTTCGAGCCAGCCACCCTCCTCCGGGCCCACTGGCCGTGCTCCCGAACCATTGTCCAGTCTCTTCCAGCCAGTCCCAGACTTCCGATGGGTCCTCGAAGAAGCGAGTGCCCCCCTTGGCGACCACTCGCAGTCGGGAGGGGAACAACAGCGAGTACGGCAGTTCCAGTTCCCGCAACTGTTTCTTCACCGCCAAGTACGAGCCGCGCCTCCTCTGGACTGTGGCAGTGTAATCGGGGAAGAACATTACGTGGCTGTTGCCCACTTTGAGGTCACTCATCTTCCGGGTCTCGCGGAGCACAGCATCCCGGTCCCGGTTTTGAGGAGTTTAAAAAGAACGGGCGAGGACGGACACCGGGTCTCTGTGCTTGCGCTGGCACTCTGTGCGCTCTTTCCACCACAAAGTGCGGGGACAGCATGCCCGCCTGCAGGAGCTTCCGCAGCCAGGTCTCTATGTAGTGCTCGGGGTCCCTCCCTTCCTCTCCCTCCGGCAGGCCGACCACCCGGACATTGTTGCGTTGAGAACGCCCTTCCGCATCCTCTGCTCGGTCCTTCAATGTGTGTACTCTGTCGATCAGGTCTTGTAGCGCTGAGGCATGGCTGTTTACTACCGGCTGGAGTTCCTGGACCATTTGGCGCTGCGTGGTGACTGATTCCGACAGTTTGCGGTAGTCTGCATAGAGCAGCGTGAAGTCGGACTTTATCAATTCACGCTTCCAGGGAGGTCTTGGTTTGCGCTAAGGTGGTTCCAATTCATTCCACCGCTGCCAGAACCATGTCCATCTTGGTCGCCAGGGTGGCTGTGGGTTCCATGGCCACTCGCGTCTGCTCTGGTATGGGGTCGGGGCCACTCGCCTCCTGCTGTTTCGCCTGTGTCTTGTCCCGAAGCCTGCCCATTGCTAGTTGCTGCGCCGTGGGCATTAATGCGTCCGATTTCGTACCTGGCAACGGCCGCAGAGGGAATCTTCTGCCCCGGCAGTCAACTTTATGCGTGGGTGTGGCGAGTTGGGTCCGACCCCCCCTCTCGGCCCGCCACCGTCTGGATGTTCAAGTGCAGTCAGTCGCCAATGTCAGCACCGTAGTGCACCTTCCCACCTAGCCTTGCGAGGAAAGGGAGTCGCTGTATCCTAGGTCCGCACCAATTTCATCAACTCAGGAGACCCCTTCGCCGCCCAGTCTGTCCTCAGTAATGGCAGGGAGGAGCGCGGTCCACGCAGTCCAGGAGCAAAGGCCGCACAATGCCGGGACCACCAAAATGGCTCCTAGAGCAAGATGGCGCCCACTTGCTGTAGATCTCGTTTGAGGAGGCTTTCCCCTCCTCCTTGGCCGCAGCCACCGTTACCCCTCTGTCACCCCAAGGCCCAGGGCTAGCGTCCAGCGCCCCTGCAGCTGTGCACAGAACGGCGTGTGGTGGGCGAGCAGCTCCTCGCTGTCCAGCGACCCCCTCACTGGCGGCAAGCAGCTCCAGCCACGCAATGCCTCAGTTGTCCACTGCAAGCTATGAGCTCCCGACCAGGACCACAGCGTGCGCCCGTAAGTGGCGTGGGAAGCGTTGCAGTGCTTCGCAGGGGTCTTGTCTGATCGTTGCTGTGCCCCCCGCTGCTTCTCTGCCCCGGGGCAGTCCGCCGCCAAAATGGCCGCTCTGCAGCCGGTGTGGCCGCTTCCCTCTTCTCTAGCAGCAGAGGGGGGGGGGGAATTTGTCTATGGTAGGGGGCCCACCGTGTCCGGGTCCTCGTCTCTGCCTCCTCCTGCCCTGCCGATGCGGTCCTGGAGGTGCACTTGGTGGGGCCCCCTCCTTCCTCGCTCCTCACCTTAGCGCGGGACCAGTGTGGCTCTCCTCTGATGTGCCTCTTCACCGTGGGCCCCACTGCCTTCTCACCAGGCTTGCGGTAGGGGTCCGCTCGCTCGCGGCCCCACCAGCCGCCTCCTGACGCCTTCCCACTCTCGCAGGTTGCACCGCTGCTGCCTCCGGAGTTTTCTCCCCAGGCTGATGTGTCTCATCACCGTGGGCCCCACCGCCTTGTTTCCTGCCGCACCAGGCTGTCACTGAGGGTCCGCTCGCTCGCGGCCCCACCGGCCGCTTCCAGACGCCTTCCCGCTCTCGCAGGTTGCACCGCTGCTGCCGCCGGAGTTTTCTCCCCAGGCTGCTAGAGTCAGCCCGTGGAATATTCTCTCTCTGGCCTCTGTTCTGGCCGGCGCCAGGCCGTTTCCTGTTTAGCGCAGCCCGGCGGGTTGCACGCCTTTTTCCCCCAGCTCTCCGCGCCTCTGCACGGCAGTGTCCGTTCCGATGCCCCCGCTGCCTCAAAAATCGCCCCAGGTCTTGTCAGCGGCTCGCACAGGTGTTCCCGCACCAATTCCGCTCAGAGCGGGGGAGATTTCCTCGCAATCAGGATAATTAAAGGATAATTACAGGGCCGTGTGGACAGAGCTCTAAGAAATCGCGTCCGCCATGTTGCCTGGCTGGCCACGCCCTCTCCAGAGTGGAAATCATTCATGATGTAATATTATGTGAGGTTATCCATGTGCTGAGTCATGTGACACTGATTAGATTATAACAGACAATGACCCATTCAGAATATTACCGATTGTGTCATGTGAACTCATTCATATTACCCACTGCTGTGTCATGTGACCAGGGACGTTGATTCACCAAAATGCCAGCAGTAGTGGAAGTGACATCACACGCTCTTTGAACTTAATTACATCCCAGGAAGTAATATGTGATCTTTCACCCTTAATGTCCTCCGGAAGTTGTGTCACATGACCTTAACCCTAAAGACATTACAATAATTGGCCTTACTGAAGTTCTGTAATAACTGCATGGTTAGTATTACACAACGCAGACCAATGGCCATTTTAGAAACCACCTATATTAGGGTGGTGACCTGATCTTTGAAAGTGGTGGGATGCAATACTTACCCTGAATTGTAGTGAGACAAATGTTATCTCGTAGGCTTGGGGGAGGGGGAGGAAAGGCTAGGGACAGTTCTCCTACCGACAAATGTTTTTTAATAATGGTAGCTAATGATGTATTAAAAAGCACAATTTTCACATAAACGTGTTCAAAAGACAGTGGTTCTGAAAGAGCACTCATTTATATTTAAGAGCTTTCAAGATGTGTCAAGCCAATGAAACCTGACCCTCTGAAGGAGTTCACCCCATTGTTTTCTGAATGTGCTTTGGAGACCCCCTTAGGTCAAAAACCACCTCCATTGTGCCAGAGCCAGCATTTTGTCAGGGGTGCCCTTATATGCAATGCGTGCCTTTTTATAACGTATATTACCTACAATTTCCAAGTGTCAGTATTTTGCAATTAATGCCATCTCATACCCTAGGTAACCCTTAGGTCAAATTACATCTAGTACATCGGGGCTAGAACGTTGTCATGGTTACCCTCCCACCATTCGCCATGGTCTTCCTACCTTATGCTAAGAAGCATCTCCAATGAGTTAGTGCCAGCATTTTGCTATGGGTGATCCCTATGCCAACAATTTCCTCAAATATGCCAGTACTGTTCAATTGGTTCCCATTATGCCAATAATTACCTCCAGCATGCCAGTAGCAGTGGCTTTCACAGATGCCTGTCATGCTAACACTTGCCCACGGTATGCCAGCGGTATAATTTTTCCATGGGCCCCTCTGAGCCACGAATTACCTTCAGCATGTAAGGTCCAGTGGCAGACTAGCAAGCATTGCATCCCATTCTCACTCACATGTACCAGCATTCACACAGCCACACTCATGTATTCTCACTAGCACTCCTCATGTATTCTCACTCAGTCTAATTCACTCTCACTTATTCATAGTCCAACATACTTACTCATATTCACTTACACTTACTGTCATTCTCACACACTCTTACTCATTCATTCACGCTCACTCAGATTTACTCTCACTCTTACTCAATCATACTTTCTCCCTCATGTACACACTCTCTTATTGTCACTCATTCTGACTCGCTCATACTCACTGACTATACATCTCACTTATCGCTCACTAACTTTTAGTGGCTCACTCAATACCTGTCAATGATTCTCACTCGCTTTTACTGACATACAGTCATGTTTACACATACATTTTAAAAACATTTTTTTACTTACAACATCTGCCACTAAAGTTCTCTTTCTAGATTTTTGTGCCTTTTTTTATTACTCTAATTGTGAATATAAACCTATTATTCACTATTACTGTAATAAAAATTGGCAAAAACCGAAGGTGGAGGACGACTCCCATAAGGGCGAGCTGCCTCTGTCTTCTTAGCACTGATTTTGCTACCTCTGAAGTCAGGGGTCGCACAAGCAGTGCCGAGGGTCACAAGGGGCAATCCAGGAGTCGCAGTTCCAACCCCTGGCAATCTCTAAATGATTTCCATGCGTGTGACCCTGTTGAGAACATCATACAATGAGAAAAGTGACTCCAATCAGAAAATCAGAATGTGCTGTGTTTTTGTGACTCCATTCAGATTGACACTGTGCTGTGCCATTACCATTCAGATTATCAGTTTCTGCTATGTCATGTGACCTCAGTCAGAATATCACATTCTGTGCTAAGTCATGCAATGCCATCAAATGTGCTGTGTTAAGTGACCGCGGTCACTGTTTTCTAACCATAGATAGTTTGAAGTGTTTAACTATTAAAAATGTTGCCATAACTTTAACATCTTCTCTGGAAACTGATTTCACTGTGATTGTTTCTCTGTTTTGCAGGATGTCAGAGGCACCCTGAGCAGGTAAGGCTGGTTTCTTATCCTCCTATCAGTGTGAAAGGAGCAGGTCTCACTGCTGCAGTGTGTAAATGCCACTACTAAGCTCACACAAAGTGCTAGGAAACTTTCAGATCCTCATAAAATCACTTTGCATCCTCAAAAAACCTCTTAAGCCCTCAGAAAATACTGTTGATTCCACTGAAAACCTAAGTGCTTGGAAAACACTCTTGCATCATCAGGAAGCTCTCTTAAACTTTCATTAAATCCCTACGAGTCACCAGAAAACTGCTTTAAGTCCTGAAATAGTTGCTGCAGAATGGAGCTGCTGTCCTCACAACACATATTTGTATCTTTAAAATGTGACAATGTAGCCCGTCGCACTCCTTTGCGGGACAAGTCGTCTCCAATATAGTTAACCTGTGTATTCTCAATAAATCGATATGATCCACAATAGTTTCAATGTTTTTAATCTTCATTCATAGTAAACTTGATTTTTTCAACTGTTCCATCACAGTCAGAAATCCAGTATCAAAATTCCTGTCATTATGTATAAAATGCCGGTGTTGCACATGCAACACCGGCATTTTATATGTAACCAGCCTGGATAAGCACTATCTTTTTGCGTCTTCTACATCAATGTTTGTCTATTTCCGTATCATTTATACATTTCCATTTGTGTTTTATTTATAGATTCACTGTATATTTCCCCTGATGAAGTGCGCAAGCACGAAATGCATTGGGATTTGAAAGGAATTGGTATTGATGAAATGACATCGAAAATTTCTGGATTGTATACGTAAGAACTTTTTCAAATGCCCTTTGTGGTACAAAATGAATAGGAAATGCCGACGCGTTTCCAATGCCGAGGTAGACTCACAGGGTTTTTATCAGGGCTATGGCATGGTGTAACCGGCAGATTAAAAATGGAAGTGAGAAATAAATTGTTTGCACAGCAAACTGACTTTCTCTTAAGTTCTGTTTGATCCCCGGGGGCCTAGCCTCCTCCTCCACCTTGTGATAATGGGTCCCCAGCTGCAGAAAGTATTTTTTATAGAATTTGCTGAGAAAGCCATTCGGGCTGGGTGCCTTACCCGGATTCAGATCCCCCAGAGCCGCCCCCAATTCTTCCTCCGTAAGTGGACCATCCAGTTCTTCCCGTTCTGCATCAGAGAGCGCCATAGGCGGGAGGTTGTCCAGAAAGCGATCGATGACCTCAGTGGACAGACATTCCGTGGGGCCGTATAGCGTGACATAATACTCAGCGAAACTACTGGCGATGGCTGAGGCATCCGACAAGGTTAGCCCATCCAGTCCCACAACAACCGGCAGGGTCTGGGGGAGGAGTGAACCCTGACACAAACAATGCAGCAGTTTACCAGATTTGTTGCCAAACTGATAGATCCTGCTATGAGTTGCTAATCATGCCTGGCGAGCCTCATCTAAGAGAATATGAGAGCAGTCCTGCTGTGCTAGCAACAATTGGTGGCGAACCTGTTCTCCCCCCTCCTCACCACTGCGTGCCTCCAACCTAAGGATAACAGCCTCTGCGCACACCAAAGCTTCTCTACGCAATTTTGTAGCTGCTGTGCAAAAGGAGATATCCACTCCACGAACCGTGGGCTTCATGGCGTCCCAAAGAGTCGCGGCTACCCGAACCGAGCCCACGTTGTGAGTCAAATAATGATCAAGAGCATCCTCCATCTGTTCCCTGTAGTCCTCCTTCTGTAGGTTCCAGGCCAAGAGGTTCCACCGGAAAGCTCCACGAGCTCATCCAGCCAGTATACTGAGGGACACGGGCAAATTATCAGAAAGACCCCGTGGGAGAATGTCTGCAGCTACCACCCTGCGTTTAAAAGCCCAGGAGATGAATAAATAATCAAGGCGAGAAAGGGAGCCATGAACTGACAATAGATAGGTGTACCCCTGTGTGGTACTGTGCATCCTGCGCCAGGGATCAACCCAATCCAGACTCGTCACTAAAGAGAATAATTTGGTAGGGTGCCGGACCTCCAATGGACTCGTCGACCTCCAGCGATCCCTAGCCATATCCATAACATCATTCCAGTCGCCACCCGCAATGGCTAGGCATTCGGGCATGTCCACCCATAGGGTCATTACCCTCTCAGCCAATCCCCAGGAAAAGGGCAGGGGAGCGTAGACGCTCCCTAAAACTAAGGTTTCCCCATCCAGCATGCCTTGTATGAACAAATATCTGCCCTGTACATCCCCCCCATGTCTTAATGTGTGTGTATGCAACTCTACAATGTATTAAGATGGCAACCCTGGTGTGGCCTGCGGCGTCAAGATGGCGGTCGCACTCTGAGAGTGCTTCTGGACCCCCTCCGTCATCCGCCCGCCATCCACCGCTAACTCCCAGCTACCTGCCGAGTTCGGCTCCTGGTGCGACCTGCTGAGAAGGGCGGAGAAGCGGAGGGGCCATCGGCTGCCACGGTGCCCTGTGCTGGCTGGGAGAGCTGGAGGCCGGTGCGGGGGGACGACACCTGCATTGCCCGAGGCATGGGCTCCAGCGAGGACCCGCTGGGCCTGGGCCCACCCTGAGGTGCCGGCTGAATCTGCGGCTGGAGGCGTTGGCAGCGGCGGCGGCAAGCCCGGCGGGGCGGGCGAGGGGACTGCGGGTGCTGCAGGCGTGATGGACTTCCGGACCCTTCTGCGGTGAGGAGCTCCTGAGGGGTGAGGGACGGTTGGGCCCACACTTCCCGAATCGCGGCCCTAGACTATCGGCGGCCGTGCCGGTGCTCCCTTTGGCCCGCTGGCCCCGCTGCTACCCGCCTGCCCCCTGACCACCCTAAGAAGGACGGTGGGTCATTGGAGGGCCTGTGAGCGGCGGCCCTGTGGCTCCCTATCCCCCAGAGCCGAAGGCGACATCGGACCCCCCCCGGCCGCCAATGTGGGGCCGGCAGCCTGAGGACGGTGGCGGCTGGCTCGCCTGAGCCATTGTGAGGTGGTGAGATTTGCAGGCTGGAGTGGCCTGCACCGGGTGAGGCTGTTCCTCCGGGGACGGGGCCCGCTGTCTGAAAATACTGCAGTAGCTGGGAGCGCCCCCGAGGGGGTGAGTCTGAGCCTATAAGATTGGCCCCGGAGCTTGGGCCGCCATGCTGATTCCACATTGTACCCCCCGCGTGGCGGCCCTATGATCCCTGGCCCTGGCATGAATGGACCGTGCAGCGGACGCCTCCCACTGTAGAATACTGGGCTCCGCCGGGGGGCCGGGAGTGGCGGCTCCGTGGACCATCCTCCTCCCGAGCGGCGGAGAGCGCCTGCATCTTACCATCCCGATCGGGGCACATGGAACTGGGGCAGAGGTGAGCTCCCCGGGGAGGGCCGCCGGGCCTCGGCTCGAACGGAGCAGTGTGCCCATGGAGAGGTGCGACGTGCCCAGTACCCACCGCTGCGCCTGGGGGTGGCCGGACTCGGTGACCTTCCTGTCTGGGGCCTGTCTGAGGGCACCATCATACCTGGTGTGGGGTATTGGGGCGCAGTCTGGCCCTGAGAGGACTGACCGACGCATTGAGTACCGCCCCCTCTCCCCCCCCCCCTGCTGAGAACTGCATCCCGCCCCCCTAGCTCGTGTTGGTTGATCATCTACAACTATGGGCAAACCCCGAGGTCCCCCGGCCTCTGGCCCCACAACCCAAACAACGATGGAGCAATTTCCGAAATCGGATCGGGGACCCGGTGGCGGGACGGCGTCCGGCTCAGGCCCAATCGGAGGGGACCTCTCTACCATCCTTCAAGCGATGACCGCACCTCAAGCGTCTGTTGAAAGCAAGATCGGGGAGGTGCGGGTCGCTCTCATCCGCCAGGACCTTGGCAAGGCCATGGAACGGATCACCAAGGCTGAGTCCCATATCTCCACAGTGGAAGATGACGTCAGTGTCCTCATGTCTCAAATAGCCCGTCTACAGTTGCAGACATCGGAGCTCCACCGCCGGGCCGAGGATGCTGAAAACAGGGCGTGTCGAAACAACCTGCGCCTCCTGGGTTTTCCGGAAGGGGTGGAGAAGGACAGCACCGCCGCCTTTATGAAGACCTGGATCAGCTCCTGGATGCCCAAAGAGTAACTCTCCCCCTGGTTCACGGTGGAATGAGCTCATCGCTCCCTTGCCCCAAAGACGCCGCCTGGAGCCCATGCACGTCCCATCATCCTCCGTGTTCTAAACTTCTGCGATAGGGACGCCATCCTGGGGGCGGCCAGAGAGCTGGGGCCGCTGCACCATCAAGAATCCAGGATAATGGTGTTCCCGGACTACTCTAGGGAGGTTCAGTCCCAGCGCCGCTCATATGATGAAGTTAAGCAAAAGCTAAGGGCGCTGGGCCTTCGCTATGGGCTCCTCTTCCTGGCCCGGCTTAAAATGATCTTTCAGAACAAGACTCTCTTCTTTGATTCTCCCCAAGCCGCATGGACTTGGCTCACTGAGGAGCGGCCCCTCCGGCCGAAGGCGACTCTTTCTCCTTCTCGGTGAGCCCCGGAGTGAGCGAACCAGACCGCGCCAAAGCCCAGGTGGCGTAGGACCGGATCCCGAAGGAGCGCCGGTCGCCGGGGTGGTGGCTTCCAGTCGCCAGAGACACGGACCCAACAATCTTCGGCCCACACCCAGGAGTGTGGCCCTGCTCCTCCACCTTCAGCCTCCTCCTTGATTGACCTGGGCAGCGTCCCCGGACCCAGTGAAACTCTGCGACAGGCCAGTTCGGACTCCAACTTGTCCTGGAGCCCAGTGATCCACTGCTCTGATGTAGACACCGAGTCATGAGTGACGATGCCACCTGCGCCTGGTGCTCCCAATGGGGCTCATCACCAACGAGCATGCCTTTGACTCTGTGATCCAGCTCGTAAGGGGCTTGCCAATTTGGTCTGTTGGGGTATTCGTATTGATGAAATCCTGTGTCCGAACACTATAGCCCCCAGATGCATGTTTCTTCTCTTTATGTCATTTGCTGTTAGTAATTCATCCGCACACATGGAGTGGGGTCCGACTCAGCCATGTCCTAATCTTGTGGTTGATAACCGTTTTAGTTTAGCTGTTTGCCTCCTAGTGAGGTGTTAGTGATTTGTTCGGGCGACAGATGCTTCCCGTTCTGAAGTATAGGGTGGGGAGAGTTGGGGGTGGGGGGGGTGGGGGGGTGGGAGAGAGACCGTTGTCGCCTGAGAGTTTGTTGTTTTTGGCCGCCTACGGGCCACCGTGTTCAGTCCCCATTGGTAGTCACATGTCCTACTATCTTTTTCAGCTGTCGCACACACTCCATCAACTAAGCCCTGGTCCCCGGGGCCCGGTTACAGTCTCCCCCCTGACTGTGGGGGGTCCTTCCAACCCACTTGCTTCACGCCTGCCCACACCTTCACACATGACCCACACTAATATCAAGCCCCTCCACGTCCTTTCCTGGAATGTGAATGTCCTCCTGGACCGCATTAAACGTACCGCAGTGCTCCGAGCGGCCCACCGACGCCTGCCTGATGCCCTGCTCCTCCAGGAAACACACCTACTAGGTTCCCAGTGCCACTTCCTGGCCCGCTACGGGTTTGACCGGGTCTGGCACTCCGGCTTTGCTAGATGTTCCCGGGGGGTGGCCATCCTCCTGTGACGGGGGCTTCCCTTCACCGTAGTTGACGTCACTACTGACACACAGGGGACGTTCGTGGCCGTGTCGGGAATGGTTGAGGGTAACCCCGTGAACCTCCTTTGCACCTATGTTCCCCCGGCGCTCTTGTCCTCCAACCTCCGGCGCCTCACGCAGGTGGTCTCCTCCTTACCCCAAGGCCTTACTGTCGTCAGGGGGGATTTTAATGCAGTCCTACAACCCTCTAGGGACGTGACGGGCCCTCCTTCGACACAGCGCCTGGCCTCCACGAAGAGCCTCGTGGGCTTGACCTCCGCAATGGGGTTTTGCGATGTGTGGAGAGGATGTACCATGTTACAACGCATACTATTACAACTACCTACCGTTACAACGCGACCATTACAACGCATACCATTACAACGCATAGCGCTTTGAGGTGCTGGATAGTGGTAAGTATAATTTACTATTCTAACTCCAGTCCCCGTGGACCCTAGGGAAGGTGTTGGATAGTAAATTATACTTATTCCCTATCCTAGAGCGCCCCCCAGCGCAATGCGTTGTAATGGTATGCGTTGTAAAAGTCGCATTGTAATGGTAGTGCGGAGTAACAAATGCGTTGTAACAGGTGTATACCGTGTGGAGAGTGTGGAATCCCCGAAAGAGACAATATACGCACACGTCAGCCGCCCACCATACCCACTCCCACATAGACCTAATCCTGCTGCCTGCCTTGGACTGCCAGCTTGTGTTGGGGTGGAGATCCTCCCTAGGGGAATCTCCAACCACTCCCCCATTTCCCTTCATATCGGGTCTCCCTCCGCACGCCCTATGACAACCTGGCGATTAAACGCATGGTTTTTGCAAGATTCTGATTTGGTGGAGGCCCTTGGCCAAGAGCTCCACCATTACTTCTCCATTAACACAGGATCGGTCCCTTCGCAGGGAACGCTCTGGGAAGCAGGCAAGGCGGTGGTTCGAAGGGTAGCTGGAGTCCCGAGCGGTTCGTCTGGAGCAGGCTCAACTGGCCGACGATAGGGCTGACTCCTCCAGGCAGCTGGCGCTTGTCCGCGATGAGACTCGGCGGCTCTCCCTGGAGTCGGCCAAAATGCTATGGCATTCCTCCGTGGCTTGTTTTTATGGCTGGGGTGACAAGAATGGCAAATTGCTCCACAACCTAATATCCTACCCTAGGGCCCATCACATTATTCCGGAGATCCGAACGATCGGTGGGACTCACCAGGTGACATTGCGGGCTATTGCAGAAACCTTTGCTCAGTATTATGTGGATCTGTACACGGCACGTGTCCCCAGCGCCTCCCTCGCTGAATTGTTGGAGGGCTCTGGAACTTGTCTTCCCGGGAAACCGCTGACCCCCTGGACGGCCCTTTCACCTGGGAAGAAATTCATGGGGCTTTCACTCTGCTGCACTCCGGCATAATACCCGGACCCTATGGGTTCCCCCAAGAGTACTACTCTGTGTTCCGTGATGACCTGGTCCCCCATTTGACTGCGCTTTTCGGCCAGGTCGTTGATGACGGGTCCTTCCCATCTGAGTCTGACGTGGCCACCATTGTGGTTATCCGGAAGACACAACCGCCTTCCCTAAATTGCTCTGATTACCGCCCAATTTCGCCGATGAACACAGACATTAAAATCTTCGCCACCGCAATAGCTCAGCGACTCTGGCCCCTCCTGCAGGACCTGGTCCACCCTGACCAATGCGGGTTCACGCCGGCCAGGGGTACCCGCCACTGCATCCGTCGCCTCCACCTGGCGCTGGCCCACCGACACCGGTTGTCCCCGTACTGGCGCTTCTCCTCGTTGACTTCGACAAGGCCTTTGACACAGTGGACTGGGGATATTTAAGGGATGTCCTGGAGCGTATGGGTTTCGGCCTTCCCTTCCGCCGCCTGGTCCAGGTTCTTTATAGCAGCCCTAGAGGCCGTGTACTAGTCAACGGTGAGATTTCGGAGCCATTCCCAATCCGGAGGGGCATCCGCCAGGGCTGCCCCCTCTCACCCCTCCTATTCGCGCTGGCGATGGAGCCCCTAGCGGCCCTAATTCGACAAGACTCCTTCATTCAGGGTTCGGTATGGGATCAGAGCCAAGTGGATAAAATTGCTCTATACGCGAACGAAGTTCTGCTTTACTTGGCTGACCCGGAACATTCCGGCCCTAGATCTCTAGCAGGCTTGTCGGACTTTGAGCAGGTCTCGGGTCTTCATCTCAACCCGACAAAGTCCCCCTTAGTTCCTCTTCACCCCACTCGAGCATGCTTTGACTGGCAGGAGGTGATCCCCCTCCGGAGGCAATCATTCAAGTACCCGGGAGTGTGGTTGACCCTCCTGCCGAAGCTGGAATGGGTCCTTAATGTTGCCCCGCTGGTCTCGGAAAACCGATCTTAGGAACTGGCAGTCCCTCCCCCTTAAACCGCTGGGCAGAAGTGCACTTTTCAAAATGATGATGTCAAGTCAAGTCAAGTCATGGAATTTGTATAGCGCACTACATACCCAGAGGGTTTCAAGGCGCTTAGGAAGGGGAGGAGGATTGCTTGTCAAATATCCATGTTTTAAGTTGCTTTCTGAATTGAATGCTAGGTGGTTCTGGGTAAGGCGAAGGTACGCGGGGAGTGAGTTCCATGTTTTAGCAGCCAGGTATGAAAAGGATCTGCCTCCCATGGTGGTCTTGTGGATGTCTCGGTCCCATTGCCGGATTCCCCCCCCCCTTTGATGGCGGTATGGGGGTCACCAACCTTCATTTTTACTACTTAGCTACAAGGCTCATTGTGCACCACGATTGGTTTGTGGGCGGCTGGTCCGACCCAGCGTATCGCGTATAGCTCACTGCCCTAGATTTCGCGCAGCTTCAGGGCTACCTATATGGCTCCCCGGTACCACAAACCCTGGCCCCAATCACCAGATCGGTATTCATGGCCTGGCGTGCTGCCCTTCACCAAGTGACCTGGGACCGGAAGCTGACTCAACACAGGCCCCTTTGGCATGGCACCTGGTTGAGGGAGGTCTCATCCCTGGGAGGTTTCCACTGTTGGGACTTGGTGGGGGTGTTACAACTTGGAGATGTTTGGGTGGGGGATCACATGCGCTCCTTTTCCGACCTACAGCACAGACACGCCCTCTCCCAGTTCTACAGATATTTGCAACTCCGTCACGCCCTCCATATATACCTCCCAACACCCACCTCCCTCCTGGAGTTTAGTCCTCTGGAAGCCCAAGTCATGATGGGTAACCTGGGGAGAGGGGGAGTGTCCCGTATATACAGAGCTCTGATAAATAACTGTCCCGCATCCCTGGACCTGCTTGGGAAATGGTGGGAGGGATGGGTGGGCTCCTTGGACGAGGCGGACTGGCGCGATGCCCTAATGGTGCCTAAGACCCTCACCACGTCCTCAAAGCTACGCCTGGTGCAGCTTTGCTTTCTCCACACGGCATACCTCACTCCGGCACGTCTCTTTCGAGCCGGCTTAAGAGCTTCCCCGACCTGTGCGCGCTGTGCTGGTGCCCCAGCCGACTTCTATCACATGGTAGGGCTGTGTCCGGCCTTGGATCCGTTCTGGGGGGGTGGAACGTGAGCTCACGCGGGCCTTGGGATGGGTGTTCCCCCATGACCCGAGGCACTTGCTACTGGGAGTGTTCGATGGCCTGGGCTGACAAGGAACTGGAAACGGCATTAGCAGTGGCGAAGCGAGCTATAGCGGCTAGATGGTCCCAAGTTGAGGTGCCATTACTGCAGAAATGGAGGAGGGGAGTGGACTGATGCGGGGTGCAGGAGAAATCCCTCTTTGAGGCCCGGGGATGCCCCGAGATGTTCAACAAAGTGTGGGACAAAGAGTTCGGCCTGCTCCCATCCTGATGGGCCCTTACCTGATTTGCCAGTGTGATGTGAGGGTACTATTTCCTTATCCAGGAAAGACTACTATGAACTGTGTTGTTACCGGGGAAGGGAGGTTTTTTTTTTATAACTACGATGTGTGATTTGCTACCAATGAAATTTCTTTTACCAAAACTTCAATAAAAATTTGATTATCAAAAAAAAAAAAAACATGGCAACCCTCCCGGTACCTCCTCACAAACCCGAGTGGAAGACCTGGGCAAATCCGAACCATTGAAAGCACACCGCCTTAGTCCCCATAAGAGGTGTCTCCTGCAGCAACAACAAGTCCACCTGGGCACGCTTGGCCTGCTTCAGAACAGCTAACATACAGTTTTTAATATCCTTGGTTCAGTCTCCGTGCTAACTAGAAACAAAAAATAGATTGGCACGTTTTTGGTTTCTCGCTGGTCCTTGCTTCACAACTTTATGATAAGACATAAAAGTCTTTTGGGAACTTATATTTTAGCACGTGCATTCTATATATGTAAATGACACATTATTCGGGGAGATGTAACATTTTTCTGTGAAGAAAGTTCGAAAAACAAATTAAGTCTCTTGTCTTAACCTTAATGAATACCAAATATTAAAAACTTTGACCATTTGGTTCAACTTACTGAGAGGGTTTCTTTCTGCCGAGTAGTGCGTACATTTTCTAACTGCTCCAGACAAACTACCTTGGTTACTTTCTGCTAACTCCTATATCCTGTTGTACAGGGAGTGCAGAGGACATTCTTTGTCTGAAGCATTGTGGGATATGTAGTGTCTTATTTTCGAAATGCCACTACGCACTAAGTGTCAGATGTTCAAACGATCCGCCATTTAATATTTCATTGGCATAATCCACTAGCCAATTACTGGCAGTGTGTGAATTTCCTACATGCAAATACGTTTTTTGGAAAGCGTGATTTTGATACTATGCGCTGTACCAGTATATTGAAGGCAATCGAAGTCAATAAAGTTATTTGGACAACCGAACCAGGGTCTCGTTTTTTCTGAAAATGAGTGAATGCGAGTTCTTATGCTCTACGGTTTCCTGCTGTGTGGATCATAATCTTATGTTTTAAGTGTCAACTTATTTCTGGGTCAGTTTATAATTGAGGAGCATGTTTGCACTGGTTCACGCATCCGCTAGGTTTTCCGAATGAAAGTGCCAGTCGACAAGAGATTTGAATATTTTCAAAAGAGCTTAGCACTCACCCTTTGTGAAAAATGCGTGTAAGTTCTTATGCTATACAGTTTCCAACTGGATTGGTCGTGGTATTGTATTTTTAGTATCAGCTTGTTTCTGGGTCTGATTCTGCGTGAGGAGCATGTTTGCACTGGCTCGTGCTTCCGTTAGGTTTTCCGAATGCGTGTGCCAGTCAACAAGAGATTTGTATATTTACAGAGGGTTTAGTGCAACATTTGGTGCAGCTCAGACATTTCGTTTAAGCCGTCATTTACAGTTATATTTTAAGATACGGTAGGCTTCTCTGTTTTGCAGTAATGTATCCACATCACCTCTTCTGGGCAGTGGCTTGATAGCTAACAGTACTGTCCTTCAAAGTCCTTTTCCAAGTGTTCTTCCTCAATGAAGTGGGGTACCATTGGCGCAGTGAGCACCTTTTGCTTAATCCTGGAACGGTGTTGGACAGTTCTTTGATTTATCTGCTGAGTTGTTTTACCTATATACAACTTTGGGCATGGGCACAAAATGGCGTACACAACGTTCTTAGTTTTGCAATTAGTAAATTCTTTGTGTACTCATTTGGAGTGGTGTATGAATCTTTGCCTTCTATGGTGTTGGAACACGCAGAACAGGTGCCACATTTATGGTGTCCCTCCACTGGTTTCAAGTTCCATAAAGTTCTTAAATCTGTCTTGGCCTTGGGATTTCTCAAATCAGCACGTATAATTTGCTGTCCTATGCTTTTGATTTTCCTCACTGCAAACTGAGGTCTTTCCGTAAGGCATTCAAGGTTAGTGAGAAGATGCCAATTGCTCAAAATCGCATTGCGGAATTTGTGGGTATGCGGGCCAAATGTGGGTATGCATGCTAACTTCCCCAATGGCTTTTTGATTTTATTGACAGCTAGTTCCTCCTGCGGTGTATACCATGCTCTTTTTGTCGCATGTTTTAGCATTTTCTTTTGGGTAACCTCTTTCTTTCAATTCTTCACAAAAACTTTCTGCGTGCACCTTGAAATCCTCTTTGCGGGCTCAATTCCGCCGGATCCGCAATAGTTGGCTGTATGGTAAATTGTCTTTAAGACTTAGGTGATGAAAACTTCGAAAATGTAGGATTGTATTTTTGTCTGTAGGTTTACGGATGTACGGTAGTGGTTAGCTTTTGGTTTCCTGTATAAGCACTTCCACATCCAAGAATGATAGACGGGTCTTGCTTTTTTCCATACTGAATTTGATGTCCGCATGTCTGTTAAGCCATTCAAAGAAGGTTGCTAATTGATCTTCTGTGCCAATCCATAGGCACCAGATATCGCCAATGTAATGGTACCATGATACAATATTTCCCCTGTATGGGTTATGGTTAAAAATGCACTTGTCTTCAAATAAAGCCATGTAAAGGACCGCCATTTTTGGGGCATAAGGACACCCCATGGCCTTACCTCTGACTTGCATGTAGAATGTTTTGTCAAATTTAAAATAGTTCCTTTTAAAGGCTATTCTTGCTAGGTCCAATATGAAGTCGGTTGGAACTCTCTGAGCTTTTGGTTGTGTTTCTAAGAAGAACTCTATGCATTCAAGGCTTTTCTCTTGAGGAATCTGAGTGCATAAGGAATTAACATAAAAAGAGACCATCCATTGCTGGTTGCAGTTAAGTGGGTGGTCCTCAATTTTAGTGATACAGTCCGTAGAGTTTCTGAGATATTTCGCTATCGGTTTGAGTACCAAATCACATCCTGAAACAATTGGTCTCCCAGGAGGTTGTTGCAGATTATGAATTTTTGGAAAAAAATATATTACTGGTGTAGGAAGGTAGATACCTGACTATGGTTACCCCCAACTTTTTTCCTGGTGTTTTGCTGGTTTTCTGACTTACTTGACCTGGGGCCCTGCTATCCAGGACCCCAGGCCCACTGCTCTCTCTCTAAAATGGATTCCATGTCCCTTAGGTACATTTCCAATTGGTACTGGGCCACCTTATCAGACCCTGTAACTCAGGGCATAGGTGTACCCAGGGCCTACCAGGGGCTGCAGCATGTATTATGCCACCCCTGGATGGCCATCTAAATCTGACACAACTGGCTGCACGACAGCTGGGGCAAGGTGGTGTAATCACCCTTTGCTTTAGATATAGTATACCTATATCTAACCCTAAAAATGGACACACAGATTCCTATCAGTCACTCCTATGGCAGGCCTTGACAATCCTGAAGGCAGAGTGCTTGGAATCGTGTGAGATGGTGCTCTGGCATGAGCTGAGCCCGTTTGCAGCTTGCGGAACCAAGTCCTAATAGCTGTTCCATGATAACGCATACCATATACTCTTAAGTGCATTATAATCCTCGCGGTTAAATGCTATCTTTGGTATTGCTTTATCAAAACATGTCGAGTAAGGTGTCATACGAATTGGAATACTAACCCCTCGCCAATTCTGGCGACGGGGTTAGCATTCCACCCTTCTAGAGGGACACGACATGTATGTAACTGTGAACCCCGGTTAAAGTTAACTGAAGCCTCAGCTCCACAAAATGGATGCTGCCACCACAGACACGAGTCTGACCTCCTGCTGCTGGGAGTCCTTCCAGCGAGGAGAGCTTGGACAAAGGGTTTCCTGTCAGGGGCGGTGCTAGCACCATCCCAGACAGGGTTTTGGGTATCCTGGGTAGGCAGGGCTTTACAGGAAGGTGACTGCAAGTGGCACCCCGGTGCTCACTACGCATCTGCCGGCTAGAACCAGTTCCAGGGGCACACCAGCCCCTGGCCTGGGGAAAGTCCGGCATGGGAGAGGGGTGTAACCACCCCCCTTCCTGGTCCCACCCCTAGGGCAGGACCTAGTCGCGTACCCACCCCTTTCTTTAGGATAAAGGCAGGAGCGGGGACCCTTCCAAATTGGATCATCTTTGATTCAAGAACTACTTTCTACGAAAGGAAACTCAAGACTCTTCTCAAGATTTCTCCCTTGTGACTAAGGAGTAGTCACCCTGCATCCGCAGGCACCATCTAAGAACTCTGCAGTTTGCTGCACGTCCTTCCTCAGGAATCCGACTGCCCAGCTCGACGAGAACCGGCTTCCCTGGCACCTCTGACCTCTACCCACATCGTCAGCTCAGCTGAGATCCGTGGGTGCGACGAGACCTTGAGGGACCGGCCATCTTCAGAACCTGCACGATTTCTAAACCAGCACGACCGCCGAGGGATCCTCTGGTGAGTGCTTTGGGGTCCGAGAAGCCCCGACCCTGAGCAGCTCCAGCATCGAAGTTCAGCCTCCCAGCATCTCCACGATCTGCGTGGGGCCCTTCTGCTTTTTGCTGACCATCACGTTGTCTGGCTACTAGCCCGCTGGCTTGTGGCCTTCTCGACAACGCCCGACAACAACGCTGTTGGTCTGGTTGCTCCAGACTGACCTTTGCTCCCTTCTGAAAGAGGAGCACCCCGGACCCTCCTGGTCCACTCAAGACGCCATTTTAGGTCCACCACGTGGCCCTGAATTTGCCAAGGCTTGTTGCCCCAATCCTGGGCCCAGCGACGCCGACAGCATCAACCTTCGTGGGACAGCTCGCATCTCCATCCTGGTCGCCGACAACGCCTCCTGGTCCGTGAGACTGCAGAGCCTAGCGTCGCCCACTCACCTAGTCGAGGTGACGATCATCCGGTGCCCTCCTGGTACCCTCTGACTACTGGCTAGTAGTTACGAACTTGGTCCCCTCTGCTTTCAGGTGTCATCCATCTCTGATCCAGGCTTGGATCTCTACGAACTATCTCCACTGGTCGCCGGCCAGCAACTCCTTCCTTCCGGCTCCTGGTTCGTCAGCGAGGACTTCCGACGTCTGTAAAGACTTATGCAGCCGCAGCCCCTGGGCTAGGTAACTTCGGCATTTCGGTGCCCGCATAGCCTCATTATCTAAGGGTCCAGAGTCACTGTCGCTTCCGACTTACCTTATCGGGTTCGCCCGAGAACACTAAACTTTCCGTGCCCTCGGGCATTTGTGTAGATTGTGCACTTGAAGTATTTTCCGAAGAGTTTTGTTGTGTGCTTAGTACCCTGTCCTCATAAAGAGTACAGGGCTGTTGTGACTTAAAATAAATACACTGTTTATTTTCATAACACTTGTGTGGTGTCCTTTCACTTGGTGTTCAAGGGGTATATGTGATGGTATAACAGCTGGCTTAACACGCCCTCTAGAGTTTAGCCCGAAGACTGCTCGTATCCACGCTACTAGGATAGCTGGTCTAAGGTTGACTTACAACCAATCACTATAAGGGTCGTTTGGACTGATACATAGTGATCACTAGAATAGTGAGCACTGCATATCAGGCCAACTTCTCACAACTGGGATTCTCTGATGTTTCGCGTTTAGGAACTCAAATTCCTTGGGGCCTAGAATCCCTTGTCCTAAACCATATTTGAGTTTAATGCTCATTTAACCTTGTATTTGCATTGTAGGGTCTTCTGACAATTGTCTGTACCACGCTGTATTGAGTATCTGGCTGTAAGCTTCAGCACGGAACTTATCTTGGGCCACAAGACAAGAGCTACCCCTTTGTCTGCGGGTTTTACCACTATTGTGTCGTCATTTTCTAAGTCTTTTATAGCTGCCTGTTGTTGCTTGGAGATGTTCGTTTTGTAAAAGGTTTTTCTTTTTTTCAAGCTGTGTTATTGATGACAGCCCTGCGTGTTCGAAGGCTACTATTTCCTTTGCGATGATGTGTGTTGGTGGAATGAAACTGAACTTTTTCTTTAATCCAGACGGTTCAGGGTTTTTGTCATTTGCCTCATTATGGAAAAATGCCTTTGGTCTAATTTTGCGGCAAAATTCCAAAGCTTCTGTTTTCAAATTAGTGAAATCAGTAGTTGTGGTGGCCTAAATTGTATTCCTAGTTCTAGAACGGACTCTTCATACTTAGATAGTTGTTTAGAGGACAAGTTACTGATGGTAGTTTCCTTTACGTTTTGTAAAATTTCTTCCGGATTCGCATTTCCCATGGTTGTGGTTGGGGCTTGAACTTCACACGATTTCTTGGCAAGTCCTTTTCTAAAAAAGTGTTCCGTCTCTTAGACACCAAACTGACTTTCTCTTAAGTTCTGTTTGATCAACTCTTATTGTTTGCAAATTGGCAGTACCTAAAGCTATAAACATGCTCTTGTTGTGCTTCTCAGTTCTTGCGATTGTGGCGTTTTCGGGACCTGGATAGACCAGAATAATCGGTCCTGTTCTTTCCAGGTCCCAAAAATACCACAATCGCAAGAACTGAGAAGCACAAAAAGTGTATGATTATAGCTTCAGGTACTGCCAATTTGCAAACAATAAGAGTTGATCAAACAGAGCTTAAGAGAAAGTCAGTTTGCGGTGCAAACAATTTATTTCTCCCTTCCATTTTTAATCTGCAGGTTACACCTTGCCATAGCCCTGATGAAAATACCATGAGTCTGCCTCGAGATTGGAAATGCGTCTGCATTTTCTATTCATTTTGTACCACAAACGGCATTTGAAAAAGTTCTAAACCTCTGGAGAGGGTGTTTGAAATTAATATGCCAAAAAGTTTTTCGACTGTGCACAGGCTTGTGTACAATTTAAACAAGGTGTAGCGTGCCTCAGAGGTATCACCTTGTCGTTCTAGAGGTGTTAAAGTTAAACAATCACCAATACGCCCCTTACGATTAAGGGGCGGCCCTCCGGGCGCTGCTCTGAAATGAGATCGCTAATGCGACATTGGTCAAGTGTTGAAAATTGCTATCCAACGTTTGTTTTCAATCAAACGTTACCATTTTTTTTCCATTGAAAATTAATCGTATTTATTTCATATGAATCCTTTTCACATTGAAATGTTGTATATCACATTCAACTGATCGATTGTTCATATATCACAAGGTCCCAATGCATTTCGTGCCATTGGGCACTTCATCAGGGGAATCTGAAAATCAATAGGTGTGATGAGGAACCACACTCATTTCATTTATGTAGCAAAAAGTATAACAATAGTACATATCTGTAGGTGAAAATCAGTATCTCATTTTAGTAAATGCTTTTAAACCAACTAGTCATATAAATAAAGCATAAGTAATTTAAATGATGGTGACCGTAAGAAAACTATGATGCGCATATTGATCAATCTCAAAATAACTGTGGTGACCGTAAAACAACCTTGATACACATGTTAGTCATTCTCAAAATAACGTGTTATTAGACAGTTAAAAACCGCTAGAAGGTGTTTAAACAGTTCGTTGTACAACGTGCTCAAAATATGAATAAGTAAGTGCCTGCTTGAAGTGAACGTTGAAAACTCGAAACGAGTGTGTTGCATTCTCTTACGCGTGCTGCTTATATCAAAGCCGAGTGAAGCTGTAGCTTTACGCTGCTGTATACATGCAAAAAAAGGCTCATGGCTATACGTTCCTACGTGCAAGCAAATAAGGCTGGTGGACATTGGAATATGCCCGTACTCACCGGACTAGCCGCGAGGCTGTCTCGTCATGTGGATAACCACTACGTTACACACCGAACGTGGTGTCAGTGAACTCAGTTTTAAAAAATACTTGATTTACGTGCTGCTAGACACAAATATAGCCTTGTTTGAATGAAAGAAAACCTTCGTAAATGCGGCGGCCATTTTGAAATGTATAAAACTACTGAAAGTATGTGAAAAAACTGTGATTTCGATGATCTGTCACGCATACTATACATGAATAAAAGGTGAAAAAAGCTGGCTTGGGTCAAGTTAATCATAGGGTTGAATAACCGTGGTTCAGAAATGATATATGAATTAAAATACATAACATTGCATCACATATACTATAATGAGATAAGAGACCTTAAATAAGGGTCCCCCCTAAATCAGTTCAATTCTGCCATAATTATATCACTGTCACAGGTAGCACGAGAATTCAGTGCGGTCATTGAGCCCGTAAGGCTTTAAAGCATCAAGCTTAAAAATCCATTCATTCTCTTTCTGTAATAATTTCCGGTTCAAATCAATATGTTCAATGTTCTCAAGTGTCTCTAACACCATGAATTGTAATTGTGAGACATTGTGTCTGCGTTCATTGAAATGTGATGCAACAGTAGATTTTTCATCTTTTCTTATGATGCTGCTCTTATGTTCAACTAGCCTCGTTTTGATATTTCTGATGGTTTTACCAACATAAACGAGACCGCAAGGGCACTTCAATAAATACACTAGGTTCTTGGAGTCACAGGTGGCCATTACCTTAAGTTCAATTGCTCTCCCACTGCGTGGGTGATTAATCTTGGTTCCTTTTATAATAGCATTACAATTGTTGCAATTAAGACCAGGCTGTGTTCCTTTGTATTGGATGGTTGACATTGTTGTATTCGTGGTTTTAAGTATATCCAAAATATTCCGGCTCCTTCCTGGTGAAAGCAAATCTTGGATTCTCTTTGAAGATGTCTTTGAAATCTGGTTCCAGCGCCAGAATCTGCCAATGTTTGAGTATTGTACGCTTGAAGATATGACTTTTAGTAGAGTATTTTGAAACAACTACCATGCGTTTAGTTTCCACTTTCTGAACAGATTGTAGTAAGTCCGATCTTGTTTTGGCTGAACATTTTATCTCTGCTTTTTTTAGGATCTCACGAGGATACCCCCGCTCTTGAAATCTTTCCAACATCAACTTCACTTGTTTTTCGGACTCACCAGGGTCTGAGACTATCCTTTTGGTCCTATACAGTTGGGAGATTGGAAGATTATTTTTCAGGGATAATTGGTGGAAACTGTTCTAATGTAACAGATTGTTGCGATCGGTAGGTTTCTTGAATAATGTAGTAATGATTTTGTTGTGTTCAATCCTTAATGAGACATCCAAATATGCTATAGTTGTTTTGTCCACCTGGTAAGTGAATTGTATCCGGTCATTGATATTGATGAGGTTGTTTAGTTCTTGTAGTAGAATGTCATGTGGACCTTGCCATAATAAAAAGATGTCATCAATGAAGCGTAGATAAATGCGTGCGTGTTTTTTCCACTGTTCTCCAGTCAAGATATGATTTGTCTCAAAATTGGTCATAAAGATGTTCACGTAATTGGGGGCTGCACAATTACCCATTGAAGTACCAGTGAGTTGTAGGTAAAACTCGTCCTTCCATTTAAAATAACTTTGATAGCGTGAAAAATTCAGTAGCTGTATGAGAAACACTTGAAAGTCGTGATCAAGTTCTGACTGTAATAACATAGATTCTAACGCTTCAATCCCTGAATCATGTGGGATGGAAGTGTACAGCGTTTTCACGTCTATGGTGCATAGCCATACTTCCTGGCTCTCAGTTATTGTGATTTCAGCCATTTTATTCAAAAAATCGGTTGTGTCCTTAATATATGACTTAGCTGTGGTGACAAAATCCTTAAGGTATAAGTCCAACAGCTGACCAATTGGTTTGTGGATGCTTGCCCTAGTATTGACTATGGGACATAAAGGTGGATGTTGTAAGTTCTTATGGTCCTTTGGGAGCATATATATAGACGGTGTCCTGGGATGAATTTTTGTGAGAAATCTTTTGTTTTTTTCTGTAATGACTCCATTTTTACATGCTTCTACCAAAATGACTTGTAGGATCAAACCCCAAAGGGGCATAAGTTTCTTGGTCCATAACATGTGCGTCCACTTCTGTGATGTAAAACTCAGTGTCCATCAGGACTATCGCCCCTCCTTTGTCTGCTTTCTGAACTGTGATTTTGGGATTATTGGAGATATTTCTTAGAACATTAAGTTCTTTCTTTGATAGGTTGTGAAATTTGGTTCCATGTTTGTAATCCAACCGGTTAATGTCATGTCTAACCAAAGACTCAAACGTATCAATTGACTTGTGGCTGATTGGTGCTTGAAAAGTACTTTTAGGCCTGAGATGTTTCATTGATGACATCTTTGTATTATGGCAAGGTCCACATGACATTCTACAAGAACTAAACCACCTCAACAATTGTAATGCTATTATAAAGGAACCAAGATTAATCACCCACGCAGTGGGAGAGCAATTGAACTTAAGGTAACGGCCACCTGTGACTCCAAGAACCTAGTGTATTTATTGAAGTGCCCTTGCGGTCTCGTTTATGTTGGTAAAAGCATCAGAAATATCAAAACGATGCTAGTTGAACATAAGAGCAGCATCAGAAGAAAAGATGAAAAATCTACTGATGCATCACATTTCAATGAACGCAGACACAATGTCTCACAATTACAATTCATGGTGTTAGAGACACTTGAGAACATTGAACATATTGATTTGAACCGGAAATTATTACAGAAAGAGAATGAATGGATTTTTAAGCTTGATGCTTTAAAGCCTTACGGGCTCAATGACCGCACTGAATTCTCGTGCTACTTGTGACAGTGATATAATTATGGCAGAATTGAACTGTATTAGGGGGGACCCTTATTTAAGGTCTCTTATCTCATTATAGTATATGTGATGCAATGTTATGTATTTTATTTCATATATAATTTCTGAACCACGGTTATTCAACCCTATGATTAACTTGACCCAAGCCAGCTTTTTTCACCTTTTATTCATGTATAGTATGCGTGACAGATCATCGAAATCACAGTTTTTTCACATATTTTCAGTAGTTTTATACATTTCAAAATGGCCGCCGCATTTACGAAGGTTTTCTTTCATTCAAACAAGGCATTATTTGTGTCTAGCAACGCGTAAATCACTTATTTTTTAAAACTGAGTTTACTGACACCACGTTCAGTGTGTAACGTAGTGGTTATCCACATGACGAGACAGCCTCGCGGCTAGTCCGGTGAGTACGGGTATATTCCAATGTCCACCAGCCTTATTTGCTTGCACTTAGGAACATATAGCCATGAGCCTTTTTTTTGCATGTATACAGAAGCGTAAAGCTACAGCTTCACTCGGCTGTGATATAAGCAGCACGCGTAAGAGAATGCAACACACACTCGTTTCGAGTTTGCAACGTTCACTTCAAGCAGGCACTTACTTATTCATATTTTGAGCACGTTGTACCACAAACTGTTTAAACACCTTCTAGCGGTTTTTAACTGTCTAATAACACGTTATTTTGAGAATGACTAACATGTGTATCAAGGTTGTTTTACGTCGCCACAGTTATTTTGAGATTGATCAATATGCGCATCATAGTTTTCTTACGGTCACCATAATTTAAATTACTTATGCTTTATTTATATGACTAGTTGGTTTAAAAGCATTTACTAAAATGAGATACTGATTTTCACCTACAGATATGTACTATTGTTAGACTTTTTGCTACATTAATGAAATGAGTGTGGTTCCTCATCATACCTATTGATTTTCAGATTCCCCTGATGAAGTGCCCCACGGCACGAAATGCATTGGGACCTTGTGATATATGAACGATCGATCAGTTGAATGTGATATACAACATTTCAATGTGAAAAGGATTCATATGAAATAAATAAATATGATTCATTTTCAATGGAAATAAAATGGTAACGTTTGATTGAAAACATACGTTGGATTGCAATTTTGAACACTTGACCAATGTCGCATTAGCGATCTCATTTCAGAGCAGCGCCCGTAGGGCCGCCCCTTAATCGTAAAGGGCGCATTGGTGATTGAAATTAATATGCCCCACAGAGCAACAAATTTCCCGTGTGGTACTAGTCACATTAAGCCATTCTAAATTATAGGACTCTTTAGTATTTCTTCACTTCATTAACCATCTGCTGGTGTAATTGTGTACAGTGTTCCTTCATTTGTCTATGGTGTTTATACACTTGTTTGTTATCAATAATTGTACATTGTACGCGTTGGTCATGATGGCCCAGTGAAGACTCAGCTCCTCCGGACCTGTCCCCCATCCCTACAATCCTGTCATACCTCCTGAAAGCTGACCCCACCGCTAGCCGGCTGAAGGTGAGCCTGACCCCACCGCTAGCCGGCTGAAGGTGAGCGGTGCCTCTGCCAGCGGTTCCGGGCCCGGTACAACATCGTGCCGGAGATACGCCCCTCGTCAGCTGCGGCCTGGGTGCTGCCTAGAGCCGGCTGATCTTGTGGACTTGGGAGCGAGCCGCCCGTTAAACAACACTGGGGCCGCAGACCAGAAGGGGTCGGTCGGGCCCCGGTATGGATCTGCTGCAGCCAGCGCCTAGCAGAAAGTGGTGGCGGCGCCGGTACACAGCGTTGTTGACCCCCCTGCTCGGCAGCGCGTCAATGGAGCGAGGAGCTGTGGAGGGGGCGGCGGTGAGTTCCCCTGTTCGGAGAGTGAAGGCGGGGGAGAAGCTGTGGCTCAGAGTGCGCGACTGCAGATCGGAGGCAGCGCACAGGGACACATTGAGCAACCCCGGTGCTCGAGATTAATAACGGACTCCCGTACTGCGGTCTTGAGTGAGTGCACATAGCAGAGGGAAGGCCCCCCCCTGCAACCTAATGGAAATGCCCCCCGGGGAGCGGAACTAGAGGAGGTGGTGCTGGGGGGATCACTGGCCCGGTGACCAGAAGTCGACGGTTAGCACTTTTATCTACTAGGTGCTATTTTGTCCTTAAACTTTAAAAATTCAAAACAGTGGTTCTACTGATTGGATGTTTGTTATTTTGATGAAAAATAATTTATTCAAATGTACTCTATTTTTCTAAATTCGTTTGGGATTTGGCGTGTGTTATCACTTTATTACTGTTTGCGTGCTGCATAAATACTTTACACATTGCCTTTAAGTTAAGCCTTGATAAGCGTGGCTCAAATCCACCCGAGTGACTTACCACACTCACCTATAATTACTCAGTAAGAAGTCAGCCGGACAGTGGAGAAGAATAAACAAGGTAATTTTATTAGGCCACAAACTCCCATATGAGAGGGCCCTGTCCGACCTCACCCCTAAGAGTGCGCCGAGAGGACTAACTCATATCATCACAGCAATACATTATAACATGGTACAGCGAAGCAAAACACGCCCCTTCTGGAAAAATACTGGACCCCAGAGAGAGGAACAATGGCATCATACAAGAGGCATCTGCACCTGCAAAGGCAACATTTGGATATCTCTGCCCAAGGCCGCGGAGCCGGGCCTCAGCGTCTCTGGTGCATGAGAACATTACTGATAAGAAACTTGTTAGTTTCGGCCACAGCTAACTGAGAAGCGAGAAACTGCTGCATTAGGGTTTTTCTTATTCCTACGGGAGGGGGGAGTGAGCGAGTGCGACTCGCAGACAGGGAGGAATACTCAAAATGGAGACACACAAGCTAAGCTAAAGAAACTAAATATCACCACACGTATAAATGAGTAATCACATGAAGAGTAATGATAACGTAAAAGCATAAGTATATACTTCATTAGTTAGACCCATGATGCTAACTTGCATATGTAAAAGTCAAATGGGTGGGGCATCGAAAATGAAACCTATCAGACCCTCCTTTTAGCATCATTTGGCTAACTGGAGCGTAGCCTTTATTAGCTAAAAAGGTAGTGCCTTTACATTCCATTCTAAGGGCTGGGCACACTTCAATCAAAAATATCATTATCAATAAGCATCAACCAGCGAATATCAGGAAGTTCAATAGCAGTAGAAGCAGGATATTGACCAGTCACTTTTCTTGAGGGCCGTAAATTACTGGCACACATTGAGCAACCCACTACTCCTACTATCCCCATCAGTATTTTCCAGCCCCATGAGGAGAAAACACCCCAGAGCCACCCCTGTAGTGACCATGTCCCATTATCCTGATGAAGTTCAGTCGCTAATCTATGGAGTTTCTGTACCGCTAAGTTAACTGTCGGGGCAGAATCTGGAATATACACGCAGCAAGACGTCCCGATGACGCGGCAGGCTCCGCCCCTATCAGCTAGGATGACGTCTAACACCATCCTGTTTTGGATCGTAAATAATCTCATAGCCTGCATCTCAACAGACATATTAGCAGCAATGTCTGCTTCAGTGTTGACCACTTTCTCCATTACCCTCGACAATCTACGGATGGCCCTACTGTTAAATATCGGACCCCAAAATGGCAATAAGCCCTTAGAAAAATCAGTCCATTGTTGTAAAGAGGTGTCAGTCTGATCTACATCTTCAACCTGGAGTGCCCTCCTTATGCGCTGCTCTGGTGGACTGGTGAACCTTCGATGAGTCTTATGATAGTCGGAAGGTGCCATATACACATGTGGAAGCATATAGGCCAGATAACAGACTCCACCCCAGCCCTTGGGCAGCCATAGATACCCATTGTCTCCGCACACAAAGTAAATATTGGGAGGCGTGACTAGAGAAGGACTAAGAGGCAGGCGGATCGATGCTGTCACGTTACAAGAACTGTTCCCAACTTTTATAGGACCCCTCCCTGCAATACAAAAGAAGGGTGGTGGTCCTACAACTGCTAAGGGCATTAAAGACTTATTGCTACCGTTCCCTTTTGGGGGGTGTCTATATGACAGAGAGGAATTTAACTGTAGGAAACTCTCCCTAACTTTGTCAGTGTCATTGGGAGTCAAGAATCGTCCTACTTTCTTCGAACATGTCTCCAAAAATGTTTGGTCAAAACGTCAGTCAGTAAACAACTGTCCAAGAGAAGAAGCGGGCATAGGGCGTACCCGCATTGTCATAGTAGATCCTCTGTCTGAAAGTCGGGGAGATAGGAAATCCGGCTGTTGGAAATATTTGACCATACCAATCAAAGTGTACCACCCCACACAACTATTCACTGGTGTCAAGGGAAGTGCTAAGAATCTATCCTTTTTATAAGCAGCAGAGGGTAACAATCCACAAACCCAACAATCGGTCACATTATAGACTGCATGAGCATGAGCCTGAGCATGATGTAGAGTCTTAATAAAAACATTATCTCTATAGCCTTTACGTAAACTTTGTTCACCATAATCAACAGTAATCATGTTATGTTCGGGAATGGCAGAAGGTGTGGGGGCAAACACATGTACAGGATAGGCTTTGTCCAGAAAAAACAATATTCCAAGAATCACAATGAAGGCGATAAGCAGTATTACACTATTTTTCCTTTGCGCGGTAAAGCCAACCATGGGGAATCAGGCTCGGGTCTACGAGGAGCCGTGAAAGGCTGCTCCTCGTCGGGGACGGGACGACCAAAGGGGTACATTTCTTTTACCAAAAAAAATCAAAACCAAAAGAAAAACTAAACTAGGAAAAAAAAATAGTCCCAGGCACTCCAAAACCGGCCAGAGGGGTTCTTCAACCCTTAAAAGGGATCTTCTTCCCTGTGTCCGTTAAAGCCTCACAGGTAGACTTCTATTGTTCGTTCCCTAATCCCTCGTTGGAGTTGCACAGCTGCAGCAACTCAGGAGCACTAATCTGGGCCCAGGCACCGCTCTAATGTCTCGTAAAACAGAATCTTCGGCCAAACACCAGGGCTCTTACTAGTCCATCCCTATCACTAAGCTTATTCTGTAAGATATTGTCCACACCTCTATCTGTTCCAGCACCCTATCCAAGCCCTTCTTCCAGTGTTTAGTCCCTCATGCCTTTCTCTTTTCTGGGCCGGAGATTATATCGAGTGCTCCCTCGCACTTCAGGATCTGTGAACAGAATGGGGATGTCTTTGGCAAGTGTTGCGTCCTTCGATGCCTGATCACTATTCTCAATGGGAGCCGTAGAGCTTGCAACAATTATTTTCTTTCTCTTAACTGTACTCAGCTCCTCTCCCCTCAGTGAGGCATCAGACAAAGGTGTATATCTTGGTATCTCTTCACACTCTTGGTCAGCAACGCCATCTCTCACCCATTTGTCATACGGCAATGGTAGTGGAACCTTCTTTACATGAGATGCGTGGGTCCACGCCTTCCGACCCTCAACTCGAAGTGCGGTACGTGTTGTCAGGAGCACCTGCCTCGGCTCCGACCACCTCGGTTCCAGGCAAGACTTCCGCTGATACTTCTTCACCACAACCCAGTCCCCGGGTTGTATGGCATGTCCGGGCCCCTCCGGCAACGGCTTCAGGGTGTCTGCTACCTGCTGATGAATAGACCGAAGATCTTTAGTCAAAGCATACAAGTAGTCTATCAACAGAGGATACTCAATTTCTGAAAAACATTTTGGTCTCGGTACTCCCCACATGTTAGCGGGGCGGCCAAAGACCACCTCGTGAGGGGAGACACCCGTTCTGGAATTAACTGTCACTCTGGTGGAAAGTAAGGCTAAGGGAAGGGCATCTGGCCAACGGAGTCCTGTACTCTCCTGTATTTTGGCCATCTTCAATTTTAGCGTTCCATTAAATCTCTCCACGAGTCCCGCAGCTTGAGGGTCTTGGGCCGCGTGGAACTTTTGGGAAATATGCAGACCCTTACATATCTGCTTCATCAATTCAGCATTAAAGGATGTGCCATTATCACTCCAGATCACTCTAGGCAGGCCATATCGGGAGAAATACTCTTTTATCAACATCTTGGCTGTGGAAATGGCCGTACAATCTTTTGTTGAGAATGCCTCCACCCATCTGCTAAAAGAGCATACAACCACCAGGACATATTTGAGGTTATTAACCCTTTCCATTTCAATATAATCCATCTGAATCACCTCGAAAGGGAAAGAGGGGGGAGCGAAATTGCCCACTGGGACAGGTGTTCCCTTTCCTGGATTATGCCTCAAACATACCATACACTGTTGTACTAAATGGGTAGCCACTTTAGAAATATTTTTGTTGCTCCACACTGGGTCCAGTAATTTGCATATACCCTTAGCACTAATATGTGCTGGCCCATGAGCCATTGTCACCACAGGGAGGACATATGCGTTTGGGAGTAACCATCGTCTTTTGTCTGTCATATCTGTCCAACATTCATCAGAATCCAATCGCCCCCCACCATCCTTCCATGTCCTCAATTCGTCCTCAGTCGCCTTTTCTTGTATGTTTTTTACGCTCTGCACAGTATCTGCAAACATATTAACATCTGGTACCCATCTAGCTGGTCCTGCCACAAACATTCGTGGGAGTTTCGTCCTAGCTGTCTCCTTTGCTGTTTGGTCTGCGAACGCGTTTCCCCGTCCTACATCGTCCACCACCGCCTTGTGTGCACTACACTTTATCACAGCCAGTCGTCTGGGTAGCGTCAATGCTGTAAGTAGTCGTAATATCAGTGAGGTAATATAAATTTTTATGCTCAATTGTGTCCCCTACTACGTACCCCAACGGCTCCATGTACGTGCTTAAAGTGCATGTAAGTTCCCTCCACAACCCGCTATGAAGACGCAAATACATTTGCGTCCAACGTTAACATGTCCTCTTTCAGATCCGCCATGAATGGATCAATAATTCAGTTCCTAAGTATGCCGTGCCACCGTCTTTACATGGTGCACTTCCATGTTTTCATGGCTCTGGCGAAGGCCCTGATTTCTGCCATCGAGCCTTTTCCTGACTTCTGCCTCTGAAAGCTGCCGCCTGGACCTGCATCTGCATCCCTGAACTTTGACTTACTCCCTGCGCGGCAAGTGGTGCCCGGCTCTGCCTGACTGCCTGCCAAAACTGTATTCAGCCTTCAAGTTATCTGCTCCGCTCCTCGAAAATACATTCTTGTCCAGTAGTTTAGGTAAACATCCCCCCAGCTGCAGAGTAAAGGGCCCGGCCTTTCTGTCTCCATGTAAATAATTCATAACTCCTGTTACCATGGTAGGCCCATGGCCCCTCGCATTACACGTAGACACATATGCACGCATTAGCAGTCAGTATAGAATAGCCTCTGCCCGAGAGACCTTTCCTTCTAGATAATACAGTTCTCCAAACACAAAATACCAGATATGATTTAGGAACAAGTCGATCTGACCCACCAGACTTCTGTCTCTAATCCTAGCGCTAAATGTCAAGTCCCCTTCACCCTCCAGTTCCACGTCAGTCACACGTCATGCTGCTGCGCGCGCATCTCTGCCATATATTTCTGCTGACACTGCAGGATTCTTCTAGGGATCCACCCACTTGCGTCACTTCTATGACTGAAATGCTGAAATGTTTTTTCTTCTATGTGACGTTTCTGGCACCCACCTCCGTGTACACCCTTGTGCACGCCTTCTGATTACATATTGTTACGCACATGTTTCTTATCTTGTTTCTTTCAGCTGTTACGCCTTCTGAACCCATCACCACTGTAATGATACTATATATACTGTGTACTGTTAATAAATCATGGTACATGTCCATGATTCCCTTCCTGAACCCTCGTGGTGATGGATCATGCTACCTGGTTCGAACCAATTCCATTTTATGGAATAAAACCCCTTAAACCTCAGATGCCACGGACTCTGTGTCTCTTATTTTGATTGAGCTATTTTATTGAACTTTACCACATAGAAATTAAGTACCAGGTAATTTTATTTACCACAGGCCGTGTTGTATTCTCTGTCCATGTGATGTCAAAAACCCCCGTTCTGCCCACAGTCGCCCGTAACTATGAGCCACGCCAAAGGCGTATTGGCTGTCAGTATAGATATTCACATCCAGTCCTTCACTCAACTCACACGCTCGCAACAAGGCTATTATTTCTGCAGCCTGGGCCGAATGATAGGGAATCCTAGAAGTCTCCACTACTGTCTGTAATGTCGTAACTGCGTATGCTGCCGTCGATGTGCCGTCTGCAAGTTTAAAACAAGACCCATCAACATAAAGCTACCCGTCAGGATCATCTAGGGGTGTATCGGTCAAGTCAATTCTCCCTTTCGTCTCCTCCTCTGTCCGAAACAAACAATCGTGTATTCCATCGTCCTTTGTATCTGATGGGATGGGTAGCAACGTGGCTGGGTTCAGAGTGGCACACCTCTTTATCGTGACATGGGGTGCGAATAGTGTCATTTCATAACCAGTAAGGCGAGCACTAGTTAAGTGCTGCGTCTGCGTTCTGTTCAATAGAATGTCCACAGCATGCGGTACCATTACTGTGAGGTCTGAACCCAACACGAGCCCTGCCGATTGTCTAATAGAGACCGCAGCAGCCGCTGTAGCCCGCAGACAGCTCGGCAGCGCTCTTGCCACATTGTCGAGCATAGCAGAAAAGTAAGCACAAGTTCTCTGTTTCCACCCAAAACATTGTGTTAGGACAGACAACGCTCAACCTTCCGCCTCATGTACATAAAGCACAAAAGGCTTCTGGTAATCAGGTGTTCCCAAAACAGGTGCAGAACATAAAGCAGTTTTTAGTGACTCAAAAGCTTCCTGACATGCGGGGGTCCAGGGTAGGGGTTTGCGTACCTCTTTAGTAGTCAGATACAGTAGGGGTTTTGTTAGTATAGCATAATTGGGTATCCACTGGCAACAATACGAGGTTATGCCCAAAAACGCGCGCACCTCTCGCTGCGTGTTAGGTACAGCCATGTTAGTTATCGCTTTTATGCGCTCCGGTGTCAACCTCCTCCCCTCCTTCGAAAGGAGATGACCTAAGTAGGTTACCTCCGTTCGACAATATTGGAATTTAGGAAGGGACACTTTGTGGCCCTTGTGTGCCAAATGATGTAATAGTTTAACCGTAGCATCCCGACAACCGTCCTCGGTGTCCGATGCGATGAGAATATCATCCACATATTGTAACAGAACATTGCCTGCGGGTAGTTCCAAGTCATCCAATTGAGCTTTCAATGCCTGGCTATAAATGCTGGGACTCTCAGTATATCCTTGAGGAATTCTCCTAAATCTAAAACTTCGGCCAGCCAATGAGAATCCGAAGAGATAACGGCTATCTTCATGTACAGGAATACTGAAGAAAGCATTCTTCAGATCCAGAGCAGAAAATATTTAGCCAAAGGGGGAATCATTGTCAAAATCGTTGTAATGTCGGAAACCACTGGGTACTGGGGCTCAACCACCTTGTTAATGTGGCGTAAGTCAATCACAAATCTATAGACATCAGGCGTATCATCTTTGGCATCAGCTGACCGTCTTTTAAGAATCGGAAGAATAGGACTGTTAGCATCTGTTAGAGTCCGTCTCCTCTACGACCCCGATCGAATCAAATCCTGTATTATCTGTAATAGGGCCTTTTCGCCATCCCTAGATATCTCATATTTAGGGTATTCTGGGCAATTGGGCTCCCACTTTAACCTTGATGGACACAGGAGCAATATCCATTTTTCCCACATCTGTATCACTGGTGGCCCATAAGCTCTCTGGGACCCCTTCAAATCCAGGCGGCAGAGGCTCATCTTTGGAAAAACATTGCTGTGCACGCGCAACGGAAGGACCCAATGTGAGGTACACACCGTCCGGTGAACAATAAATGGTGGCATGCAACCTCTTCAGCAAGTCTAAACCCAATAAGTTTTCGCCGCAATTGGAGGTCATCAGAAAAGGGGAATCTACAGTGAAAGGGCCAATCGTAAGAGCGAGTGGTTTAGAGATGGGGCTGATCACCGGAGTACCTGAGAACGCCACAGAGCTATTATTCTTGCCAGACAGAGCCGCCCCTGGGACCTGAGAACGAGCCACTGAACTCTTCATAGCACCCGTATCTACCAAAAATTTCTGTTGGGACCCCAACAAATCTGCAGTCACATAGGGTCCTCGTTGATCAACATCCACAGAAACTGGTCCCTCGCTCTGTCCTACACTGTCCTAGTTATGGGAGAATCCTGTCAAATCATCCATTGTATAATCATCGTTGTAGTACTGTCCACCTCCCCTCTGAAAGTGTTGTCTATTCCTATTTCCATCGAAACAATTGCCTCCTTGTCTCCCTACACCATCAGACTGCCCATCATGTCTGCGGAAATCACCTCGGCCTCGCCCTCTGCCTTGGCCAGTATTCGACTGAAACTCAGGACAATCTCTCCACCAGTGCCCCTCCTGTTTACACTTTGCACACTGATTCTGTCCCAATCGCTCTCTTTTGTCACCCCTTCCATAACCACTTCCCCCTCGTCCTGCTGCCGCAGGTGAAGCACCTCTGCCCCGACCCTTGGGCACCTGTTGTAGCAAAACCCTCGTCTTCAAATCCTTGGCCTTCTTTTCTTGCTTGTCCTTACTCTCATTTTCTCTATGTTCATAATACTGAGCCATGCTTAGGATACCAGAGGGAGTGGACGTCGTCCACGTACTCTCCGATGCCTGTAACCTCGCCGATATTTCCGGTAACAAGTTCATTACGAACCTGTTAACGAAAAGTTGTAACCCTCCTTCCTGTGATATGTCCTGTCCACTGAAATCCATAAACGTCTCCTCAAACCTAGTAAAGAAATCAGAGACGGCTTCATCTTTTTTCTGTCTACAGGCTGTCAACTTATCCCAGTCCACTTTCTTCGGGGGGATGAGAGAGTGCATATACTTAATAATCCGTCCCGGCAAAGCCAAAATCTCCGCTTTCGGCTTCTCACCCGGCTTTCGTTCCTTGTCCCAATCCTGCAATTCCACCCATGTACCACCTAGTTCCTCTGTATGATCAGTGCCCTTCACCTGCCTCCACACGTCCACCGGGACTAATAATCCAAAAAATAATTCAATGTCCGCTAAAGTCATAACAGTCGAAGATGCGGCTTCTGTCAATTCTTTATAATAGGCAGTCGGATTTTTTCTGGAATCTGGTAACTGAGCCTTCAAAGCTAACACCTCACTCCTTTTCCATGGCGTATATACCCCCTGTTCTTGAAAATGGGTGTCTATACGAGCCCAAGTGACGGCGTTTGTTACTGGATCTACCACTTCGGGAGCTTCAGGGTGAAAAATAGGATGTACCTCACGCATTGGATGTATCCCAGGAAAATGGGGTGTACCCGCAGATGGTAATTCATTTCTATACTCTAATATGGATCTTAAACTTCGCATCACCTCCCGTACCCCAGTGTTAGCCCTATAAGCTCCATTTTTTATGTCCTGTAGAGTTGCGGGAGCTGCTCCTCCATACCCCTGCTCCCATAGCGCTATCAACGTTGTCGACATGTGCCACAAAGCATGCTGTTGCATCAGAGGTTCGAAATCTTTCATTGTGGACCAAATGTCCTCAAACGAATAACTATTATTCCTGGCCCACTGACAAGCTTGATTAGACACCACTGTTTTCTCATCTAAGCCAATTGTAGAGCGGGTAAGCAATTTTCGCACTTGGGAGAGCAACCCACTCCCCATACCTCTATTCGGTGTCAACAACTCCTGACTGGGAGTAGCGCTAGCAGAGACAGCAGGGAGCGCGGAGGAAAACTGAGATGGAGCAGGCGAACTTGCCGGGAACAAGGAAACAAGGGGCGCTGGCAACGATGGGGAGGTAGAAGACGCCGCACCAGACGGGTGTGGGACACTTGCTTGCGAGTCCAAAACCCCACCGGAGGAAGCCGGAACCGGCAACGTGGGATATAGTGGCTGCGGGGCATAAGGGGGAGGGGGTCGGGCACTCAAAACATCCTCCATCTCATCCTGCTCATCCTCTCGCACTACATAACTTTTATTTTCCTTCAACCTAAAAAGCCTATCTGCGCGCTCGATCCGCTGCTCATTCTCTTTCTTTGTATGCTCCCTTGCTTTCTGTGCCATCGTCTGCGCCGCCCTCTTCTGGGCCACCTTCTCCTCCCTCAATTGACGTTCTCTAACTTCCTTCTGCCACATCCATAATGAGTCAAACATGCTCTGACGACTACGCCTAGCAAACAATTTGTCTTGTAAATAGTCTAATTTAGCCACATCAAAAGAACCTGTCAAGGGCCACTGCAAATCCACATTGTCTTTAGTATATCTGTGCCACAAAGTACCGAACAAAATCGGAGGTAATCCATGTTTCACATACATATCAAAATTAGGAGAACCCTCCACCGGGGCGGGCTGGCTTTCGGCCAATCTAGAATCCGATGCGCGGCAGCAGCATCCGAAACACTGCAACTTACTGAAGCACGGCATCTTTTTTTTTTTTTGAAAATCTGTTTATTAGCATAGTAGGTAAAGCAGTCACAGAAATTTCCAGTCCCGGAGGGAAACAGAGTAATACTTACATAAGGTTGCTTAGAACATATAATTGCATAGTTGTCTTAATTTTTCATTTTGTTGGTGACAGTAACCGTCACAGTTTATACAAACCCCTGTCAAAAACTATCCCTCCCCCGCCCTAAACAAACCCATCCGACACTCTCACAAAAACATATAATTGAGCAATCATTAGACTGGGGCACATAGAGAATCACAACATATGGCTCCATTCGACTGTACACATAGGTGGGACGAGACCAATACAGCGAGTGTAAATTGGGGGACTACTCGCACCTCTCCCTAGCGCACCACGGTTAGTGACAGTGCACGTTGACCCGGCCAAGGACACATTTAGCGTGCATTCGAAGAGGCACTTGCACCCTCGTCTTCCCCGTCTCTCCCAGTTTCAAACATACCTAATATGGTATACCAGTCCAGTGAAATTGGCGTTTTCCTCAGACCCCTGTATTCCTCCCTCTGTAGTGCAACTCCCTCTGCCTTACCCCATCGCACCACTTCCGCCCTCCACAACTCCGGGTCGGGAGGTCTGGCTGACTTCCACCTCCTCGTGATGGCACGCTTCGCCAGCAACAGGGCCAGGTCCGCGAAACGTGTCGCCACGGTTCTAGTGCGCTGTGAGGGCCCCAACCCCAGTAACGTGTCTTCCAGTGTTGGAGATCGGGTCAAAGCACCTACTTCCTGGAGCGATTCATGGACCGTGGTCCAGTAGTATCCTAGTTTGGGGCATTGCCAAAGCATGTGTATTAGTGTTGCGTTCTCGGTGTCACATCGGGGGCAATTACTCTTCGCATCAGGAAACATCATGTGTATGCGGCGTGGGGTCAGGTAGGCTCTGTGTAGAAGCATCGACTGAATAAACTTAAACTTGGGGTTCCTAGCTACTTTTTTGGGAAACTGAAGGATACGTTCCCACTCCTTATCCCTCAGGGGCCTACCAATGTCCACTTCCCATGCTGCCCGGAGTGGTGACAGATCGAAAGCCCTCCCCTTCTTAATGCTAGCAGTGAGCCACCTTGTAAGGTGGGCGCCCGTGCCCATCAGGTAGTGCATGGTGATGAGAGGGTTTGTAGCTGGTTCTATGCCCCTAGGGGACCACTTATGTGTGATATAGTGGCGAAGGCCAGAGTGTAGCAGGAAGGTGCCTCCAGGGACTCTGTGGGTAGTTCTAAAGTCTGCAAAGGACAGTAGGTGCTCTTCCGCGAACAGGTCACCCACGTGCGACACTCCGGCATCATGCCATTGTTCCAGCGAGTCCGCCGACAGAGTCCCCGTGGCCAGTGGGATACCCAAGAGCGGGATCGTGGGGGCATAGGACGACCCAGGGGACGTGTACTTTAACGCCTTCCGCCAGTAAGTTATCGCCAGTTTGAGGAGAGGCGGGACATCTCTCGGTATAACCGAGTTGGGCAAGAGTAACGTGTGTATTCTCCCCAATGCATGATCCCTATCCGTCATGTTAATCTCCTGAAGATTGCGACCCGCTACCCAGAAGGCCAGCCATTGCAGTTGACACGCATAGTTATAGGCCCTAAAATCAGGCAAACCCATGCCACCGGCTTCAGAGGGGAGCTGCAGCTTGGACAGACCTATACGCCTGCGGCCGTGCCCCCACACAAGTTCGGTGAGTAGAGTGTCTAGGGTCTTAAAGGTTGCTGCCGGGATCAGGTGTGGCAAGTTAGTGAAGTGGTAGAGAAGGCGGGGGAGCATCACCATCTTGGATATCGCCACTCTGCCGGGTATAGAGAGTGGTAGTGTGAGCCAAAATTGTATCTGCGACTTCAGTGCTCTGATGGCCCTCCCAAGGTTACCGTCGATCATCTGGTCTGCTTCCCTATAAATCTGCATCCCCAGATATCTGAAGGTGGTTTCAGCTATCTGGAACTCATGGGGGGCGAAGGGTAGTGGAGTAGTCAGACCAGTCGCTGCAAATGTGAAGCCATATGATTTGGATTCGCTTATGGTCAGGCCTGAGATCGACCTAAAGACCTCAAATACCTGGGCAACAGGGCTCAAGTCACTCCTCAAGTCCCGGAAATATAAGATAATATCATCCGCATAAGCGGACACTATATGTGCCGTCCCATGTCGCAGAATGCCAAACCGGGGGGCCATGTGTCGGAGTTTACAGAGCATCGGCTCAAGGGCAAGGACAAATAGGAGAGGGGAAAGTGGGCAGCCCTGCCTGGTGCCCCGGGCGATAGCTATGGGAACTGATATATGACCTGAGGTGCGCACTCTAGCTGTGGGAGCTGTATACAGCAATCTGACCCAGGCGAGGAATTCGGGGGGTATCCCAAATTTCGACAGCGTGTCAAACATGTAATCCCATCTGAGGGAATCAAATGCTTGTTTCAAGTCCAGGGAGATGCAGCCTTCGGAGCTCGTGTCCTCGCGGTCACCGAGCATGAGCTGGGCTAGTCGCCTGAGGTTCATTGCTGTATTGCGGCCCGGGACAAAACCACATTGGTCCGAGTGGACCAGCTGAGGTACATATTGCACGAGCCTTGATGCCAGCACCTTGCTCAATATCTTGGAGTCAGTGTTGAGAAGGGACAGGGGTCTATAGTCAGCCATCTGAAGCCCTTCTTTATTAGGCTTCAAAAGGGACGTGATTAACGCCTGCATAGACGATTGCGGTAGGGTGGCTGTCCGCAGTGCTTCCAAGTAAATAGCGTGTAACCGTGGGGCTAGTAGGTCTATGTATGTTGCATAAAAGTCGGCTGGTAGGCCATCTGTCCCAGGGGTCTTACCCTTAGGAAGGGCGCGTATTGCCTGTCTGATTTCAGCTATGGTAATGGTGCGCTGAAGGTCTTTGACCTGCCCGTCTGTAATTCGAGGCAGGGCCAAGTCCCTCGTAAAGGCCTCGAATGCAACCTCGGGAAGGGGCTGTGGGGGACTGTACAGCGTTGTGTAGTATTCCCTGAACGCAGTGTTGATCCCGACCTGGGTGGTGACTGGATTTCCTGCTTGGTCCAAGATTCTCAGAATGGGGTGGCTCACTGGGGAGTCCCGTAATATGCGGGCTAGGAGGGGGCCAGCTCTATCCGCTTGTGCATGCTGCCTGTTCGTATATTCCCTATAGTCTAGGAGCCTCAGGTCTTCCAGTAGCTCTGCATGTCAAATGTGAGCCTCCTGTAGTGGTGTGAAGGGTGCATGTGTGCCGGCAGCCTCATTCTCTAGGGAAGCTAGGGAGCCCTCCACCTCCTTTAGTTGATTAATTATCTCCCTTTTCCTGCTCATTCCAGCGGCCATGGCTGTCCCCCTAAGACAGACCTTCAATGCGTCCCACTCCACTTGACGGGTGCTGGCCGTGTTCATGTTTGTGGAGAAATATGTTACTATAGTGTCGGACAGGGAGGCCCGGAATACTGAGTCTTCAAGGAGATCTGGGGACAGTCTCCAAGTGGGGATGGGGGCTAGTCGCCTGCCCCACTGCCATGTGAGTTCTACAGAGCTGTGATCGGACAGAGTTTTCCCCATGTGTTGGGCCTGAACAATTGTATCTGCTACGGATCGGGAACAGAAAATGTGGTCAATTCTAGTATGAAGCTGGTGTGGTGGGGAGAAAAAGGTATATTCCCTCTCTTGTGAGTGTGTACTGTGCCATGCATCAGTCAGGTTCCAACCCTCAGCCCATCGATTAAGAGCATCCGCTTGTTTCCTACTCTCAGTCGCCTGTAAAGGGGGATGTGACCTATCCAGCGTAACATCAAGCACAGCATTAAAATCACCCCAATAAACCAACGATGATCAGCCCATTCCGTCAGCACCCCGTTCACCGTTAACAAGAACTCCGATTGATTAGAGTTCGGCGAGTAAACACACCCAAATACAACAGCATCCCCGTCTAACAGCCCCCGCACAAATACATATCGGCCCTCTTTATCGATTCTATGCTCTAACATCTGAAAGGGGACAGAGCCACGGAACCAAATCGCTGCCCCCCTTGAAAACGCAGAATAGGAGGTGGCAAATAATTGTCCCCTCCATTTCTTGCGCAGCTTCACAGCTTCAGAGGCGTTCAAATGTGTCTCTTGCAGGCATGCAATCTGGGTTCCCCTGCGGTTAAGCTGGGCCAAAATTCTATGGCGTTTCTGGACTGCTCCCATGCCACGCACATTCCAGGTGCACAGGTGGTAATTATTAAGTGGCCCCATATCCATCCATGTGGTGCGACCCAGTGAAACGCCCTAGGCCCCATGTCAGTTCTGCGTTGAGATAAGGTGAGTGTGTCGTGAAAACAAATAACCCCTTAACAAAAAGGTCCCCAAGCCAACGTGCCCGGGATCCAAACTGTGGTGCCCAACGTGGGCACAAGTCATTGGAGTCCGTGTGCATACCGGGGGGTGACAGGCCTCTGTCGACTGTCATTGAACGGTCTGCATGGGCTCGGTAGTCCTCAACAAAGTGGGTTCCCCCTGCAACCCACCACATGCGAGAGGAGGGGGAGGGGGGGGGGGGGGAGTTCAAGTATACATTACCACCTGGAGGGGATCATATTTTCAGCAAATCAGAACTCCTCCGCCATTTGGGCTGTAATTTTCGGGAACAGCGGCAAGCTGTCCATTGAGCCAGACACCTCTGTATGTGTGTCAGTGGTGGCGGAGTGCCTTTCGATGAGTGCTTGGGCGTCGTGTGCTGCTAGTGCCTCCTCCGTGAGCCGCTGCCGGTGAGATGACGATGGGTGGCTCGCCATCCGAGCATCAGGGGGATGCGTCTTCACAGAGGGTCCATGGGAAGAGTGGAGTCCCGGGTCGGGAATGTTGCGCCGTCTGTCCGGTGTATCTCCGCTTTCGTTGCGGCCGCCTTCATGGTGCTCCCCGAATGGGTCCTGTGTGGTCAGCGGTGTCAGAGTGACCTCCATCCATTCCTCCGCCTCTTCTGGTGAGTCGAAGAAGTGGGATTTGTTGTCGTGCAGGATTTTGAGCCGAGCAGGGAACAGCAGCGCATACTTCATGTTTCTGTCTCTTAACCTGCGTTTGACACCCATGAATGTGGATCTGGCGCGCTGTACAGTGGGCGTGAAATCAGGATAGACTGAAATGTTTTTATCTTCAAATCGTATCGGTGCTTTCTCCCTGGCCGCCCGCAACACAGTGTCCCGGTCTCTGAAATGAAGGAGGCGCGCGATTAGGGGACGAGGGGGCGCCCCTGGTTTGGGGGGCCGAGGAGGCATCCGATGTGCCCTCTCAACGCTGTACAGGGCAGTGAGATCTTCTTGGCCCACCAGTTTCCGTAGCCAGTCCTCAACGAATTGGGTGGGGTCCCTCCCCTCACTTCTCTCCGGAATACCTAAGATGCGGACGTTGTTTCGGCGCGCACGTCCTTCTGCCTCATCCACCCTATCCCAGAGATGTTTAAGCTGTTTCTCGACTCCCTCTAGCCTTGTAGAATGCTCCGTCTGCTGTGGCACTAGGTCATTCAGTGCTATCTTCTGCTCCGCCACTCGTTCCGCCAATTTGTTATGGTCCGCCCTTAGTAGTGACAGGCCAGTCGCCATATTGTCTATACGCGATTCCAGGGCTTCGCGAGTCGCTCGTATCTCATTAAGGATAAGGTCCAACTTTGCGTCCTGGGACCTTTTCCCTGTCGGCGGAATGATGTCCATGTTGGAGGAGGCCAGAGGGTCCTCGGAGCCCGTGGACTGCAGGTCCGTTGCAGCGCCCTGTCCATGAGTCTTGCCCCTTTGCTTGCCCATGGCTCTTGTTAGCAGGGTGACGCCGGAAAGGGCACAGCAGATCGCCGCCGCCCGCTCCCGTGTCCACTCCGGGCGTCGGGCCGCGTCCGCCGCAGGATCAGGGAGCGGCGGTCAAGGGTGGGAGTAGCACAGGCCCAGGGCTGGCAGGGAGCGCGTAGAATCCCTGTTCTTGGCGTCAGTGTCAGTATAGGCTGCTTCCTCAGGGAGGCCCCGTGTGCAGAATCGACTTTAGCGCCCCAGAAAACAGATGAAGGAAGTAAGGCGGCCTGCTGCAAGTGCCCAGTGAATCGGCCTTACGCAGGTGCACTCAAGTAGCCTGGGCCAGTGCGTGGTGGTAGGCCCGCAGCGCACGTGTCTCACCCCCTTTGCCGCACTCCGGAGCCGGCCGCCCTGATATCCAGGGCCTGCAGTCCACCGTCCTCCGCCACCCCTGCCTCCAGAAGCCAATGAAGAGGGACCGGGGGCCCCGGGTATCGGTAGTCTAGGCGCGAAACCCTGGCAGGAGCACGATGGGCGACTGTGCTGGAGTCATGTGGCCAGGCTTCAATGCGCGTGTCGTTCCCCTGCACAGTGGGCCGATGTCAGCAATCCGGGCTCTTGGGGTACGTTTTCCACTGCGGGGTGTCCTGTCTCAGAGATGCGGCACCTCGACTCTGGGTCCCACCTCTCACGCAAGGCGCCACAGTCCCAGTCCCTGGGGGCAACGCGCTGCCCGGATGTGCCTGCAAAATGGCGCCGGCGAGAGAGATTGCGCCCCAGATCCGACGCGCTCAAGGGGGTCCGGGTGGAGTCGGGCTCCCTGTGACGATGGCTGGTGAGTGGTAGCGCCCCATCCGCTGTCCAGGACAGCGCTGCTGAGGGCAGGCGCCGCAGTGCGAATGGTGAGCAGGTAAGCCGATCCGGGAAGGTTCCCGTGTGACTCACGGGCCCCACAGCAGGGCGGCCGGGCAGGGCGCAGTGTTAGGAGGCAGGCAGTAGGGCCACGGGCATGCGAGGGTGTCCTTATGCTTCCCTTGACCTCCGCTAGTGACCACAACCACTTCCGTCCGGGGCCCCGATCGGACCGCGAAGAAGGTGTAGGGCCAGTCGGGCAGGCCACCTACTTTAGTCCGGGGCTTCGCGTCGTCCAGTAGGCCGCTGCAGGTTCCAATGTCGCAGCGTTCGCGTGCTGCGGGTCGGGTGGACTGACACCGCTCCGCTGCTTTCAGCACCCCCCCGGGGGTCTTCGGTAGTGAAATCAGGTGGGTTGCAATCCGGGGCTGCAGGATAAGATGAGAGTGTTTCAGGCTACGGACGGAGCACAAGGACTACACGTCCACCATTGTCGGCTCCAGGCCACGCCCCCCGAAGCACGGCATCTTTACAACGATGCAATCACACCTTCTCACAAATTCCATTACCTCTGTTCACTAATTACCTACTACACAATAGCTCCTAACACATCCACACATATATTGTATACATTAAATTCAAAAACACATATACATCCTATACATCAAAATCCTGCCAAACACGTGTTACCAAAATGGGACAAGGCCCGTCGACCAAGTCCTGGGGAACCTGGACCCTACCGCAGACTGAACAGTATACTAACTGTTCTGAGGCTAGGGGACACATCCACTACTCGTGTGACACTACGGATCGCTACGCACTTTACCGCAGGAGGCCCAGAACTCACACCTACCAAATCGCCAGTCTTAGGCGTTCGGGGTGAAGTCCGGGACCCGCCGCAATGAGCCACGCCTCCACCACAGTGCCACCCGGTCGGATGACCGTGAACAAACGTCCCCACACCTCCCATTAAGTCTGTCAGAGCGCCACTCGCACTCTGAGTTCCCAGGAGCACACTAACCCCAGGAGCGCACCGGCTCCTCAAACCATTAGAGACACCCCAGTCTCTCGGAGCACTCCAGCTCCTTCAAACAACAGGCGGACCACTCACCTTCCATATGCGGTACCGACCTCTACCGTTCTCCACCTCCGGCTGCCAGGACCAACACGGTCAGCTCCAGGTTCCGCCTTCCAGACCCCGGCGTAAGATCCGAACCGGGACCTCTCCGATCAGCAAGGTGGGGCAGCGCTGCGAGAACCAAGCTCGGCATCAAAGTGGGTACCCAGACCCACCGTGCCGACCAGAGGGTCCCCGGTCTTCTGCTACCCACCTACGGGTGAGAAAGATCCTTATCGCGGGGTCCCTGTTCGGGCGCCATCTGATAAGCATGGCTCAAATCCACCCGAGTGACTTACCACACTCACCTATAATTACTCAGTAAGAAGTCAGCCGGACAGTGGAGAAGAATAAACAAGGTAATTTTATTAGGCCACAAACTCCCATATGAGAGGGCCCTGTCCGACCTCACCCCTAAGAGTGCGCCGAGAGGACTAACTCATATCATCACAGCAATACATTATGACATGGTACAGCGAAGCAAAACACGCCCCTTCTGGAAAAATACTGGACCCCAGAGAGAGGAACAATGGCATCATACAAGAGGCATCTGCACCTGCAAAGGCAACATTTGGATATCTCTGCCCAAGGCCGCGGAGCCGGGCCTCAGCGTCTCTGGTGCATGAGAACATTACTGATCAGAAACTTGTTAGTTTCGGACACAGCTAACTGAGAAGCGAGAAACTGCTGCATTAGGGTTTTTCTTATTCCTACGGGAGGGAGGAGTGAGCGAGTGCGACTCACAGACACAGAGGAATAGTCAAAATGGAGGCACACAAGCTAAGCTAAAGAAACTAAATATCACCACACGTATAAATGAGTAATCACATGAAGAGTAATGATAACGTAAAAGCATAAGTATATACTTCATTAGTTAGACACATGATGCTAACTTGCATATGTAAAAGTCAAATGGGTGGGGCATCGAAAATGAAACCTATCAGCCTGACTGCTTTTTGTGCCAAGCTACCCAGGGTTAAGCACAGGTTAATTTAGTGACTTTTTGTGGTTCGCCCTGCAGGGGATTGTGACTGTTGCTTGACCAGGGTTCACGCCCCAGACAAACAACAACCCAATTTCTCACAGCTGTAATATACCAATTCAACGATTAAGGTAAGGGGATATGTTGTGCTATATGATAGCTTGGTAAGTGCGCAGTCTATAGTCTGGCTCCTTACCTAACATTTTAGAATTGTGTTGGTTTTTTTTAGTTCTAGAGCGTGGGAATTTAGTTGGTTACCGGCTAGTATTCCTAGTATTCGGATCAAATTTTCTGAATAATAAACTTTACTTGTTATATCGCTAGAATTGTTCTTCGCATTTAGCTCTAACTAACATGAAAGGAAGCAGAAGCTATTAGATTTGCTTGTCTTCCATACAGTTCTGCAAAGAACAATGTTAGCGTAAAGAAGTAGCATATATGTGCTGAGCAGGCTTGCCTCTTCCCCTCACTATAGAGATTCATTGGGAACTTACAGCCTGATATGGTGTTTGACAGACAGAATAGTTTCAGGAGCCAGGTTTTGTATTACATGAGTCTACACTCTTTAAGACTACACCATGTCAGAAGACAGACATTACACTCCCCAAGGCTATATGGCAGGAACTAGGTGCCGTCTTACAGGAGTCTACACTCTGTAAAGCTACACCATGTCAGGAGCCAGACATAGTATTATAGGAGACTACACTCTAAGGCTACAATAAGTCAGGAGTCAGGCGTCGCATTACCAGAATCCACACTCTGCAGGCTGTACCATGTCAGGCGCCAGGTGTCATATTACAGTGGTCTACACTCTGTAAGGTTACACCATGTCAGGAGATAAGCATCGTATTACAATAGCCTACACTGTACGCCTATACCGTGTCAGTAACCAGGCACTGTTTTACAAATATCTACACTCTATAAACCTATACCATATCAGGAGCCCGGCCTCGTATTACAAGAGTCCACATTTTATAAGGCAGTGTGTCAGGATACGCTGACCTTTAATCTCTGAATCCAGCGGGATCAAATCACTTTCCTGTCTCTTATCAACTCCACCAGTGACCACATACTCAGGAATATGAGGGCCAGTTGTAGAAACGGAGATAAGGGAAAGGGATAAGAGAGAAAACAGAGACATGGGACTCCACCTCTCTGAATTCTCAGTCCTGTTGATCGTGGGTGTCTGCGGGATGTAGTGGATCTCTACGAGACAAACGTATGTCATAAGTAACTGGTCGTCAAGGATGCTGTGCTTAGAGTAATAGTGAAAGGATGTACCTTGGTAATATTAATATCTCTGTATAAACAACTCGTGACTGTTAATGGATGTACCTCAGTAATATCATTGTGTGAGCAACTCTCTGTATTTTTATGTGGAGCCAGTAATTCCTGAAACACATACAAAATAAGTGTCTTGAATAATTATTAAGAGTGAGCAAAATTACCCCTGCAAGACATTTATCATGCCCAGGGTTGTGACAGATTTATGAATGTGATTGATGGTGTTTTGTATATAAAAACATAGTTCAATAAATAAGGCCGGGATGTACAAAACACTGTTCGCAGATAGCGACCAGTGTGGAAGTAAGTGATCCATCCTATGCCCTAATAGGCTGGTTCACAAAATCCCAAATGTTAGTGCAGAAGTCTTAACACTTTTTGATGCCGAGACCCCCTTGTCAAACTTTTTTTTAGTTGTAAGGACCCCCTCCTGACAAACATTTCTGGAACCTGGTACTCCTCATCCGCAACAACCATAAATGTCCCCAATACCCATGGCAAATCATTTTTATCGTGGGGAAACCATATTAAACGGGTTTAACAAACCAAAAGTTTGTGGGTGACTGTAGATCGGTATCAGAGGCGTACTACACAGCTCAAACAAAGTCTCCAAAAAGAATTTCCCAAAAATTTACAATGGTACTTTTTCATAAATAAAACATTTTGGCAAAACTTATTTGTATGAAAACACCTCCCTGAACTAAAGGGATGAGTGTGCTTGTTTTTCTCCAGAGAGACAGTCAGTCAGGGATGGCACCTTATAAATACCAGTTTAACACCCGAATATAGCAATAAGCAACAAAACGGTGACCAGTCCCGCTTTGCAAAGAGCCCTTACTGCACCATCAGCAGTGAAGTTTTGTGGTTTAAGTCACTTGGACTTTGGTTTTTAACGTGCAGGAGGTTGCAAATTTGTAGGCTGCTCAGAGACCTAATTTTTCAGTGTGCATATGATAGTCATCAGTGCCCTTGCACTGTGCGTAGCTCGTTGGGGTTGCCGGTGTTTACAAACCAGTATTTTGAAGGCTTGCGTGTCTTGTACAAAAGCGTTTACTGAATCAGTGTTGTAGCAGTAGTGCATGGTCCCTTAATCTGCCTCATATTTTAGGCAGCAGGCATCGTATTTATGACAAGGACGATAAAAGCTGCCTTACCGAGAGCAGCACAAGCAGCCTCGCTGCACAGATCTGCGGAGCCATACGCAAAATTAAATTTTCCCGTTTGAGTGCTCATTTTTCCCTAACAAGGGCTTTTGAGGACACTCATTTTAAATGGCTCCCTTTTGGGTTCATTTGTTTATTCAGGCCGTAAGGCAGCTATTTTCAGTGGCCTTAGTCAGGGCCACTGGAATTACGCAGTAGGGGAGGCCCAAATTATGCAGCAGGGTTCGATAAATTATGTATGTGGCAAGCAAAGGAAAATTATGCAGCACATTTTGGGAAAGTATCACTTCATTATTTTGACATTTCAAATTAACACTGTCTGGGCATTAGCTGCAACTCATTAGTACCACTTTAACACCCAAACACAGCCATAAATTAGCGAATTATGACCAGTCAACCTTTACAAAGGATCTTCCACTGCGCAGCAACACCTGTTGCTATGTGTTTAATAACTTCTGAACCGTTTGAGCTCAAACCAATTTTTGTTAAAATCTGCATATTATGCAGTAGAGGATGTATTATGTGGCAAATGTATAATTATATGAAAATCGCCGCATAAGCACATAATTCCATTCGCTCTGGTCTTAGTTTTGCACTAGCTCTGAGCACAACTTCACTGCCAGGCATCCCTGCTACTGACACATATGGTAGTGCTCCGCCCCATTTGTGACTCTGACACGACGCTATGGTCCACGTTGAGCAGAGCAGATGGGTGGCACACTGGAGGACATGCAAGACACCACGCATCTCTTTCCTAAGCCTAGACCGCAGACTTCAAACCACCCATAGCTCCGGCTGCCCAACCAGATTTCAGAAATAGTGGGAGTACTTTTATTTATTTTACTTATGTGGTATTTCGAACTCGAAGAGCTGCTTTAGTTGGCAAGCAAAATGCTCAAGGAAAATTCCTCGACAGAAACGTGCTTGAAACAATAATTTACAATAGATTTGCAATGCAATAGGTCTCGCATTTAAGCGAGTACAAGCTGTTGGATTGTAAATGACAATGTCTTTTATTTAAGTTTTAAAAACCAAAACATAAATAAAAGACATTGTTATTTACAATGCCAATAACAAACTTGCGTAATTGCGAGACCTATTGCATTGCAAATGCTTGTTTTTCTTGCTCCTTACTTCCTTACTGGCCTTTAACACCTCCTCTGGGATAGTAAGCGCTACGTAAATATATTTATAACTAGAAGCACACACTTCACAGCTCATGACAATGCTTCTAGTGATGCCATCAATGAAAGCCAGTACCCGCTCCCAAGCATTCACACAGCTGCAAATTGCCCTTTACATTTCCAGATTAACAGGCAGTGCATGTTTCCATTCCTCTCAGGCCAGCAGGCATCCTGGAAGGAAACCTTCTTTAGCTGGAAGGAAACCTTCTTTAGCTGGAAGGAAACCTTCTTTAGCTGGAAGGAAACCTTCTTTAGTTGTCTGATCAGCTCCGGCTTCACATCACAAGAAAACACTCCCTGAATGACATTGTAGCTTTTAGTATTTTAATATCATAATGAACTGTCTGGGGAAGTTTTTTTATTTTTCGAGAGTCCAGGCAGAAGGGAGGCCTGGAAATGCGCGACCCCCTTCCCATGACTCCACGGCCCCCGGGGGGACGCGCCCCACAGATTGAAGACGTCTGTTTTAGTGGGTCCCAATCTGACCTACCTCGTCAATATTCTTGCAGTAGATTGAAAATTTCAGTGCTCTGTGATTAGATACATTCACAAGGATGAGAGCCTGCTGGTGCCAGCAGACCACAACATCTATGTCAGCATTTTAATAAAGTATTAGGGCCTCATTTATGAAAAGTGACACATCACTGCATGAAAACAGGGATGCGTCACTTATTATTGCGCCCTCCTTGTGACACGCTGATGCGTCATATTTACAGTATGACACATGTCATGAGGAGTTACAGATACGTCAGTATTTCTGACCCACCTGTAGGCGCGAAAATGACGCATTGCTGGAGTGTCTCACAAAAGTGACGCAACTTCAGCAATGGGTCATTTCACATGGGCAAGTCCCATTTCAAATGTGCCTGCGTCAGTCTTACGCCTGCTGTAAGGCAGGCGTAAGAAATTGACGTATTTGCGTCCTAGAAGTGGCGCAGTGAAATCTCATGGATTTCAATGCATCACTCCTACGAGGCTTACTTGCGTCAGAACGACCATCCTGCATACATTATACCTGGCGCAGGTATAATGTGGCGCAGGGGTGTACAAAGTTTGCATCTACCTAGATGCACCACTTTGTTAATATGACGCAACATGGTGCATTTTTTACGCGCTGGTGCGTCACAGAAAGTGACGCAAGGGCTCATAAATCAGCCCCTAATTGTTTTTAATGCACCTGCTTTTCCTTAAAGGAAACAAGTCCGCATGTTAGAAAAAAATCGACTTTTTTAAAAGTGTGCTTAAGAGTTGCCAGTGGTCCCTAATTCATAAAGGGGAAGAGGTCCCCAGGGAGCCCTTTCCCCTTTGCGAATGGGTTACCATTGAAGAGTCGGTAAATATATATGGTTTGCAATTCGCACCTTTGAAATTGTGATTCAGAAAGCATTTCTAAACACAGTTTGGAATTCAGTAGCCTGTTACAAAATCTGAAAATGAGTGTAATACATTTGTAAAGGGCATTTAGCACTTGCAGACCCTGTAACTAAGCGAATTGCAGGCTTTGCAATTGCTAAATGGCTTTATACATCTTCCCCTATGTCACATGATTTCCGGGTATGAATCAATCTGAATTCTGAGTTGCCTTGGAATTTGAACCCAATACACCCTACCCCATCACCCTAGGCACACATATTACAAGAAAGCCCAGTCACCTTTCCCGCTGGTAAAATTGTTGAATGAGAGAATGTCTGCGTCACTAACCAGATATTTCCTCCAGTCATGAGGCTGTGACAAGGCTCTATGGGGACTGCCAGGCTCATCTCCTGACAGAGGCATCCTTCCATATCCTATTGTGGGTGCTGAAAGGCCTGCAAAGGATTGAAACCTGTGACAGGTCCCAGTCAGAGTCCAGCAGACACCAACTCTTGGTGTTCCAAGCTTCCAAAGTTGCGTTTCCATAGGCCCATGGAGGCTTCTCTTACTCAGCGTGAGTTGAACCCTTACGTCCCTCCTCAAAGCCCCGGGTTGTCTAGGACTGCCAGTCCCTGGGCCAGGGCTACATTTGCTTGTCTGAGGAGGTACTTTGTAGTGTCACAGAGGGCCCAGGCTGGGGTTGCACAGGCCTCAGGGGGACTCCCCTGCCTCTGCAGAGTGCAAAGTTCTGGACGGGCTGCCAGCCAGAGCTTCAGCAGGTTCTGAAACTCTGCCCTCCTGGCCTGGGACCCACTTCACAGGCCTGCCGTCTCTCAAAGCACCTAGGAAAGGCTTCTGTAAGCTACACCTGGGCTCCCCTGCTTTGGGGTGTCAGGGAGAACGCTGTCCAGTTTCTCAGAGCTCCAGCACATCTGGCGGTGTGGGGCGCCGTGCCTGGGCTCCATTTGCCGGCCTCTGTGTCCCAACGTGCCTAGGAAGGGGTTCAAGAGGCCCGGAGTGGGCTTCCCTTTTTTGTCAGGGTACAAAGCTCTGATTGGGGGCCAGTTAGGGAGTGGTCAGTCCCCATGCTTGTCCAGGGCCCAACCCCATGGTTAGGATCCAGCTGTTTCTGTATGATTTCCCTCTGTGACCCCCTGTTCTTAAAGAATGAATGGCAGCATCTCGCTGTGAAAGACACGGAATGCCCAGATGGTCAGAGTCTGAGTCCAGTCATCTGTGCGCCCATGCTTGAAGTGACCAGATGGCCAAGGTATCCTAGAAATCATGAAGGGGAATCATTTGAAGCTTCAAACCCAGCCAAGATTTCAGGAGGTCGGATACTTTCACTCGAAATTACTCCTGTGTGGTCTAGTCTGCACAAATGACGAGAAAGGCTATTGCCCTGCTTTCGGATAAGTAGAGAGAGGGTTTTGAAATCTGTTTTTCATTTTGTTTGCCTCCTGAGAAACTGCAATTGCCCGGTCGCATCATACGGTGCTCCCAAGGGCTTGAGTCTTCGGCTGCCTTCGATACCTGCCATCTGGGTGTGATTTGCTGATCTCTAGTGTCTTGCTCTGCTTGGGGCTGTCATTCCAGTCGCTGCTGGGTGTGAACTCGGTTGAACAGTCCACGGGCAGAGGTATGCAGTGGGTTGATGCCGAACACTGGGCCCAGGCATGAGAGGGGCTAATGTGACTGAAAGCCCTCCCAAGACAGAACCCACCTCATCCACCGCTATCCAGAGAAACTGAATTGCAGCGCTTCCAAGGGCAGGGTCCCTGATAGGATCTGCCACCTGGGCCCTCCCTCATCCCATTCAAGTTTGAAGTATCCAAGACGCGGCCTACTCGGGATGGCCGGGCAGCCTGGACGGGAAGGAGCCAAGACCATGAGGAAAACCTGGCTCTTCTCAACAGACTTGTGCCTCTCAAAGCATCTTTTTGCAGGTTAGCATGGCTACCAGGTGGTTTGGATTTGTCCTGGCAAAGACAAGCCTGTCAGTGGTTCTAGGGTCTTGAGCCTTCTGGCCAGCAGCTTCAATGAACTCATTCATTCTGGTCAGTGACTCTAATAGATTTAAACTATCTGGTCAAAATGAAGCCTGCTGCCCTCTGGTCTGTGGCTGGTGGACTAGATGGCAGGCCCAGACCAAATGGTCGGCCCTAGCTGTAGAAACTCCACCATCCTGAAAGTACTCTGTCTACCATATTTAGAGATAACTGACAGCCCAGCATCCTCTCTTTACACTGAAGGCGGCCCCGTACAATGTACTAAAAGTTTGCTGCATGTCGTTTTGATGGCTGTTCACCGAAATGCTCGCCATTTTTTGTTTTTCAGAAACAAACTCCCAAAGTGTTTCTAAAAATCAAAGAACTAATCTACTCCACATCCTGGGAGTTTTTTTCTAGGGTTTGGGGATCATTATTGTTTTTTTTATCCCTCACTGCCAGATATTTCCTGGCAGAGACCTGTCCATCCTAAATAGGGCCGAATGTGTAATGTCCTTCTTCAGACGGCCCCTTCTCTGTCAGGCCGTCACAGGAAGTATCCCATCAAAGCAGCCAAAAGGGGCTCTGTCGAAGGAATGCCTAAGGTCCTCCCATCTCTGAATAAAACACAAATGACATATCAAAGGCCCTTCACTATACCAGTGGCTTCAATCAATGAAAACTACACTTAGCCGTAGATAAAGGGTACATCAAACTCGTGTTCGGAATGACTGAGGCACTATGAAGAAATTTGAGGCAACGCGGAACGATCAACAGCATTGTAGTCTTAAAGGTCAAAAGTACATGAGACCATTCTCACAAATATATTGTCGACATAACAACCTTATTAGAATTATGGAGAGTTGATTTACAGGAAAGGCAGAATTCATTCCGGAAAAAACCTAGACCATTATGACATTTATTTCTAGTTTTCACTTTTGTAGACTTATTTACATATTACATCTATCATTACAGAATGAAAAAAGACTAGCTATAATTAGAGAAATCGATATTAGCCATTTCATCAAAGATTAATGGCATCAAACTACATAAAGAAATGGAAACAAAGTGTACTTGTATAGCGAGCCAATCAAACCACCCCAATAATAATCCACATTTGTAAAGCGCACAATCATCCGTAAGGGTCTCTAGGCGCTGGGGGCCGTCGGGAAGATTAAGCAAGCTATTGCCCAGAGTCACATGGTGCTGGGCTAATCTGCCGCCGGTGCTGGGGATCGAACTGTGATCCCCAGATTTCGGAGTCAGTCGCCCTAGCCGCGGCGCCACACCTCTTCCCTCTTCCCCCAAACAAGACCTACTTCCAAATAATTCTCAATGGTCATTAAACGCATGATTAGTTGATGGGGAGAGAGCCCCACTGAAGCAACAACCACAATTGTACCTGAACCTCCTGAGACGGAAGCCTGGAGCACGAATACCTAGCCAATTTTAACATTTGAGTGTCACTTTTCATTGTAATTTTAAACTGTACCTGCGCTCTGTTCTGGGCACCGGTTACGCTCCTGAAATACCCGTGCAACGGATCTTAGCGCTGCCACGGGAGAAAGTAGTAATCTCCATTGCTGGCATTTCGCCGAGCCAACAGGCCACGCCCCTTTTTAGAGACGACACGCCCCCTGCTGTTAACATTTCCGCATAAATTATGTGCATCTCACGGAAGCGCAGCGGACGAGCGCAGCGGGCGTGCCGTCTGGTAAGCCCGTCTGCGCCCGTCCGCGGCCATCCGGGCCTAGGGGCTCCCCACCATGCCCAGATTGTACAATACTCTTCTGCGCAGCTCTACAACCTCCAAGGCCCGTGGCCTTTGGATGACCCTGTGATTTTGCACATCAGTAGACTGGGATTGACAGCTCCGTGTCCACCCCCTTTTCTCCCGTCCTTACCCCCCCTTCCTTCTCCCCCCCTGGTCCATCTTCCGACTTCCCTGCCCCTCCCTTGCCAGCCACCCTATCCGTTTACTATCTTAATACTAGGTCAGCAGTAAAGCACTGTCACAAACTCTTCGTCTTATTGGACTCGCACAAGCAGGATCTCTTATTTCTTACAGAGACCTGGTTTTGTGACAACTCCCTTCCTTCTCTTTTAGCTGCCCTTCCTGCCTCATATTATGCTCTGTGCGCCGACCGACCCTCCGGCAAATCTGGCGGCGGCGTCGCTCTGATTGCCCGTGCAGAATTCTCCTTTCAGCCTCTAACCTTTTCCTCTATTGGTTCATCAGACTTTTTAGTTGTCCGTTCCCCGTCTTTTAGAGTCCCACTTACATGCTTGCTTATGTATCGGCCCCCCCAACCCTCTCAACATTTTCTTTCCGGATTCCAAGATCTGGTGGCCACTTTAGCGGTCAACAACTCATCCATCTTGGTATTAGGAGATTTTAACTTTTGGCCCTGAGACCCCGCAGAAGGCTCGACTTCTAAAGAATTCTCGGATACCCTTTGCTCCCTCAATTTTGACTCCCACGTTCATTCCCCCACCCACATTCAGGGCCACATCCTTGATCAGATTTGGTCCCTTAATTGTCCAATAGCCTCCTTGTCCATCTCCCCTTGCACTTGGTCCGATCACTCCTTGATTTCCTTTTCCCTCCACCTTAGTCCAGTCACCAAGCCCTCTCTTCTCAAAAACATCTGGGCGCGCTCCTGGAACCAGGTGGATGTGGCCTCTGTCTGCCACACTCTCCGCATCCAGTCCAGATCTTCACGGTCTGTCGTCTTCCGCACAAGCTGATTCTATTAACTCCTGGCTCCTGACAGGTTGCGACTCGGTGGCTTCCCCTCAGGCGGGTGTCCTCCAGGCGTGTGAACGACGCGAACCGTTGGTTCAATGAGGAACTGAAGGCCTTAAAACTAAATGTGCGTCACGCTGAGCGGGCCTGGAGGCGGGATTAATGCCCCAACCTTAAAACCCAGTATGTCATCCTCCTTTCTCAGTACAAAAAATCTATTTTGGCTGCTAAGACTGCTTACTTTTCCTCAAAAATCCTGGCTGCCGAAAATCAGCCTAGAGAATTTTTTTCCATTGTACACGATCTCGCCTTCTCCGATAGAGCTACCCTCAAACCCTCCCCTTCCCAGGACTTATGTGACTCCCTCAACACTTATTTTCTGGACAAAATTTCTAACATTAAAGCCAATATCCCTCCCCCCTTTTTCCTTTGTTGACCCCCAGTGTCCGTCAGTCGGGGCACGCCTTGACTCCTTCCCCCTCCTGACAGAAGAGTCTTTTCTCTCCCTCCTTCCTATGGTCAAATCTGCTCCCCTTTAGACCCCTGTCCTGCCCACATCCTTAAGCACATCTACTCGGTTTGTGTGCAGCCCCCTCTCAAATTTCTCAACAGTTCACTGTCCCAGGGCATTGTTATTCAACTACTTAAATCGGCCATCATTGTCCCTATTCTCAAAAAACCTGGCGCTGACCCCTCGGCTCTTGTCAACTACCTTTCTGGGGAAGGTATTGGAGCGCCATGTGACCAGAGCGCTCAGTACCTTTGTGGGGGAGAACGGTGTGTTAGCCCCCCGTCAGGCTGGTTTTCGCCCCGCACACTCTACGGAGTCCATGGTGCTATCGGTCCTCGACAACCTCAGGGAGGGCATGGACACTAACCACCCCCAGGCCCTGGTCCTCCTCGACCTCTCTGCCGCCTTTGACACGGTTGACTATTCCATCTTACTTTCCCGTGTCAGGGCTCGGGGGTTGGAGGCTTGGCCTTGATCTGGCTGTCCTCCTTCTTGAGGGACCGCACCCAGGCCTGGGTGACTTTTCGGCAGACTTCCGGAAGGTACAATGCGGGGTTCCTCAGGGCTCCTCCCTTTCCCCTCTTTTATTTAATTTGTACATTGCCCCTCTTATTTTCGCCCTTCAGCAAATGGAGGTCTCCGTCTACAATTATGCGGATGACCTTCAGCTTATTTTTAATTTGTCCCCATCCCCTAAATCCATGGTTAAGTTCCAGTCTGTTATGATTTTTATCCGGGACTGGATGAACTACAACCACCTGAAGTTAAACCCAGACAAAACTGAGCTGGTTTTGACAGGTGGCTGCTCCAGTCCCTGGACCTCTCTTTTCTGGCCCCCCTCCCTCGCCCCCCCCCCTCCATCTTCCTTTGTGAAAACACTTGGGTTTAAGTTGAACAACCAACTCACTCTGCACTCCCAGGTCAGTCTAGTGGTGTCCTCTTCTTTTCTTTCACTCCGCACCATCCATAAAGTTTCCTGTTTCTTTTCTTTTTCTGCCTTAAAACTCATAGTCCTGGCGATGGTAATCTCTCGCCTCGACTATGGCAACGCTCTATATTGTGGCATGCCCGCTTACAGTATGCGGCGATTACAGCTAGTCCAAAACCAGGCTGCCCGCCTGGTTTATAACCTGGCCAAGTTCCACCATTTTTAGGTCTCGGCTAAAAGATGCGCGTAAGCGCGTCTCCGCCGAGATCTTATGTCAGCGAGTAGCAGTCCCAGGAGACACTCCTGGCCGCGCGCAGGCGATTCTAAACTGGCACGCGCATTAGCACGAGCGCTGCGCGAGGCTCCCACACAACACACGCATACATAGAAACAGAAGCGCTCACGCACGCACATACATACAGAACCCCCCCACTCATACACATACACACACACACACACACACACACACACACACACACACACACACACACACGCACGCGCGCGCGCGCGCGCGCGCACCGGCCCCCCCTCTCCCCTTTAACTTACTGCTCCGCACCGGCAGGGAGAGTTGACGCTGCGGCTCCTATCCCGGGACTCCCTCTTGGTCAAGGGAGCCCCGCAACACGCGTGCAACGTCCTGTTGTCGGCCCCGGGGGCTCTCCACGCTCGCAGGAGCCCCGGGCCGCTCCACGCATTTCCTCCGCCTGCCTCCTCTTCCGGTCCGGACGCGGCTCCGCCCCCGTCACAGGCGACCTTGCCTGACTTCCGGTGCGGCCGCTGCGGAATTCCGGGGGCAGTAAGTTATTGTATATTTGGCTGCTAAATGAAAGCGTGTCCATCTGCCACTGACATTTAAATTTACTAAAAATATGTGAATATGCCCTAAATCCAAATGTAAATTTAATTTAGCTAAAAACTATTATTATTTTAAGTGAAATTAATGTTTTCATGTAAATCAAAACCCATGCTGAACAGTTTGTTTCGGCATTACTGTTTGCATGTCATATTTTTATCTTTTTGAAGGAAATGTACTACTTTTGAGTAGAGAAGTAGTCTAAAGCGTGATTTAACACATGCTGCTCGAAATGTGAACTTCAGTGTGTTTCCTTGTTTTCTCTGTTTTGACATTATGCACTAGTTCTAGCTGTGGAAGGAAGCTGTAGTGAGTGTAGAGTAGTGAGTGTGAGTAGTGAGTGTAGAGTAGTGAGTGCAGAGTAGTGAGTGCAGAGTAGTGAGTGCAGAGTAGTGAGTGCAGAGTAGTGAGTGCAGAGTAGTGAGTGCAGAGTAGTGAGTGCAGAGTAGTGAGTGCAGAGTAGTGAGTGCAGAGTAGTGAGTGCAGAGTAGTGAGTGCAGAGTAGTGAGTGCAGAGTAGTGAGTGCAGAGTAGTGAGTGCAGAGTAGTGAGTGCAGAGTAGTGAGTGCAGAGTGCAGAGTAGTGAGTGCAGAGTAGTGAGTGCAGAGTGCAGAGTAGTGAGTGCAGAGTGCAGAGTAGTGAGTGCAGAGTAGTGAGTGCAGAGTAGTGAGTGCAGAGTAGTGAGTGCAGAGTAGTGAGTGCAGAGTAGTGAGTGCAGAGTAGTGAGTGCAGAGTGCAGAGTAGTGAGTGCAGAGTGCAGAGTAGTGAGTGCAGAGTGCAGAGTAGTGAGTGCAGAGTGCAGAGTAGTGAGTGCAGAGTGCAGAGTAGTGAGTGCAGAGTGCAGAGTAGTGAGTGCAGAGTAGTGAGTGCAGAGTAGTGAGTGCAGAGTAGTGAGTGCAGAGTAGTGAGTGCAGAGTAGTGAGTGCAGAGTAGTGAGTAGTGAGTGCAGAGTAGTGAGTAGTGAGTGCAGAGTAGTGAGTGCAGAGTGCAGAGTAGTGAGTGCAGAGTGCAGAGTAGTGAGTGCAGAGTGCAGAGTAGTGAGTGCAGAGTGCAGAGTAGTGAGTGCAGAGTGCAGAGTAGTGAGTGCAGAGTAGTGAGTGCAGAGTAGTGAGTGCAGAGTAGTGAGTGCAGAGTAGTGAGTGCAGAGTAGTGAGTGCAGAGTAGTGAGTGCAGAGTAGTGAGTGCAGAGTAGTGAGTGCAGAGTAGTGAGTGCAGAGTAGTGAGTGCAGAGTAGTGAGTGCAGAGTAGTGAGTGCAGAGTAGTGAGTGCAGAGTAGTGAGTGCAGAGTAGTGAGTGCAGAGTAGTGAGTAGTGAGTGCAGAGTAGTGAGTAGTGAGTGCAGAGTAGTGAGTGCAGAGTAGTGAGTGCAGAGTAGTGAGTGCAGAGTAGTGAGTGCAGAGTAGTGAGTGCAGAGTGCAGAGTAGTGAGTGCAGAGTAGTGAGTGCAGAGTAGTGAGTGCAGAGTAGTGAGTGCAGAGTAGTGAGTGCAGAGTAGTGAGTGCAGAGTAGTGAGTGCAGAGTAGTGAGTGCAGAGTAGTGAGTGCAGAGTAGTGAGTGCAGAGTAGTGAGTGCAGAGTAGTGAGTGCAGAGTGCAGAGTAGTGAGTGCAGAGTAGTGAGTGCAGAGTGCAGAGTAGTGAGTGCAGAGTGCAGAGTAGTGAGTGCAGAGTGCAGAGTAGTGAGTGCAGAGTGCAGAGTAGTGAGTGCAGAGTAGTGAGTGCAGAGTAGTGAGTGCAGAGTAGTGAGTGCAGAGTAGTGAGTGCAGAGTAGTGAGTGCAGAGTAGTGAGTGCAGAGTAGTGAGTGCAGAGTAGTGAGTGCAGAGTAGTGAGTGCAGAGTAGTGAGTGCAGAGTAGTGAGTGCAGAGTGCAGAGTAGTGAGTGCAGAGTGCAGAGTAGTGAGTGCAGAGTGCAGAGTAGTGAGTGCAGAGTGCAGAGTAGTGAGTGCAGAGTAGTGAGTGCAGAGTAGTGAGTGCAGAGTAGTGAGTGCAGAGTAGTGAGTGCAGAGTAGTGAGTGCAGAGTAGTGCGTGCAGAGTGCAGAGTAGTGCGTGCAGAGTGCAGAGTAGTGCGTGCAGAGTGCAGAGTAGTGCGTGCAGAGTGCAGAGTAGTGCGTGCAGAGTGCAGAGTAGTGCGTGCAGAGTGCAGAGTAGTGCGTGCAGAGTGCAGAGTAGTGCGTGCAGAGTAGTGCGTGCAGAGTGCAGAGTAGTGAGTGCAGAGTGCAGAGTAGTGAGTGCAGAGTAGTGAGTGCAGAGTAGTGAGTGCAGAGTAGTGAGTGCAGAGTGCAGAGTAGTGAGTGCAGAGTAGTGAGTGCAGAGTAGTGAGTGCAGAGTAGTGAGTGCAGAGTAGTGAGTGCAGAGTGCAGAGTAGTGCGTGCAGAGTGCAGAGTAGTGCGTGCAGAGTGCAGAGTAGTGCGTGCAGAGTGCAGAGTAGTGCGTGCAGAGTGCAGAGTAGTGCGTGCAGAGTGCAGAGTAGTGCGTGCAGAGTAGTGCGTGCAGAGTGCAGAGTAGTGCGTGCAGAGTGCAGAGTAGTGCGTGCAGAGTGCAGAGTAGTGCGTGCAGAGTGCAGAGTGCAGAGTAGTGAGTGCAGAGTAGTGCGTGCAGAGTGCAGAGTAGTGCGTGCAGAGTGCAGAGTAGTGCGTGCAGAGTGCAGAGTAGTGCGTGCAGAGTGCAGAGTAGTGCGTGCAGAGTGCAGAGTAGTGCGTGCAGAGTGCAGAGTAGTGCGTGCAGAGTGCAGAGTAGTGAGTGCAGAGTGCAGAGTAGTGAGTGCAGAGTGCAGAGTAGTGAGTGCAGAGTGCAGAGTAGTGAGTGCAGAGTGCAGAGTAGTGAGTGCAGAGTGCAGAGTAGTGAGTGCAGAGTAGTGAGTGCAGAGTAGTGAGTGCAGAGTAGTGAGTGTGCAGAGCAGTGAGTGCAGGTGCAGAGTGGTGTGTATTGGCAATGTAAATGACAATGCCATTTATTTATGATTTAAAGAAAAAAAAAGAAATGTCATGAGCAATGCCAATTGCTCTACCTTTAATGATGCCGAGACCATTGCATTGCAAATGCTTGTTTTTTTTTGTAAATATATTTTTATTGCAGGAATTAGTTACAGTTACACAGTGGTCAGCAATAAGGCAATCGGTGATGGTAACACCAACGGTGAGGCGCCTTGAGACCCTACGGGTAGGTAGCGCGCTATATAAGTGTCACTGATTGATTGATTGATTGAGGTAACATTGATACACGGCCATTTAGCCCACAACCCGGAGGTCGGGCGGCAATTTATGCTGAAACGATGCATGCGGGTCCAGCGGCCTTCTAACTATGACCAATTATAAATTAAAGTTTCACTTCTGCTTTTCTAAAAGAAAGAAAAACTCCCTCCCCCCCTTCCAACTGAACAAACCACTCCCAGAGGTCTAATGTCCAATCATCTAGTGCAATAATCAAACAGTGCATTAGGAAGCTTATGATGCTCCCTCCTCCCTCTGTCCCCCTCCCCCTCCCACCCCCGCCATCGGTGTCCTGGTAGATGTGCAAAGAGCGTGTGGTAGGAGACATTACGCATCCTGACGGGAATACCGTGCCTTTATTGCACTAGGGAGACGTAGGCTGCCCATCGGCATCACTATCGTTGTCACTGGGTGTGTTGTGATCGCGCAGGGCCTGCACCAATGTCTCCCACGCCTGTGCTGATTCTAGCGCCTTCTCATTCTGCTGCCGCCTCGCTAGCTGATACCGCAGGGTGCTCTCTCCCTCAGCCCATCTAAGAAATTCATTGCGCCATTTAGTGCCCATTGGACCAACTCGTGCCTTCCAGTGTCGAGTTATTTCTCGTTTCGCCAGGAGTAGCCCCATGTCGATAAATGTACTGGTAACTTTGTTTTTGGGGGTATGAGGAAACCAGTGCAAGATCCCCACTGCAATGTCAAATTGTAGGGTCCGCTCTGTAACCCTGTTAAGGGTGTCCCCTATCAACGTCCAATATGAGGACAAAGCGGTGCAGGACCATAGCATGTGCATAAGGTCAGCCCCAATCGTCCGGCATCTTGGGCAGGCCGCCGTGTCAGAGGCGAAGTATTTTTGTATCTTCTCCGGGGTCAGGTAGGCGCGGTGCAATATGTAAAAGTGGACCAATTGGAACCGAGCGTTACGCGTGCTCTTCCAGGCCCGGCGCATCAGCTGGGCCCACGTGGTCTCCGGGATGTCCCTCCCTACGTCTGCCTCCCACCGGGTCCTGAGTGTGTCCAATGGAGGTAACCGCTCGTTGACCATCCTGGAGTACAAGCACCTTACAGCTTTGATCGTTCCCGCCGCCATCATGACATATTGACACGCCGCTGACGTCTGTGGTTCCTCAAAGCCATTCTGCCAGTGCGCTTGGAGTGCCCTCGTGACCGCCGCATGGAGTAAGAAGTCGCCAAGGGGGATGTCAAAGCGGTCCAGGAGCGCCTGGAAAGGCAGCAGCACTCCATCCTCATAGAGGTCACCTATGATCTGTATGCCCGCGTCCTCCCAATCCTGTAGTTGTGACCAATCGCCACCATGTGGTAATGCAGTGAGCACCCCAAGTGGGATTTCTGGGGCGTAGGGGTGTTTCATCCCCGACTTGCGATGCACCCGGTTCCAACACGATCTAATAGTGCGTTCCTTACTCAGAGCCAGCCTCTGTTGCAGTTCAATATAGGATAATAATAATAATAATAATAATATTAATAATAATAATAGGGGCATTTATAGAGCGCTGAGTTACGCACACCGGCGTGTCCCCGCGCTGACGAGGAGAGAGGCGGAAAACAGGGAAATAAAGCTGCCAGGCAGGCCACTATCTAACATAGAGGTAGGTTTTTAATTTGGCTCGAAACCTCGTTTCTGCTGGTTCCAAGCGTAGGTCAACTGGGAGTTTGTTCCAGTGGTTTGGCGCTAAATACCTAAAGGATCTGCCTCCCATGCGAGCTTTCTTCACCTTGGGGATCCTCAGCAGTCCCCCACCCGTAGATCTAAGCGCTCGGGCAGGTTCATAGGCTTCAATCAGTCTCTGCAGTGGTCGAGGTGCCCTGCCATTCAGAATCCGATGACAAGTGCAGAGAGCCTTGTACTCGACTCTGCTCCTCACAGGGAGCCAATGTAGCTTCTGCAGGGCCACCTTCGAGGGCGCCCTTTTGGGCAGCCTAAGGATCAAACGTGCTGCCGCATTCTGCAGCACTTGAAGGCGACCAACACTTTTACCCGGTGCCCCCAGATACAGCAGGTTCGCATAGTCTAGCCTTGCAGTCACCAATGCATGTACCAGGGTTTGACGAGCTTCCATCGGGAGTAGGTCAAGGACTTTCCTCAGCCTTTTCAAGACCCCAAAGCACACGCCACCCACACGGTTGATCTGGGGCCCAAAAGTAAGACCCGCATCGAACCATACTCCTAGGTTTTTTGCCTCCTGACAAGGGGTGGGGGTCGGTCCTAGACAGGATGGCCACCAGGCCGATGACCAGGCAGACTGGGCTCTCCCTACCACCAGCACCTCTGTCTTGCTGCCGTTAAGTTTCAAACAATTTGTGGCCATCCAATCGGCAAGATCTTTCATGCACGATCGGAAGCCATCTGCAGCAAGACAGGGCGCATGCGACAGGGAGATGACCAGTTGCGTATCATCGGCGTAGGATACCATTTGGAGGCCATGACTCTCCACAATAGAAGCAACAGGCGCTACAAACAAGTTAAAAAGGGTCGGGCTCAGGGACGAGCCCTGAGGCACGCCCTGGCCCAAAAGTACCCCTTTGGAATAGCAGTCGCCCTGCCTCAATTGGAAGCTTCTTCCCGTTAGGAAGGCCTGGATCCACCTCAGCGCGGTGTTAGCGATGCCACCTCTGTTCAGACACTGTAGCAAGGTGGAATGTGCTACAGTGTCGAACGCCGCGCTGAGGTCTAGCAGGGTCAAGGCCATAGTTTGCCCCTCATCTACACCCTGTCTCACATGTTCTGTTGCCATAAGAAGGGCGGACTCTGTGGAGTGACGCGGTCTGAAACCGAACTGCGTAGCGTGGAGCAAACCCGCCTCCTCCACATGTTCCATGATTTAGGTGTTTACCACCTTCTCAGCCACTTTGGACAGAAAAGGCAGGAGTGAGATGGGCCTCAGATTTTCCAACACCTCAAAACCAATGTGAGATTTCTTCCGGAGAGGGAGCACTACCGCCTGTTTCCACCCCTTGGGTAACATGCCAGACTTAAAGGAGATATCCAGGACATGCCTTATGTAAGGCTCCAGGACTTCCAAGCTGTCCCCCAGCCGTTTAGGGGACACCGGGTCCAGAGGGGAGCCAGATTTTACTGAGAGACATACCCTGACTAGCTCTTCAGGAGGAGGAGTGGTGAAATGTGTGAGGAGCGCTGAATTCTCCGTGCCCTCCGATGTTACCTCAAACTCAACCCCTGTGGGGGGAGGATTAGGGAAGGTTGAGTAAATTTTCTCGACTTTAGTGGAGAAGTAGTCGGCGATGCGATCGCATGTTTCCGTCGAACAACTCTCCGGGTCTGCAGACGAGTCTATAGTAGTCAAAGACTTGTAAATGCAGAAGAGCTCCTTAGCAGAATTTTTTGCCCCTAGAATTTGCCCTGCATAGAATGCCGCCTTCGACTTTTTAATCAGCCTATGGTGCAGCCGCCTTTTTTCTAAGAACAGTTCCCTGGCCTGAGTGTCATATGATACCCTCCAGGCTCTTTCAGCTCGCTTACATTCTGCCTTTGTCCGCCGCAGGTCTCCATTGAACCAAGGGGCAGATCTTTCCTTGCGGCCGCACGCGGATGTTCGGCAGAGTGGTGCGGTCTGATCTAGCGCCTCTATAATGCGCCTATTCAAGTTTAAAACAGCAGATTCTATGTCCTCGCCTCCAGGCTGGCCTTCCCTTGTCAGTGCTTCATTAAAGTCTTCCAAGGAGAATTTTGCCCACTTCCTCCTTAAATAATTCAGGGGTGTCTGACTATGTTTTATGGTTTTAGTGCTATTTATGGAGAATACCACCAGAAAGTGATCTGTCCAGGGGATCGGATCAACTGTGGAGACCTCAACCCCTCCCCAGTTTGCAAAGACCGGGTCCAAAAGATGACCTTGACGATGCGTGGGACTTGAGAGCTTGAGTTCGAGCTGAAGGGCTTGAATGTCCCTGCAAAACTCCTCCGCTCCTTTATCCTCTGGACTGTTCAGATGCAAATTCAAATCTCCCAGTAGGAGGAATTTATCCCTGCGTAGCGCTGCCTCTGTTACACTTTCTAACAGACTCTCCCTGAACTTGGTACAGGACCCAGGGGGTCTATATATAAGAAAGCCTTTAATCGTCATCCCCCCATTAATTTGTATGGTGAAAGCTCCCGCCTCACTCTCAGCGACCGGGGTAGACTCCAATAAACATCCAAGACTCTCCTTAAAAATAATTGCTATCCCCCCTCCCTTCCCCACTGGCCTATCCTGCCTGACCATGGAGTAGTTCTCAGGCATAGCCTTGATAATATCCGAGTCGAAAACTGGTCTAGCCACGTTTCCGTGAGGAACAAAAGATCAAACTTTCTCTCCGTGAGCAGCTCGAATATGTCGAGTCTGTGCTTACGCAGTGATCTCACGTTAAGAAGGCCGCATAATAGCGCGGCTTGCTCCCCAGTACCTTGCAACAAGGTGATGAAACGAAACCGACAATGCCCACATTCCGCATCCTCACTTGACATGCCGTGCCTACAAGGATAGGTGGTGTCCGGACGTAGGCTGAGGAGCTGCTCCCTGTCCCAGTAGATCTTACCATCAGGAGCAGGGGTTATCGCCCCAGCCCGCGGTCGGCCGCGGACGGGCGCAGACGGGCTCGACTTTGGCGACACTTCGGCGCGCCTTCGTCGCGCCCGCTGCGCTCGTCCGCTGCGCTTCCGGGCGTACATCCGCCTTTTGTATCCCTCAGCCCGTCTGCCTCCCAGCCACTAGACCGCTAACCGCCCCCTCGCACAGCGGAAGTGACTGCCTCTCACCTCCACGCCCTCCGCTCAACGGTGCTAGCCACCCTGTCGGAACGAGGCGTGGAGGAAGGATGGACAAGACAGCCACCCCAAATGCGTCAGGTAAGTCTGGGGCGTACGAGGGGGGGTAGAAGCCTCAACCGCTAAGGGTTTGGCCCCACCAGAGTGTCCTGAACAAATGCCCTGCAGAAGTAAAATAAAGTAAAATAGATACTGCGATATCCGGTTTTTTAAAAGCAAATTGCACACAAGCAGCAATTTAAAATATCAGCGTGCTGGCGCCAAGCAAGCAGCTATGAGCCCTGCCACTGCCCACCCACCGATAGAACTTGTCTGGGTATGCCCAGCCCCCGCTCTTCCTCTGGGCCTCGAAACTCCCATGCTATCTCCTGGGTGTAGGTCTGCAGTTGGGCGGCCAAGTTAAATGTTTCAAAGTCGGGTACAGCTAAACCCCCCTCCGCTTTAGGTCTCATTAGGGTCTTAAGTGCAACTCTGCGGTGGCCCGATCCCCAAAGGAATACCATGAGCAGTGAGTTCAAGTTCCGGAAGACGGCTGGTGGGATCAAGACCGGAAGCGTCCTGAAGTAATATAGTAGCCGAGGAAGCACCACCATCTTCAGCAGTGCTATACGTCCTGCCACCGATAGCGGCAGGGTGGCCCAGAAGGACATGGTACCCTTTAGTGCCCGGACGCATCGGGAGATGTTGCCCTCTAGGATGTCAGCAGGGCTGTGATAGACATAAACCCCCAGATATTTGAGGCAGCTAGGCGCCCATCTGATCGCCCTAGGAGTGTCGGGTTGGGGCTCTCCCCCACGAACCGGGAACAAGCAACTTTTCGCCCAGTTCACCCTGAGGCCCGATATCTCACCGAAAGCAGTGAGTACTGTGTCGGCACCGGCCAAGGCCTCTCCAGCATCCTCTAGGAAAAGCAACAGGTCGTCAGCATAGAGGGAAATGTACTGTCGCCCTGACAAGGTCCGCAATCCTCTATAATAGGCCCCGGTGCGAATCGACAGCGCCAGGGGTTCCACCGCGACCGCAAAGAGCAGCGGGGATAGTGAGCAGCCCTGCCTCGTACCTCGCTCCACTGGGTACTGTTGGGAAATCAGCGGGCCTGATCTTACCCTAGCCATCGCCGAAGCATATAGCACCGCAGTCCAGCGCAGAAACCCCTCCCCCAGCCCAAAGCAACCAAGCACTTTACGTAGGTATTCCCACCCTAAGCTGTCAAAAGCCTTCTCCAGGTCAATTGAGAGGATCATGGGTTGGGGGGCCTCGTCGTGGTCCTCCTCCAGCAGGCGGAGCAAACGACGGATGTTCATCGTAATATTACGCTTGGGGATGAAACCCGCCTGGTCTTTATGCACTAGGGAGCCCATGTGACCCAACAATTTCGAGGCCAGGATGCTGCTTAAAATCTTATAATCAACCGTAAGCATTGAGAGCGGCCTGTAAGACGCCGGGTCGTTGCTCTCCTTATCGGGTTTGAGCAGGGGGACCACCAGGGCCTCACGCATTGAACCCGGAAGCCTCCCCAGACGCTTCGCTTCCCTGTAGACTATCAAAAGCCACGGAGCCAGGAGGTCAATGTAGGTGGAGTAGAACTCCACTGGAAGTCCGTCCAGGCCTGGGTTTTTTTTCCGTGCCATCTTTTTTATGGTGCTGCGGATCTCCCCCAGCACTACGTCTCTCCCCAGTTCCTTCGCCTGTTCAGGCTCCAGAGTGGGGATAGGTAAATCCTGTAAGAAGTTATCAATGGGGGAAGTGTCCGGTGACATCCTACTTCGGTACAATTCTTCATAGTAGCTCAGGAAACAACTAAGGATTTCGGGTTGGGTATAAACCTCCATGCCCTCCGCATCCCGCATAGCTACCGTGGGAGAGGTGCGCCTCGTAGGGTTAGCCAGCCAAGCCAGGAGCGCGCCCGATTTATCACCCTCAGCGAGCTACCTGGTCAAATAAGCCTTGTAGTCGAAACTACGTAGCCGTTCAACTTCAACAGCCACAGCTACCTTCGCCGCCACAGTCTGTTGTTGAAGCTCCGGGCGGCCGGGACGGAGGAGCTCCATCTCGCGGAGTTTCCGATCTGCTTTACTAAGGTCTTCCAGAAGGACCCGTCACATCCCCACCTTCTTCGTTATGCAATAGCCCCTAATTACCACTTTAAATGCATCACATTCTGTGGCCCTTGCCCCAGTCGTCCCCTCGTTCTCCGCGAAATACGTGGCGATTCTGTCTTCCAGTTCACTCCGGAACACCAGATCTTCTAGTATCTCGGGGCGTAGCCTCCAAGTCGGAACACAGGGGGTACCCGGGAGCCACCTAAAGTCGGCCAGTAGAGGGTTGTGGTCGGAGATAGTCCTCGCTAAATACTCAGACCTCGCGGCTGTGGAAACTAGTTCCGCCGATCCCAAGAACCCATCCAACCGCACATGCAGTTCGTGCATGCCGGAGAAGTGGGAGTAGTCTCGGGCATGTGGGTGTTGGGCTCACCAGATGTCCGTCAGTCCCCATTTAGTCTGCCATTCCAGTCTTCCCTTGGCCACCCGGTAGGTTGGTGAGTCCGGAAGGGGAGGGTGAGATCTGTCGAGATGAATGTCCACCACTGAGTTGAAATCCCCCCCGATCAAAAGAGGCCCGATAGATAGTGGGCCAGAGAGCCCGACAGCGCCGCAAAAAAGGCCAGCTGGTCCACGTTAGGCGCATAAATGCTGCATATGTTCAGATCCTTTCCCCCCAGTTTGCCAGCTATGGCCACAAACCTCCCCTCTGGATCCACAGTGTGTTTAGTTACCTGCAGGGGAACACCGGCCCGCACCCAGATCAACGCGCCCCTAGCATAAGCTGAGAATGTGGTGTTGTATAACTGCCCTCTCCACCTACGCTGCAACGCTAATCCCTCTGTTTTCGTAAGGTGTGTCTCTTGTAGAAGCGCAATCTGTACTCCCCTACGCACCAGGTAAGCGTGGACCTTATGTCGCCTGGACATGGAATGCAGCCCGCGCACATTCCAGGTTATGCACTTCAAAGTGTATAGATCAGCCATTGTCCCATGGTACCTCTCCAAGTCTCCCCCAGCAATGCTCAAGTACAGGTAAACACAGTGAATACCCCGCACCGATGGCGTACCTCCCCCCAACAATAACAAAACAACCCCCGAGCACATCCCCCCCCCCCACCCTCCCCAGAACAGGTCCCAAATAGTGCCATCTAGTTCCCATCCTAACTGCACCCACAAAAGAACCCAAAACTATCCTGACGGTAGCCATTGCAGGTGTGCCTTAAGGGCAAAGGGGGGGTCGAGCGTCGATAGGGGGTCTCCGCGCCTCAAAGCTACCGAAGTGCGATCCAGCCCTGAGTTATGAGGGCTGAAAAAGGGCTTGCCCCCAACCCACCCCACTTCCAGTCACCCAACAGTTCCCACACAGACTCATCCCCCCCCCCCAACGCCTCCCCCTCCGTTGAAACCGGCTCACCCGAGATCACCCTTGGCCTTCGAGCAGGCCCTCTGCTGTCTCTGGGGTTATCACAGGGAGGTTCACACTATCAGTCTCGGAGTCCTCCGTGTCCGTGTGGCCCCCACCTCCGCCCGGCTCCGAGTCTTCAGTTATAGGTCCACCTTGGGAGCCTGACATACTGGATACCATCTCCAGCACCCCCCGCCGTTCCACTGTAGTCTCCACTGTCGAGGGTCGGCCAAGTCTGCCTCGGTGATTCCGGATCCTCTTAGACCTCCGCTGTAGGCCTACCTCCGAGGTAGTCGAGAAGGAGGACCCAGGGCCATCCTTGCCAGCTCTGTACAGTTCAAGCCAACTGCACGCGTCATCCGGGGAATTTGGTAGTGCCATCCAGGATGATGCGGAGCCTCGCCGGAAATAGCAAAGAATACTGGATGCCCTCACTTCTCAGTTCTCGTTTGATCGCTAAGAAGGAGGCTCGCCTCCGCTGGGTCTCATAAGTGTAGTCTGGAAAAATGTTCACCCTACTATTTGCCACCTGGTATGGTCCATTTTATCTGGCGGCATTGAGGAGAAAATCTCTGTCGCGGAAATGTAGAAGCCGCGCCACCACCGGACGTGGGGGTCGGCCCAGTTGCGGCGGCCTAGATGGCACCCTGTGCGCCCGCTCTAGGGTGTAAAAGGAGGAAAGCCCCTCAGGTGCCACCACAGTCCTGAGCCAGTCCTCCAAGTAGGCCACCATGTCACCACCTTTGATTTTTTCCGGCAGGCCCACCACACGGATGTTGTTCCTTCTATTGCGCCCTTCCGCGTCCTCTGCTCTTCTCTCCAGAGCATCTATGCAGGACAAAGCGTCCTTCATGGCGGCAGCTAAAGTTTTTTGCGCAGGTTCCAAGATTCCCATCGAGCTCTCCACTTCCTTGACTCTATTCGAGAGCTTACCGTGGTCCGCCCTGAGCAAGCCCAGGCTCGTTGCGACCTGGGCAATGTCCTGTTGGAGGGCCGACCGTGTATCAGTGATTGCCGCCAGGATCCTGTCGAGTTGTTGCTGGAGGTGTGTGCTTCCCGACATCTCCGGATCCAATCGATCTTCTTTATCAGGCGCCTCCGCATCCGAGGCGGCCTGAGTGCCACCCTTAGTACTCTTCGGCTTCACCATGGCGGCCGCGGTCTCCTGCGGTGGACCCGGAGGTCGCCCAGTCAAGGACCCGTGTCGGTGCGGACTGCCAATCGGTCTCCGGTGTGGTGGCTGGAGATATCACGACTTCTCGTAAGCCAGGTGCACAGAACTGGGTGCTCGCCCAAGCGGGTTCATCCGACCGCAGAGAGTATAGGAAGTCAGTGATAACTGCCAGTGGGTCTTCGCAGGTTCGGCGAGGTCGCCGGGATCAGGTAGCAATGGCGTCCGTCGTTGATGCCACGTGGCGCGGGCACCAAACGAACCGTCTCCCCTGTCACGCCGCAGTGGCGATGGGCCGGGCGAAGGCCGACAGCACTTCCCCTGGAAGCAAAAGGGCGGGAGGGGGGGGGAGAAGGGTCACTATCAGGTAGTAGTACACAGCTGGGGTCTTCTATCTCCTCGAGATACCGTCACCTTCGTCACCAATTGCAGGCCTTTCCGACCACCAGGTTCGGCCTACGTGGATACTGTGACTAGGCCGAGTTCCGTCCAGCCACTCTCGCTGCCCCCCGGGATCCGGTCAGGGCTCAGAACTCTTCCAGTGTGGTTCAAGTGGGCCCACCCGCTGCTGATTCCAAGGACCTAGATGGTGGCAGTTGGTGTCGTCTTGAGTAGGACGAGGTGTCGGGCCGCTCCCCCTTCCCTCCACGGCTTCGTGTTCTGGGCTCGGCTGAGCGGCGGTCTCGACGGACACCGCTTGGAAAGTTCACAGGGGTCTCCAGCCGCTCAGGCAGTCGGCATTGGGGTCGTTCCTCCAGAAGGGGAAGGAAGAAGGTGTCGCCAGAGTCGCCGGTCCCACCGGGTCCACGGGCCGCTTCAGGACCTTGGAGATGGAGCGGGCGCTATCTTGAGCTCTGCGCCGCTCCCTCCGTGGGCTCTCGTTCACCTCGATCGGGTCTCGCTGCAGGACTCCAAAGTCTCCCCCCGGTTCAGCACCCACAGCACTCAACGATCTGGGGGTCGGGGATCAGGATTAATGGCGGCTTGATCACGGAGCCGAGCGCTCAGGCGACCTCCACCATCGGTGCCCAAGCCACGCTCCCCCTGACCAAGTTCCACCATGTCACTCCTCTCCTCAAGTCCTTGCACTGGCTCCCTATCCGAGAACGAGCTCAGTTCAAGATGGGCTGTATTACTTTTCAGGCTCGGGTTGGCGCAGCCCCTGCTTTCATTTCTTCGGAAATTAAAGCCTACGCCCCCGTTAGGGAACTGCGCTCATCCTCCCAACAATTGTTGACGGTTCCCCGCTTTAGGCGTAAAAAGTGGGGGGGGGGCACGAAATTTTCCACACTTGCCCCAGCCTTTTGGAACTCTCTCCCCGCCCACCTCAGATCTTCTACTCAATACTCACACTTCCGAAAGGCGCCAAAAACGTTTCTCTTCGCACAAGCCTTCCCACTGTAACTGTCTTGTTCTCTGCCTCCTTCCTGATCTTCTTGTTCTCTGGGTTCTGTACACCATAGCGCCATGAAACCGCCAGGTGAACGTGCGCTCTATAAATGCTTTAAACTCAAACTCAAACTCAATCCTTGTCAGGGTGAACCACAAAAATCACTGAATGAACAGTGCTTAACCCTCTAGTAGCTCGACACAAAAGGCAGTCAGGCTCAACTTAGAGGCAATGTGTAGAGTATTTAATTAGCACACAAACAGTAATAAAGTGAGAAACCAGCACTAATAAAACTACAAAACAATTTAGAAACATAGAGTAAATTCTTATACATAAAATGATACCAAAACAACATAAATCTAACAAATAGACCTGAAGTTAAGAATCATTAAAGTTGTTATTAGAAATAGCGCCAAGAAAGACAAAATGGCAATTGCAGTTATCTGGTCGCGAGGGACTGGGGTAAAGTTAAAAGTTCAGGACAACAGCAATGGAGTGAGGATTGAACACAGGGATCAAAGTAATTCCCACTAGAAAAGTTACTTTCTCAATCCTCGCAGCGAACACTGTTCATGTTGGCAGGGGCTTCTCATTAGCTGATGTTATGAACTTTCGTTGTTGTACCGCAGATCAAGTACCGCTAGAGCTTTGCATTGACGGACCATTCTTGGTGCAAAAAAATGACTTTGCAGCCAAAAGGAACCCAAACGATCTGTTTCTTCACCTTTTCTGCAGGAGGTGCTTCCACTGATGCAACCTACAGTCCAGGAACTGAGGTCACCCGTTGTGGATCAGGACTCACTTCAGACAGAGGCCAGCAGCAGGCTCGGGCAGGCTCAGGCAGGCTCAGGCAGGTCAAGGTGGTTCTGGTCAGCAGGGCAATTCCCGAGAGGTTTCTGGAAGCTTGTGGTGTCAGTGTCGCTCACACAGGAGGTCAGCTGACTAACCCTTGGAGTCGCTCTTGGTATCCTGTGATCCAGACAAGCAGGTCCAGTCCATCTTCTTCAGACAGCAGTGCATTTCTTCCAGCAGGAGGGCAGTCCTTCCAGCAGCGAGGCAGTCCTTGCAGCAGCAGGGCAGTCCTTCCAGCAGCGGGGCACTCCTTCCAGCAGCAGGGCAGTCCTTTCAGCAGCAGGGCAGTCCTTCCAGCAGCAGGGCAGTCCTTCCAGCAGCAGGGCAGTCCTTCCAGCAGCGGGGCACTCCTTTCAGCAGCAGGGCAGTCCTTTCAGCAGCAGGGCAGTCCTTCCAGCAGCAGGGCAGTCCTTCCAGCAGCGGGGCAGTCCTTCCAGCAGCAGGGCAGTCCTTCCAGCAGCAGTGCAGTCCTTTCAGCAGCAGTGCAGTCCTTTTTCTGAATCTTCCATACAACTTGGAGTGTTCTGACTGAATGTTCTGAAGGTCTGATTTTCATACTGGTGCCTGCTTTGTGGGGGGACGTTCCTCGACCAACCCCAAATCTGGTTCTAGTCAGTTCTTCCCCATCCCCTGGTCTTGTCTCCAAACTATCCAGGGTGACAAAGGCAAGGCCAGGCCTGATGTCAAGTTCATTTGTGTGAGCTGCAGGCACAGTTTTTCGAAATGTAAATAGGGCAGAGCCTAGCTTCTTCCCAGCCAATCTGTCAGGATGGTGCTCTGCCCTCATACCTGGGCATCCTTTGCTCATTGTCTGGAAAGAATACACAACCCACAATAAGTGAGCCAATCACAGTTATGTGATGCAGGACACTGGCATAAAGGCACAATTTTTACCAACTTTCTATATAAGTGAAAACATGGTTTTCTAAAAGGGGTGTTTTCAAAATGTTACCTTTAAATTCAACTTCACCATAAAAGAGGATTTTAAATTAAAATTCATTTGAGTGTAAACACTATTTCTCTATCTATTCCCAAACTGAAGTTATCATGTATAAAGTATAATAAGGTAACCCAATGTTAGCCGATGGGAAAGTTAGGCATACTCAGTGAAAAATGACTGCTAGGACATGTAAAATTTAAACACACATGTCCTACTTTTTAAATACAATGCACCCTTATAAGTGTTTAGTAGTGCAGTATATTATCCTGGGTGCTCTGCCACGAGGGATTGAATAGACGTACAATTACTATACACTGGGTCATGCAGTCTGATTCAGGAATATACGCGTGCCCCCGAAAACATATATGGACACATTCCAAGGCTTGAGGAGCTGTGATGTCTAACTGAAATGTGACTCCTATGGCTTCCTCCCCGGCGGTAGAAGCCATAAAACAATAAAATATGCATTTGCCTTTTGCTGTCCTGTCTGGCAAATACCATAAAAGGAGGCCATCTCCTGATTTCTAGTAGCTTTACAAATCTGTCTCATCACCTTTTTGAACAATACACCTGTCAACCATGAAAATACTGGCCCACAAGGCGTAATGCAGGGTGTGGTCTCTATCTCAGGTGATATGATGGGGTAGAAATAAAGTGTCCAACAAATACCAGTGAATGTATAAGTCAATGCTGATATGTTTGAGTCAACCCTTATTCAAGAAGGCTCGAGATCAGTAGTTTAGAAACCATAAAGGTTTATTAAATTATTAAAGTGCAATACAGAAGGTAAGAAATAGATATTCTCAATTGCATAATGTATGAGTCATTAGGAATAACCAGCACGAGCAAAATAAGACAAAATGGTCAAAGTCCAGAATATGCAGCAAATCAACTGAATATCAGGCAGCATCCCAAGCGGCTCTGGAATGATCTCTCTGGCTCACCCACAAACATGCATCCTTTTATAACAAAATGAATCATAACAGCAACTTAAATCATGCAGTTTCAGAAGGTGTGCTAATGTACTGCATATTGTCCAATCAGAATACAAATGCAATACATCATTCAATGGTACCTTCCTAGCACTATCTCTGTAAGTTGATAATAATTAGCTCTCCTTTGACCGGACGTCATCGGACGCTTTAGCACAAACCTGGCTACGTAAACAATATCAGCCTTAGGATTGGATAGGACTACGGGGAGTGAGCAGGAAAAGGCGGAGAAAAGCAACAATTCAACTAAAGAGCAGAGTATCAACACAAAGCATCGCAGTACATTTTCCTTTGAGTAGTGTCAGTGAGAAATAAAAACATGGCTATTTCCCAATCCAAGATGGAGTCAGAGACTAATTGAGGCCTAATGTCAAGAAAACACAGTTCTGTACTTCACAGCATTGTCATTTCAATTGCAAAATGTTTATATTACAAAGCAAAGATTATTTAAACTGAAAATAACACCAACAGGGTAATGCCTTTTTCAAGCGACACCACAACAACTTTAAGTACATAAAAGGTACCTGTATTGTGACCTATCGTGTTTCTCAAATAACCTTTGAACATGAGCATGCAGACTAGCAGCGTCAAATTTGCTGTGATTCCTTCCCATATAAGGCATAGAAACAATAATACTCCTCTCCAAGCAATAATATAGGTCCGGCTGTAATCCACCCGGCGAGTAGCAAGGGCCACACTAATGGCAGTTGGATGCTATAGAAGTGCCAGATAACATAAAATGTCAACCTTGAAGTCTCTGTTATTGCGTTGTCTTTCTCTTCCTGTTTTTAAATTCTAAATGTCTCCAAGGCAAGCGTACCATGACGTGGCTTGGAGGTTCGGTCTGGACTGTTCCCATGAGGCACAGGATCAAGACGGATTTGCATATAGCTGTGTCTGAACTGGGGTGGCGAAGTGAATTAAAGAACGATGATGTATTCAACCCATATCTGTGATTGGGGATGAGTGTCTAAAAAGTTTTGCCGCTCCGTCCATCATCTCCTTGTGTTCGCCCTAAGTTGGCAGGGTATGCCCAGATGTGGGTCCCTTGCTCACTATGCCACTACACTCAAGCTAGCTTGGCTGATGAGGGCTGTTAGCCCGAAATCTGTAACAGGATGCTTGTTTCCGGTCCAAGGAGGCTTGTTTCCGGTCCCAGGAGGCTTGTTTCCGGTCCATGGAAGACATTTCTTGGCAGTTCGGTCTGGACTCTTTGCATGAGGCACAGGGTCAATACTGATTTGCATATAGCTGTGTCTGAACTGGGGTGGCGAAGTTTGCTAAAGAACAATGGTGTATTTAACCTAGGTTTGTGACTGGGGGTGAGTGTCTGAAAAGGTTTGGCGCTCCGTCCATCATTTTCTTGTGTTTGCAAGCATAACATCACCCATTTATAATTTTTATCAAGCAGCATTTGCATCCATCCACTTTTTATTTATTTTTTCCTGTAATGTTTAACCCCTTCACTGTTTGGGTTATTCCCCTGCTGTGCTGGGGGGGCGCTCACAGCGCTTGCATCCGCATGACGAGCTCAGCTCGTCATGGCATACACCTCTCGGGTGCTCATGACGAGCTGAGCTCGTCACAGGTGCATTGGCTCCCGTGGAACGCTCAGCGCAGCAGGGGAATTCTCCCAGCACCTGAGCGTTCCACAGGCAATGACGATCTCAGCTCGTCATGAGCACCCAAGAGGTGTATGCCATGACGAGCTGAGCAGTAAGTTACTGTGGAATAAAGTTGCCATGTAAAATGATGTTGGTTAATATTCAATGCGTGACTTAAGGTGCATCACTCAAACTAGCATACTAGTTAGCAGTCACTTTACAACTTGCTTTGTACATTTTCAATTACTTCAATACCATACATATATTCTTGCTAGCTGTTCTCATCAAAAACTATGAAGTTCTGTGATCACAAATGCGAAAACTGATTAAAAGTGATAATTTATCGGTTTTGTTTATTTTGATTTGTGGGTATTTCCGTGGCGTAGCAAAGGTGATTATGGTCCAAATGCAAGCAATCAAATTGGGGCCCTTTCCCACAACCAGAAGGCCAATAACGGGTAAGTTGTTTCCAGGTCCGCATAGTAATCTATCATGAGAATTGTCCGAAAGAATACCCATCCCGCTGAGCTGTTAAGAGTACCTTCAACCTACCTTGTTTGAAAACTTTGTGTCCCCAAACTTAAAGGTAAAACATATCCAGGCCTAAATGCTTCAAGGTAGATCTATGCAATTGACCCATGTAAGAATTATCTAGCTCTCCAGCCAGGAGATGAGAATTCTTGAACTGGAAAGCAAAATAATAGCTTGAAAATCTGGAAGAGCCAGCCCCCACTTGCTTCAGTCTCCTCCGGAGTTTTTTTCCATGAGATTCTGGCTCTCCGTGGATGCCCATCTAAAGCTTCTGACGCCCCCCCTGCAATTTCTGCAAAAGCTTATGGGGGAAAGGAAGTGGTGTAGTGTTAAGAAAGAAGATCACCTTAGGAAGAACCAGCATCTTAATGATGTTCACCCTCCCATGTATACCGATGGGCAGATTCTCCCACCATCTTGAATGGAGAGCAAATACATCATGGTTTTGTTTGAACATGAAATACCTTTGAAAAACAAGAGGCAAGATACGTTTGACAAAACAGGAACAATTTGTTTAATTAAACATAGCGGCCTAGAGAACAGTTACTGGCACAGGGTCTGAGGACTGTATCAATTTACAATCGATCTGTAGCATTTCTGTATACAGTTCATTTAAGGCAATACAATTTTTCTGGTGATCCTTGTATTATGAGGAATAAAAGTTGCTGCTTCTAGAGTCATACATTGATTTTAATGGATAATCCAGGTGGGCCTCGACCTTGCATGGACATAATGCAGCCAGTGCTTAGCATGTGCAGATGTCTGGCATGGCAAGGGTGTGATCACTGCATGATCTAACTCATGTGGTATCTGACTTTATGGTGTTTTGTTTTAGGAGCGCACATACCCCCACCAGCCATGCGTGCTTTATTGGGGCCAATCTCCTTTGACCCTTGTAGTGTTGCTGCAACTATCTGTGGTATTGATCTTAGGTTTCCTGTCCTTGCATTTGTCTGTAGGCTGTGTGTCACCCAACCTGTTACCTGTCAATCAATAACTTCAGACCTAGGTCTCAGTTCTTGCCTGACTATGCATTTGCGAATCGAGGTTGATGTGGAGTTCCCAATGGGTGAATTTGTTAATATGGTTGTGATTACGTTCACATGAATGAATGTGTTATATCAGAGTATATTTTTTTCCATATTAACAATGGCATACCTTAGTTAGGTTTACAGCCGGTATTTCCTCTGAACCCTGAGTTACCATGATTCCCAGATAACTAATCTGGGTTTTAGTTTGAAGCCCTACGTTCTCTTTAGCCCATGTCATAATCTCAGTCTTCTCCTTCTAGATTAGATGCCCTGACAGACTCCTAAAATCTCTGGTTTGAATCTTAAGCTTAGGAACAGAGAGCTCTGGGTTTGATGACAACAGAACTGTGTCATCAGCATATTGTTCTATTTTGGGTGGTAACACTGCAGCTTCAAAGGGAAGAATGGTCTAATCCTGCCGAATCATCTGGGAAAAGTGCTCAATATATAGAACAAACAGAATTGTCGATAAAGGACTCCCCTGGATATCTGAAACAAAACTGTAAATTTGCCACTAAGCAAAATCTTGGCTGCCGGCACCTCATTAACTCATCAGTAACTTTGCTGCTGAAACCATAATACTGCAATACCTCCCAAAGATAGACCCAATTAACCCTATCATATTCTTTAGCAGTATCAATTCTTGTGATTGTCAATTGGAGATTAAATGCCTCGGCCGTATCATTTCAATCGATAAGCCCATTGGTTAATTCATACAGCCGTCTGCCAGGCACAGACCGCTTTTGATCGAAATGTATCAACGTTTGAAGGACATCTGACAACCTCTTAGCCAAGATTCCTGTGATCATTTTGTAATCACAGTGGAACAACGATATAGGTCTATAGTAAATCGCTAACCTAGCATCTTTACCCGGCTTAAGGATCATAACCACAGTTGTCTCATACCAGGAAAGTGGAATTTAACACCCCCCCCCCCAGAGAGATCTCATTAGGGACCAAAGAGTTTAACAATTTTTTTGAGAATTCTGATGATGTCATCTGGCCTGCTGCTTTCCCATTACTGAGCCTCCAAACCAATTCCCTCATCTTTCCCTCTGTGATTCTTCCCCTAAGGCCTAAAATCTGCTGTTCGGTAATGCATGGGAACTTTTTGTCTTGTAAACAATCTTTGATTACAAAGGGGGTCTGGGTTAAAATGTTCCATATATATCCCACTAAGTCTACCCAACATCTTGGTTGTAGAGGAATGGTGGCAAGGTTGCCACTGGCAGGGGTTGGGGGTGGCAGTGTTGTGTTATGGGTGCTGCAGGACTACATGTGGATCCCAGTTAAGTAGTTATTTATTATGTATATACTCGAGACTCCGCCAGGAGCAGCTGTAACCTGTTAGTCAGCCCTGCTCCCACTGAGTTAACCGCTGCTCCTAGAAGACCCACGTCAAAGCACTCCATGGCATCACATGAAGCATGCTGGTCTCACTGAGCTATCTGCCTTGGATCACCCACATGCTGCAAGGTACTTTTGGATATTGTGAGAGCTTTGACTGTTGTGTAAGTACCGTAACTCACATCGAGCACTAGATTGCACGGCAATTCTGAATCTGAATCTTATTTCAAATACAGGTCTTATGTGGTGTTCATTCTTTGTTCCTGTAGCAGTCATTGCTCTTTAATACAAAGATGATGTGTGTGTTATTTATTACAGGTGTAATAATGTGAAGATTCAGTGCCCAGAGGTGATGGTGAAGAGTTCTAAAGGTAAATATCATTGTGATGATTAGCTCTGTATGTTACTGTTCATGTAAATGATGTGGCATACTATAGTATTGTCGGTATGCTCTGGAATGGTATGGTATGGAATGTTATGGTGGTATGGTATTGGATAGGAAGGTATGGGATGGTGTGGTATGGAGTTTTGACCTATTTCCTGTACCTACACTGATCTTTAGCATGCATCTACAGTGACCTATTTCATGCAAACTTTTAATAAGATCTTCCCTCAGTCTATGCTCTCACCTTGCACTCACAGACCCCTCACATCACCCACATCTGTGCTCATGTCATGTATGCACTCACACAACACAAGACAACATTAGAGTTTTGCTGCACTGATTTCTGAAGATAATTCCTAAATTCCATTTGACATTTTCATGCTACAATTTCTGCCATTTCTGCCAAAGCAGATTGTTTCCCAGGTAAGATCTGTTGCAGTGGTACTGCGTGTGGTAATACTGCACGTGGCTATACTGCATGTGGCTATACTGCACGTGGATATACTGCACGTGGCTATACTGCATGTGGTAATACTGCATTTAGTAATACTGCAGGTGGCAATGCTGCAATGCTGCATGTGGTAATAATGCGCATGGCTATTGTACGCGTGGCTATTCTGCGCATGGCTATTGTGCGCGTGGTAATACTGCATGTGGTAATACTGCCTGTGGTAATACTGCCTGTGATTGCACTGCATGTGGTAATTCTGCATGTGGTAATCCTGCATGTGATAATACTGCATATGGTAATACTGCATGTGGTTATGTTGGATGTGGGTATACTGCCTGTAATTATGCTGCATGTGGTTATACTCTATGTGGTTATACTGTATGTGGTTATACTGTATGTGGTGATACAGAATGTGATGATACAGAATGTGATGATACAGAATGTGGTAACACAGAATGTGGTAACACAGAATGTGGTAACACAGAATATGGTAACACAGAATATGGTAACACAGAATATGGTAACACTGCATGTGATAATGTTGCATGTGGTTACTCTGCATGTGGTAATACTGTGTCACTTGGAATATCAGTTAGGCAGAAACTTCAATTTTTTGTCAAATTGGTGTTGCCACAAAACTGGAAATATGAACCTTTGCCTGTGGCTTCTAACAGGGTGGTGGAGTTCAGTAAGATATTCTGACTTAGCCCCTGTTGTGTTTCTACAGGATACCCGGCCTCAATATGTTTGTAAACAATCAGACACCCAAATTTTAATCTTGCTTTCTTTCTGTTGTAACTTTCTAACCTTCAAATGATGTCTGATTTATTTTTCTAAATACTGGGATTTTTTTATACATTTTTGGGGAAAAGTGAAAACCCTCCCACACAACACTGTAGTCTTGTCTTCACTAGAACTTAACTCAGGCCTGGGACAGGCCCCTGCGGGACGTTTATCAGATTAAAATTATCCTCTCTCTAACTGCACTGACCTGAGGTAGAAATATTTATTACCTCTCAGACATTCCTAGGACGTGGCAGGGGCCCTGCAAATATGGACCTGAGATTGGACCTCCCAAGAGATGTACTTGGGCTTTCTGGCCTTCACGTCACAACGAAATGTCTTTTGTCCACAGCTAGGGCTAGGGCTAATGGCTAGGGCGCTCGACCTCGGACCTGGAGGAACTGGGTTTGAGTCTCGGTAATGACACTAAAACATCCTGTGATTCTGGGCAAATCACTTAAGCTCCGCGCGCCTAACAAAAACGAATGAGTGTTCTCATGTAACGCAACTGGTGCTATGTAAAGCCCTCTGATACCCGATTCGGGTCAAGTTCGCGCTATATAAAACGCTGCAAAAAAAAATACATCTGAACTGTAATTGCAACCCCGAAATCCTGGTTGAGGTTTAGTAAGAACAGGGAGGCAGCGTCTGTGGACTGCTAAAGGCTAAGACAGTGTCTGCAAAGTATGTGGGAATCTAAAACCTATTGGGGCCCAACAACAAGATCAGCAGAGTGGTATCTGCATGAGATTACCTGATGCCGGACCTACACCTGTAATACCATCCTGTTTCTAAACTCACTAATTCTACCAATAACAACAAATTGAAGAATCCCTAAAGGATGGTATCTACCTGGTCAATATACGAGTACACTATACCTTCTAGTAGCTCTTTCATTCTGTACCATCTAATACTTTGTGCTAACTAGTACAGTAGACCTTCTAGTATCTCTGACACTCCATACCATCTAATGCAGTGTTCTGACTAGTACAGTATCCCTCAGAGTAGCTGTTTCACTCTGTGACATCCAACGCAGTGTACTGACTAGTACGATATACCTTCTAGTAGCTCTCTTAATCTGTGCCATCTAAATAGTTTATTGACTAGTACAGTAAGCATCCTAGAGCTCTGTCACTCTGTATCATCTAATGCGGTATTCTGACTAGTACAGTATACTTCCTAGCAGCGCTGTCATTTTGTTCCATCTAATGCAGTGTACTGACTTCTACAGTATACCTTTGACTAGCTCTGTGACACCATGTCATCTAATATAGGGCCTGATTCACAGAACTAACTTAAGAAGAAATCCTAAACTTACTTCTTTTGCTATTCACAGAAGTTAGGATTTTGTCTTAAGACAAACTTAAGACAGACTTAAGTTAGGATTTTGTCTTAAGTCTGTCTTAAGACAAACTTAAGACAAAATCCTAACTTCTGTGAATACCAAAAGTAGTAAGTTTAGAATTTTGTCTTAAGTTAGTTCTGTGAATCGGGCCAATAGTGTACTAATTAGTACAGTAGACCTTAAAGTAGCTCTGTTACTCTGTGCCATCTAATACAGTGTATTGACTGTTACAGTATACCCTCTAATAACTCTGTCAGTATGTGCCATCTAATGCAGTGTACTGACTAGTAGAGAACATTTCTAGTAGCTCTGTTACTCTGTACCATTCAATGCATTGTACTGACTAGTACAACAAGCCTTGGAGCAGTTCTGTTACTGTAAAATCTAATACAGTGTACTGCCTAGTACAGGGTACCTTCAAGTAGCTCGGTCCCATCTAATGCAATTACTGAATAGTACAATACACCTTCTAGTAACTCTGTCACTCTGTAACATTTAATGCAGTATACTGCCTAATACAGTATATCTTCTAGTACCATGTAAGACCATGCAGTGACTAGTACTGTATACCTTGGAGAAGCTCTGTCACTCTGTACCATTTAATGCAGTATACTGCCTAATACAGTATATCTTCTAGTACCATGTAAGACCATGCAGTGACTAGTACTGTATACCTTGGAGAAGCTCTGTCACTCTGTACCATTTAATGCAGTATACTGCCTAATACAGTATATCTTCTAGTACCATGTAAGACCATGCAGTGACTAGTACTGTATACCTTGGAGAAGCTCTGTCACTCTGTACCATTTAATGCAGTATACTGCCTAATACAGTATATCTTCTAGTACCACGTACGACCATGCAGTGACTAGTACTGTATACCTTTTGAGTAGGTCTGTCACTTTGTGACATCTAATGCAGTGTACTGACTAGAACTGTGTACCTTCTAGTAGCTCTCTTACTCTGTGCCATCCAATGCAGTGTACTGACTGTTACAGTATGGCTTGGAGTGGTTCTGATTCTCTGTAACATCAAATACAGTGTACCAACTTTTACAGTACACTTTCTGGTAGCTCTGTCATTCTGTACTATGCAGTGTACTAACTAGTACTATATGCCCTCTAGTAGCACAGTTACTTTGCACCATCCAATGGAGTGTACTGATTAGTTCTGTGTACCTTAGAGTAGCTCTGTTAATTTGTGGCATCTAATGCATTGTAATGACTAGTACTGAACTACCTCCAGGAGCACTGTCACGCTGTACCATCTAATGCAGTGTAAGTGCTAGTACAGAATACCTTCTAGTAGCTCGCCTTCTCTATACCATCCAATGCAGTGTACTGACTGGTACTGTATAACTTGGAGTAGTGCTGTTACTCTGTCATCTAAGATAGTGTACTGACTTGTACAATATACCTTCTAGTAGCTATGTTATTCTGTACCATCTAATACAGTGTAATGACAAGTACGATATGCCTTGGATTAGCTTTATCACTCTGTACAATTTAATGCAGTGTACTGACTAGTACTGTATACCTTCTCGTAGCTCTCTGTACCATCTAATATAGAGCACTGAATAATTCAGTCGACCTTGGAGTAGCTGTGTTACCCTATACCATGTAATTCAGAGTACTGACTAGTACAATATACCTTCTAGTAGATCTGTCACTCAGTGTCATCTAATACCATGCCAAAATACTAGATACTAGATCACTTGAAAAATAGGATGGGATTAGAGGGTACAGTCCTAAAATGGTTTAGATAATTCTTAGAGAATAGAACACAACAATTCACAGTCAAACAAACATTATCAGCTTCTTCCAGAAATGTGATCAGAGTTTCTCAGGGCTCAACACTATCCCAGGCACTATTCAATCTGTACGAAGAGCCACTCACAGAAAACCTACAACGAGCAAACATCTCCTTCCACATGTACACGGATGACACACAGCTGTACATCAAGATTACATCGACAGAAGAGATAGATATCATGAATCAAGCACTAAAGAGTACCATCCATTGGTTAACCAGCATTCACTTGAAGCTTAACCCCCATAAAACAGAATTCCTGCTGATTTCCCCACAGAAAAGCACGACAAACATCCTAGAGTGGACCAATCTGATCACAGCACTAAACTGTACACAGAGGATTGTTGAATCTACCAAATCCCTGGAGATCATACTAGACAAAAACCTGAATATGCTATCACATATTAACACAATGGCAAAAAATGCCCGGTTCCACTCAAGCTACCTCAGAATCTGAAACCCTTCTTAAATAAGTCAGATCTTAAAACAACAGACCATGCGCTAGTAATTACAAGGATTGAGTACGGTTGCACAACCATAGCTGGTCTCCCCAAGATTTCAACAGCCCAGCTGAAAGCCTGTCTTAATGCGGACACAAGCCTTATAACCAGCTCCAGGAAATTTGACCACATCACCCCTCATCAGAAAGCGCTTAACTGGCTGCCCTACAAAGCGAGAATACAACAAAAAATGGCATGCATTACCCACAAAGCGATATACTACAAAACACCAGTGTACCGAGCCCAGGCAATCACACTATCAGGAGAATGCTGTGTCTCCCGGAACCATGTAGATCTAATATTAAAACCAGCCCTATTCCGTAAGAAAAGAACTTATGACCGAGCATTCTCTGGCGCAGCGCCCAGAATTTGGAACGCTCTCCCCCTAACATTAGAAGAATTTCGTCAATTTTTACTTTAAAAAATGAAGCCAAGTCTTTTTACATGAGTAAACTTCTCCCATAATCGCAGCAGACTTGCCACTATCATTGTTCCACCACGATTATACGCATGATGCCTCTAATTGAACATTGACCTCTTTGGGGTATTGTATATATGTTTGGTAAGCTTCAATGTTTTTCGCAAAATCATTGTGCAACTACTAATTCCTGTTTATTGTTATGCAAATGTGAAGAGCTCTGATACCCCAGTCAGGGTTATGTCCGCGCTATAGAAAACACCAAGTAAATAAATAAATAATACATTGTACTGTTTAGAACAGCATATTTTCGAGTAACTCTGTACCATCTAATGCAGTCGACTAACTAATGCAGTACATCTTCTAGTAGCTCTGTCACTCTGTACCATCTAATGCAGTATATTGACTAGTACTGTATACCTTGGAGTGGTTCTGTAACTCTGTACCATCTAATGAAGTGAAGGGAAGGAAAGAGGTGTGGCGCAGCGGCTAGGGCACCTGACTCTGGGTCCCTTTATTTCTGTCATTAAATCTCTAATTCTGAATCTCTTCTCTGCAGTGATGGTGACTCTAGATCCTGACACAGCTCATCCTCGGCTTCTGCTGTCTGAGGGAGGGAGACGAGTGAGAGAGACGGGCACAGCACAGACCCTGGCGGACCCCCCCAATAGATTCACCGACAGTTCCTGTGTGCTGGGGAGCGAGGGGTACATCTCCGGCAGACATTACTGGGAGGTGCAGCTGCTGCAAGAGGAGGAAGGGTGGGACGTGGGGGTCGTAGCTGAGTCTGTGAACAGGAAGGAAGACTTCACATGGTTACCTCAGGGGGGAGTCTGGGCTTTGGAGGGGTGGGAGGGTCACTACAGGGCTCTCACATCCCCTCTGACCCCTCTGTCCCCTCGCGAAAAGCCTCTAAAGCTGGGTGTGTATCTGGACTACGAAGGGGGGCGGCTGTTCCTGTACAATGCTGACTCCATGGAGCTTCTCTACGCCTTCCCGCAGGCCCCCTTCACAGAGAGGCTCTTCCCGTTCTTCTGTCTCTGGGACAGAGCGGAGCTGAAGCTGGTGTGAGAGCTGCAGGGAGCTTCAGACCCTCATCTTTCCCTCCCACCCCCCTACAGGGGAGGAGCGGAGCTGAAGCTGGTGTGAGAGCTGCAGGGAGCTTCAGACCCTCATCTTTCCCTCCCACCCCCCTACAGGGGAGGAGCGGAGCTGAGGCTGGTGTGAGAGCTGCAGGGAGCTTCAGATCCTCATCCTTCCCTCTCACCCCCTCTGCAGTGATAACAATGTGACCAGGAGCACAACCAGAGATGCTTTTGAATAATAAAATGTTCTCTTTGAGTAATTCCTGTGACTGGAAAAGAAGGTTTTTTCATGTAGATTTATTAATGTATAAATGTTCCCCAACCCCGATGTGCAAACCTCTCACCTCAACTTTCGATCCCCAGTTTAACCACCAACATTCTAAAGAATCTGCTTCACGAGGACTCACCTACATGTTACCATAACAACCAGAAGCTTCATCTGAAACTGACTACTATATATCTCTTTTCCTTATACAATTTTAAGCCACAAGCCCAGAAAATGTTTGCCATGTGACTCATACACCAAACATCGTGTAACATATGATAACGTCTCTGTAGAATTAAAAAATGTGCATTTCTTTGACATGCTGAGCTTTGACATTATACGTCACATTATAGCGCTGCGCTGAGAAGTATTTATTAAAAGTGATTGTTTTTAAACATGACCTTAGAAATCATTCCTGCCCCTGCCTGGCAAGAGTGCTGTTATTAATGAAATTTTCTACAACACAATGTGGACAGTGGACCACTTTTAACACCCTATAAGCACCAATCCATATATCACCACTATCTATGTTTAAATTATCTTTCAAATTGCGTGCAGTTTTCAAATACTCCCTGTCCAAAGAGTATATCCCAGGAACCTTGGGAAAGGTCAATATTAAAACAAATTTTTGAAATGCACCGCTCAAGAAATCAGATTTGCACCATATATCAGTGATAAAGTCTGTAATCAGAAAGATTGTTCCAAATGAGAGAACGCTGAGTCCGTAATTGCAAAAGAGTGTTCAGAATTCCTTTAATATTCCAATTGAGAAACCAGCCAACGCGTTTCGTTCCGTCAAGCGGAACTTCTTCAGGGCGTAATGGTAGTTGACAAGCGTGGATATTGTCTGAGCCGGGATCACGAGATGTAGTAAATATCTATTTCCTCTATCTGGGTTGTGATGAATAAAGTGAATTTCGGGATGTAAGTTGTAAATATGGTAATCGCCTTATAGCTTCAAAAAGAAATATTCCTTGAGAAGACACTCCTACTTCTTCATCCAAGATAACAATACGTTGTATTATTCATTGTAGAATGTTGACCTTAACTCATGTAGTGTGCACGTTATGCACTGTCACTTAGTTAGACTCGTAGATCCCTAGTCGGCTCCGAAGGCACAGTCACTTTAAGGTAGTAGATTTGGCGCGCAGACTGCAGAGACGCCGACTGGGGGTATCGAATGGGACCCTGACAGGTAACTACCTTAAAGTGACTGTACCTTCGGAGCCGACTAGGGATCTACGAGTCTAACTAAGTGACAGTGCATAACGTGCACACTACATGAGTTAAGGTCAACATTCTACAATGAATAATACAACGTATTGTTATCTTGGATGAAGAAGTAGGAGTGTCTTCTCAAGGAATATTTCTTTTTGAAGCTATAAGGTGATTACCATATTTACAACTTACATCCCGAAATTCACTTTATTCATCACAACCCAGATAGAGGAAATAGATATTTACTACATCTCGTGATCCCGGCTCAGACAATATCCACACTTGTCAACTACCATTACGCCCTGAAGAAGTTCCGCTTGACGGAACGAAACGCGTTGGCTGGTTTTTCAATTGGAATATTAAAGGAATTCTGAACACTCTTTTGCAATTACGGACTCAGCGTTCTCTCATTTGGAACAATCTTTCTGATTACAGACTTTATCACTGATATATGGTGCAAATCTGATTTCTTGAGCGGTGCATTTCAAAAATTTGTTCTAATGCTGTTATTAATGAACTAAAAGGCAAGACAGTTGTCACGTGAACCCTGTGTGTAACCCAGATTCAGGGCGGCTTTAGGACCGTGCGACCGGTGCAGCTGCACCTACGCTGACCTGGTAGAGGCGCTGTGTTTAGAAATAACTTTGGGTTTTAAAAGCACCTGCTGTTTCCTTGCTTAGTCAGCAGTTTTCAGGTAACAATAAAAATGGCAAGATAACGCAGGTGAATAATGTTTCTGCTGGAGAAGGATGGAAGTTTTGTCCAGTGGCAGTTTAGACTCATTAAGTAGCACAGAGGGTTAATATGCCGGCTGCAAAGAACGTGTACATGCAGAACACAGAGTCCTCAATCGTTTGTGTAACATTTCCTACAGATTTATTTACACACATACGATTCATTGCCTCTGTATAACGTGTGTGATGTACAGTGCTCTAACACCCTAGAGTTGGCATGCCTAGCGATAAATTAAAAGGCATGCGTGTCAGGCAGGGGCTGTGTAGAGATGGGTGCCTCTGTTGGAAGGTGGGGTGAGCGAATCTTTGGAGAAGGCTTTCATAGGTAGAGGTGTGCCCAAAAAGACTGTCACAACTGGCCCCTTTATCTCTAAAGCCATACCTGCCCAGATTTTTATAGATTCGGCAACAGTATAGTCCATTAAATCAAACACAAAAGGTTTTTGTAGCGCTGGTATTCCAAACTCATGGATTTGAATGTGTTTTTATAAGCGATAGGGAAGAAAACGGACCATCGGTGAAGTCAAATATTTGTCTATGATCACAAAATGTGGTTAAGTGGCGCAGCTACGATTTATCCAGGTGTTCTGGTTTCACTTAGTACAAATTAACTACTAAATGGGTTTCTATTTGTCACTCTTTTTTACCTTGAATTTTAATGCTTTTGCGTTCCATCACCAGTGAATTCAGCTGATATTTTATTTGCCAGGATTTAAAAGTTCTTTCTGTGGAGCGTATTTTTGTAATATGTGAGCATGGTGAGGCAAGTGAAGGTATATCACAGTACAGAGCTATTTTGTACACATTACAGTGCCTAAACTGTAAAGATTCCATCACAATTGCAGGCTGCCATGTATGAGTTGTTTCCTTGTGAAGCAACTGCCCTGCTGCACAAGCCACTATTGTAATTTACAAAATGTGCACGGTGTAAGGACATGCGCACTACAGCATTTTGAAATATGGTGCATTAACTTTGAACAATGTACAATACTTTTATCTACCAGCATGAATACAACACAGTATCAGCCTCCTGCACTGGTTTTGTGACTCCACAAACATTTCCAGGTTGTGCATATATATTAGGCAGAATTATCTTATGTCTACACATTGTTTCCAGATGTTACTGTGTAAATACAGACCATTCTGACTTAAAATAAGAATCTATGTTTTGTTATGAAACTTTAAGAAGAGCAGCAGTTAGATGTGACACTCAGAAGCAAATCTGCTTTTCAAGCCAACACCAGTGCATGCTGGGACTGAGATGACAAGGTACTTAATAGAAAGCAACAAACTACGTGTCCCAAACTGCAAAGAGATATTGATAAACAAACATTTGCAATGCAATAGGTCTCGCAATAGGTAAGTTTGAGCTATTGGTTTTGTAAATGACAATTTTTTGTTATGTTTTTGTTTTGAAATTAGTTAAAGTAACATATTTATCATTTACAATGCTAATAGTTATAACTTTTTCAAGTGTGACACCTATAACCGGGGCAGCGCTGAGTGTTGCTGCGGTGGTGCTGAGTGATGCTGTGGTGGTGCTGAGTGATGCTGTGGTGGTGCTGAGTGGTGCTGTGGTGGTGCTGAGTGATGCTGTGGTGGTGATGAGTAGTGCTGAGTGTTGCTGTGTTGGTGGTGAGTGATGCTGTGGTGGTGATGAGTGGTGCTGTGGTGTTGATGAGTGTTTGTGTGGTGGTGTTGAGTGATAATGTGGTGGTGCTGAGTGATAATGTGGTGGTGCTGAGTGATGTTGAGTTAGCGCTGAGTGATGAAGTGGTGATGCTGAGGCTAGAAAGGCACAAAAACAGAGTGTTACAGAGGGCATAAGGTCAGAAAAGCAAGGGATAAAAAATGCTTGTGTTGTAAATGTAGGTATTGTGGTCAAAGTAACACCACCTTTTTTTGTACTAGATAATTAAAAAAAAATTCCACTAGAAAAAAAACGTAATCCTTGTAAAGAAACCAAGACTGGGAGGATGGAAGTACAATAAGCTCTTGGTATTGCTGTGGGGAGGGAGGGGGGGGGGGGGGGGGGGGAGAAGAGTAGAAATCTGAGACGTAAATGTAAATGTGTTGTACTTGTATAGCGCACAGCTACCCCGGACCGGGGTCTCCCGGCGCTTGTACTCATACCGCTCAGGAACCCTTCCTGGCTTTCCTTGTGAAGTGTCCACTCCTGGGTACCTCCATGGTGAAACAAGGCATCCCTCGCGCTGTTGGGGCCATTGTGGAGATTAAGCAAGCTGTTGCCCAGAGTTGCAGCGTGGGACCCATGATTAGAATAGGCACTGAGGCGAGAATATCCGGTCAGAGGAATTTATGAGCCCGAGACCCGCCGAGGCGGGAATCGAAACCTGGTCCTTGGCCAGAACTCTGCATCAAGGTCTGCCGCTCCAACCATTGAGCCACACTCCTCCACATGGCCTGGTAGTCGTTAAAATTGTGAAGCAGTGGGTGGTTTTGAGAAACATTAGGACTTGTTCATACTTGAAAGGCATACTTAAATGGCCTGCGTTAAAAAAGTGAACAGGATTGGTAAATGTTTAGAAGTTGTGTGGCATACTTTGTATTTATGATGTGATTTGTATCACATATTTTGATGTCTTGACGTAAGCATTATTTATGATGTGACTTGTCAAATATATTTGGATGGAATGACGTAAAGAGCAAAATACAAGTCTTGCGACAAACTTTGGCTGAGCTTAAAGCACTCCAGTATCCTGGTGTGGTTTCGTCCCCAGACGCCCCCCTCACCCCCCCGTCCCACGGAAAAACAAAAATGATGGTACACACAATTGCAGAGCTTTGTGTTAGTCTTTGTACAAATGTTCTGTGGTGCATAGGCCATAGTGAGTAGGTCTTATGTCACTTTTAAAAATCATGACTATCACGCAAGTTATGGAGCAAGTCTGTTGCCTGATTAATGGGGTTTGCGATAAAAAAAAATGGGAGAGCGAAGAGCGTGCATGAGACGGAGGGAGGGGGTGGAATGGACGAACGTGCAGCTGACTGAAAGAGAGGCTGTGGTCTGGGTGTTTGCACGCAGTAAAGAAAAAGAAAAAATTTACCAAAAGCATGAAACTTGTATCATTTATTTAGATGCAATGACGGAAACAGCAAAATACAAGTCGGGCGCCACAGTTTGTACTTGTGTGACTTGTATCACATATTTGGATGCAATGGCGACTTGTATCACCTAAAAGAATAGCACGCAAGTAATGGAGTCTGTGGCCTGAGGAATGGGTTTGGAGAGCGAAGAGCGTGCATCTTGTATCACCTAAAAGAATAGCACGCAAGTAATGGAGTCTGTGGGCTGAGTAATGGGTTTGGAGAGCGAAGAGCGTGCATGAGAGGGAGGGGGGGTGGAATAGACAAACGTGCAGCTGACAGAGAGAGAGGCTGTGGTCTGCGTGTTTGCGCGCAGTAAAGGAAAAGAAATACATTTTTACCAAAAGCATGAAACTTGTGATGGAAACAGCAAAATACAAGTCGGGCGCCACAGTTTGTAATTGTGTGACTTGTATCACATATTTGGATGCAATGACGACTTGTATCACCTAAAAGAATAGCACGCAAGTAATGGAGTCTGTGGGCTGAGTAATGGGTTTGGAGAGCGAAGAGCGTGCATGAGAGGGAGGGGGGGTGGAATAGACGAACGTGCAGCTGACTAAGAGAGAGGCTGTGGTCTGAGTGTTTGCGCGCAGTAAAGTAAAAGAAATACATTTTACCAAAAGCATGAAACTTGTATCATATATTTAGATGCAATGACGGAAACATCAAAATAAAAGTCGGGCGCCACACTTTGTACTTGTGTGACTTGTATCATATATTTGGATGCAATGACGACTTGTATCACCTAAAAGAATAGCACGCAAGTAATGGAGTCTGTGGCCTGAGTAATGGGTTTGGAGAGCGAAGAGCGTGCATGAGAGGGAGGGAGGGGAGGAATAGACGAACGTGCAGCTGACAGAGAGAGGCTGTGGTCTGCGTGTTTGCGCGCAGTAATGGAAAAGAAATACATTTTACCAAAAGCATGAAACTTGTATCATATATTTAGATGCAATGACGGAAACAGCAAAATACAAGTCGTGCGCCACACTTTGTACTTGTGTGACTTGTATCACATATTTGGATGCAATGACGACTTGTATCATCCAAAAGAATAGCACACAAGTAATGGAGTCTGTGGCCTGAGTAATGGGTTTGGAGAGCGAAGAGCATGCATCTTGTATCACCTAAAACAATAGCACGCAAGTAATGGAGTATGTGGCCTGAGTAATGGGTTTGGAGAGCGAAGAGCGTGCATGAGAGGGGGGAGGTGGAATAGACGAACGTGCAGCTGACTGAGAGAGAGGCTGTGGTCTGCGTGTTTGCGCGCAGTAAAAGAAAAGAAATACATTTTACCAAAAGCATGAAACTTGTATCATATATTTAGATGCAATGACGGAAACAGAAAAATAAAAGTCGGGCTCCACACTTTGTACTTATGATGTGACTTGTATCACATAAAAAAATAGGAAGCAAGTAATGGAGCAAGTCTGTGGCCTGAAGGGGCATAAAAAAAAACTCAGCGTCCGCAAAATGAAAGCCTTTGATGCAGCAGGGGGTGGAGCGGAACCCCTTGAAGTGAAGCTGCTGGCGGCACCACGCTGGGGAAGTAACAGATGGCTTGGATGTGAAGCTCTTGGAGGCAGTCGGCTCGGACAAAAGCTTGTGCACGAGAGCACATGCACTCGTGGAAATCCGCTTTTTTGGAGAGCTTAGTTTAACTCTTGGTTTCACCGCAATAGACTCGTCCTATTCATTCCTGCGGAATGGAATAGGCCGAGACCTAAAAAGGTCAGGTGTTCGATGGGTCACTTGGAGAGAGGTTTTGACACCAGTACAAACATAGCAAAAATATTTTGCTACACGTTTTAAATACTGCTATTAGCAGAGCAGTAATGATGAGTAACACTTGTCACCTCTTCATCCCTTCAAGGGTTTCTGCTTCGTAATATTCGAGTCTCCGCTTCATGAAGATGGATGTAATTCTTGTCTCTTGAGTAAGGCTTGGGATGAGTTTGCTCTTTCATCTTTATTGTCCTGACATCCATTTATAAGGTAGCTCAGTAGGTTGAGGCACATCTGCAAGACCCATACACTAGACGTCCCAGGTTAAAGTCCTTGCAGGGGATTTGCTGACTTTCTATTGATTGTACTGTATTGTGTCATTTATATAAACCTTCATGCTGTTACCAATGGCTGCAGCTGACGTCACTGAGAAATGGACCTCTGAGCCCTAGACATTCATTTAAGATCATTATGAATTCTAGGATTATAGTTTTGTTTTACTTCAGTACAACTATTGAAATTACCAGTTTAAAATAGTTTCACTGGTACTCAATTAATATTACAGGTGAAACATTGTATAAAAACATACTAAACAGATCAATTTACAATACCTGCAATTGTCAAACTTTGTTCAAGGAGCTCTGTGTCAATCTGGGGCAACTGGACTCAAACTATAACAAAGAGAACCTGTTGCCACTGGTGTCCTGGGGCCACACCTCACTGTGGGGTCCAAGACTGAGCACCAAGTAAACCCCGCACCCCTGGACTCTCAGAGTAGTGAAGTCGAGCAGTCCACGGCTTACTCAAGGAGAAGCTGCAGGATTAGAAACCAAGAACTCATTCAAGCATAACACAGTTAAATGTTTGTCCAGCAAGTGCTTTTACTTAAAAAAGTAAAAGTACTTTCAACACAAACACACAACTCAGGACTGTACGCACAAAATAGAGCAAGCAGAAAGATGCACCTAGTTATACTCTGGGGGTCGCGGGGAGGATGGGTCCATAGGGTTAATCAACCAATGAGGAACAACGCTTTTCCTGACTTTTCAAAGTAAGGAGGTGTTGTGCTGTCACAGTGAATGTGCAGTAGAACAGTAGTGAATGAGGACAGTTGTGCAATAGGACAGTTGTGCAATAGGACAGTTATACAATAAACCAGATGGCTGAATCGGACTTGGTCCTCAGGCTTTCACCGCTCTCTCGTGGGTCTGTAGTTACCTCACCTTTCCTTCTGGAATTGGCTGGGCCAGTTATCGAGTTGTAATAATACCAATGTCTGTGGTGGTCCCTTCCTGCAAGGTCTCTGTTCACACTGTACCTTACTTGTTGTTCACTAGAGGGTGATATCACTGGACTCATCAGGGGGCACCACTTCACCAGTGCATGTGCTCAAAACACATCTCCTTGGGATAGTCGGGCTAACTCTGTCTCGGTCCTGCCATGAGAACTTACTGCTGTGGGTGTGTAAGGATGCAAGGTCCGGAAATATAGGTAAATGTCACGTTTTTTGGATACACGGCACAGCACATCCAACGATGCAAGTTAGAAGGAGTAACTGACAAATCAGAACCTTGGAACATGGATTCCAAAGCGTATGACACAGGTACATGGTTCCATGTTCCAAGGAGAAATAGAAAAGAGAAAAAATAATGGAAAAGGAAAGAGGAGAAAGGAAAGGAAAAATTTAACACATTTCACCCCTTAAAAGAAAAACAGAAAAAAACTAGAGAAGACAAAAAGGAGAAAATGCAAAGGCAAAGAATCAAGACTAATATCCAGCAGGCAACAAATTTAGTCTATTATTTCTCTTAAATCTGGATTCCACAGATTGAGCAGAATGAGAACATGATGGGAAAGCATCTTCTCTGTTCATGGTGGGCTTGTGAGATTTCCACTTAGCAACCCTTCTCACATTCCACACTCATCCATCTTGAGTAATCACAGTGTTCTTGCAAACCTTGACAATTTTAATAGGATGACCAAACTTAGAAGTTCCTTGGCCCAAAATCCAGGGTTTTTGAATCCTAACCCACTCATCAACAGTTAAGTCAGGAATCTTTACATTCATTTTTGAGTCGAACAACGCTTTTATCTTGCCCTGCTTAACTTCCACACGCTTAGCAACAAGATCCAAATCAACACCTTCGATATCCTTATTAACTTTCTTGATCCACCACGGACAAATATCAGAAATGGGTTCTCTGCCCTTCAGAAGTCTGGAAGGGCTTACTCCAGTAACCGAGTGAGGAGTGATGCGGCACATCCATAACCTTTTCCTTACTACATCCCTCTATGACTCACTGGACTTATGAGTAGAATCAGTGCCATCCTTTAGAACCCGTTTGAATCGCTCCACTGTGCCATTCTCCCTTGGCTCATAAAGAGATGTGGTTAAATGCTTAATTCCACATATGCATAGAAACTCTCCATCTCTTGTGATATGAGCTGTACCCCATTGTCCATCACAAGGACCTCAGGGGACCCCTCACGAGCAAAACTTCTTTGAAAAAAGTAATAATAACTTGAGTGGTGGCACTTGCCACAAACTTAACCTCTGGCCATTTCGAATGGTAATCAACCATCACCAGAGCAAAACGTGCATTAAAAGGAAGATGATTGAAAGTGCAAAACTTGTCAAAAGCCACTACTTTTTGGCATGGAAATTCAGGCCATGGAACAGGTTTGAGAGGTGCAGAGGATACCTTTTAGCATCTTGTCACTACGTGTGCACTCAGGACACTCCTTAACGGTTCTATCAACCATTTTGTTAATTCCAGGCCACAGAAATTGGCTCTGATAATGCGTTTCATAGATGACATACCAAAATGTTCATGGTGTGCAAGCAACAAAATCTTACTTTGCATAGAAACTTGAGGAATAATCTTTCCCCCTTTGAAAAGTAGACCACCAACCTCCTCAATCTCGTTAGAAACTTGGCAAAAAGGGGCAATGTCAGCAGAAGCGGACTTTTCCTTAGGCCACCCTTTTTTAAACAATCAAGGACAAGTTGAGCCACAACGTCATTATTAATTTCAGTCATCCATTCAGATTCAGACATACTATATAATTCATCTGAAACAACATTCTTAACAGTGGCAAGTATGTCTTCCTCTTGCTCAGCATATGAAGTACTGTCATCAGAACAAGGCAATCTGGAGAGGAAGTCAGCAGTAACATTACACCTGCCGGGAACATACACAACATCAAAATCAAACTCCTGTAATCTGGATGTGAGATTAGTAATCCGAGCAGTAGAATTCCACCCCCCCCCCCCCCAGTGATAATATACCAATAAGGGGTTTATGATCCGTTCTCAGGAGAAACCTGTTCCCCACACATAGTTGCGGAAATGCTCTATGGCCCAAATACATGCTAGTAACTCTCTTTGGATAACAGCATACCTTCTTTCAGTAGCTGAGAGAGTTCTAGATGCGAACGCAACACTATCATCCTTCTCGGAGCTCTGCTTAGTACCCCCCCTCCCCCCAATCCATAAAGGCTGGCATCAACAGTAATGATGCATTTCTTATCTAAGCAAAAAGACTTGAGAGTGGAAGCATTCACAATCTCATCTTTGATTTGTTTAAAAGCTGTTTCCTGTCTATTAGACCAAACAAACTCGGTAGACTTCCTGGTCAATTCTCTGAGGAGCTCCATCTTGGTGGCAACATTCTGTATACATTTAGTATAGTATTCACACAGTCCAGCGAAAGAGAGAAATTTTTCTCTGTTGTCAGGTGAAGGCGCATTGATAATGGCATCTACCAAAGACTTTTTGGGCCCCACACCTTCACCCAAAAGGGTGTGACCAAGATACTCTACAGATTTGCTGAAAAATGTGCATTTGCCAGCTTTGAGTGTCAAACCACTCTTTCTCAATCTTAGACAAACCTCATTCACATGTTGGAAATGATCATCTTCACTCTTTGAGAAAATGAGGATATCGTCCTGGAAGCATTTTACAAAATTACCAACATCCTTAAAGATGTGGTACATGGCTCTTTGAAAAATGGTTGCCGCAGACGCTAGGCCGAAAGGCATCCTTTTGAATTGGAACAATCCATGAGGAGTGATAAAAGAAGTGAAATGTTTGGAATCTTCAATGAGCTCAATTTGATGGTACGCAGAGCGAAGGTCAAGTGTGGAAAAAAATACAGGTACCATCTGACATACACACCATTTTGTCAATATTCGGAAGTGGTTGACAATCAGCAACCAAATTGGCATTCAACGCTCTCATGTCAACACACAACCTAAGACTTTTGCCAGGCTTCTGTGTCAAAACAATTAGAGAAACCCATTCGGATGACTCAGGCCTAGATGTATCATCGTTTCTATTTGCGATTTCTTAATAGCGATTTTTACCGAATCGCAAAATGGGATGTATGTTTTAAATCGCTATTTTTTAGCGATTCCTTATTATTCCTAATTTGCGAATTCGCAAGTTGTGAATTCGCATATAAGGAATAATTTCCCATTCATTCCTATGGGAGGCCCATAGGAATGATTGCGAAATAATTCTCAAATTGCGAATTCGCAATTTGCTAATCGCAATTTGAGAATTATTGCAAGGGTGCAGGGGTGTCTCATGGACACCCTGCTGCACCCCTGAAACTTACATGTGTGTGCATATGGCGCACATACATGCCCTATGGGCATGTATGTGTCTCGCATGCCACCCTCAAAATTGCCAAATTTTGGTTTTTGAAAGGATTTCGCAAATTAACACGAACCTCAAGTTGGTGTTAATTTGCGATTCCTTAACCTGAATTCGCAAATTAAAAAAGCTTCAAACATGGCATTTAAGGAATCATAAAATTGCGATTCCTTAAATGCTTAAGCAAAATAAGGAATCACAATTTTTTGCGATTCCTTATTTTGCTAATTTCACATACATCCCAAAAGATGCAAAATGTCCGTTTGCGATTCGTTAAGGCCGAAATTCTGCGAATTTCGGCCTTAACGAATCGCAAAAAAAAAAAAAAATGCTTGAGACATCTAGGCCCAGATCTCTTCAATTATACCACCACTAATCATATCATCCAACATAGATTTTAACTCAGCCCTTATACTGATAGGGACCCCCCAAGCTTTTGCTTGACAGGTACAGATCCTTCACTTACTTTTATCCCATGGCGGAAACCTTTAAACTTACCAAGTTTTTCAGAAAACACGTCAGAAAATAATTTAGTAAAATCATCAGCACATGAAGCAGTTATTGCAAGAACAGACACAGGTTCTTTCTACCTAGGATTTAAAACAATCCAAAGTTTGGCCTGGTCACGCCACCCCAGCACATTTACACCTTTGAGAGCTACATACAGCTTAATAAAAGCACTGCTCTTTTTGAACTCTGAGTACTTCTCTGAAACTTATAAAGTTGATATTGGATCCATCAAAGTTCTGTGCCACAATATCAGGTTTGCACAAAGAACCTAGATCAAATAAGTTCCCAAAAGAATCCAGGAAATGGTGCCTCGTGATAATTGTCCAAGGTGGGACCAGAGTCTGTCATAACTTCAAGACTCCTTCCAAGAATGCAAACAAGACATTTGGGTGGACAAATCTTTTCAGCTTTAGAATCATCAAATGAGTCACGAATGGAGACTACAATTCCAGTCTCTAACTCAGACTGGATATCATCACCCAATGATAGATCGTGAGAAATGCAAGACACTTTCCCTTCAGAAAAGTTGGAAGACAAAGCAGAAGAAGAACTTTTCTTAGTGTTAGTATACTTGCACATTTTTAAAAAATGGCCCATACGTCTCTAGAATTACTGTGAATACCAAAATGGCCACCGTCGTGATGACGCACGACGTGGCTGACGTGAAAAGGAAACTCGAAATGACGTGTTTGAAGAAACGTCAATGTTGTGGTTTCCAAGCAACAGCGTTATGCGCAGCCAGGAACAATGTGAAGTGAACGTCCGGGCAACTGTTGCTAAGGATGAAGGAAACGTCGCAAAGGGCAAAGACGAAGATGGCAGTCTTAGACGGGAAACTTGCAGAAATGAAGAAAATTCGCAGGATAGTCATTAACCCCCACATGCATCATTGTGTTTTGTATTCGCAAACGGTGCGAATCGCAGAATTTGTCCGTTTGCGAATGCAAAATCCAATTTTGGGATGCATCATCATTATTGCGAAAATTCGCATTTTAAGAATTCGCATATTGATTGCGAATTCGCATATAAGTCGCAAAAATAAGGAATCGCATTTTTGAAAGAAAAAATGGCATGCATGAAAAAATGCTATTTGCAAATCTCTGAAAATTCGCAAATAGCATTACCAAAAATAAGAAGAGCTCAGACTTGGTGTTATTTTTTTCCAAACCAAACTCTCATGTGATTTTGATCCCTCTTGGTATATAAGTGACACTCTGACCATTACATTTCCTTTCACCATGGCTGCAGTCATAGTCTTGGCACCGAGGCGGAGATTGAGAGCTGCATTGAGGCGCAGAGTAGTGAGTGAAAGGATATTTAGGGTGCGCATTAATTTATTTGGCCAGACTGAGGCAGAAATTTATGATAAGTACAGGTTAAATGTTGATTCTATACTTGAATTAATTTCTGATTTGGATCCTATACTACAGAGGCCCACCCTAAGAACACAAGCCATTCCTACTCATGTCCAAGTACTTTGTTGCCTACATCTTCTGGCTTCTGGTTCATTTCAAGGTGTGATTGCCATTGCTGGGGGGGGGGGGGGTGTCACAGAGTTCCCTTTCAAGGTTTTTCAGAAATTTTTTAAATGCTATGTTGTTGAGGATCAGGCATTACATAGTTTTTCCAAGTACTCAGCAGGAACTTTTACAGACAAAGTTGGACTTCTATAATATGGCTCATTTTCCTCATGTTATAGGCTGCATAGATGGTACTCATATTCCCATATGCCCACCTTCTCACAATGAGTACATTTTTAGGAATAGAAAATTGTATCATTCATTGAACATTCAAGCCATTTGTAATTCAAAAACCATAATCACAGACCTAGTTGCTAGTTTCCCTGGAAGTGCTCATGACTCCTACATATCTAAACAGAGTGCCATATTTACAAAGTTGGAAGCAGGACATTTTGGAGATGGATATTTACTGGGTAAGTTATCATGTTATGTTGTTGATATTGTTTTCAGACAAATAATGTTTTGAATGTTTGCAATCAAATGACATGGTGTAAATTTTTCCATAGGTGACAGTGCTTATGGTGTGAGAACATTTATCCTGACTCCTTATCTGAATCCAACAACCCGCAAAGAGCAAAATTATAACCAAGCTCATATCGCTACCAGAAATGTGATTGAGAGGACATTTGGAATAATGAAATCCAGATTCAGAATACTTCATAAAACTGGAGGTGCATTACAATATCGTCCTGATGTCTGCTGCAAAATTGTTGCCACTTGTGCCATGCTGCACAATGTTGCCATGAAAAGAGGCCTTGGATTGGAATTTGAAGACAACATCCCAAACAACCCCAACCAACCTCACCAACCCCAACCTAGAATCAATGGTCCTGATGCAGCAGAGGGAAGGAGAAGGAGAGCAGAGATAACTCAGCATTACTTTTAACTAAAGGTATGACACAGAACAAACATGCTTTTGCTGTAACTTAGGTATTTATTGCATTTCAAAAGTAATGTAATGTGAGCTTCTATTCAAAGTTATCTGCTCTTTGAAAACAAAAATTTCATTTGAATTTAAACTTCAAAGGTATGGATATTGTCATGCAATAACAGTGCAAAATAAGGTTCACAAAATATTCACATATGATTCATTTTTTCCTTCCTCTTAACCCCAATGCCTTAACCTTCACAGGGTTTGAATTAAGGTTTTTAAAGGTATCTTTGGCTACATTTCTGACACTTCTTCTTTCTGAAGCAGCTTTGATTTTTACATTTGCAGTGTCTGAAGAAGATGCAGTGACTGCAGAATCTGGATGAAAGATAGTACTTGTCCATTGATGGTGGTCTGAAATGAGGCCTTGCATTGACTTCATGCCAGAGGCCAGCTCACCATAACATTTCATCATTTCCTTTTGAATGTCTACAGTAGTTTCAATCAATTTTGAAGTGTTATTGCACATTCTATGCATGGCTCTTGTTCTGGAATGCATATTTACTACTGTTGCTCTTTGCAAAACTGCACCCTGGTTTCCCTGCATTGCTTGACTTAGTGTCTCTATTGCTGATGTCATGCGTTCCATTTTGTCAGAAGAGACATTGACCATGTTGACAAGTGCTGTACTCATATTGTTAATGTCTTTGGCTATATTGTTGATTTTACCCTTGATAACCCTTATATCCTTTCCTTGCAGGCGCTGTACTTTTAATAACTTCCTCTCAATGACACTGCCATTTACAATCTCATCCATTGCTTCATGATTTTGGACAGGACGTCTGCGACGCCGGAAGAATTGTCGCAGTCTTTGACGCCTGCCTGGGACCCTTTGTGCAGGCTCTGCATTTACTGTTGTATTTGGGACTGCAGTGTTCACATTATCCTCTGCCTCAGATTCTGTGTCTACCAGTTGGCGCAGTCTGCGTCTTTGACTTTGAGGTTCCACAGTGGGTGAAGGTGGTGGGTCAAAGTTATTTCCAGCATCATTTAATAAGTCTTGTGTAAATGACTCTGCAAATTGAATGAATTCAGCATCCAATTCTGCATCTAAAAATGAGACAGTGGGAGTAAAGTGTTAGAAAAGTATTCCCAATGCCTATTTTTGTTTTACATGTTAACATATGACACTGATATATTGAGGCATGGCTCACAATTACTCCTAAAACTGACTCTACCTATTTTTAACATTGACCCTGTTTTCTTGATTGCAATAATGTTTTTTTTGGGAAACTACATGTCCCATGATGCCATTCTTTTAAGCAAAATTTACCATATTTGTAATGCACTTTGGGCAAACATGTACTTTTGACATTTTGAACATTACAAAATTAATCACAAGTAATGCAGTCAATGACATTATCCTGATTTTAAATTACATTTACCTTGACTTGCTCCTGGCTGCTCAGAGGTGTCTATGTCAAACACTCCAATCACTGCTTCTGTAGGTAGAGTCCCTTCTACTAGTTCCTCCCAAGGGGTAGTTGGTATGTCTTTTGGTGTACCCCCACCAGTTTTCCTTCCAGATTTAATGCGTGTCGCAATCTTCTCTTTGGCTCTGCTGCGCAAATCGTACCATCTCTTCTGGAGATTGCTGATGTCTCTGTGGGCGACACCTACAGCATTGACCTTTGCCTGTATTGTAATCCAAATTTTTCTTTTCAAAGCCTCAGGTACTTTTAGTGAATTTTTTCCAAAAAGCTGTTCATGCTTAGCTGTGACTTCTTCAATTAATATCTCCAATTCTTTGTCACTAAATTTGACTTTCCTTTTCCTGGGCTGCTGCTGCTGCTGCTGCTGCTCCAAAACCTCATTGCTTGACTCCATAATTTGAAGAGAAAACAGGAACCTCTCCAGCACCTTCCAAACACACTCCCCAAACTGCCAAATTCAAGTTGAAGGTAGCCCACAGGTGTCTGTAATTTGTTTCAGAGGCAGGCACACTGCAATCACTTCAGTATTCATCATGTGTGTGTTTTCCTTAATTGCGAATTCGCAAAATGCGAATTCGCTAATAAGGAATCGCATTTTCCTTGCGATTCGGTAAAAATTGCGATTTTTACCGAATCGCAAAAAAAAATGCGAAAAAATTGATGCATCCCATTATGCGAATTCTTATTTGCGATTCCTTATTTTTCGCAAATAAGAATTCGCACTATGTCACAATGATGCATGTGGGGGCAAAAGTGTGAGAACCAAGCGGTTTTCACCAGAGTACATTGGATTTTCACCTGAAACAACCCAAACTCCTTCGGTGAATGAAAGGCATGTAGAGAGAAAACTTTGGGTCGGGAGGACATCGCTGCACCTGTGCAGTAGGGTATGTAGCATGTGAAGTCCTCAAAAACAATTGTCGCCACTTGCAAGGATGTAAGGCTCCGGAAATATAGGTTAATGTCAAGTTTATTGGATACACGGCACAGCACATCCAATGATGCAGGTAAGAAGCAGTAACTGACAAAGCAGAACCTTGTAACATGGAATCCAAAGCATACGACGCAGGTACATGGTTCCGTGTTCAAAGGATCAATAGAAAAGAGAAAACAGAATGGAAGAGGAAAGAGGAGAAAGGAAAAGAAAAATGTAACAGGGTGTCCAGAAGCACATCTCTCCAATCCAGGTGAGGGGTTGAGAGGGAGTGGTAGAAGTGAATGGGAGAGAGGAAGTGGGAGAGTGGTGAAATTGGAGGGGAAAAGGAGGGGAGAGAAAGAGCGATAGAAGTGGAGGGAGAGAGAGAGAAACAGAAAGTATGTGGGAGAGAGAGAGAAGGGGGTGAGAGATGCACTCTGAGGGGGAGAGAAAGAAAGGAAGGGATAGATAGGAGGGAAAAGGAGAGAGAAAGAGAGAGATCAAGAGAGGGAGAGTGGTGAGTGAGCGTAAGAGAGAAAGAGGGAGGAGGTGGAGATTGGTGAGTGACTGTGATAGAGAAAGAGGGAGAAGGTATAGGGGAGAGTGAGAGTGAAAGAGAGCAAGAGGGTGGGTGGAGTTAGAGAGAGGGTGGGGGGGGGATGAGACTGCCAGCAGTCAGTCTGCAGGACGAGTGTCTGCTCAGATGAAGGTGCTGCACGTCTGAGGGTTGTCCTGCTCCCACTGCCTGTGATGGACTGAGGTGACCCGGGCCCTTAGGATCTGCATTTGGAGGACACCAGGCTTCTGACCCGCCCAGCTAGATCCTATGAATGAACAGGTGTGTAATCTAGTGCCTTGGTGCCCCAGCATGAGGATTACAGCAGCAAAGTTAAAGTGCACTAGAGCGCAGGAGGGTACCCACAGGTTCCTCCCCGGGGGCCCAAAAGCTTCCTTGATGCTAAAAGTATCGTCTAGTTTTTATTGGTTTTAGAATAAGGTTCCTGGGGAAGGGTGCGCTGGCCTAAAATTGTTGTGGATGAAGGGGCGAGAAAGGAAATTAGAACTTTAGTGTCCAGCTCTTTGGAGCTTTTGAATAATTGTGGGTCGCAGGACGAGATTAATGCAAATCTTACAAGTATACATAGCGATCTGGGCCTCAAAAAGCTGTTTATTAAGATTATCCCTAAACAGGTCAGGAAGATGAAGCCTAGAGTAGTCACATGGTATGATGATGAGTGTCGACGGACACAAGGGGACTTGTTTTTAGCAATCAAATCTAAAAACCACGGACGAATTAGGTCCTGTAGAAAAGTTTACAATGAAGCAAAACGTAAGGCTAAAACTAACTGGGATGAGGACCGGTGGTTAACCTTGACCGAAGCTTGTGGTTATCGAAACATGCAACAGTTTTGGCACCTATTAAAATGGGGGAAATGCCAGGATGATCACACTAGCCCAGCATCTGTTGGTCAACAACAGTGGGTAAGCTTCTTTGAGGAACAATTCAGGAGTAACAATGTTGTTTTTGTTGATCTCCCATGCTCCGTTTCTGAGGAATCACTCACGTTTTCTATGGCCGAGGTTAGAAATATTATGAAAACTATTCCGAGAGGTAAAGCACCTGGCCCCGATTGCATTCCTGCTGATGTATTTCTGCAGGACCAGGATCTCTGGGCCCCATATATTTCCCATCTGGTAAATGCACTTGCTTCTGGAGCGAAGGTCCCAGATTCCTGGTACGGGGCTGAAATTCTACCAATCTACAAGAAAGGAGATCGCTCGGTTCCCTCAAACTACCGACCGATCAGCCTCACCGATGCGGTGCAAAAAATAACAGCCCGCCTCGTATTAGGTAGGATCCAGGAATGGATTAATGATTTTGACATCCTCACACCTCTGCAGGCAGGTTTCCGGTCCCATGTGAGCACTCTTTACCAAGCATTCCGTTTTGTGCTCCTATATTGGAAGACAGTTGCTTTTGGCAAGGGCAAGCTATACGCAGCCTTTGTGGACCTAAGGTCCGCATTTGACCTCATTCCTAGGGCCAAGCTGTGGGAATGCCTACTGAAAATGGGAATGCCTGCTGTTCTTGTGCGACTCTTAGTGAATTTGCATGCCCACACTTTTGCACAAGTACGTTGGGGTAAGCCCGGGGAGGTTACGGATAGATTTCCAGTTGCCAAAGGTGTTAGACAAGGGTGTGTTCTGGCTCCTACTTTGTTTTCCTTATTTATTAATGGGGTCACCAATTATTTTGTGAACCACCCCACAGATGCTCCTACACTGGCGGGGATGAAAGTACCTCTGCTCATGTTCGCGGACGATACCCTGTTAATATCTAAGACGAGGCAGGGTCTCCAGCAGGACCTGTCAAGATTTGAGTTGTTTTGCCGCGAGCATGAGCTGGAGGTTAACGTGTCCAAAACAAAGTTTATGGTGCTGAGAGGACCAACTCCAATTGCTGCCAGGGTTACAATGGGTGGTACCACCCTTGAGCAGACTACCTTATTCACATACTTAGGTGTCACTTTTAGTGAAAACCTTAGTTGGAAACCGCAAGTCGAGCTCCTGGCACTAAAACATGCGCAAACAGGATGAGCCCTCCTCAAAGAACATAAAAGTTCTTACACCCGGCCAATGTTCCCGCTCATGAAAATCTATGGCACAAAAATGTTACCCTCTGTTTTGTATAGAGCAGAGCTTTGGGGCTACAGCAATCTGGATCCCCTAAAGGTAGCCCAAAATAAATTTCTCAGGGCGGCGATTGGATTACCGAAATCCACTCTGCGCATCCCGCTCCTGTACGACTTAGGGTGCCAACCAGTGGAAGACCTAGCGAGATTCAGACCCCTAGCATTTTGGCGGCGTCTGTGGACCACACCAGAGCTATTGCTTTATGCCAAAGCATGTCTAGAGGTAAGGGATTCCCTGGGCTCTGACAATATAAGATGGTTCAAAGCGGTAAGATCTACTCTTTGCGCCATGGGGCTTGGTGAACTATGGCATAACCCTGACTCGGCCACCTTCCCTCCCAAAAAAGAGCTGAGAAATCTTTACTGGGAATGGGTTGTTGGTAAAAGACATTCAGAAATGACAGGAAGTTCCCTTACAACGACATTTGTTCTTCTGAAGGATGTCTCTTCCCTTAAAAAGTACTGACATGTCATCACCAAGCCCCTGGATCGCAAACTATTCCATCTACTGAGAGTTGGCTCGTTACCACTGAGGTGCCTAACTACATCATGGGGTAAGGGAGGGCCAGAGCACTGCCCACTGTGTACCAGGCAGGGTGAAAGTGTGTGTCATTTTCTCTTTGTATGCCCCCTGTATGTTGCCCCTAGAAAAAAGTGGCTACGCCCATTATGTAGAAGTCTGGGCACTCGTTCAGCATCTACAGCCTGTAGAATTCTAAAATCTGATCTATCGCCCTTGATAGTAATAGGGGTTGCAAAATACCTTGGTTGGGCTTGGATTCTACGCTTGAGGTTGATTAACTCGCATCAAGGTCCCAGTTAAATAATCTACAAGGTCCGAGTTAGACTGTGATATCCTGTAATAACAGTTTTTTATTATGTTTAACTTTTTAAATCTGCAAATGAAGTCGTGTATAAGTGTTTTAATTCTGTCTTAGTCATGTTTTTAACTTCATATTAAATAATTTTTTTAATAACTATGCTTGCACTTTAGAAATTGAGATATAATGTTGGATGTGTAGCATGTCTTTTAAGATGAACAATCGAATAAAGACTTCTTTTGACTTGACTTGGTTCCTGGGGTGAGGTGTTAGCGCTTCATGTTGCAAGGAGAACCCCTAACTTGTTCCCGTATGGAAGCAGCAAAAGGGAAAGAGTTGAGTGTTCTTGTGTGTGAACTTTCACTTTCTGTGACTGAATGAGAGCCTTGAACTCTGGGAGCTGCAGTGGGACTAAGTCACCACAATACATCCCTTACAATGACGTGGAAGGGCCCAGGGTTACTGAATCCATGTAATAAACGGTCCTGTTTGGTACTCGGATTCTGCAGAAAGTTAGGATGTTTCTCTTTTTTTAATTTTGTTTTTATTGTTGATTTCAGATCATAGACTCCCAAACCCCATGTTACTCACCATAGCTCAGTAATAATATACTGTAATGACCTGATAATTCTGCAATACCAGGGCATACTGACCCTATCCCCTCTTGGGACCCAAAAGGACACAACACTTACTCAAGAAAAGAATAATACTAATAATTACCTAGAATATATGACTATTGCAGAGGAGCTCGCAAACAGCAACAACAACGCAAGAACAATACCAGTGGAGACAACAAAGCAAACAAACCGGGACGGCAACGCAAACAAGGGGCCACTCGGTAAAACAACACATCAGAGCCCACCCAGGTGAGACTGTATAAACAAAGCATACTCCTCCTAACAATGCCTCGGGTGGAATACTTGTTATTTTGGGCTTCCCTGGATGAGAGCGGGACGTCTCTCTCTCTCTACAATTACCTGCAGGAAGGGACACTTACCATCCTTCCGGTGCTACAGGATTTGGGTCAGAAAGGCCCTGACCTCCCATCCCAAGAAACACAGACAAATAATGATATATTCTGGGGTTTCTTTATTACACAATGATAGGAGTACAAAAGAATGAAATCACTACTATGTCACGATAGGCCTTCTATATGACTTACAGCAACAACTTCAAACTACCAATTATATGATCACTAAATGCAATCAGAATAACATATGTATAGAACATATATGTATACAAATATATGGAACCTGAAACTAGGAGAAGATAGTTAGATAAGAACAGCTAGAAAATAAGAGTTAGTGGAACACCTCACCAAGTTTCTACACATCCCATTTCCGCTTCGCCAGAGGGGAGTCCATTTCTCCAGCCAAAACAGGATTCTCCTCTACTGTCACAGCTACATGTCTGTACTGAGATGAACTACCAAAGATTAAGTCTCAGACAGCTCCTTTAGTAGAAGTGGAAACGTTGGTCGAAGCTTCTAGCGAGCATCGCCCCCTTTTCCCATCAGATTCCAGGCCACTCCACGCCAAGGCCACAGCATCAGCTAGCTAGGCATCCGGAGCAGAGTGAGCACATTCCTCCGACAAGAACCGGTTTCAACCCGCATGCAGAGTGCAGAAAACGAGTGAAAGCAAAACATAACTTCCCACCTAGAAAGGCTCAGAAGATGGAGACTGCTCAGAAAAAGTCGCTTAAGCATAGGCCACTACTCCCGCAAAGAGCCAAAATTAGTATGCAAAATGGCATAAGATTATGCCAAAGCCAAGAGGCAAGCCCTGCCATTAAGCAAAATAAAGTCAGAAACAGAAAGGTACATAATCAAACCCTACATTGTAGTTTGTTCTTACTAGGCAGGCCTATACATCATCATGTTATGCGACAGTATAAATTGCAAAGCACGGTTGTCGTAATTTGACGGTGATCGGGTTAGCGTTAAGCTTTGCTACACGAATTCCCCTTATATTGACTATGGTTGTGGGAAGCCATTTTAAACGTGCCGGCGGCCATTTTATATGAATGCGTTTCCTCGTGGCTAGCATGCCCGTTTGTCCTTTTTCTGTACCACTGACCACTCGAGTTTGCCCAGCAACAGGCTATTTTTAGTACTGGTCAAGCCCGCACATGCGCAGTTGAGCCCTTTGTACCGTTGGATAGTCATCACTTAGGAATGTCCCTCCAAACTGACCAGTGGTGTTGTAACCCCTCCCATGAGTTGGCTGTGTTCCTCAAATGACCATATATGTACCTAAAACTCTGTAAATGTGTTCCGCCTACATTTTTATTACTGTAAAACTGTATAAAAGAGGTCTCGCACCGATGTTCGGGGTGATACTTCTTGCATTGCCGAAGGGTGCTGTAGGAATGTACCACCACCCCATGGGGTCTTAATAAACTTGTCTTTTGCATTTTCCAGTTTCCTTGCCAACATCTTTTCACGGTGTAGCAGGTTTTGCGGAATATGTAGGCCTGGAGAACCCAATACCACAAATTGGCGACCAAAAAGGGACTCATCGGCGACTCGGATGCCCGAAGGAGAGGTCGTGACGAAGGATTGGAAACTCGCCATGGACGCGTACGCTGCCACTGAGTGACCCGAGTCTTGGCACCCACGGTGTTTTCTTCCTTTCCTTCTGATCTGACCTTCCAGGTGGCGCCGGTCCTCGACTTTGATCCTGCTCGTTCGAGTTGTCGTACAGTGCTCAACTTCCACCTGGAGAACAACAACGACCGCAACACCACCACCCTGCTCGACAACCTCGCCAACCTCAGACTCAAGCAGCTGGTATCCACCCCCACCCACCTCGCCGGACACACACTCGACGCCATCTTCTCATCCAGCAAAGACATCGCCTTCAGCCACGCCACTGGACTCCACTGGACGGACCACAGCTGCGTCCACTTCACCTTCAGAAGAACGACGATCCACCACCACCAGCAACCGGTTGCTCGAAGAAGCTGGAACAAGATCACAGCCGACCAGCTCGCCGCTTCCCTGAGCCAACACCCCCCCACCAGCTCAGCGAACCCCAGCCAGGCCGCCGACAACCTCACGAAGTGGATCAACAACTGTGCGGACGAACTCGCCCCGCTGAGGACCCCGCCTAGCAGACCCGGCAGCAAGAAGGCCCCATGGTTCACCGACAAACTCAAGAGCTCCAAGAAGAACTGCCGAGCCCTCGAGAAAGCCTGGAGAAGGGAACCAACACCGGACAACATGACCGCCCTCAAGCTTGCCACCCGGAAGCACCACCAACTGATCCGCGCCACTAAGAAAACTGCATTCAAGGACCGGCTAGACAACAACGCACACAATTGCAAGGCACTCTTCAACATCGTCAAAGAGCTCTCCAACCCCAACGCCGGAAACAACGACATCACCCCATCGCAAGACCTCTGCAACTCCCTCGCCTCCTACTTCCACAACAAGATCGCGGACATACACAACAGCTTTAGCACTCAACCGACGCACGCCACAACCGAACCACCGCCCCCCACCACCACCCTCCGTGCCTGGACTTCGATCAGCACCGAAGACACCATCCGCTTGATGAACTCCATCCACTCCGGATCTCCGACCGACCCCTGCCCTCACCACGTCTTCAACAAGGCCGACGCGGTCATCGCACCCCACCTGCGGGACATCATCAACACCTCCTTCGACACCGCCACCTTCCCGGAGAGCTGGAAGCACGCCGAACTCAGCGCCCTACTCAAGAAACCTACAGCGGACCCCACTGAACTCAAGAATTACCGCCCCATCTCGCTCCTCCCGTTCCCAGCCAAAGTCATCGAGAAGACTGTCAACAAGCAGCTGGCCGCTTTCCTCGAGACGAATGGATCCCTCGACCCCTCAGTCTGGCTTCCGAGCCAACCACAGCACCGAGACCGCCCTCATCGCTGCCACCGATGACATCCGAGCCCTGATGGACAACGGAGAAACAGCGGCCCTCATCCTCCTAGACCTCTCCGCGGCATTCGACACTGTCTGCCACCACACCCTAGTGCAGCGCCTCAGCAACATCGGAATCCAGGAGAAGGCACTGGAATGGATCATCTCCTTCCACGACGGAAGAACACAGAGAGTCCGCCTACCACCGTACAAGTCAGAGGCCACCGAAGTCATCTGCGGCGTCCCTCAAGGATCCTCGCTGAGCCCCACCCTCTTCAACGTCTACATGAGCCCCCTCGCGGCCATCGCACGCCAACACAACCTCAACATCATCTCCTACGCTGACGACACCCAGCTGATCCTCTCCCTGACCAACAACCCCGCCGCCGCCAGAGCCAACCTTCACGAAGGGATGAAAGACGTAGCCGAGTGGATGACGACCAGCCGCCTGAAACTGAACTCAGACAAGACGGAAGTCCTCATCCTGGGTTCCTCGCCCTCCGCCTGGGATGACTCCTGGTGGCCCCCTGCCCTGGGCAGCGCACCCAAACCGACAGACCACGCACGCAACCTGGGCTTCATCTTGGACTCCTCCCTCACCATGACCAGACAAGTCAACGCCGTCTCCTCGTCATGCTTCAACATCCTGCGCATGCTACGGAAGATCTTCCGGTGGATCCCCACCGAGACCAGGAAGACGGTCACCCAGGCCCTCGTCACCAGCCGACTGGACTACGGCAACGCCCTCTACGCCGGAACCACCGCCAAGCTCCAGAAGAGACTCCAGCGGATCCAGAACGCCTCAGCCAGACTCATCCTCGACATCCCACGACACAGCCACATCTCCGGACATCTGAGAGACCTGCATTGGCTCCCCGTCAACAAAAGAATCACCTTCCGCCTCCTCACCCACGCACACAAAGCCCTACACGATCAAGGCCCTAGCTACCTCAACAACCGCATCAACTTCTACGCTCCCAAACGACATCTCCGATCAGCCAGCCACGCCCTCGCCGCCGTCCCCCGCATCCGAAGAACGACAACAGGAGGAAGGTCCTTCTCCTACCTGGCCGCCAAGACCTGGAACTCCCTACCGACCGACCTGCGCGTGACCCAAGACCACCTCTCCTTCAGGAAGAAGCTCAAGACCTGGCTATTCGAGCAGTAGCAGCACTCCCCCCCCCCCCCCTAGCGCCTTGAGACCCTCCGGGTAAGTAGTGCGCTATATAAATGCCTGTGATTGATTGATTGATTTGGCTGATTCGATTAAAGACCTTGGCAGTTGGAACCTGGATATCTGAGAATTTGGTAAGCTTGTGATTGGTAAGATAGTCTACGGACGCTTACTGTGGCTCTTTGAATATGTTTTGAGTTAGATAACATTTGATTCTATGATTTGAACTATATGTGCAGTGCACTTCACATAGGCAGTCATGTAGAGAGATTTCTCTAAACTTGTTTCTGTTTGAACGGCACATTTGTGTGGAGTATATTAAGTGCCATTTTTGTGATATCACGTTTCTGTGATATTTTGACATGCCTGTTTTAAGCACACTCCGAGGAATGTGCTGTTTTGGAAATGGTACCAATTATCGATTAAATGAATCTCAGCCGGCTCCCCCAGAGGGGACTCCCAATCGGGAAATGTATATTAAATTTGGCCTTCCCCCTATTCTATATAGTAAATTATGGCATAAGTATACGAAACGTGATCCTGAATTACAATGGCCACTACATGGGTCGTTTGATTTACGAAAGGTTCAGTATGTGGAGCAATGTTTGTTTCAGCGTAGGTCTAGATAAGATATGTTTGATTGTGTACGAATGTGGGAGAAAGCAGTGCGTGAACGAATGAAGCGTGAAATAGCCTTGGCGGACAAAGAACAGCAAAAGGCTGCTCGGGATAAGGCTTTACAGCTGGAGGAGAAAGAGTTGCAGGAAAAGAAAGAGAGGGAGGCACAGGAACGTAATTTGCAAATGAATGGTCAATTCCCTATTCGGCGTCCTCTTTATCCTGTCCTTACTAATGAAGTTGATGATTTTTCATTATTAGATCGGTGCCCGCCTCCGTATGTTCTGCCTACGGCCCCAGATGAGGAATCGGACGGAGATGGTCAAGGGAGTAGTCGTGTCAGGTTAACTGCTAGTGAGACTGCGGAATTGCGCAGTTTTGCCCGTAAACTAAATTTGAACAAAATAACTATGACAGAGATTAATGATGAAATGAGTAAGTGGTCTGAACGAGAACGGTTGTATTTCTTGAGTCAGTTTGGAGATGAAGTTGTAGACCGGTTTAGGAAATATTCAACTGATCTAGAGCCTAAGGATATATCAGTTAATCGTGAGAATATGCGTAAAGGTTTATTTGTTATTGCAGATGCGGATGATTTTTTCCGACGGTTGGTCCAGCTACGGGATGAGGCGTCAAGATTACGGGACGCAAGAAAAGCATCAGATGTGTCTGCGCCGGGATCGACGGAGGCATCCAAAGAGTGTTCTATCTTTGGAACAGATAAGAGTCCTACAGTTCATGTTATGCCTATGAGTGAAGCTGCACCTTTGTATGTCCCTCCTAAAGGGCAAGGTACAAGTGACGATAAATTGTCTGGGGATACCAAGGGTTATTTCGTATATAATTAGGTTCATACACCTTGGAATAGAGCAGATGTTATGGCACTGAAAAATGCTTTACCTGATCCCCGTAAAAATCCAGCAGCTTTCTATGAAGGAGTGGAAGGGGCTATTTCTTCGTGTGTTATGACGTTAGTTGATATTGATCTTTTCTTTGGGTTAATATTGCCCCCTGATATGTGGAGAGCGATTCGTAAGTTCGACGACCAAGCGACCTTGGGAGCGGATTGGAAAGCTTTAGCCCAAGCCGATTTAGACAGGGAGCCTGCATGTAAGCCGTGTCAATTAATATTAGATCTTCCAACTGCTATCTTAAACAAATTGAAAACGCTCGTACCCCCTAAAAAGATTGATTGGACTATGTTAGCTTCTTGCAAACAGAAGACGGATGAGTCGGTGTCTGACTTCTCTCGTTTCGAAGAAGCATTTCATGATTACAGTGGGCAATTATCAACAGATGATACGGGTAGGCATTTGTTTGTCGACAAGTATGTGGCTAATCTCCTACCGGAGATTGCAAAACGTCTAAAGACTAGTGAGAGTTCCTGGACCACGGCGACCCCTGCTTCTTTATTGACTATGGCTCAGTATTATGAGCGTCAGGAATTGGAGGCTAAGGAAAGTACTGATAAGAAAGCAAAGGAATTAAAGACGAAAGTGATGTTGGCTCAAGTTTGTGCTACACAACCGAGAGGGAACGACAGATGTAGGCGTGGAGCGTATGGTGTGTCTTCTGGTCGTACCGACATTGCTGAGGATCAATGTGCATATTGTAAAGAGTTTGGACATTGGGCTTCAGATTGTCCGGTGCTTTGTGAACAGCGTAATCAGCGTGGTCGAGGAGGTGGAAGGACATGGAATAGTTATTCAGGAGCGAGGGGTGGAGCAAGTGATCGTGGCAAGTTTGAAGCGAGGGGTCGTGGTCAGGATGATCGTAATACTTTTGATCGACGGAATCAGTATCAGATATCTGAGGGTGAGAATGTAGAGTTTCAGGATTATGTTCATGCATAGGAGTGCGTAGGATGGGGTGTGGAATTGGTTGAAATACCAGTAGATCAAAGAGGTCCATATGTATCAGCGGGCGTTTTGGGTTCTCCTGATCAGTTCCTGGTGGATACAGGAGCTACTCGTAGTGCTCTGTCTAAAAACTTGGTTTCAAGGGCTCCCCTGTCTGGCGAAAAGATTACATCTATAGGGTTCGATGGGACACCCTCTCTTAGCCCATTGTCACAACCCCTTACATTTTACATTGACAGATTCTTTGGTCCGTGCCCGTTCTTATTGTCACCAAATTCTCCAGACAATATTATGGGCATAGATTTGCTTAAATACTTCCGAGCAACAATACGCTGTGCCCCTGAAGGAGTGCGGGTTATCTTGAAAGACAATTACCCAGATGTAGGGAGACTGTGTACAATGCAAAAAATTGAAGCGTTAGCCTCTCTCCCACAAACGTTATGGGCTACTTCGGACACGGATGTGGGACAGATGCTTATTCCCCCTATTCGAATTACTGTCAAGGAGGGTGCGTCTCTGCCACGTGTGCCACAATACAAAATATCTAGGGAAGGTGAAATTGCCTTAACTCACATTGTACACGATTTGATTATTGCAGGAGTAGTGGAGGAAGTTCCCTACAATGTCTGTAATAGCCCGATTCTTCCGATCTTAAAGAAAGATACTGATGACAAAGTCTATCGATTTATTATTGATTTGAGGGAAATTAACAAGATTGTAGTGCCCCAGTACCCGGTGGTGTCTGACATCACCACCTTACTTACTTTGATTCCGCCCACTGCTACCACGTTTACCGTGGTTGACATAAAAAATGCCTTCTTTTCCATTCCTATCCATCCTGATAGCAGATATCTATTTGGCTTTACATTAAATAATAAATCGTATAGATTTTGTCGAGTTCCTCAAGGCTATACAGAAAGTCCTAGCATCTATAGCCAGGCCTTAAAAAGACAGCTCGATTCTTTTGATTTGCAGACTGGAGTGGCCCTTATCCAGTATGTTGATGATATTCTACTTGCTGCAGATACACATGCACAGTGCGAGGAGAGCACTCTTGCTTTGCTCTCCTTTCTTGCTCAGAATAACCATAAAGTATCTAGAAAGAAACTACAATATTGTAGACCAAAGGTGACCTACCTCGGTCATCTTTTGTCTAAGGAGGGGCGTGCATTAACATCTGATCGAATCCAAGCGATTTCAGATACACCAGTCCCCCGCACTCAGAGAGATGTGCGCGCTTTTATAGGCTTAACGTCTTTTTGTAGGCAGTGGATAATGGGGTTTTCACACATTATAAAACCTTTGTTAGCGTTATTGTCCAAAAATTCACCAATGCCCCTTGAATGGACAGATGAATGCCAGAATGCTTTTGAACAATTGAGACAAGCTCTTTGCTCTGCACCTGTGTTAGGTACACCAGACTACACGAAGATTTTCACATTGTACGTACATGAGAAAGATGGGTGTGCATTGTCAGTTTTGGTGCAGACTCGCGGGGATAAGCAGAGGCCCTGTGCGTATTTTTCGGCAATACTTGACCCTGTAGCACGAGGATTACCTGGGTGCTTTCGAGCAGTTGCAGCAACAGCAGTGGCTATACGGCAGAGTGAGGGAATAGTTTTGTCACACAAATTGCTGGTGTTAGTTCCCCATGCGGTAGATGCTCTGTTAAACCAAACAAAGACCCAGTATCTCACGAGTGCGCGTTTAACAGGATATGAGCTTACACTGTTGGCGCCACACATCACACTAAAGAGATGTGCTACTCTGAACCCTGCCACTTTATTGCCGTGTCCAGTTGCTGAGGGCCAGGAGGAAGAACACCATGATTGTGTTTTCCTGACTGAAGAACAAACAAAGGGTCGTGTTGACTTACAGGAGGCGCCACTTCCAGATGTGGATGGGGAACTGTGGGTTGATGGATCGTGTTTGAGGCTACCAGATGGTACACCTTCCGCACATATGCGATCATGACACTTAAGACAGTGGTAGAAGCAGCACGAATACCACAGAAATCGGCCCAAGCAGCGGAACTGATTGCCTTAACAAGAGCATGTGAATTGAGTGCTGGCTTGTGTGTGAACACCTACACTGATAGCCGGTACGCCTTTGGAGTAGCTCATGATTTTGGCCTACTCTGGAGAGAACGAGGGTTTTTGACTTCAAATGGAGTGCACATCATGCACGGAGAACTAGTGTGGGATCTTTTGAATGCGTTACTTTGTCCAAAGAAAGTGGCGATAATTAGATGCAGTGCACATAAGAAAGTGACTGACAAAGTGGGACAAGGAAACGCTTTTGCAGATAGCATAGCGAGGGAAACTGCCATGTTACGAAATGCCTCGCCAATGTATGTAGTGAAATCACAGGCTGAGCGATGGCACGATGCTAGAGAGGAGATACTAGATATCCAGAAATCAGCATCTGAAGCAGAACTCGCAACCTGGGCAGTAGAGGGAGTACTGGATGATGAGGGTTGTTGGAGAAGCAAAGATATGGAAAGATGGAAATTGCCTGCAGCTTACTTGCAAGCAATGGTCCAAATGACACATGGATTGGCACATGTTGGAGCTCTTGCAATTACTCGATTGCTAACGCGAGTTTGGGAGCATCCTGAGATTGCCAATATGGCCAAAAGAGTAGTGCAGACCTGTCTGATATGCTTGCAGCACAATCCTGCAAAAGTGACGTATACTCCGAAAGGAGGGTTTGTTCCACCTACTGCACCATTCGAAGTACTACAAATTGATTACATCCAGCTTGAGCGTTGCAATAACCTTAAGTATGTCTTAGTGGTGGTGTGTGCTTTCAGTAAATGGATTGAGGCCTTCCCCACGAAGGATAATACAGCGCTGACAACAGCTAAGGTTTTGCTCAAGGAGTACTTCCCCCGCTACGGTGTTTGTAAATTTTTGTGGAGCGATAACGGTCCTCATTTTGTTGGGAAAATTGTGGAATATGTAATGAAGGGATTGGGAATTCAGCAAAAGTTTCATGCTGTATTTCATCCGCAGTCAGCAGGTCTTGTGGAGAGGTATAATGCTACTCTGAAATTAAAGCTAGCAAAGATCGTGGCATCCACGTCTTTGAAATGGCCGGATGCTCTGCCACTGGCATTGCTATCCATCAGATCAGTGCCCCATTCCCGAACTGGCCTCACACCTTATGAAGTGGTGTTTGGAAGGCCTATGAATATATGGGGAGTTCCTAAGCCTCGAGTGTTACATGATGTGCCTTGTATAATGATGAACGATTATTTGGCACGATTAACAAATGATTTACTTTCCATTCATCAACAGGTTCGAGAAGCGCTCCCTGACAATTCCATTGGAGAGGCTCACAATCTTCGTCCTGGCGACCACGTTATGATCCGGTCCTTCGAGAGAACAAGCAGCTTGGAGCCGAGGTGGCGTGGCCCCGAGCAAGTGCTATTAGTGACTCGAACAGCGGTGCGAGTTACCAACAGGAAGCGTTGGGTTCATTCCGCTCACTGCCGCCGTGTCTCTCCGGACCTGGTGAGCCCAACTGTGCTGGTCTGATTATCGAGACATCTTGGACGAGGAGAAGAGCCCAGCTGTTGCGTCTACTGAATCGGAGGGAGCCTTCCCGGACCACACCGTCTCTGGAAGAGAGAGATACAATCTACGACCACAAAAAGCAGTTGTTTTGTGCGAGACTGGTTGAGTTACCGCTCCAGGTTTGTGAAACGGAAGCCGGGAATATCAAGGGGTGGGGGGGGGATCTGTTCTGCCAAGTGTAGCGACACCTGTCTTGAATCTCGGAGAAGAAACCAACGGCTACCTCGGAGCTCAGCACTCATATTTTAATTTTTTTGTTTTTTGAGACACTTTGAACTTTTGAACTATGGCATCTTCTACAATGCGAAATAAGAGAATTCTTGGTGCAGTATTATTTGTTATGACAATTGTGGTGATAGCTGTGAGAGCTTGGGTAGTAGAACTCCTGGTGCCGGTAAGAGAACATTTATTGCCAACTACCCCAATTCCGTCTGAACATTTTCATTTTACTTTACCTTACCATGAAGAACGACACAGACAGACTTATTTGAATTCAAACAATAATGGAGCTCAGAGGGAATGCGGAAAGGGTCGCCCTCCACTCACAGTCAGTAATACACAATAAGACCCAATCCAAATGGCGAGCTAATATATCAGTGACTCAAGGGGGGTCAAACACATCCTACTCCCCACTACTCTCTTATCCACATTATAATGAGATAATGCACTGTGCTCTGCCCTGTTTAAAATATCTGTTCTCCAAGACAACACAACAGAACAAAACACTCAGAGTGACCCAGATCGTAGTGGTTCACAACAGTCCACACCACACATTGGACCTTACTCTGAATAGAGGAAAAATGTGCGAGAAGCAAGTGACCCCTCACGGAAACACCACCAAGCGGGGTAACTGGTATGCAATTTCCAGACAGGCCCCTGTCTCATCATCGGTGGTCACTCGCTACTCGGAGAAAAATAAGATGAAAGGAAAGAAGAAGTGTCCAAAACAAACAACATATAAAGTGCTACAGTGAAGTGCAGAAAACTCTGCTAGTGACAAACACACACAAAACTAATAATGGAGTGCCTAAAACCACACACAGTACACCAATCCCTTATCCACTTTTATTCGTAGGGTGGTGATCGCGTGCTCTTGATTATTAAAAAGGCTGGTAGCTAGTCATGCATACCATTACCTACAGTGCCGACATGTTTCACTGCTGTATTGCGTAGAGCAGTTTCATCAGGGCTGCACTCAAGTGCTGCCACTTCACTCTTTTTGGACACTCAGTTCTGTAACGTGCCGAGAGCAGCAAAGCTTTGCATACCAGCCACTCCGGTGTCAAATAGGGACCCTAGATACTTCTGACGTAAGTGTGCCCCTTATTTTGTGATAAAAATATTTTATCGTGACAGGCTCGGAAGACGCCTTTCCTCGCCTTTCCTCGGCTGAGGAAAGGCGTCTTCCGAGCCTGTCACGATAAAATATTTTTATCACAAAATAAGGGGCACACTTACGTCAGAAGTATCTAGGGTCCCTATTTGACACCGGAGTGGCTGGTATGCAAAGCTTTGCTGCTCTCGGCACGTTACAGAACTGAGTGTCCAAAAAGAGTGAAGTGGCAGCACTTGAGTGCAGCCCTGATGAAACTGCTCTACGCAATACAGCAGTGAAACATGTCGGCACTGTAGGTAATGGTATGCATGACTAGCTACCAGCCTTTTTAATAATCAAGAGCACGCGATCACCACCCTACGAATAAAAGTGGATAAGGGATTGGTGTACTGTGTGTGGTTTTAGGCACTCCATTATTAGTTTTGTGTGTGTTTGTCACTAGCAGAGTTTTCTGCACTTCACTGTAGCACTTTATATGTTGTTTGTTTTGGACACTTCTTCTTTCCTTTCATCTTATTTTTCTCCGAGTAGCGAGTGACCACCGATGATGAGACAGGGGCCTGTCTGGAAATTGCATACCAGTTACCCCGCTTGGTGGTGTTTCCGTGAGGGGTCACTTGCTTCTCGCACATTTTTCCTCTATTCAGAGTAAGGTCCAATGTGTGGTGTGGACTGTTGTGAACCACTACGATCTGGGTCACTCTGAGTGTTTTGTTCTGTTGTGTTGTCTTGGAGAACAGATATTTTAAACAGGGCAGAGCACAGTGCATTATCTCATTATAATGTGGATAAGAGAGTAGTGGGGAGTAGGACGTGTTTGACCCCCCTTGAGTCACTGATATATTAGACTTATTTGAATAACAGCTTTATCCAGATTCTGCATCATACACATAACATGACAAACACTTCGAACTGCTGGGTATGTGGGATGTTGCCAGGACATCAAAAGAAAGGAGGCACACCACTTATTCCACTCCCGTATACCCATAATGGTTCTTGTAATGCTTGGTATACACTTTTGTTTACTTTGCGATGGCCAACGAAAGGTGGACTACTTTTCCGACTCAACAAAGTTTGTTTTAACGATCGAGACGGCTATCCACAAGCTGAAGGAACTAAGTTCGAATGGGAAGAGTAGAGGCCTGACAATGTATCCTCGCCACGAATTTATAGCAACCAAAGAAGTGTAAATATGTCTAATTTGCACGTGATTACTGTTATCGATACGAAAGCTGATTTATGTGTTCGTAATAAAGGTACAATCCCAGTAGGAAGAAGTGAATGTAATACCACTCTCACCTTTGACACTCCAAATGGCATTACATTTGTGGCCTCACGAAACACGTACTTTATTTGTGGAAATAAAGGCTATCATTGTCTCCCTATAGGATGGTTAGGAACATGTTATATATCCTTTGTATTACCCCCTGTGTTTATTGCCCCGCCTATGTATCATAATGATTATGTGTTGTACCATGATTTTATATTGAATAGAGTGAAAAGAACATTAGTTCTTGACGAGATCGATCAAACTGACACTTCTCTGCAACAGTATGTTGATTTTAATTTAGGTCTCTTTTCATTAGTTGGGGCTGCTTTAAATAGTCGAAAAATAAGACGACTGACACGTGTTGTAGAAGCTGTTGCTAATGTTGCCTATCTCGCCCCCCACTCTTAGCACTCCCGTCACGCCTAGCCTTCACCCCTCCTTCAACCTCTCACCCCCACTCTCACTCCCCCACTATCCCACCTCCTCCCCCGCTTCCACCAGCCTCCACACCGCCCTCATTTACCCTTCCCCCCTAGCACTGATGCCCTTCCTGATAACGCCAACACCATCCCTAACACCTATCCTCTCTCTAACACTTCCAACCCCTTCACCAGCTCCACCTCCTCACCCCGTATCCCACGCGTCTCCAGCAACCTATTCCTATTCGCCGGTTCACCGCCTGTACCCCTCCCCAACTCCACACCCAACACCTCCCTGGACATGATTATGTCCTCCCTCCTCCAATTGAAAGAAGAACTACACTCCATCAAAGAGTTGCTCATCTCACACCCCAGACACCCCCCTCCCACCACCACCTTTACACCTAATAACACTTCCCCTGCGCCTCCTACTCGCCTTACCACACAACACTCCCCACACCGGACTTCTATCCCCTCTCGCAATACCAGCAATCACAATACCAATCGCAATCGCATTACCACCAATCGTAATACTCCCTCTACACCTAACAACACTTCCTCCTCTCCGCCTTTTCGCCTTATCACACAACTCTCCCCACACTGGACCTCTATCCCCTCTCGCAATACCACCAATCGCCCCAGACGCACTACCAATACGATCTCAGACCATGACACACACGCCCTTCTCCAATCTTACGTCCCGGCTCCCCAAAATCGCCTAGCCACCAACCACCTGTCCATCCCAAGGATTATCTCTAACCCCCTCAGGCACCAAAAGGATAACAACAGAGGCGCCGTCCCCAACAACCTCACTAATGTGCCCATCACTATAGAACCCTCTTCCACCCTCTGCGCCCCTAGCCTCAAATGCATACTTCTTAATTGCAGATCGGCCCAAAGACATTCCGCGGGGGTCGCCGACCTCATCATGTCCCAGGAACCGGATCTGGCCATTCTGACTGAAACATGGTTGTCTGATTCTTCTACACCTATCTTGGATATCCTAGTCCCCCCCAACTACTGTATCATTAGACTTGACAGGCCCAAAAAGACAGGCGGTGGAATTGCCTGTATCTACAGAAGCAACCTCTCAGTTACTAAAGCGTCTGCCCCTTCTCTTACTTCCTGTGAATACCTCTGCCTTGATGTCATCAGCGAAAGCAAACCGGTCTGCTCACTTCACATCATATACCACCCACCTGGGGGCAAGCTCTCCTTCTGCCAACAACTCATGGACACAATATCAACCAATTCAGTACGGCAAAACACCCAAATTTTCTTTGGCGACTACAATCTCCATTGGAATGACAGCACTGACACAGTGGTAAATAGCCTTAAAAGCTTCCTCAACGCCCTTGATCTCACCCAAATATGCAATAGCCCGACCCATGAGAAAGGTTCTATCCTCGACCTTATCATCTCCAAAGAGGACGCTATTCAACTTGAGTCAATCCAACCTTGTGACTGGTCAGATCATCATATTGTCTCCTTCCTTATCAATGAAAAAATTAAATTTAACTCAGTGCAACCCTATAAGCCCAAAGTCTGGAAAAGGGACATGAAGAAACTCAACCATAACTTCTTACCGCCTAACAGCTGCAATCTCCTACTTCCCCCGTCCGGCGCTACGGACGTTCAACTCCTGACTGACCACTATCTAAATGCTATGTCCACAATAATCAATGAGGCTGCACCCATGCAACTGAAAAGAGTCTCGTCCAAGATCTCCAACCCATGGTATGACGGGAGCCTCAATGAGGATAGACGGGCCATGCGAATGGCAGAGCGCACTTGGAGGTCAGCCCCCTCTGCACTGCACCTAAAAAGCCTGAAGAAACAGAGAAACGCCTACTTCAGGAAAATAAAACGCTCAAAAAGAGATTTCTTCAGCCTCCAGCTCGCCCAAGCAAAAAACCGCCCAAGGAAATTGTTTGAGTTAATCAGAACACAATCCAAAGAACAAACCCAGACAATCAGCACCATGGGCGTTACACCTTCCTGTGAAGACTTCTCTGCTTTCTTTAACCAAAAAACCGACAACATAAGAAGCGATCTCCTCAATGACGCAATCCTTTACTCCAACCCCCAACTCACAGCAGCGCCTGAACCAAAGAACAACGCTACATGGTTATCCTTTGGCACCTACTCCGAAGAAGAAATTGGCAGATTGCTCAGCACCCTGAAACCATCCAATCACCTCACTGACCCCCTTCCTGCAAACGCTGTAAAAGACTTTACCCCTTTGCTCTTCACACTATGGACTAAAATTATCAATAGCTCTCTTCAACAAGGATCCATCCCTGACGCCCTCAAAGTCGGACAAGTCACACCTCTACTAAAAAAACAACAGCAGACCCCACTGATCTAAACAACTACCGCCCTATTACAAATATTCCCACCCTCGCTAAACTGTTGGAAAAATGCGTACAGCTACAACTGACTAAACACATAGACAAGTTTGATCTCCTCAACGCTCATCAATCAGGCTTCCGTGCAGGGCACAGTACCGAAACAGCCATGACTCACATAGTTTACGACGCCCTCCAAATCCTAGACCAAAACGATACCTGCCTCCTCATCCTTCTGGATCTCTCCTCAGCATTCGACACAGTTAAACATGAGAACTTACTCGAACTGTTAAACACAAGAATGGGCATATCAGGGACTGTTCTCAAGTGGTTCACCTCCTTTCTACACAACCGCTCACAAAGATTCAAAAGTAACAACCTGATGTCCTCTACGGTACCTGTATCGCTAGGCTCCTCCCTCTCCCCAACACTGTTCAACCTAGTTATGGAACCTCTCACTACTTTGCTACAGTCATCCAATGTTCACTTTCACATGTATGCCGACGACACCCAAATCTATCTAAAAATACAATCCCCCAAGGACATCATGCTTCTGAACACCACGATCAGAAACACCCAATCCTGGCTTGCAGAGAATCACCTCAAACTCAATGCCCTGAAGACTGAGTTCCTCCTGATCTCACCTCCCGCAAAAATCTCTACGGCTCAAACATGGCTTAAGCACTTAACGGCTTTAAATGTACAACCTACCGTCGTAGACTCAGCAAAATCCTCAGGCATAACACTTGACACCAATCTCAACATGCAGCAGCACATCAGCAAGGCAACCAAAGGAGCGAACTTCCAAATCAATACCTTGAGAAAACTTAAAGCCTTCCTTCCAGCCAAAGACTTCCAAACTGCAGTACAATCTATAGTCATCCCGCACATCGAATACAGAAGCACCGCCCTCTGCGGGCTCCCCCTAACTACAACGGCACCCCTAAGAGCGTCCCTTAACGCTGCAGCGATACTCATCACTGGCTCAAAAAAACACTCGCATATTTCCCCTGACTTTAAATCCCTGAACTGGCTACCTTTTGAAGCCAGAATACATCTGAAAATCGCCTGCATGACTCACAAGGCTGTACACATAAACTCACCTGCCTACCTCACTCAAAAGCTGACAATCTCGGGTGGCTCTAGAACTACTAGAAGCACAAGCAATCTTCTGCTGAAGCCTCGAAGATTCAGGAAGGAAAAAAACCTATAAACGCTCCTTTTTAGGAATGGCACCCAGCAGGATCTGGAACTCACTCCCTCCTGAAACCAGGCTCATCTCCTCCAACAAACTGTTTAAGAAAGAAGTGAAAGCGATCCTCATGGCTAAATACACATGATCTATTATTCTGTAGTCCTCATGAACCCGCTCCGTAATACCTGCCTGACCCCTTGGTCTACTTGTACTACTTGTATTATGACTTATTTGATTGTATATGTTCCCTCCTTTGTATTTTGATATATTGTTGACGCACCTGTCTGACTTTGCACACGTACCTATAGCACCTCAACCATCCCTACTTTTGTACTACTGCACGCACCTACCTCAACTATGCCCACCTTTATGTTATCTCCAAAAACACTTGAAGCACGCTTAAACAAGTATATGCTTATTTTTGTACTTTTATATTATTGGCGCAACTGTTTGACTATGCACCTTGTACTGACACTACCTCACCTGTGATCTACCTCCTGTTTTTTGACCAACCTATATAACTATGCACCTTGTACCTAACTACCTCAACTATTACATTCTATTACTCCATCACCCCCGTGCCCTTGTAAAGCGCTCTGATATCTGCAAAGATCTTGTTCGCGCTATATAAAACTTTCAAAATAAATAAATAAAAATAAATGAGACAGTCTTCGCCTTAGGAAACTTAACAGAGGAACTTCAGATTACCAGAATTGTAATGCTCCAAAATCGTATGGTGTTAGATGTCATATTAGCCGATCGTGGGGGGTGTATGTCGCATTATCGGAAGTAGTTGTTGTGTATACGTGCCAGATAATTCACCTTCTGTATATGATGCAATATCTAAGTTACATAAGATAGCTGCTGAAATACATCCTGATAATGGTACTTGGACACTTTCGGGGTGGTTTTGGATATTACTTAGTACGTGGGGTTGGAAGTTGCTGACAATCCTATGTGTAATATTTGGGATATTATTCTTTCTATGTCTCTGTATTCAATGTGGCCCTATGTTGTGCTCTATGTGCCTTTCTGCCTGTATCCCGTCCAAACGAGCTATTGTAAAAAATGAACAAATGATTCCTAGAGAAGTAGCGAAAATAATGTCCATTGATATTGAGGATGAATACCCTGACTATGTCCATTATGAGGTAGCTTCAGCTGAACGCTAAAAGGGTCGTCTGTCGTAATTTGACGGTGATCGGGTTAGCGTTAAGCTTTGCTACACGAATTCCCCTTATATTGACTATGGTTGTGGGAAGCCATTTTGAACGTGCCGGCGGCCATTTTATATGAATGTGTCGCCTTGTGGCTAGCATGCCCGTTGTCCTTTTTCTGTACCACTGTCCACTCAAGTTTGCCCAGCAACAGGCTATTTTTAGTACTGGTCAATCCTGCACATGCGCAGTTGAGCCCTTTGTACCGTTGGACAGTCATCACTTAGGAATGTCCCTCCAAACTGACCAGTGATGTTGTAACTCCTCCCATGAGTTGGCTGTGTTCCTCAAATGACCATATCTGTACCTAAAACTCTGTCAATGTGTTCAGCCTACATTTTTATTACTGTAAAACTGTATAAAAGAGGTCTCGCACCGATGTTCGGGGTGATACTTCTTGCATTGCCGAAGGGTGCTGTAGGAATGTACCACCACCCCATGGGGTCTTAATAAACTTGTCTTTTGCATTTTCCAGTTTCCGTGCCAACATCTTTTCACAGTGTAGCGGGTTTTGCGGAATATGTAGGCCTGGAGAACCCAATACCACAAGGTGACATGAGAGCATGTCAAATACAATAGTCAGCACAGCCGGTAAGCAAGACAAAGTCAGAAACAGGCCTACACATCACTATATTAGGCCAAAATATACTGAGATGGTAGTGGGAAATGGTCATAATTGAGCCATTTATCCATAAAAATAGCTCAGTCACTACATTCCACCCATGACCATTGTCCAACACCATCAAACGTATATAAACATCAAACAGTATGAATATATGATGCTGTGGTTTGTCTGTGGCTTAAAATCAATAAAATATGTTTAAAAAAAAAAACATCAAACAGTATCTAAATTATTACTGGAATAATAAGAAACATAACTGATAGAATGGGCAAGAGCAGTTCTAGGGCGAAACATATTCAAAAGACTAGGCACACATTGAATGCAACAGCATAATGCAACTGAAAACAGATGACTAAAAAGTACACCACCCAAGATAGAACAAAGCATACCAAAATCAGGTAACCACCCGAGGAGCTAATCCCACAATCCTTTATCAAGGGTCTGTTGAACTTCAGATGACAATTATGCAAAGCAATAATATGAGACTGAATGGATTTAGAGTGGTCAGAAAGATTAAAGCAACATAATCCATCAGGGTCAGAACAGCATGTTTCAGTAGCAGGAAAATCAATAGCAACCTTATTCTGCAAAATAGGTTGTGGAACACCTCGCATATCAAGCAGGAAATCAGATAAAGCAATCAAGGTGTGGTTTACAGATTTAACCATAAGACAAGCCAGTCTACTAATAGCCCTAGCATTATAAATTGATAGATCAGGAATCCCTACAATTGAAGCAGCTAAACTAATAGGTTCAGACTTAGAAAACAGAATGACATAAGACCACGTCCAAGCCAATAGGCCAAAGTCATAATTCACCCAACTCAAATAACATTATACACTTAATCCTGCAGTATCCACCATGAAGCACATGTGTGCACCATCACCAATAATACTGCACCTCAACATCCCACACCTTCTATTCTTAGCAAGAATATTCTACTGAAAGACCGCAAGATTATAGAACAGAAGAGAAGTAGGCATATGCAAGACCATCCTACATTAAGGCTAGGATAACATAGCACTCTAAAATCAATACAAAATGGTGGTGATTGAGGGTCACCATAGGGCATCAGACCTCAAAAGTGGCTCAGTCAATACATTGCACCCCATGACCCTTGATCATCACCAGTCACATATATCAAAAACAAAATCTCTGAAATAAAGGCACAGCTATCGGTAAAGCACTGCATTGTTTAACTGCAAAAGTGGTGTTATTGCAAGGTAACTAGCAACTGGATATCATAACTGAAAATTAAAACTATCATTGGGGCACTGTATCTATTAACTGAAGGCAAAACCATTTAAAACTAAATTCCTAAAGTGAAAGACACAAAACTGCAGGCCATAATTGAAAGCATACCTACAAGGAAAAAACACATTTTAGAATCAAAAACACAGCTGCGAAAAAGCATATGTTGAATCAGCAACTCTCGTGCTGAAGTGGCTACACAGAAAACATATATTTCAAAATAAATCATGACTGTGTTGAAAGAACTACATCACATAACTGAAAAACATAGCAAAAAATATGATGATCACTGTAGAGCAAGCAAAGACTACATTATCTAAATTCATGTAAAAGCAATAACTCGGGTGCATAAAATAACTCTAGTAAATATCAGGATGCTTGTTGAATGAATCTTTTGAATGCTTCTAATGATTAAACTGGAAACACTACTGCTAAGGCAGCCAACCTAATATGGATTGTAAAGTTCAGTCTGTAGCTCAATAAATATCTACTCTAATTGCAGCAAAGCGCCTCTGTAAAAAAAATTCTTCTCTGTGAAAACGAAAAAACAAAAAAACAAAGCCTTCTCTTGTCAGATTTGAACTCCATGTTGGTCAAACAGTTCCCAGTTCCCTTCATCTTCACTTTTTACACAAGCAGTTCTCCTGTGTGAAAGGCTCACATGAAAAGACAGGCTCACGTGAAGAGAATCTTTCCACTTGTTTAAGCACGTTCTGTCGAATTGCTTGGAAGCAATCAGTCCATCTGTGCAGGTCACAGCTCTCCGACATCCATCTTCATCTGTATCTCCTCAACAAGGAAGAACCCCATCTGGTCTGGTCAGCCACGGATTATCAGCTCCCCATCAGCCACAGGTCACCAGCTTCCATCAGCCACAGGACATCACCTTCCACCGTCTGGCTCATCAGCTCCACCAGACTTGGGGGGTGGGGAGGGGGGGGGGGTAAAAGGAGGAGGGGGGTGAGGGGGGAGGAGGGAGGAGGAGGGCCCATGCATGCCAGAGAGGCATCACTCACACCCCTGCACCGCAATATTGCAATCTGAAATGATAAACAAGTATCACTTTTCTTGCAAAACAAAGAAAATTCAAAAGCACACCTTTTTATATATTTTTTTTTACATTTCTAAAAATACAATAATTTCATTTCTATTTGCAAAACTCTCCTCTACATCTTGGGAATTGTCTAAGAATACTACCCAAACTATTGCCTCCATGTTTTTTCTGATAAAATTGAACTTTTTCCTACACAGCCAGAAGGGTTGGGGCAGCTTGCTTCATTCTTTACTCGCTCCTTCTCTCCCCCCTCCTTCAGACGCTGCCCTCCCTTTACAAAAGCTCCGTGGACCAAAGCTGGTCCATTGCCAATCATAACAAGCAGAGACGTCTCTGCTCCCTGCACTCGCTCTAGCTAGCCCTCCCCCCACAAAGCCGTCTGAGAGAGAAAGGCTGTGGAATGCCATGTTATCTCACCAAGGTCAGAACAAACCAGCTAGAAATCAGTTCACATGCAATATTCTTTTCCCGACTGTGCAAATCTTTTCCAGTTAAATGCTCACAGCCCAAAACTGTGGAACTGTCCGTTCTTAGATGGATACACAAGACTAAAACCATACTGAACAGCCCACATTTAAATGCATGCACCTTCATATTTTTTTAAGGAAGCTCGTCACACAGTCTATAAACTCTTCTCTTGTCTCAGATGAAAAACGGTATATGGTCAAAATATCGATTCCAAAATATAGAATGGACAAAATATCGAATGGACAGAATATAGACATCAAAAATATCGTTTTTAAGGTCAGTACTGTAATATCGATTTTAAAAATATAGAAAGACAAAATATCGAAGTACATAATATAGGTTAATAAAAATATCGAATTTTTAATAATATCAATTTTTTTAAAGTGTTTTGTATGTTAGTATATGAGTGAAAAGTGTATATTTTTTTGTAATTTATTTGAAGTAATTAATTTTATGCTATTTAATTTTTGCGTAATTTAATTCTGTAGCGGGTTGTGGGTTTATAGGGGAATAGGGTGGGAAGTAATTTAATTATAATTAATTAAATATGTTAATTCATGTATTGGTATTTACTTTGAATAAATTGTTAATTAATTTTTAATTGGTAATTAAATAATTTTTAATTGGTAATTAATTAATTCTTAATTGATAATTATGTGAATAATATTAATTTATTTTCTGTAGCGGGTTGTGGGTTTATAGGGGATTAGGTTGGGAAGTAATTAAATTATAATTAATTAAATATGTACATTTATTTATTGGTATTTATTTTGAATAAATTAGTAATTAATTTTTAATTGGTAATTAATTAATTCTTGATTGATAATTAATTTTTATTAATTAATTAATTGATAATTATGTGAATAATATTAATTTATTTTCTGTAGCGGGTTGTGAGTTTATAGGGGAATAGGGTGGGAAGTAATTTAATTATAATTAATTAAATATGTTAATTTATTTATTGTTATTTATTTTGAATACATTTTTAATCAATTTTTAATTGGTAATTAATTGATTCTTAATTGGTAATTAATGTTTATTAATTGATTAATTGATAATTATGTGAATTATATTAATTTATTCTCAGTAAAGTGGGAATAGTAAAATTTACCCCTATGCTATCCAACGCTGGTTCTACTGTTGCACTCACTGGAGTGGGAATAGTAATTTTTACCCCTACGCTATCCAATGCTTTCCCTACTGTTGCACTCTCTGGAGTGGGAATAGTAATTTTTACCCCTACGCTGTCAAACGCCTTCCCTACTGTTGTACTCTCTGGAGTGGGAATAGTAATTTTTACCCCTACGCTATCCAACGCCTTCCCTACTGTTGCACTCTCCGGAGTGCGAATAGTAATTTTTACCCCTACGCTATCCAACGTTTTCCCTACTGTTGCACTCTCTGGAGTGGGAATAGTAATTTTTACCCCTACGCTATCCAACGCTTTCCCTACTGTTGCACTCTCTGGAGTGGGAATAGTAATTTTTACCCCTACGCTATCCAACGCTTTCCCTACTGTTGCACTCTCTGGAGTGGGAATAGTACATTTTACCCCTACGCTATCCAACGCTTTCCCTACTGTTGCACTCTCTGGAGTGGGAATAGTAATTTTTACCCCTACGCTATCCAACGTTTTCCCTACTGTTGCACTCTCTGGAGTGGGAATAGTAATTTTTACCCCTAACCTATCCAACGCTTTCCCTACTGTTGCACTCTCTGGAGTGGGAATAGTAATTTTTACCCCTACGCTATCCAATGCTTGCCCTACTGTTGCACTCTCTGGAGTGGGGATAGGTATTTTTACCCCTACGCTATCCAACCCCTTCCCTACTGTTGCACTCTCTGGAGTGGGGATAGGTATTTTTACCCCTACGCTATCCAACCCCTTCCCTACTGTTGCACTCTCTGGAGTGGGAATAGTAATTTTTACCCCTACGCTATACAACGCTTTCCCTACTGTTGCAATCTCTGGAGTGGGAATAGTAATTTTTAACCCTACGCTATCCAACGTTTTCCCTACTGTTGCACTCTCTGGAGTGGGAATAGTAATTTTTACCCCTACGCTATCCAATGCTTGCCCTACTGTTGCACTCTCTGGAGTGGGGATAGGTATTTTTACCCCTACGCTATCCAACCCCTTCCCTACTGTTGCACTCTCTGGAGTGGGAATAGTAATTTTTACCCCTACGCTATCCAACGCTTTCCCTACTGTTGCAATCTCTGGAGTGGGAATAGTAATTTTTAACCCTACGCTATCCAACGTTTTCCCTACTGTTGCACTCTCATGGAGTGGGAATAGTAATTTTTACCCCTACGCTATCCAACGCTTTCCCTACTGTTGCACTCTCTGGAGTGGGAATAGTAATTTTTACCCCTACGCTATTCAACGCTTTCCCTACTGTTGCACTCTCTGGAGTGGGAATAGCAATTTTTACCCCTACGCTGTCCAACGCTTTCCCTACTGTTGCACTCTCTGGAGTGGGAATAGTAATTTTTACCCCTATGCTATCCAACGCTTTCCCTACTGTTGCACTCTTTGGAGTGGGAATAGTAATTTTTACCCCTACGCAATCCAACGCTTTCCCTACTGTTGCACTTCCAGGAGTGGGAATAGTAATTTTTATACTCCTGCTATCCTACGGTAATAATATTGTGTATTTTTTATTAATATTATGTTAATATATATATATATATATATATATATATATATATACATATATATATATATATATATATATTTTTTTTTTCTTTTCACGAGTGCCGGTAGTGAAGAAGCACTGTCAGCGGGCGGTCCGAGCCGGGCACCGGCAGTCCCCAATTATAGACTTCACAAATCAGTTCAATACGAATTGATAGCCCGGACACCTTTTCTGTGCAATTATAATAGAGATTTATTGGCAACAACAACGCGTTTCGGCGGTTAAGCCTTGAGTGCATGTGAAAGAGCGGGGAAGGTCTCTAGGAATGATCTGCTCTACCCCACCAAGGAATCAGATACCACTAAGAATGTCAGGTTTATTACCACTTACTGTGGTCAAGCAACTGATATAAGAGACATATTCAACAAACACTGGCATGTACTGTTGAATGACGAACATCTTAAATCTGACCTTGCTAGTAATCCTCAGATTACATTCAGAAAGAGCAGATCTTTAAAAGATGAGCTAAGTCACAACCATGTCACACATACCAGGAACATTACCCCCTCAACCAGAATTGGTTTCAGATGTTGTAAAAAGTGCAAAGCATGCAGAGGGAGTGTCAACTGTGAGAAATTGGTGGTTCCAACAACAGGGAAGGAATTCCATATTCCATATAAGAAAATACCTGACCTGTGATACCACTTATTGTATATACATTTTGATATGTCCATGCAATAAGTGGTATGTAGGTAGTAGTAAACATACAGCCAAGAAAAGAATCTTGGAACACCTACGAGCCATTAGAAATAAAACCAAGACATACCCTGTAGCTCGCCATTTCCAGACACACCACTATAGTGATGAAACCAAACTTCGCATGGTGGTGATTGACAAAGTAGATCTGGGGGTGAGAGGGGGCAACTGTGAACTTTCTCTGAGAAAACTTGAATCGACCTATATCATTGATTTCGATTGTACTGTACCTTCGGGCCTCAATGTCAATGAAGAGTTAGCAATACATCTCCATTAAGCAATTTTTTAAGTGGCATGATAGCTTGTTAGCGCTGACTTTCAGTAATTTTAAATTTTCCTTTTTTTCAGGTATTTAGAAATTGTTGTGCAGACTATGTTTATTGTGTGTGAAGAACCCATCTTTTGAAGAGGCACTGGACTTATTTTATATCATGCCCACTGGGGCGAGGAGAACTGTGTCATTATCAATCATTCTCATTGCAACGCCCACTGGGGCGAGGAGGACTTCTTGATATTTATAGTTTGAAATCGCCCACTGGGGCGCTGTGCCTGTCATGTACTTTAATAATAGAACTGATATTGCTGGATATTCTTTTATTTTAAAGTTTACTAGCCTTGTTTTGGTTCTTCACAACCTATTTGTGTGTCATAATGTCGATCCAAACTGCCTCTAATGACATGCTAAGATGGCCGACACACTCACCGTGATTTTGGGTGAATCTGCACAACAGTCCTTTGTTTATGTTTTTCACTTGTTTGTGGATTTAAATGGCTTTGTTTGTGGCGAGACGGTAAGCGTGATCAAGGCTTAACCGCCGAAACGCTTTGTTGTTGCCAATAAATCTCTATTATAATTGCACAGAAAAGGTGTCCGGGCTATCAATTCGTATTGAACTGATTTGTGAAGTCTATAAATATATATATATATATATATATATATATATATATATATATATATATATATTTATATATATATATATATATATATATATATATATATATATATATATATATATATATATATATATATATTTTAACATATTTATTTATTTATTTATATGCTTATATAGCGCTGGATTCGCCGGATATATGATTGTATGTTTTTTTTTCAATAAGTTAAAATAATTATTTAATAATTTTGAGGTCATTTAAGTAATTTTAAGTATATTTTAGCTATTTATTTTAAATATTTTTTTAATTTTACATTATTTTTCAGAAATTCGATATTTTTACAAAGTATATATTTTTAAATGATATTTTGGGTTCGACATTTTGGTACTTACCTGTTTGAAGATAGGAATTCAATATTTTGGCTGTCGATATTTTGGCATCTATATGTTGGGTAGTCTATATTTTGTCCCTCGATATTTAGTCAGTGATCCACGAAAAACAGTTTTAACCTCTCCTGACCTCAAGCAAAACCTTGCATTCTGTGTTTAAATGCTCCACACTTCTGTCTAATTAATTCAAGCGAATTCTAAACTGTCATTTGTCTACAGCCTCATGAAAGACCAAATGAAAGTAAGCTAAACACTCAAGGACTATTGATAACAACAAAAAAAACATTGGCAACATTAAAAAGTCGCATGCCAAGTCTCATGGTACTTCTGTAACAATATCTGGGGCAGCATCAGTCAAAAGGGAAAAAGATATATATTTATTTTGCAACAGTCAATTGTCATGGGCCAGGAATTATCACATTTGCGCACCAGCTATATAAAACATTTTATTCTTGTGATTGATGTTACCAAATTTGCTTCTGTCCAGTTTTGCACAGACTACCTTCCTGTCTATATGGGCCATTTAATAACCAATGCATTCTCCGATATGGAGATCATATTTTCACCAACTCTGCTCTGTCCAGTATCTTTTAGCATGCAAAAGCAGAGTCATGGGAATTTGTTCAGCATCTGAATTTAAAAGTGACTTTTTTTTTTCCTGCATTTCACTGTAACTAAAAGGGGCACATTGATTTTGGGTAAAATAACAAAATACATTTTTAGTCTCTTGAATTAACCAGTCATAATAATTGTACACAGTTTGCTGTTGTTCACACTTAAAAAAGCGAAATATATTGTGCACTGTTATGTCTGCTTCATCTCCACAACCGGTGATCGTTAATTCTGAAACACTGGTCTGTTTACCTTCCTGCACATTCCTTTCTGACTGAAAACCCTCTTCAGAAGAATAAATTGAAACAGTCTGTGTAACTTGCAGCCTGACTAGATTTTCTGTAACATGTTTGACATCTTTTGAATCATGCACGTTTAATTCTGTTTTCAAAGGTATATTTTCACACTGGGCATCAATTAACATTTCCTTCAGCTCACTGCATTCTTTTTGCTTACGCTCAAATTGTGAATGCATAGTAAGCATCATATTTACCATAACCCCACTATCTCTGTCAGGAGGTGGCGATCGTGAACTCACGGAAGTTGCAGCAGTCGAGCAGAAGCAGCACGGAGGCAGTGGCAAGTAGCGAACGGGTGCCTAGAATCTAGAACCGCCCTGCCCTGCCCTGCCCGCCAAACGACCCACGTCCTAAACTACAGCCCGAGGCCGAGAAGCCGAGACGCCACACAGCACAGCAAAAGGGCAGCATCAGTTCTGCACCACGCACGCACAGACCTGCCTGTTTGATTGGAGCCGCAAGAGTGGTGAGGTCCGGTGAGGTGCGGCCCGCCCGAGGAGCGAGGAGCGAGTTCGCTGGACGCTCGCTGGACTTGCCTGCTGCCTTCCTCCCTTTCACCTGCCTCTCGGCTTGTCGGTGGGGTGAGCCGGCTTTCGGGCTTACCGGTGTGGGGAAAGCGCAGAGTGACGCGGGTGGGCAACGGCGTTTTGAGAGGTCGGTGGAGGAGAGATTCCCTGAACGTGGCTATGCCGCGAGTGTTGTCAGCGCAGCAAGAGATCTCCTGAACGCGGCTGTTTGTTGGCGCGGGAGGTCTTCTGAGCGCGACTGGCTGCGCCGCGAGTGTTTGTTGATGCGGCGGGATCCACAGGAGACTTCTTGAGCGCGGCTGTGCCGGGAGTGTCTGTGGACGCGGCAGGAGCCGCAAGAGACCTCGGCGGCGAAACAAGGTGGAACGGAGCGGCACGGCACGGCGGAGCAGCGGATCTTATAGGAGCTCACGGGCCCGCGGACTCAGCTCAGCCCAGCTAAGCGCGCCTGGCTGTGCGCGAGCCTGCCTATCTTCTCCCCCTGCTCTTTCCCGGGAAGCAAGGGAGAGAGGCGACACCCGCCCCAGCGAGAGAAGACGACTCCAAACTGAGAGTTAGAGCCAGAGAGCCAGTGAGCCGGAGAGTCGTCGAGCCGGGGAAGAGAGGTCAATCGCAGGAGAAGTTCCGAGCTCATCGGGGGGTCTATTCTCGCAAGGATCACCTCTTGAAGTATCCTCGGGTAACGCCATGAGGTCAGTAAGGGCCAGGGGGTCCCCGGAGCCAAAGCCAAAATCGAAGGCAAAAACGGGAAACGGGAAAGGAAAAAAGAAGAAAACAAACCCAAGCTCACCCACCGGCACGAAGCCGAATCTTACCACAACAGAGCAGGCATCGGAGCCGAATTACATCAAAACAGAGCAGGGATCACCAACGGCCTTGATCCAAGAGACCTCAGCAAGAGAACCACATACTGCAAAAAAGCTCCATCAACCCAAAATATACACAAAGTTTGAATTCTTAAAGGATGCGGTCTCAGCCATTTTTTCGAGCAACAAAAAACTGCATGGTTTGCAAACCCCACTGCTCCCCTTGTTACTGAGACCAATATGCTCACCACCACCATTGCTTGAAATAACCACAAGCCCCTCGTCCCTAGAAAACTCCACGGCAGACCCTCATCAACGTGGTACCTCAAAGTACAGGAACATCAGTACACCTCAGGAGACCTCAATCACAAGAGGAAAGCCCCACGACCCAACTTCCAATCTGCAATCATTACCCGCCTACTTAGCCGGCCAGGCTATATGCAGTCGGGGCAATGTCCTGCAGTCCCCTAAAGCCAATGCAAAAACTACTTCGGCACCAAAACTAGCCGATAAATTAGACAGCCGTCCAACCGAAAGGGCTTCCGGGGCCGGCCTACAGACATTAACACCGGCACTCGCCAAGGAAACACAACCTGGCCCGGCGCCGGGCATACAATCTATGAGCCACAGCACACCCATCAAGTCTCATTCAACGGCTGGATGTGCTCCACCACCACTCACAGATCCGGAAACCTATGGCTTAGCAACAAGCACCTCGGGCTGGGAGGCAGCAAGCCCTCACAACTCTGGCTGGAAATCTGAAGGCAGGGCAATAGTGTCATACCTTAATACACAAGAATGGGAAGACATGCTAGCAACCTATACACCAGATCACAAAGAGCCCCACTCCCTCGATCCATCTCTGGCAGTTAACAACATCAACAACTCCATTAACATCTCTAATGAAAATGAGCGGGGGAAGGAACACAACACCGGAACCTGGAACTCTCTGCTAAACACAATCCAGCTAGCAGTAGATGCCCTGCAATATCAACCGGAAAAAATGGAGTTACAACTTACCCTTCTTAATACACAGGCAGTTGTTACAGCCGGCATCGACGACAAGCTGGGCAACTTGAATAATCTGATAATGAGAGCACAAACAAGCACCTACCTGCGCTGCAATTGCAGCCAGGCAGTGGATAAATTAGCCACACTGCCCTCAATGTTAACCGACTTAATAGGTGATATAAGGAATCTACACAGAGGAAATGCAATAAAAGAAATGGGCCCTAATAAAACCGAAGAGGGAGACTCCAGGAGCAAAACATCCGGAACAAAGTCAATCGCCCATAATGCCCCTGCAAATGAGGAGACAACTCAGACGGGACTGGAGTTCCCGCAAAAACTTAACGCCAAACATTGGCATCAACAAAAAAGAAAAGGGCGCAATCAAAAACCTCAAATAGCTACAACAAAATACTTTTCTTTGGCCCAAATGAAAAACCTTCAGTTAACACAAATAATGCCCATTTTACAGATGGGGAAAGCCATGTGCCCAGCGGCTCCATCCAGCAGCAAAAATTAAACAGCAGCTTGCCGGACCAAGAAGGGCAATGGTCCTAAGATCCATCGGCAAGAGACCAAATTGAACAAACAGACGCACACAGAGATGAGGCAACAAGACCAAACCGCTTACACAGCCTAGCAGCACTAAGAACAAGCAAGAGTGGGCCTCTGAAGGCCAAGCGGGAGACCCAGCACCTTTAAATAAGGAGCCTCCTTTCCTAAGGAAAATACCCGATGAGACGACCAACCAAGAAACATCAATAACAGTCGCAAGCAAGCAACCACCCAGGTCAAACTCCAAGGAGGGGGTCAGGAAAAGAACCATTGGCTCAACGCTAAGCTCAAATCATGAAGATCTAATTAGAGAAACACCAATCACGACTATTCATTCTGTTCCTCACAGGTAAAATGGCCATTCGAAACGCGAACAATATTAAAGCAAACTATTTCAACCAAAGCAATAACACACACCGCCAACATGCCAGGCGAAGGTAATCACCTGGCATTTCATGAACCTCAACCATTATACATCAATAAAACAGCAGGCGGAAGGAAGCATACAATATTCAACAGAGATCTTGGTTTTTCACCCGGAATACACGTCACAAGGGCAGCAGGACCTGCTAAATCGTGGTAATATTCTTAGACTAATGGAATGTATTCCCAACCTGGGGTGGATAAGTACCAAGGACTTAATCTCTGTAGAATTTTTACCCGCTGCCAACCAAAACAGCCCGGAGGCGACCAAGACAACTTGGTCCACAAGTAATGTTGCAGATTCAATCTTAGCGGAAGCAGAGCAATTCAAGAACTGGGGCATTAATCTGGTCCCCTTTCAAAGACCAGCTTATCCCTCGCCACTCCTGAGGAGGATAAGACCAGAATCAGAGCCACAACAGGCAAATACCTCTAGTGTTCTCAGGGTGCCCTGGGAAGCTTGCCCAAAATAAGAGAGAGCAGCCCCTGGCAGCGATCAACAGAAAGGCCGACGGTGGCAGCTGGCTCCAAGCTAGTGTTCATAACAAGCAGGCAAAGCCCAGTTCTAAAGGACCATCAGACCCGTACTTTCACCACCACTAAGCCCTTGCGAGGAAGTCCGCCAAATAGGAACACACGCAGCCCCCGGGGATGGGCAGAAGCTAGTGTAAGGGGGGCACCACACCAAAATCGAGCACCAACAAGGGAAACATTGTCCCGAACTATCTTCATACGTCCTGAAGAGGCTTGACGCCACCAACAAATTAGAGATGGTAAAAGGGGAAGGGCACCAATTATAGGCATTTGTTCTTGGAACATAAACGGCCTAACCTCAAAAATGGATGACCCAGACTTCCAAAAGTATATCTCTCTCTTTGATATAATAATGCTGCAAGAAACCAGGCTTACAACTTCACAACATATCACGGGCTTCACTTGCTATTCAACAGCAGTGATCAGAACTAACAGATTTGGCCACCAGCCAGGAGGCTTGGCCACATACTTATCCACTACAACAATACCTTCGGCAGTCCTTCTGGACTCATCTACATCCACAACCTTAACAATAAAGATAAAATTACAGCTTGGGAATAAAGAAGAAGAGATATGCCTTGTCAACACATATGTCCACCCCAAACACAGAGTTAAAGACTCTATCAAAATCTCCAACCAATTGGTATGTCACTCAGATGGGAAAGCCACTCTTCCTCCTGACAGGGGACTTTAACCAAAACTTACTTGGCTCATCAGTAGAAGAAGAGGCTCTGGCTCTAAACAAAATCTACACTATACTATCACAAAGTGCAACTCTAAACAGGAGAAAGCATCAAAACAACTGTCTACTCCAAGACCTAGATCACTAAAACCTTTGGGCACTAAATGGAAGATTTATGACTGACTCTCCGCCAGTAGAAACCTTCTATTCATACACAGCCAGCTCCATCCTGGACTATACCTTTGTCAGTCTGGCATTATTTCCATACATCCTGGGGTTCAGAATGGGGGATAAGGGTGAAAGCGACCATCGTCCCCAGGAATGCCACATGACATCAAAGACGCCAACTGCAATTAGGCCAGACAAAATGCTTGGGGCGATTTATTCCATTAATCAAAAAAGGATCAAATGTACGCCAGCCAACTGAACTACTCTGGCCGAAACTGCCCTTCAACTATACAATACACAAAAACCAAATGCAGCTGGGCATATCTATCACTAGGAGCAATACACAGGATCACTGCTAAAAGAACTGACAACTAAGACCACCCTAAAAAGTAATTTCTACAAAGAGAGCAGCAAAACCAACTTAAAGAGAGGACCGAGATCACAATTGAGTATACAAAAAAGATCAGTAAACCTGATCTTACGGAAGCTAAGATCAGCCCCCAAAAACGTCTACCTAGGAGCTGCGCTGAAAAATCAAAGGGCAGAGCTTTATCGCACAAAATGGAATATAAAAAAAGACGCTGAAAATGAGGCCTGGGCAAAACTACTATACAACACCAAAATCAATAATAGTGCCCGCTTCTGGCAATCAGTGAACAGGATCCTGCGTCCACAGCATAAAGACCTAGGATCTCACATTGTGGAAGAGTCATGGATCAACTATGTCTCCAGCCACTTTAACGACCCTCCGAAACATGCAGGAGCACAAATAAGCACCAACACAGAGCCAGACTCCACAACGTTTATGCCGGTGCTATTGACTCAGAGAGAGCAAGGCCTATCCAAAAACAACTTAGACATATCAGCTTCTCAGCAGACAGCCTTAATAACAAAGCAGATTTGTAAGGGCAGGAGAGAAGGAGCTCCAGGACCCAACGGCATTCCGCCAGCCCTGTTTAAGGAAAAAAACACAGAATGGGCGACCATAATGCAACCGTTATTCACGGAAATTAGACTCCTAAATAGAATCCCAGAATCTTGGAGGGGGTCGACGATCGTCCCCATATACAAAAAAGGTGACAAAACGGACCCTAACAATTATCGCCTTGTAGCCCTCCTTGATAATGAGGCGAAATATTTCGCGGGAACCATCTTAGAGGAGATTGTGCTATGGGCGGAATCAAACCAGATCATACCACTGAACCAGACCGGCTTCCGGAAAAATACTGGAACAGCAACCAATATTCTGGCTATCTCACTAATTATTGATACAGCAAAAACCAAAAAACTGCAGCTGCACCTGTGCTACATCGATTTCAGTGCAGCATTAGACAACATCGAGAGAGGCAGACTTTGGGGGAAACTAGCACAATGGGGCATATCGCAGCCGATTCTAAACATGCTGAAGCTTCCCCATTCTGATACCTGGGTGCAGGTGAAGCTAGGAAGCGGCACCCATTTGTCATCCAAAGTTCGCATGACCAAAGGCCTCAAGCAAGGGTGCGTGCTTGCTCCAATCTTATTTAATCTGTTCATGGCGGATCTACCAAGCCTACTCAACACATGTAACTCCCACTCCCCGAGGATGGGAGGGAAAACTCTGAGTAACCTTTTGTACGCTGACGACGTCGTATTACTCAGTCACACTTACATCGGCGTGGCTCAATGGTTAGAGCGGCAGACCCTGATGCAGAAGTCTAGCCCGGGACCAGGGTTCAATTCCCCGCCTCGGCGGGTCTTGGGCTCAAAATTCCACGGACCTGATAATTCTCGCCTCGGTGCCTATTCCAATCAGTCCCACTCTGCAACTCTGGGCAATAGCATGCTTAATCTCCACAACGGCCCCCACAACGCTAAGGATGCCTGGCCTCCACCTTGGGGGTGCCCAGGAGTGGACGCCTCACAGGGAAAGCCAGGATGGATTCCACAGCGGTATTCGTACAAGCGCCTTGAGACCCTTGCGGGTGAGTAGTGCGCTATACAAGTATCAATTTACATTTTACATTTACAGCAGCTTCTGATCCAAATGCACAGTTACGCAACGGAAAACAACCTAAAAATAAACCTGAGCAAGACACGCACCATGTCAATTAACACCAACAATAAACAACAGAAGCTCTGGACCCTGGGCGGCCAAAAAATTGAACCAGCATGCGAGTACAAATACCTGGGAGTCACTTTTGACAGAGAAGGTACATTTGTACAGCAGAAGCAGGAAACAAGAAGGAGAGGGGCTCTGATCGCTGTTACGTTGAAAAATTTAGCCAATCAACTGTTGGGGCCAACTTTGACCCCTTACTTGAAAGTTATTCAGGCTAAGCTACTCCCCTCGATCTCCTACAGCAGCGAGGCACTACGAGGAAGAGATTCTAAGAACCTGGATACTATCCAGGTAAAAGCCTACAGAACAATGTTCTCGCTGCCGCCCTACACCTCGCCCGCCCAAATAAGGTTGGAGTTTGGCTTGCAAAAACAAGATCTTGCTAGACAGGGAGCCTACATCATTTGCTGCCATAAACTCTGCTCTGCCGCTACTGATGCACTAAATTCGCTGTTATGGCAAGACATACAAAGCAGGGAGGTATCTCAGGCAAGAACTTACCTGCATGCAGCATTGGGGGCCAGTAAACTGTCTGCGATTTGGGACATGCAACTCGGGCATAACCCGTTTAAAAAACTAGTCTGGAAAAACGTCAAATCTCTTTCCTTACTAGAGGACAAGGCCGCCTTTGCAAAAAGAAATCACGCATGGATGACCCTCAATTCGTACAAATCCCTGACACCACAATCATATTTTAGTCAGGGCTATCCAAAAGCCACAAAATTGAGGTTTCTGAAACACAGACTAGGGATTTTGCCCAGCAGAGAGCATCTTCCACCATGGCTCAGGAGTAACGGCTACGAAGCCTGCCCGCTCTGCAACCTAGAGAAGGGCAACATCCTCCACATGACCTGTCTCTGCGAAGAGCTTCGGCAAGCCCACCAACAGCTCTTAAAGGACCAGTTCAAGCAGATAGGGATTAGCACTAGAAGGCAAGCGGTGCTCGCCTGCTTGAATCCTGCAAATACTAAACTGAACGGCAGATATGTCAGGTTCCTTGCGATGATTGAGCAAAGACTGTTAAAACTTCCAAAATCGGCGATCATCGACACAGGCAACAAGTAGGCGGACATCAGGACACAAGGGAAAACGCTGCCCCGACCTCAGATGAATGCTCTTGGACAATTACACTGGGTATTTTACTGTATGCTTATTTTTAAAATGATTATAATGAACAAACCTTTTTATGACATTTTAAGACTTTTTTGTAAAACGTTTTTGCACTGGTTTTAATTAACTATGCATAATAAACTTTACCTTACCTTATCTACCTGTTTGAAATGTCATCCCACCTTTCAGGGTTATATTCTGAGATTTTACGTTGATGTTGAAACTGAATACATTTTAAATGCATCTATTAATAAATTAACACTTTAAAGGGATCCAGCCCGTTCTACCTAAAATAACAAGCTAATTACAACCCCTTTATACAAAACACATTTAAACACACAACAACATTCACTCAACCCAACACACTTAGCTCACTTATTAGCACACCATATGGGCTTTCCCATACAAATATATCAATTGATAGTTGGAAGTTGGCTTTCAATCTCTCTGAAAAACATAACTCAGTCCCCTTATAATCCACCCGTTGATTCCTGTGAGTCCCGACGCCAAGATGTAATTGCCGTTCAATCTCTCTGAAAAACATAATTCAGTCCCCTTATAATCCACCTGTTGATCCTGTGAGTCATGAAGCCAAGATGTAATTGCCCTTCAATCTCTCTGAAAAGCATAACTCAGTCCCCTTATAATCCACCCGTTGATCCTGCTTGTGACGCCAAGATGTAATGACCTGATAATTCTGCCAATCACCAGGGCATACTGACCCTATCCCCTCCTGGGACCCAAAAGGACACAACACTTCGCAATACTTACCCAAGAAAGGAATAATACTAATAATTACCTAGAATATATGGCTAGTGCTGAGGAGCTCGTAAACAGCAACAACAACGCAAGAACAATACCAGTGGCGACAGCAACGCAAACAACCCGGGACGACAACGTAAACAAGGGGCCACTCGGTAAAACAGCACAACACTGTGGACTGTATAAACAACGCATACTCCTCCTAACAATGCCTCGGGTGGAATATTTGTTATTATTGGGCTTCCCTGGATGAGAGCGGGACGTCTCTCTCTCAACAATTACATGCAGGAAGGGAAACTTACCATCCTTCCGGTGCTACAGCATTTGGGTCAGAAAGGCCCTGACCTCCCATCCCAAGGTACACAGACGAATAATTATATATTCTGGGGTTTCTTTATTACGCAATGATAGAAGGACAAAAGAAAGAAATCACTACTATACCATGATAGGCCTTCTATATGACTTACAGCACCAACTTCAAACTACCATATATGATCACTAAATGCAATCAGAATATCACATATGTATAGAACTTATAAGTATACAAATATATGGAACCTGAAAATAGGAGAAGATAGTTAGTTAAGAACAGCTAGAAAATAAGAGTTAGTGGAACACCTCACCAAGTTTCTACACATCCCATTTCCACTTCGCCAGAGGGGAGTCCATTTCTCCAGCCAAAACAGGATTCACTTGCCCAGTCCTGAAGACGATCTAAAAGGATGCGTCCAACGACTTTGTGTAGAATTAAGATCAAGACAGATTTCAAAATTAGGCAGAGCTCGCTTAACTACTTTGGCCGTTACCAACTCTTGATCTACTTTACCCCATTTTAGAGAGAAGCCATTGAGTATATCTAAATTCAAGGATTGTTGGTCCAAGAGACTCCAGTAATCTGTTTCCACCAAAAGGGTAGGAACACATATTGACACACTATTGGGAAAGTGATCGCTTATTGCATTAGTGATTGTCTCGAACTTTTGCATGGTTGGTGCAGTGCAATTAGAAGCAAGTATAAAATCAATTGTGCTTGTAAGCCCTCTCCCATTAAAAGTAGAGGAAAAAGGGACGGGGGGAATAGCCAGTTTATTTGCAAACCCTAAATCCATAGTAACCATTATCTCGTTCATACGATTACCCACGTTCGTATGCGTAAAATGCATTGAATTGTTCCCACCCTCGTCCTGAATGCCACAGTTGTTAGTGCTATTCTTTTTACACAGTGACAAATTAAAATCACAGCCCCAAATCAGTGCAAATGATTTATTAATATACTTTGAACGCAAGGCTTGCAATAAAAAGGAAACCTTATTTAAAACATCAATTAAATCGATTTGGTTCAGATTGTTATAAAAATTTACCACAAAATAGATGGACGCCTTATTTACAAATATCAAAAGTACCTGATAATTACTTTCTAGCCTGAAAAAACTTCTATTTTATTAACTGATAGGACATTTGATATATACATTATTAAGCCCCCTTTCAGCCTCCCCGAGGAAGATGGAATTGCCTCTGAGAAGTAAGTTGTATATCCCACCAGGTGGGCAGGGGTACAAAGCCATGTTTCCTGCAAACATATGATATTGTGTTTCCTTGCTAATGTTAACCAATTATCGTTTGTAATTTTAGAGAGTAGGCCGGCAACATTCCAAAAGACAATGTCCAACTTTGGCCCTTCATTTTGGAGTGGGAACTCATTTCCTGGGGCGAGTGCTCTCTGTTTAACATTGGGACTGACGAGCATCTTACCACTTCCCCCTTTTTGGGAGAAAGGACCAACAGCCATATTCATCAATCTCCCGTTTTGCGAGGCCCTAATAGCGAATTATAGCGATTCGCTATTAAGGACTCGCAAAACGGGATTCATGTAGGATTAGCAAAAATTATTGCGGTTCCTACTGATTCCTTATTTGCGATTAGCAAATTGCTAATCGCAAATAAGGAAAAACTCCCCATTCATTCCTATGGGCCAAAAGGCCCATAGGAATGAATGGGGAGTATTCCTTATTTGCGATTAGCAATTTACTAATCGCAAATAAGATTGCGATTTGAAGGGTGCCAGGGGTGTCCAAAGGACACCCTGTAGCACCCCTCAAATGCACATTTGAACAGGTGTTGCGCACACACATGTCCAGAGGACATGTGTGTGTGTAACATGCAAAAGAAAAAAATGCACTAAAGTGCTTTTTACTCTTTTTTCGCAATTTACCATGAAGTCAGATTTCGTGGTAAATTGCGACCAAATATTGCGAATTCGCAATTTCAAATAGGGTGATGAATTGGATTTAAGGAATCTCTATTAGAGATTCCTTAAATCCAATTCCTCGCAAATATGCGATTTCGCAAACAGCGATTTTTGCATTTGGGATGATGAATCCCAAATGCAAAAATCTCACTCGCAAATGGCCAGATTCTCAGAATCTGGCCATTTGCGAGCGCAATTCAGGTTGATGAATATGGCTCCAAATCGTCACACAATCTGGTCCGATCCCCACTATTTTTTGTACATTGAGTACGAAGAATAGCTGGTTCTAATCTGGCATGCGGTGGCTCAAGAGTTGTTGTTTCCCGTTGACTTAGGGGTACCATAGGACTCACTGCCGTTGATTCTACTACTACCACTGTAGCGGGAATTCGGTTCTCCTACAGAACTGTGCATAGAGACCTGGAACCTCGGTGAATTAGGATGGCCCAAAACTCACCTCAGTACCCAAAATCCCCTTAACGAGCTAGCTACAGTGTCTCATTGGTCATAAAAACTCCCAATGTTTTAGACAAACCAGAACATGAACTTAGATTACCTCAGGTATCGTGGAACACATGAACACTCTTTCGCTCTATAATCATTTAAAACCAGAACGTGGAGTAAATGAGGACCCGTGCATATTTGAAATATTTTTTTACTAATGCAAGGTTCTCAAACGCAGTATCTTATATAATACAAGCAAACATATTATAAGAAACGCGAACGGTGACAGCATACTAAGATGCTGAAATGAATAGGAATTAACAACACCTATTTCTCACCCTCCCTATTTAGCATAGTATTTTATATCTATGAAGGTCTCATTTGGGTTTTAGCAGGGCGGGCCCATACCTCAAAATCTCAGTGGCAGAGGATCACATCATCTTCCACCAGCTCTCTGCATGCGAAGCACCATCAAGTGTCTTTTTGTGTGCCCTTTGCAAAGCAATATAAAACCCGCTTAAAGCCAGATTTTGGCAGCAGCTGCATTTGGGTTATGTCTATGAAAGTGTGAAGATCAGACCTCACAATAACACTGTGTCGAGTTATCCTTGGAGTCTTCAGCACTCACTGTGGTGACAGTGTACCAAGCAAAACTGATATCAGAGAAATAACATATTATTCGCAAATAAATCACAACGCTCTTCTAGGTTGAAAGCTAAAATAACAATTATGTGTCATGTGCAAAAATGAAGCAAAGGAAAAATGCCGTTTAAACATTTAATAAGCTCATGCTAACTTAACACAGTATATAGAAAAGAAGTAGCTATATGACACCTCCCCCAATGATCCGAGCACGGTCAAAAATAAGGTAAGGTAAGACCAGAATAATGGCATAACATGAAAGCAGAGTTCAATAATAATGAGCTAAGGAAATTTCTGAAAAAGCAGATGCGATGGCCTTACAGCGGCTAAACTAAAAAGTTCTAAACTTTTCAATTCAAGGCTTACTTTCAGTCAAGTCAATAGGCCTGGAGTTCAAAAATCTGCAATCAGGAATGTGCCATTAGCAAAAGTTCCAAAGGCTTCTCAGGTTAGGACTGAATATGCAAAGTATGCAGCAACAGCCTCCAGCATGAAATCACTGTCATCATCCGAAAACAGTTCAGCCATCCAATTAATTAGTGGGAAAGAACATACGTGCGCCTCCAGCACTGGATCCTCTAGCATTATCAGAGGACAACTCGGTGGGTTCTCAAGGAAGCTCTGTGCCAAGAACTCACGCGCCGCTGCGAATATGTCCCAATGACCCATTAGTCCGTGCATCACTGCCAAGGCCATAATCCTTTTGCCAGAACAAATCAACTCGTGAGCAACTACGTGGCTCATCAGGTGATTAAAATCGACGTCAGGAGACACCATCTTGCAGAGACACAAATCATTGGCCCAGTCGAAATTGCAGCTCAGGCAATGAAACACAGGCTGGACACATGTGAAATAGGAAAATCGAAATTTAATCCAAATGCCGTGCTTAAAGTCGCAAGCGGCAGAGCGCCATAGTAATCAAGCATCCGGTTACGAAACAGTGGCAGGAGGGGCAGTGCGGCCTCTATCGCAGGACGGGCATCCATTTTTAATGAAACAAAATATCACCAGAACGCCTGCAGCCAACGCTAGCAAAACAGAGAAGCCACCGAACAGGCTTGAAAATATAGAATGAAAGAAAGCAGGGATGACTCGAAATATTTTCTCAAAGGAAGTCACAAGACCACTGCTAACTATTTTAAAAAAGTGTGCGAGGCCAGAAGTGGAGGAGGCATTAAAGATTTGATGAACCAGCTCACTGAAATGTAATGGCAAATCAGTATTTAAAAGCGCCTGCACCTCTGTGCAAGTGTTAGCTATGTGAAGGACGAATGTTTCTCGGGCCGAGCTCAGGGCCACCTCTTTTTGAGACAAAAGGGCTCTTATTCTACTCATACCATTGAACTCCGCTCTAAAGGTTGGGATGCGCAGCCAGATGGAAACCTCTGAATCTCCATGTGTAGGAGGATACAGAACGTTTTTGCAACAGACCATACGTTCTGATACTGTTACCACATAAGCGATACTGTCACGATCGCGGATGTCCGTGAACTACATTTCCCGGCATGCTCCGGGAAAAAACTACCGCTCCCGGCATCCTCCGCGCCGCGCCGCATTCTCGCGAGAAACCTCTTAAGGAGAATGGCGGCCGGGGAGCGGTGTCGGGTATTCCTATCCTGATGCAGTTCTCGATCTTGGATTTCTTGGTTCGGGTGCGGTAAGGGTGCTTGCACCGCTGTGCTTAGCGGTAGAACTCTGTTGCTATCTTTGTGGTTCCTGTTTTTGCTTTGTGATTCGGTACTAACTTCACTGGTTGTATTACCGGATTGTTGCTTTGGGTTTGCCTTGGATTTGTCTCGGTTGGCATTTTCGGCCAACGGTGGTGGTTCATTAGATGCTATCAGACATTGGATAGCCTCTCATGTGGTACTGGTTTTCTTTGCTGTAACATTGGGAGACTCCTTGGACCCAGCTAAGACGTATTAGTTGGTGTTAGGAACCTATGGATTTTCCAGAGGAGCTTTGTGTGTGATGATAAAACTGTGTGGAAAGGCCATTTGATATCCATTGCTTTAGGTGTAACAGTGTATTTGCCTCTTCTATTAACAGGGGTTCTGGAGGTGTGGGCTACACTCTTCCTCTGTGAGGTTTAGGGGAGTCAATACTTAGGTATGTTCATATATCAGGGATAGCTGGTTTTGTACATGAACGCTGGTTCTTCATGTCCACGTATATCACATATGTTCTTGTATTTTGTGCATTCCTTTAGTTACACCGTATCAACCCCTATGTTGCCTCTACACATCCACAAGGCTTTCTTCTTCTTTTACAGGTATCTAGTCTTATGTCTTTTGTTCTGTTTATGTCTTTCAGATCTCCCTCCCTGCTGTCCCCTTCTTTTCCTTCCCTGATCTTTCTTATTATCCCCTCGCTTAATCCTGTCAACGCTCTGTGCCATTACGGCTATCCAGGCATTGGCTCGATTTAGAGGTGGGCTTACCATTCAACAAAACGATCCTGAGGACTAACTCGTAACAGATACCTATATTTAACCCACAACATTCCTCGTTATTCAACAGTAATTAACTACCGTTCGCCAGTAAAGTGAACGTGGGAACTATTGCGGGAACCAGAGTACCTTTCAAAACACAGGCTAAATTCGGCCGGTCCTGGTTACAAGAACCGTGCAACTGGATGTGTCTGCATATCAATGAATGATCAGGTGACTCTGTGCATTCCTCCCCATTAAGATAAACTTCTTTCTCGTCTTTCATGCATCGATAAGTGAATGGGAGTGACCATGCTTCATGGAGAAATGAGCTACCCAGAGGTTTATATCTGCCTATCGCAATATATCGCATACAATTTGTACATTTGTACAAAGCAAAAGGTAATGTGATTAACCCATGGATAAGCCACGTTGCAGCAGTGGCTTCAGCTACAGAAAACGGTAAAGATTCCAACCTTTCAATGTGTAACATGGAAAAGGATGCATCACGCATTGAAAGCATGCACTGCTTTTCAGTCAGATTAAACGGGGCAAAGAGGGAGGACACGTTCATGTAATTCCAAGGCACCCGACCAGCCATAAGAGTCTGCAGGGTCCACGCAAATTGCATAATGGAACGTAACTGCTTTTGACCATGGTATAACACAGACACTTCATCAAGTACAATATCAACTACAGAAGACACAATATTATTCAGTGTGTAAATGCGTGTTGAAAGCATGTTAATACTGTTATCCACAACTGCAAGCACCTTTTCCAAATTAGCTTGATCAATTGCTCTAAGGCGCTTAGCAGCCTCAATTTGTGAAGTTTTCCAGATTTCATTGTAAATTGCATAAACCCATCTTTTAGATCTACCACTAGCTGGGCCTTTTATGAAATCATTTAAATCCACATCATCAGTCAGCTTGGAAAGATGTAGTTTAACTGCAGCCAACGTAGAATGTTTCAGCCAATTTTGACACAATTTGCCTACTGAGTAAGTGGTGACAGAATGGTCAGTATCAAAACGTGGATCAGGCCTGACTTGTGTAAAACCGGCAGCTAAACCCAGAAAGCGATGTTGGCACGAATCAGCGCTTCTGTGCCACATCAACCAACCCTTTGAATCCAAACTGGATATATTAAAGGATGAATTGTGCATCAGTGTTTGCAACTCTTGAATGGAAAACTGTGTAAAATTAGTCCAACCGGAATATTCTTCCAAATCAGGGATAGTAGGTGTATTTAATTTTTTAGAAGTAGCCAATCCAAAGCATGTTGTCTGGGAAATGGTAGAATTTAAAAACAACATATGATTTGGGATGAGACATGCACGGTGCAAAGCCTCAACACCTTGTACCTGCCAACATTTAGAACCCCAAACTGATTTAAGGTCAATGGTTTCCTTCCACAGATCATAGCCCTCTACAGCTAATTTGTCTAGAAAGGACTTCGAATACAACAATTTAGTATCGGTAAGTCTAACTTTGGACATGGACTTCTGTGTCATTTTAAAATAAAAGGACCCAGGACTTGATTGATTAAAGTCGGTAAAGTAAGTGTAATTTTTCAAAAATGTACTAGAGCTGCCTTGTAATGGTGCTGGACAATGTTCCCACTGTGTGTAATTTACAGTACCCCTTCTGGAACTCGTTTTGTGCAGATAATGATTGCCAAAATGTTGAAAGCAAAATAATTCAGCATAATTAGCAGATTCTAAATATAAATCTTCAGCATCAAAGGCAGCATAATATTTCAAATCAGAGAATAATGCTTCTACGGCCTGAATATCCCAATCATCAGAACGTATGTTTTGTTTCACCACATCCCCCATGTTTACCCTGAGCACATTAGGGACATTAACCACTTCAGTAGGGCCATGGATTTGAAATTTAACTGCATCCCATACAATCCCATCAAGAACAGGCCAAGCAGTGATGTTAACAAAACTCAAGTCTCTCTTCAGTCTGTGTGCAGAATGTGATGAGGAAAGGGGGGCCAAAGTTCCTTTTTTTAAAAATATTTTTATTGTTGGCAAATTCAAACCATAATACAAAAATATACAGAATAAGAAATATGAGATGATGTAGTATACATGAATTACAAGGTACATTCATAAATACATATAAACAAAGCTCTATCACAAAGAAAGATATACCTATTGAGAAAAAGAATACTAAAGAGAGAGAAGGTGAGATCACAATCACTTAGAGGCCCTATATCTGGTTTCCCCTTTCTTGATTATACCACCTAGTAATAGGTTCCCAAATCTGTGTTCCTATTGCTCTCATTTTTCTACCTCTAGTGGCATATATTGAAATCTCTTGTTTATATATTGCTATAAACCGACTAAGCCACATATTAAAGGAAGGGGGCTCTGTATCTTTCCACCTAGCTGCTAGAATTATCCGTAAGACGGCATATCCCAGAAATAGTACAGCTTGTTCTTCTCTATTGTGTTTCAAAGAGTCATCATGACCCAATAAGAGCAATGTTGTAGAATCATGTATCTGGTGACCAAAAATTTGGGTCCAAAATTCCAACATCATAGTTTTAATTGTGACCAATGTGGGGCATTCAGCAAACATGTGTAGGAGGTTTGCTGATGGTTGTTTGCATCTAGGACAGTTATCGTCATTCCTAAGCCCCCATGCAAACAATTTAGCTGGCGTAAAATATAAATTATAGATGATTCTATAATATTGAGCCTTTAAGTTAGATGCTATAAAAAGTCTTGATGAAAGAGCTAATGAGAAGTCTATATCCACATTAGGATTAGCTAGTTTTAAGGCCCAAGATTGTTCCGTGCGCTCTAGATCATCTGGGATATTGGCCAAAAGTAGCTGATATAGGGCCCCAATTCTGGTAGATTTTTTCCCTATAATGTCAAATAATGGGATATTATCTGAAAGAATTTTTGGTTTGGTATTGTAGATACTAGCTGATATTTGATAGAATTTTAAAAAGTCGTTCACGGGGACATTATATCTCGTTTGAAAAAACTCAAAAGAAAGTGGGGGATTATTACCAAAGAAATCTCCAATTGTTTTAATACCTAGGAGCTCCCATCTCTGAGATATACTATCATTAAGGATGTTAGGAAAGATTTTACATTGCCATAGCGGTGTATATTTTGTATAGGTGGGAAGCCTTAGATGTTTGCCAATAGCTTTCCAGACTGAAAGAGCATCTAAAACAGTCTTAAATTTATTTTTTTTGTAATAGGATGTTTCAACCTGCCTTAAAAAAAGTCCCTTATGTTTTTTACCTAGGCTGAGCTCATATATGGATGGTATATAGGGAATTATAAAGGTTGGGCCACCTGGTTTTGCGGTCAAAAGAGGATCCATGTATTGGAGTAATGATGCCCAAAAATATAATCTTAAATTAGGTAAAGCTAAGCCACCTCTACTTTGGGGAAGTGATAGAAGGGGAAGGGCCCGCCTTATTTTTCCGTAACTCCACATGAACTTTGCTATAAGGGAGTCTATAATCTTTATAGAGTGTGCTGCAGGTAATAGAGGGATTGCTCTAAACAAGTATAGGACACGCGGGAATACATTCATTTTAATGTAGTTGGCCCTACCTATAATTGAGAGGTGTAGACTGTCTACCCTTCTTAGATCGCTTTTAATTTTATCAATAAGGGGAGAATAATTAATATCGCAAATGTTACTTATCTCTGTTGAAAGTATTACACCTAAATAAGTGGCCTGATTAACCCTAAGAGCACTATCATACTGAGTGTTGCTAGTAGCCAATACCATAGTCTTATCTCTATTCAAAGAGTACCCTGAGTACTTCCCAAAAGCTTGAGTAATTGTCTCAATTTCATAGATTGCCTCAGACGGTTTAGTGGTTATTACGGCAATGTCATCCGCATATGCCATGACTTTGGTAGAAAAAGACCCTGTAAGTAATGGATGTATAGATGTTGAGGTTAGTAATTTTTGAATAAGGGGATCTATATAGAGTGCAAATAGAACCGGAGAGCATGGGCAGCCCTGCCTTGTACCCCTCTGAATCGTAATGACCTCCGACTCATTTCCTGCTATACAAATTTTTGCGGTGGGGTTGGCATAAATAGCTTTAATGGCACTGATAAAAGCATTTCCGAAATTTTTACTTTCCAGGATGTTCCAGAGAAATTGCCAAGATACTCGATCGAATGCCTTTTCGGCGTCGAGGAAGATCAACGACATCTCGCCCCCCGTGGCACCCATGATGTCAAGTAGGGTTATGGCTCTACGAGTATGGTCTGTAGTGCCTTTGCCGGGTATAAAGCCGTGTTGCCACGGGGAAACAAGCCGTTCGATGACTCCGCTCAGACGGTTAGCAAAAATTTTAGCGTATAGCTTTGAGTCGGAGTTAATCAGAGATATAGGCCTATATGAGGAAGGCAGATGGAGTGGTTTACCCTTCTTATGGAAAATTATAATATTTGTTTGTTTCCAAGATTCAGGGGGAATTGTGTGATATTGGACTCCCAGAAACAAATCCAGCAGAAAGGGAGTTATCTGGTTACCAAGGATTTTATATAAATCCAGTGGGATTTTATCTGGTCCAGCCGCCTTGCAATTGGCCATCTCGGCTAGTGCAATCTCCAACTCGATGATCGTAATCTCTCTGTCCAAATGAGTCTTATTTTCTTCATCGATATTTTGATGATTAATATGGTCTGGGAGCCAATTATTTAGGAATGTTGTAATTTCACTATCAGGATGTGAGATATCACTACTATAGAGTTTTTGATAGTATTTATGAAATGCTTTAACAATATCTTTGGGGGTAGTATACTCATTTCCCTCAAATTCAATCTTATTAATATTACTCAATGATTGCTTTTGTCGTGTGCGTAGTGCTAACTGCTTCCCCACATTTTCCCCTGATTCATATAATCTATCCTTATTGGCTTGATAGGTTTCCGCGGCTTTTTGAATTAACTTACTATTAATCTCATTTTTTAAGATCATTATTTTTTTTAAGATTTTCCCAGGATCGGCGGTGGGATCGGCTTGGCCTCTGCGAGACAAATTTAACTGGGAAGCGTGATGGGCCTCAAGATTAGACAACTCCTGCATCATTTCCAAATTGGATTGTTTTTCTAGCTTTCGCTTATTAGCAACAAATGAAATGGTCTCTCCTCTCAATGCTGCTTTAAAACAGTCCCATACTATAATACGGGGAGCACTGAACTGATTACAGTCAAAAAAAGACTGGGTCCATGATTTAATATACGCTATGTATTCTGGATTAACCAGTAGCCTCCTATCAAAGGTCCATTGTGTTATTGGTTTAGCTAAATTAACCGTATCAAAGGTAAAGGTCAATGCATTGTGATCGGATAAAGTTTTCGGTGATTTAATTACTTCTATAATATCCTTACGGTTAATGCTTGACATGATATAATCGATTCTAACATATTTGTTATGGGGGAAAGAGAAATATGTATAGCCATCCAAATTTGGCCCCCGGAGTAGACCCCAGACGTCAACCAGGTTGTGACTTTTCATCATCTGATCCAATGCTGTATATACCCTTGGTTTGCGCCCTTTATAATTTTGAGATAAAGAGTTCCCAGAGGACAGCCCTATGTCGATGTTAAAATCTCCACAAAAGATCAGGGAACCTGACCAAGAGGCCAATTCAATTTCGAGCTCTCGAAAAAGAGCAGGGTCATCTAAATTTGGACCATAGATTGCACAGATGGTGATATCCAGCTGAAGCTGAATTATAACCCATCTGCCATATTTATCGGCTGATTTACGAATTGGGGGGCCTATAATAGGTTTAGCGAAGATGGCTACCCCTCTAGTTTTGGATGTTTGAGATGTAGCTGCCATTAGGTTATAACCAGGTAGTTTAAGTAGATTCCTATCAGAATATGCAATATGTGTCTCTTGGAGACATAGTATATCAACAGGGTTTTGTTGTATTGATTGAAATAACTGAGCCCTTTTATCTTTATGATTGAGGCCTGCCACATTCCACGTACAAAGACTTATTCTCCCCATAAATTGATTTGAAAGGCTAGCCCGACAAGCTTTGAACACCCATTCTCCATAAAATAAATAATACAGTTTTGCTCTTCTTTCACATTTCTGTAGCTTTTACTCTTAATACAACAAAGTCTATGACCGAATTTGCCAATTTTTCTTTTTTGATTCCCCCCCTTCCCTCCCCCCCTCCTCAACCCCCTCCCCAAGGCCTTCCCCGAGGCCTTACCCCCCCCCCCCCACGAACTCCACCATATGAGGCATAACAGACTCTCACTAGAGTCTATAGTGATGGAGAGACACCCTGTGACCGTGCCTTATCATTAATTCTGTATACTTCAAATAACGCATGTGTAGGCTAGTGAAAAGGGTATGTAAAAAAAAAAAAAAAAAATGAGAAAAAAGGAAAACATGCAAAGCTATGAAAGAATAAACATCCTAGAGCCACGCAATTCCCAATAAGCCATGCGAAAAAACCCTTAAATGCTAGGAGAGAGATTCATTAAACCGATAATAGATTATACAGCATATTCTAGTCCTATTCTAAGCGATTTATCCGAAAAGCATTGGAGTTGGTGTTAACTTAGGAATTGCAAAACAAAGCGCACCATCCGGTGGCTTTACTGTAGTCAAAATGACCGATGCATTTTAGGGCTCTTAAGGAAAAAAAACATATTTACTCAAGAAAAAAAAAACTAGGTCAGGCTATCTAAAAAAGCCTTAGCTTTGATCTCGGAGGAAAAAATTTTTACCTGACCATTATACAACACCTTGAGTATGGCGGGATTGTTCAAATAGACCTTAGCTTTTTTGTCCAAAAAAGGTTTGATTAGCTGACGGAGGCGCCATCTCCGCTCCACAGTTGTGTGGCAGAAGTCCGGCCTGACAAAGTATGAGATGTCGCCTCGGATCCGATGGGCCTCCGGTCTTGCTTTCTCTGCAATGATTTGGCGTAGCAAAAAGTTACCAAAGTAGACGAGGATCGCCCTAGGATATTTGCTTTGCGAGTTGGTAGGCCGCAATGTAGAAGGGGTTCTGTGGACCCGTTGAACTTCCAGTTCCCAGTTCCATGAAGACAGCTCAGGAAAAGTATCTTTAAAGAGTTGAATCATAAAGGCGCGTGTATCATCTCCTTCACTTTTTTCCGGTATTCCCAGTACTCGAAGATTGTTGCGGCGCATACGATTTTCCATCTGTTCAAGCTTCCACCTTACGTCAGTCATCTCGGCGTCGTGGGCATCAACCTGTTCTTTCACCACAGTTGCTTCCGCCTCAATAACCACAATTCGATCTTCCATGTCTGACATTCTTGTATTGGATGCTGCTACTGTTTTTGAAAGTTTGCGTACCACCCCTTGTACCTTTTGTAGAGCTTGTTGTGCTTTCCGTCCATCCTTTGATGTTTGCTCTCTGTGTGATGCGATTGCCTGCAACACAGTGTCCATTACCGCAGTTAAGGTTGTGTTTTGTTCCTTTGAAGAAGAAGAAGCTCCATGAGAGCTGGAAGCTAATGCGGGGGTGCCTTCCCGGTGAGGGCCTGCTGGGATATGGTGGCTTCTCTTTTTTTTGATCACTGTGTGCTTTCCGGCTGAGGCTTCTCCCAGTAGCTCATCCACATCGCTATCTTGAGTGCTGGAACTGGAGCCGGTATGCAGGTCGGATAGAGAATCTAAATCAGAGTCTAAATCATGGTGCCACCCTGGGTCCTCACGACCTTCAGAAATAGTGTAAAATTCAAGAGGTTCCACATCTGTATCAGACGTGATTCCTGCTCCACCTTCGTAGTCAGGCCCAGGCAGTGTTAGGTCTTCAACATTTCCTTCCCCAGCTGGAGCAGAGATGCCTAGGGTTCCAGCAAATGTCTGCGTTGATGAGGGTGATATTAATTTGTCTTCCTCATTGACAGGATTTAACAATGTCAATTGAATTTCAGGCTGAGGAGCAGTGGATATATTTGTTGCGCCACTTACATCGCTTAAAACGTTTACATATGCTGCTGTGTTAGAGGTAGTTGCTGAAGGCTCAGCACGTATTGTTTCTGGCGCTTCTGGTGCATGAGGTTGTGGTTGTGCAATACTTATTGTGGTTTTTTCCGTTGTAGCTACCTCTACCATGGCACCCCCTGGCGTATCTGCTGTTACATTTGAGCGCTGCAGCGAGAGTGACGGTGCGGGCAGTGAAAGCGGGTCGGCTGTAGCTACGGGAGTAGCTAACTGTGTAGAGCTTGCTAAAGAGTCTAGATCCACTGGTAATTCAGACGCTGCAGCCACAGACACTATTGCCTCCGTTGACAAATCCGAGCCGGGGAGCGCTGTTGGAGTTACTGGCGGAGCTGCAATCAGCGCTCCGCTTGTTGCGTGATGTTTGGAGGGGGAGGGAGCAGCTCCAGCCGGCGTTTTACGGAGCAAGTCTACCACTGAAGGACCCGGCCCTGGAGTGTTAGTATTCTTTACTGTTCTCTGCTGTTTTGGGAGAAGTTGAAGCTGGGCTTGTCCCCCATCCGATCCGGCAGCTTCGTCCGTTAATGACCCGGCGCGTCTGGCAGCAAGTTTCTGGTCTCGTAGCGCTTGTTTGGCTGCACGAGTCTTCGAGGCAGCTGAGGCCGCCGCCGCTGCATTTTTTGGAGCCATCAGCGTCTTCGTATGGAAGTAGTCGGTGCCAGAAGTGCAGCAGGACTGTTGGTGGAGCCGAAAATAGAGTCTGAGCACCGTGAGGCCGATCGCAGACGCGATGAAATGAAGTTGTGAGCGTGGCTGCTTAGGTAAGTGCAATGAGTCTCCGGGTGGTTTAAGACAGGCGCCACTCATTATTCATCTTGCAGGGTAAGAAGTTATTGCTGGCTTAACGTCTTCTGCCCGAGTTATTCATGCAGTTCTTCGCAGTTGTACATCGCATTTTCACACGGAGTCTTCATAGGTATCACGGGATTCTAAACCTCTCCACTAGCCCATTCATTGACTCAGGCACGGGAGAGTGTCTCACAGCGGACTAGTGAGCCGCCGCCATCTTGCCCCCAGTCAGGGGGGCCAAAGTTCCATTAAGATGTCGAATGCATGTTCTCTCCTCGACATAATGTCCATCGATAAGTCGGAAAAAATAAAACACAAAACCAATTGACATAAAAAGGTAAATTGAAAAAAGTACCAGCCAAATATATGTCCAAGGGGGAATCAAAACATGTTTTTTAAATAAAGTGGCATAAATTGCAAAACGTGAGGGTTTTTTCGAATTTACTGAAACAGTGTCAAATGAGAATCTGGATTCTGTGGCCAAACGAGTTTGTAAATCAGGCATCGATAAGTCATTGGATAGACGTAATCTAGGTCCTCAATGTTATTGATCGGTAAAGTACTCAATAAAGGACTGGAAACAGCAGGCATCTCTAGGGCCACTTCTGGCACAGCATTAGAAGTAGTGGCCAAAACAGAATTTCTCACAATCGAAGGACAGGAGACAGCCGGTGTCATACTATGAAGAATCGGCCACCCTGTGTATCTTGACATTGTCAATTGAGATAAACCTGTTTTCCTTACGACCTGGAAGTGGTGGTAAAATTACTGTTCTTGTGCTCTTCACTCCAAGATCGGGAACCGGAGCTTGATAGGAAGGACCAAATTCTTTCTTGTTATAGATCTTCTCCCGAACCAGTTCTCCAACTTGGGGTAGCCAGCCAACTACCGGGATCTGCAACGCATCATCCAATGTGGAGGGCAAATGTTCCTTAGCAAGACTGTCTCTGGTCTTTTGTAGATCCTGTAAAACATTGCAATGTTCATCTACATCAAAGGCCGTGGCCTGGGCCACGCAGTCTAGACCGTCGAGGTCAGAGACATACATCATGATACCAAAGAGAATTTCGTACGGGGTCCGCCCACCCAGAGACCTTCTAGGGAGATTATTAAGAGCACACTGCACGCCATTGAGATGGGCCAACCAGTTTCTGCCAGTGCCTATAACTTGTGCTGTCAAAGATTGCTTTAAGTCACGGTTCATTCGTTCCACTACACTATTATCCTCAGGTCTGTATGGAGACGAAAACTTGACTTGGACCCCCAACGAAATCATAGCATCCTTATACGCCTTAGAGGCGAGAGCCTGACCCTGATCCGAATGGAAGGTACCACAGGCAAAAATCCCTACAAAGACACGCAAATCTCTTATGACAGTCCGTGAATCAGCGCTGCGATGCGGCCATACCCACACAAAGCGTGTGCATGAATCAACTGCTACTAAGATGTACTTATACGCAGTATCAGAAGAAAAAGGACCACAGTGATCCAAATAAACACAACCCAGTGGTTTATTAGATATGTACAACTGTGTCTGAGGCAGACGCGCAGCAGTTGAAGGTTTAATCTTCTGGCAAATGTCACATTGAAGGACATAATAGCGGGTCTGTTTGTACAGTCCCCGCCACCAGAAACGTTGTTGTAGCTGAGTTACAGTGGCCGAGACGCCTGCATGCGCAGACGCCACACCTTCATGCGCCGCTGTAATCAACGTAGCCCTGTGATCCAAGTTGGGAATCAGCCGTTCCCCAACATCAGGAATTTTCACATAAGGAACCTTGTCGGGACTTAAGTGGTATGTGTACTTCGAAGGGAATCCCGTAGGATATTTACCTCCCTTCTCAGTGTCAGCTACAGCCTCCAAGATATCATCCTCTATTTTACTTTTGGACCGTGTAACAGCTGCAACTAAATATTTTGATACTGCTGATTTCGCCGCTTCATCAGCAAGCGAGTTACCGACAGCGTGAACTCCAACACGCTGATAGCCAAGATTATGAATCACAAACACAAGTGGCAACTTCTCCTTAAGTTCCGCCACTCGGACCCAGATCATTTTATGTTTTATTGTGCTACCCTTGGAATCACGAAATTCATTCTGATGCCAAAAGAACAAGTTCTCATTGTAAGACTGGACACAGTAGTAAGAATCACTTACAATGAGAGTCGTCACACTGGGATCAGCGTATTCTAATGCAAGCATCAGAGCATGAAGCTCTGCCAATTGTGCGGTGCAGTCCCCTAGTGTCTGCGTGTTCACGACACTGAACTTGAACTCATCGTTCACCATGGAACCGACCACAATGGCGCATGCGGAAACGTAGGCACGTTTAGAGCCATGCGCAACCTGCGTCGAACCATCAGTGTAAATGATGGAATGGAAATCCTCCAAAGGCCGCATTGCTAAAGGAGCCGGATGAACAAATTCATACTGTAAATACTCCTGCGACCGTAACGAGGCATCAAAAATAAACATGACATCCTGGGACGTCAAGGATGCAGCCCATTGAATCCACCAAGGGTGCAAAGCTTTAGAATTTGGCACACTGGCTTTCGTAACTGCCTCCAAGGCAGGACATGGGGTAACAACCAGAATGTGTTTTCCCTGTGACAGAGCACGTTCCTTGAGAATTGCCATCTGCACAGCCATTAAAACTTTCTCCACAGTGGAAAATCGCATATCAGCCGAAGTGTACACGTGTGACTTGTAAGCAATAGGTACTGTGTCTCCTTCATTAAAAGTTAGGTACGTGAAACCTACCGTCCCAGGGATAATTCTTACCACCAGGTTGGTCTGGTTATCACGAGTATGTAAAAATTTTGAAGCGAGCAGATCAGCTTGCAAAGACTGCAGAATACCCAGCATGATTTGGAAAAAGATGGTTGTATCAAAGCATACAAAGGCTTGATACGCTGGGCATATTCCGGAATGTATGTCCTCCCGAAATTTAAGAAGCCCAGTAAAGATTGTAATTTTTTCAGTGTCGTCAGAGCGTGCAGCTGTGCGCATTTCTCCAGGAAGTGAGGAGCCAAACACTTACCTTCATTGTTGAGCTCATAGCCCAGAAACAATACTGTGTACTCTGCAATGTGCGATTTTGCAAAGTTGAATTTGTAACCCATATTTGCAAAGGTGCAAATTATTCTGTTTACTCGACACAGATGCTCCCAAAGTTCGTCGTCTGTGAGATATATGTCATCCACATAAGAACAAGCATCCGGGTCAATTCTCTCCAAAAGACAAACTATGCGAGCAGTAAAAATCCCAGGACTATTCTTATAGCCCATAGGTAAACGCCGAAATTGTTTTTTGACACCGCCACAAGTAAAGGAGGTCCATTGGGAACTCAGACCATCCAATCTGTGGGCATAAAAACCATTGGGAATGTCAAGCATGGTTTTAAACCGCTTACGCACAAGACTATTCACTAGTGCAGAGCCGTGCGTATTCTGTACTGCACAGTTACTGCAATGCGAGTTTAAATGCCAGTAATCCAACACCAAATGATATGAACCGTCTGGCTTGTTTACAGTAAAAAGAGGGTTATTCATCGGTGACACACAGGTTTCAATTAGACCTTGATATTTCAATTGTTCAAGGATTGCCGCGACGGAAGCTTTGGCTTCTCGTCGTAAGGGATATTGTGGTTGAGGCTGCGGCTGAGACCGTAAAGGAATCTCGTGGCTTGAGGACAATTTATCCCAACCACATTGATTGCAATACACAGCCAGTGCTAGAGCCAGAGCCCACTCTTCTGCAAAATGCAGCGCATCCTCCTTCGAGACTGTGTTCGCGAAACTGGGGAGGATTACCTCCTCCCCTCGCGGAGCTGCGAGAACAAAAGGTGGGGGCCAGTCAGCCTCCGAAAGCAAAATGTCATACGTAGACGAAAGATTTTCCCAAAATACCCCTTTAATGGTTCACTGTATGTCACCTTCGATCAACGGGACAATTTCAAAAAGTCTATCAGGGGGAGCAACTCTTGTATCAGCTGTTTCGATCACAACATAAATGTCAGTCGCTGTCACCTTCAGTAGTGGACGGAGGGCCTCCCTGACTATGGTAATCTCTGCCGCGCTGTCCAGCAAGGTCAGAGCCCACGTCAGATTCCGAAGCCGCGTTCTCACAATCAGTGGCATATCGATGCCCTGTTAAAGCCGCAACTTTCTTTTTAGCAAACTGCGGTCTCCTCGGTGTCGAGCCGTCCTGCTTTCCTGCACCGTCTTTCGGGCGGGGCTGGCCACATCCTTGTTGACCACCCCGATCCCTGCCGCCCCCTCCACCACTGGTCGTCGAGGTCGATGAGTCCTGAAAGGAACGAGGAGAGCGTTTGAAGGACTGGGTTCTTTTGGACCCAGCGGTGCCAGGGCACAACACCTGAAACCTTCGTGGGTAACCTGCTCCGGCGTACAAGTCACAGAGACACGGGACACTTCCTTCGGCGTCAAAGAGTCAAGGTTTATTTACTGCAGGGAACACAGAAGTCACAGGAAGTACATCGAGTGTAGTTCGGGGAGACTGCTTCAAATTGTATTTGTGGATCGCTCCTTTTATACAGTTTTTACCCATAGGATAACATGATACACAATAGTTTACAACCTGGTTCCCACAAGTCGCTCTCAGAGGGGTCGCTTAGATCACTTTGAAACACAGAAGGTCCGGAACATAAGTGCGGAAACATTTGGCGGTTCCCAACTGTAAAAACCCATCTTCCCACCATTAGCAAATTCCAATCAGCAGTAAAGGAGATCGAAATAAGAACGAAGACAGGTGCAGAGGAAGACGGAGACAGTAGGGAGATCGGAAAGGGTGTAAAAAGGGGAGGTATCGAGAAGCACGAGATACAGGCATCAAAGGGACGTGCCTAATGAGATGCACGGCTGAGACAATAAGCCCGTGCGGTAAGATGAGCCTCGAGCGGCGCCATCTGCCTTACAGTAGCATCCCCCTTGTCATAAAGACACTTACAAAGAACATGTGTCTTCCGCCATATCTTGGAAGTCCCAGGGTCGCGAAGCGGACAGCGTCCGCTCGCTGGCTACTTGAGGGCAAGAGACAAAATGGATGCCGTATCTAAGATGGAACCCGTGGGTACAGATAAAAACCCACATAACAAACGAACGGTTTAAGTTAGCACAGCGAAACTGCGCACACTTACTAAACTCGTCATTTGCGGTTCATAGATACTAGACTCGACCATATTCGTGTGAGTCGAAAACACCACTTACAATTGTCACGGAACCTCAGACGCTCCTTTTGCCCTCATGTAGGCAAGCACTAGTCGGAATCATACTCGATATTCATCAGACCATCAAGATGTCGTTGTAGCATAGCTCTGTCCAACCGAGTCCCCTTGGTAACAGATGGTTGTCTCATACACGTTGTAGCACAGAGGCCACATAAGGCAGGACCACACTGCACGCAAAGGCAACACGTGAACAGGAACACTACCACAACCCCGATGATCGTCAGAATCTTCCAACCCCAAGTCGACACCAGGCCCCAAAACCAACCAAGTAGCGTCCAATCCCCTACATCCACGTGTATGGATTCGGAGATCTTATGCAACTTCGAGATGGCTTGATAGACAGTAGGAGCATTATCTGGAATGAAAATGCAACAGCTCGAATGGATCACTTTACATACCCCACCGCGATCTGCTAAGACAACATCTAAAACCATACGGTTTTGTAATGTCATAAGTCTCTCCGCCTGAAGTTCTGTGGTGATATTACCAAGGGCACTGGCAGTAATATTAGCTGTCGATTCTACCACTCGAGTCAAATGTCTCAGGTTCCTACTATTAACCATAGGTCCCCGAAACGGGAGGAAACCCTTGAAAAAGTCTCCTGCCTCTTGACCGGCAGTATCCTCTTCGCTAATTACGCCTCGTACAACTCTAGTCTTATGATAATCGGCATCTACAGTAAACGTCGGAGGCAACAGATTTACAACGAAACATGATCCCATGAAGTCTGCGGGCAACCATGTGTATGCACGATCATGACAGATAAAGTATGTACCCTTCGCAGCCAGAAACACAGGGGACGGGGACATTGGCAGAACGTAACTTTCAGTGCAAGCACTTGCTCCAAGTGAGGCTTGCGAGCCACGACCCACAAGACAAAGATTACCAGTGTGGGGTACGACCCATATTGGAGACGAGCTTTTAAGCTGCTTTTCATTAATGAACATACTATATTCCCCTCTACTTAGGACCCTATAAGCTTGTACCTCTTCTTTAGGGATAAGAAAAGGATCATGGATCTCATCTTCCATATCCTCTATAGCCATCGATAGCAGCCTCTGATACGAGGTAGGACCAGAGTTGGGGGAACGTTGTTCTTGCGTGGGGTGGAAACCCAGTGCGCTTCGAAACATTGTTTGGAATGCTCGAGCTGACCCTTGGGAACTATACGGTAACACCAGATATGGAATTCCCTTACCCGTAGTATGTGGCATCAACCCACACACCCAACAGTTAGTAGTGTTAACCACTAACTGATGCTGATGGAGGAGCTGGATAAAGGAATTATTGCGGAATTCTACACGTCTAGCCTGTTCGTGTTCTGGTAACATATGAAAGGAATGAGGAGAAACAGTAGAAGTAAGGTTAGGGTAAGGAGTAGGAGTAGGAGTAGCAAGGAAAAAGTAAGACATAGTGTAATACACCCCACCCGCCAAAAATGCAGAAGCAGTTAAAAACAAAACAAACAATTGGGATACAAAACATTTCGTACGACTAAGTTTCTGCAGCTTGACTCTATATGCCTGAGCTCCTTCCAAATCATTCAGCTTCGAAAATGCCATTTCCCTACGACCGTCCGCAACGTTTCTTGACGCACTTCGTTCTGTGCAGCAATAGTCAATCCCCAGGAGTTCCTAGGAACCGACGGTCTTTAACCTAGCGTCAAGACCTACTGTCCAGAAGGAAGTACGCGCGCGGCCCTACGGCCCTCAATACACAATATGTATATATATTAGCACAATATTTCTCAGCTGTGGAAGGAAAAAGATACAAGGAAGAAGCTTAATATATATATATATATATACAAAACAATTTTCAATGATACGAATGTTCAAAGTTGATCATGGGAAACGAAGATATTGCAGTTATCAATTTCAGCAAAGCAAGAAAATTTTATTTGTCCTTAGTGTGAGATCGCAAAGAATATCGATGTTTCCCTGGACGTGTCTGCTCGTCGAACAAAGGATCTGTTGAAGAGACAGCGTCCTGCTGATCAGTTCGTTGATCTGGTCTTGAGTCTCTTGCTGACAAATGTTCAACAGTGGCTTTCTGCTGCGCTGAGGGTTCTCCAACAAGCTGTGCGTCGCTAAAAGGTACAAACGCCGGCAATGTTTCTGTTTCTGTTGACGCAATGCCTTTCCTTACCCACGGATCTGCCGGCAAAGGAATAGGGACTCGCTTACAATGGGTAGCATGTACCCAATTTTTCCGCCCCTCAAGACGAACGGCAGTCCTCGTGGCCAGGAGCACCTGGTAAGGTCCGGTGAATCGGGGGTCCAGATTGTTTTTTCGTGAGAAATTACGAGTAACCACCCAGTTCCCGGGCTGGAGCTGGTGGCCTGGACCCTCCGTCTGCGTCGGCAAGGCGTCGTAAACCTGTTGATGAATTAACCTCAGTTTAGCAGTCAAGTCATGTAAGTAATCAATCAACATCGGAAACTCAAGATCAGAGAATATTCCTGGCCTAGGAACCCCCCACACATTCGCAGGACGGCCGAACACTATTTCATAGGGACTAAGCCCTATTCGGGAGTGTACAGTCGCCCTAGTTGACAGTAATGCTAGAGGCAAAGCATCAGGCCACGAAAGTCCAGTCGTAGCTTGAATCTTCGCTAATTTTAGTTTAAGGGTGCCATTGTACCCTTCAACCAATCCAGCTGACTGAGGATGATTGGCGCTATGGAATTTCTGATTAATTCCAAGGCCCTTACACACACTCTTCATCACACTTCCAACAAACTCACTTCCGTTATCTGACCACACGACTCTAGGCATTCCATACCGAGGAAAGTATTCCTTCAGTAGGATTTTCGCAGTAGACAAAGCAGTATTGTCTTTGAGGGGATAGGCCTCAATCCATCGGGAGAATGCGCAAACCACAACCAAAACGTATTTCAGGTTATTGCATCGCTCCATATGGATGAAGTCCAATTGGATCACCTCAAAGGGATACGAAGGAGGAGCAAAACTGCCAGGGGGAGTTGGGGTTCCTTTGCCAGGATTGTACATTATACACACCATACAATTCTTCACCAAACGTTCTGCACACTTAGTAATTCCATCATTCTTCCACACATCAGCCAACAACTTGCAGATACCTTTCGCGCTAATATGTGCTAACCCATGTGCCATTTGCACAACGGCCAGTACATACGCATCAGGCAACATCCATCTTTTCTGATCCGACAAATCAATCCAGCAACCATTCACATCCAACCTTCCCGTACTTTCTTTCCACTTCATCTTTTCAGTGTCGGTGGCCTCATTCTGAATTGCTTTCACACTCTCTATGGTATTTTCACACATACTTGATTCTGTAGGCCACCTAACCGAACTCGTCACATACATTCGAGTGCTAAGGTTCCGGGCAGTCTCCTTAGCAATCTCATCTGCAAACGCATTACCACGACCAACATCATCCGTCACTTTACGATGCGCACTACACTTAACAATTGCAACTTGAGCAGGCAAAGTCAATGCATCCAAAAGATCGTTCACGAGCTGGCCATGCTGTATTTTCGTGCCATGCGACGTCAAGAAACCACGCTCTCTCCACAACCGTCCAAAACTATGCGCTACACCGAAAGCATACTGACTATCGGTGTACACATTCACACGTTTACCTTTTGCTAATACACATGCTCTAGTGAGAGCAATCAGCTCTGCAGCTTGGGCAGAATTCTGATTCAATCTCGCAGTCTCAACAACAGTATTCAATGTCACCACAGCATAAGCAGTAGTCACATCACCATTCGGCAACTTAAAACATGACCCATCCACATACAGGATGCCATCCGGATCTTCCAATGGGGTGTTTTTAAGGTCCACACGACCTTTTGTTTCCTCTTCTGTCCGCAAGTAACAGTCATGTTCTGCTACTTCATCTGACTCTGCACTAATTGGTAACAAAGTTGCCGGATTTAGGACATTACAACGTTTTATCTGAATGTGGCTTGCCAAGAGCGTCAATTCGTACCCAGATAACCTCGCACTCGTCAAGTGCTGAGTTTTCGTACGATTCAAAAGAGTATCGACTGCATGCGGAACCATCACCGTAAGCATATTATCCATGACCAATCCTGCTGATTGTCGGATGGAGACCGCAGCTGCCGCAGTTGCTCTCAAACAACTCGGCAATGCTCTAGCTACTGGGTCTAAGGTCGAGGAAAAATATGCGCATGGACGTTGCTTACCACCAAAAGGTTGCGTTAAGACGCTTAAAGCACAACCTTCCCTCTCGTGAACATATAACGTGAACGGTTTACTGTAATCAGGGGTACCTAACACAGGAGCCGAACACAATGAATCACGTAATTCAGAAAAACTTTTCTGACATTCTTCCGTCCATGGTAAAGGAGTTGAAACATCCTTGCACGTAAGAGCCACCAATGGTTTCGCTAGCAATGAAAAATTTGGAATCCACTGCCTGCAGTACGACGTGATACCTAGAAAGGCACGCACATCTCTTTGGGTTTGTGGCACAGCCATGCGCGCAATCGCTGCAATTCTCTCTGGGGTCAATCTCCTTCCCTCCTTTGACAATAAGTGACCTAGGTACGTTACTTCTTGACAACAATATTGGAGTTTAGAAGGTGACACCTTGTGATTTAACTCACAGAGATGTTGCAGCAACGACACTGTAGCGATTTTGCAAATGTCCTGAGTATCAGCAGCCACCAATAAGTCGTCGACGTATTGGATTAAAGCCGCACCAACCGGCAACCTAAACGCATCTAGTTGACCCTTCAAAGCTTGACTGTAAATCGATGGACTTTCACAGTAGCCCTGAGGAGCGCGTTTGAACCGGAAGCTACGTCCACCAAGAGAGAAACCGAAAAGGTCCCTGCTCTCTTCGGCAATCGGGATGCTGAAAAACGCATTTTTCAAATCAATCACCGAAAACCATGAAGCAGTAGCTGGAATCAGAGTCAGCAGCGCCGTGATGTCAGGCACAACAGGGAATTGAGGAACCACAATTTTATTTACCTCCCGTAAATCGATAACAAAACGATAAACAGGCGGTTTGGTAGGATCAGTACGTTTAAGAATTGGCAGTACAGGACTATTGCACACGTTTCCCCGAGTCTCTTCAATGACATCTTTCTCGATCAAATCATAGATGATTGCTAACAAAGCTCGTTCACCATCAAGGGAGATACGGTATTGGGGAATACGCGGCAATCGCACATTCGATTTCAACTGAACAACATAAGGGGAGATATCAAGTAGGCCCACATCATTTGGACCCGTCGCCCACAAAGACGCAGGAAGAGAATCCAATTCCGGTGGAAGCTTATCGAGAGACAAGTACATGGGAGAGACTACTCTCTCTCCGAACGTAAGCTGTACACCCGCAGGAGAACAATACAAAGTTGCATACAAACGTTTGAGCAAATCCAGACCCAAAAGATTCTCGCCACAACCAGTAGACAAAATCAATGGAGCTTCGAGCTCACGAGGCCCAATTTTAAGGGGCAAAGGGCGCGAAACTGGATTGCTAACGGGGGCGCCAGAGAATCCAACGGAAACATTTGTTAAGCCAGACAAAGGTGCGCCAGGGAGTTTCGAATGCATGATAGAACTTTTCGCTGCACCAGTGTCCAACAGAAAAGGCTCAACGACGCCCGATGTAGCAACTGCGACGTAAGGCCCTCTCTGATCAACCGGAACTGATACCACTCCCTCTCCTTGTCTTTGGCTGTCCTAGTAATTACTATCGTCAGTTCCCTGATCGACGTAATAATCGTCTACATTGTACTGCGCAGATCGTCCTTGCGATGATCCACGTTGATCGAAACAGTTATTAGAATTTGATGAATGGTCAGAGCGATCATTCTGAGCACCACGACCTCTACCACGTGATGCGTGCTGTGCACCACCACGGCCTCCTCTAGACGAATTACCACCACTACGGTCATTTAAAGCAGGACAATTGAATTTAATGTGTCCCTCCTGTCTACAATAAGCACATTGGTTGTACCCTAATGAAGATCTCTGGAAAGAAGAATCATTACGCGGCTGTGATCGATTCGATTGCGACTGTGATCTATTCTGCTGAGGCGCATTCTGATTAGAACGCGGCGGATATGCTTGTTGTAACAACACTTTAGTTTTCAGCTCTTTCGTTTTTTTATCGGCACGGTCATTTTCCTCTTTTGCTCTATTTTCGTAATATTGTGCCGTAGCCAATATCTGAGCTGAGGTAGAAACGGCCCACGCACTCTCTGAATTCTTTAATTTATTGCTCAAATCGGGCAACAAGTTCGACACGAATTTATCCACAAACAACCTCTGTCCACCCTCAGTACCCATGTCCTGTCCACTATGATCAATGAATGCTTCCTCAAACCTCGTAAAGAAATCGGAAACACTCTCATCTTTCTTCTGCTTACAGGCTGACAACTTATCCCAATTTACCCTCATAGCTGGCATAAGCGTTTTCATTAATGCAATGATTCGCTGAGGAAGAGCAGCAATCAGCTGATCAGGCTTTGCGCCACCAGCTTGCAACCCATCTGCCGCTACAATGGCCGCCCAAGTACCACCTAGTTCGTTTGCGTAATTCTCCTGACGAATCTTCGCCCATACCGGTTGCGGTACGACATTACCGAACAACATGTCGATATCGGCAAGATTCATTACCGTAGCATCCACAAGCTGCGATAATTCCTTATAATACCCCGCAGGATTTTTGCGAGGGTCAGGCAAAGATTGCTTCACCTGTAATACTTCCGATCTTTTCCATGGGAGGTGTATCCATACTCTCTGGAAAAATGGCGGAACCGGGGGGTTTGCCCCAGGATTACCTGGCATCCAAACTGGCGGAACTTCGCGCATAGGGTATTGGCCAGACTCGGTTTGTTTTTCAATGTCCTCAACGAACAATGCATGAGGAATAGGAGCGGGACGAAGAGATAGCAACCGCTCAACAGCACGCCGGACATTAGTATCTACTATCAGTCCAGTTGCGAACTGAAGCCGAAGTTCAGACAGGGCGGTCAGCACCTCATCAGGCGCATTAACCACTATCTGATCATGTAAGAACTTACACATCTCATCAAACACATATCTCTGAGTTGGTATGTTGAATTGATCAAACGTTTCGAGGACAACACGAGGTGGATTTCTAACAGGGTTTATCATCCAACCCATCGCCATATTGTATAGCGCAACACGTTCTCTATTACCAGGAAGCTGGCTACGTCTCTGAGGACCATCAGAACCAGCAGACCCAAAAACAGGTCCGAGCGACTGAAAGAAGTTTGTCGCAAGGGGAGAATCACGATTACGAGTAGAGGGAGAAGAATAAGACACAGGACTAACAAGAGAAGGAGTAGAGACGTTAGCAGCAACAGGGGTTAACAACACAGGAGCAGTAGCGGGAACAGGAGTATGTGGAAGCGGAGGAGCAGTAGGAATAGAAATAGGCAAAGGAGCAGGAACAGGCGGAAGAGCGGGTGCAGGTTGAGGAACTGGTGGAGGAATAACAGGTGGAAGAACAGGCACGGCAGGAACCACAGGAGCTGCGGTACCCTGTACGTACGGAGGTGGCGACTTCATAAGATAGGACATTAAAGAATCCTCAACTGCCTCTTCCTTCTTATCCGACTCCGTAGGCAAAACAGGATAGCATTTGTCTATGGACATACGCTGTAATCTCTCAAACACTTCCTTATCCTTATCCTCCTTATCACGCTGAAACTGCTCAGCTTTCTTCACTATAGTAGCAACAGTATCTCGCTGACTACGTTTATTTTGTCTGATCTCTTTCTGTCGGGCTTCTTTGCGCCAGAACCGAAAGGCATCAAACATGGCCGGCCTTGATTTACGTTCGAACAACTTTATTTCCAAATTATCTAAGATCGACGCTTCGAAGCTACCGTGAGGTGGCCAACGAAGATCGCCGTCTTTCTTTGTATATTTTATCCAATAATCGTTAAAAGCAATCGGGCCTAGCCCATGTTTGCTATATAAATCATAAGTAGGAGTTCCAACCGGAGGTATCGGACACGAGTCCTCCAGCAGGGAATCCGCACCACAAGGTCTAAAGCAACTGAACAAAGTACTGCGACCAGGCATCTTGCACACTAGCCGAGTTTCACAAACTTCAAGGGTTACGGGATTTCGGGATTTACCAAGTCCCAGCAAAGAACTAAACCCTCGGTTTTTGGCGGCTGCAGTCGTCAAACAAATACAACAACAACAAAGTACGCTAGCAAAGTGTCACCGACAAAAACACTCACACAGCGTGTACAACAAAGACACCCGCAAAAGTGTCTACAACAAAAACACTCGCTAAAGTGTTTACAACAAAGACACTCGCTAAAGTGTCTACAACCAAGAACTCTGGGAGCGACCCACAAATACTTAACTCAAAGATCAATGGCGTCCTCAGGAAGGCCCGTCAATCGTCTCGCTATACCAAGGTCTACGCCAGGCGCCAAAACAGGTCTACAGTCAGGGCAGCAGTCCGTCGCAGCCGTTAGGAGGCGGGAATCTTCGCGGGAAAAGTCTTCGGGCCACTTATTTCGACAACAGGATCGATGAAGCGGGGTGCACCTTCCCTCGGAGATTTCACACGAAGTTCCTCACGATCGTCGGGCTTGGACCGGTACCACTGATGCAGCCCCACGTTGGGCGCCAACTGAAGGACTGGGTTCTTTTGGACCCAGCGGTGCCAGGGCACAACACCTGAAACCTTCGTGGGTAACCTGCTCCGGCGTACAAGTCACAGAGACACGGGACACTTCCTTCGGCGTCAAAGAGTCAAGGTTTATTTACTGCAGGGAACACAGAAGTCACAGGAAGTACATCGAGTGTAGTTCGGGGAGACTGCTTCAAATTGTATTTGTGGATCGCTCCTTTTATACAGTTTTTACCCATAGGATAACATGATACACAATAGTTTACAACCTGGTTCCCACAAGTCGCTCTCAGAGGGGTCGCTTAGATCACTTTGAAACACAGAAGGTCCGGAACATAAGTGCGGAAACATTTGGCGGTTCCCAACTGTAAAAACCCATCTTCCCACCATTAGCAAATTCCAATCAGCAGTAAAGGAGATCGAAATAAGAACGAAGACAGGTGCAGAGGAAGACGGAGACAGTAGGGAGATCGGAAAGGGTGTAAAAAGGGGAGGTATCGAGAAGCACGAGATACAGGCATCAAAGGGACGTGCCTAATGAGATGCACGGCTGAGACAATAAGCCCGTGCGGTAAGATGAGCCTCGAGCGGCGCCATCTGCCTTACAGTAGCATCCCCCTTGTCATAAAGACACTTACAAAGAACATGTGTCTTCCGCCATATCTTGGAAGTCCCAGGGTCGCGAAGCGGACAGCGTCCGCTCGCTGGCTACTTGAGGGCAAGAGACAAAATGGATGCCGTATCTAAGATGGAACCCGTGGGTACAGATAAAAACCCACATAACAAACGAACGGTTTAAGTTAGCACAGCGAAACTGCGCACACTTACTAAACTCGTCATTTGCGGTTCATAGATACTAGACTCGACCATATTCGTGTGAGTCGAAAACACCACTTACAATTGTCACGGAACCTCACGTTGATCAGAAGCCTGAAATCGATCAGGAGTTTTAATCATCGCGCGATCGCGCAAGTCATAAACACGTTCTGTTTGCGCAGGCAACGGAGACGCAGGGCGTGAAACCTGTGTTTGTTGTTGTTGCTGTTGCTTCTGTCTTTTAGGGCAATTCTGTTTTTTGGACTTGGGCTGAACGTCTGTTTCCGAAGCTTGTCCCTGGGGCTGCTTCTTCTCTTTAACAGAAAAAGGCTTAAGCCCCTTACTATTGCGACCCACGGTTTTATAAGTCGCAACTATAATTCTCGCTAACTGTCGGGGCTTTTCGGCATCGGGAATAGCCGCCAAAGCATTAGCAACCTGAAAGTTCACTGCATCCCCCTTGACATTAGCAAGGACCAGATCGCAAACTACATCAAAGGTGCCACACAGGCGCATACCCAACTCAACCGCAGACTCCGGTCCATGATCATCTTGAACACGTTTAAGGACCGTAGGCAGCACAGACATAGACGGAGTGCCGTAGCACCTCGCATAGACCGCTGCAAAAGTCTTACCCCAGGTATCACAGTCAACGAGTTCAGGGGCCAAATCTTTCGGCAAACTAAGTGTCAGAATCCGGTGTTTTTCACCAGGAGTTGTATTAGGAAATACTGCTTCCAGCTGGTCGAATTTCTCGGCAAGCCCGAAAGGAAAATCATCCTTATCCTGGGGCTTCTTGCCCATCACAGCATTGACCATTACGGGACTGAGTTTCAAACCACCCTGTCCGGCCGGAAGCGCCGCACCCCCCGGGGGCCCACCCGGAAGATTACGGCCAATGTAGTGCACTAAGGCTCTAATCACGGCAATAGAGACCACATGTAGTCTACGAAGTTCACCTAGGTTACAATTGCCGTGAAGAGGATGAGGAGTAAATCCAGCCAAAACAGGCCAACTTGCGCCTGGAATGGACAAAGGACCTAACCTCGGAGCGATCAAAGAATGGGGTAGGGCGCCACCAAACCAAACTCGATGCTGCCAAACATCAATAGGAACTTCGGATCACTGAAATAATATCGAGGGACAAAATATCGACTTGCCAAAATATTGTGGTCAAAATTTCGACAGTCAAAATATCGAGTTTGTATCTACAAACAGGTAAGTACAAAAATATCGAGTACAAAATATCGTTTACAATAATATAGATGTAAAAAATATCGACTTTATTAAAAACAGTGTTAAATTAAATTAATAATACATTTTAATTACTAAAATATACTTAAAAATACTTACATTAAATTATAATAATTAAATAATAAATGAAAATAATAAAAATATTTTTTTACAATCTTATTTGTTAAAACATATATATATAGTAACATAATATAATTAAATAAGATACTATTATATTACCGTACAATACCAGAAGTGTAAAAAATACTATTCCCACTCCAAAGAGTATCGACGGTCACATTATCGATTAGCAAAAATATCGTTTAAAAACTGAAAACTGACCCTGAACCCTAAAATATACCCCTTTACCCAAAAACCCAAAACTGACCCTGAACCCTAAAAATACCCCTTTACCCAAAAACTAAAAACTGACCCTGAACCCTAAAAATACCCCTTTACCCAAAAACCCAAAACTGACCCTGAACCCTAAAAATACCCCTTTACCCTAAAACTGAAAACTGACCCTGAACCCTAAAAATGCCCCTTTACCCAGAAACTGAAAACTGACCCTGAACCCTAAAAATACCCCTTTACCCAAAAACTGAAAACTGACCCTGAACCCTAAAAATGCCCCTTTACTCAAAAACTAAAAACTGACCCTGAACCCTAAAAATACCCCTTTACCCTAAAATTGAAAACTGACCCAATACTCTAAAAATGCCCCTTTACCCAAAAACTGAAAACTGACCCTGAACCCTAAAAATACTCCTTTACCCAAAATTTATCAATATTATTTAATTACCAAATAATTATTAATTAACAATAACAATAAAGTAAATATATTTGCACATTAGCTGTAATTATTTTAATAATTAATATTATTTTTTCCCAATTAATTACTTAACAATAACACAAAATTATATATATTAAAATGTACTCTAATTAATGTAATTAACTAATTACAATTAATTAATTACCAATTAATTACTAATACAAAATATGTACAAAATTATATTAATTAATTAACTAATTATTATTAATTAATTATCAATTAATTATTAATTAAAAATATTTACAAACATATATTAATTGATTAATTATTATTAAATTACTTCCCACCCTATTCCCCTATAAACCCACAACCCGCTACAGAATTACATTACGCAATTATTATAAAAACAAAATTCATTTAATAAAATATTTTATAACATTAATACACACTTTTCACACATATTATTACATAAAAATACACTATAAAATATTATATATTATTAAAAATTCGATATTTTTGCTATCTATATTTTATACTGTCGATATTACTTCACTTACCTGAAAAACGATATTTTTGTAGTCGATATTATGTCCAGTCGATATTTTGTCCAGTCTATATTTAAAACTCGATATTATGTCCAGTCGATATTTTGGAGTCGATATTTTGTCTGTGCACCAGGAACTTCCTGTGCCCTGTACGGAGTATATTCATTCGGTACTACAGAGGGAGTGTATGTATGGAACACACCAGAATTAGCGTCCACCTCCGGAAATGTCACCCACAAATAAAACAGTTCGTATGGGTAAGCAGCATCCGCACTCACCACCATTATCACAGCCAAACCTTCCAAAGGTACATTGTAAATCCGCAAATGATCGCGCACAGCAATGCGACTATGCTGCGCAATGTCCACGGCAGCCATGACAGCACAGGAAATAAGAAAACCAAATAACCTTTGTAGCACAACTGGGTAGTAATTCAAGGAAACCGTTTTGATAAGAATCAAGCTTGAAAAGACCTATTTCACAAATAGGTAGGTTTGTTCCGACACCACCGTTTTCCGGAAATGACAGTGAAGGGGTTAAGGATTGAATGATATACTACTCGAGTGTCATGATATAAGACCACCAACGTATGGGCGCCATGTAGCGGGAATTCCATTCTCCTACAGAACTATGCATAGAGACTTGGAACCTCGGTGAATTAGGATGGCCCAAAACTTACCTCAGTACCCAAAATCCCCTTACCGAGCTAGCTACAGTGTCTCATTGGTCATAACAAACTCCCAATGTTTTAGACAAACCAGAACATGAACTTAGATTACCTCAGGTATCGTGGAACACATGAACACTCTTTCACTCTATAATCATTTCAAACCAGAACGTGGAGTAAATGAGGACACGTGCATATTTGAAATATTTATTTACTAATGCAAGGTTCTCAAATGCAGTATCTTATAAAATACAAGCAAACATATAAGAAACAAAGTTATCAGCATAGTTACTAGTCCATAGAAAGCGAACGGTGACAGCCTACTAAGATGCTGAAATGAATAGGAATTAACAACACCTATTTCTCACCCTCCCTATTTAGCATAGTATTTTATATCTATGAAGGCCTCATTTGGGTTTTAGCAGGGCGGGCCCACACCTCAAAATCTCAGTGGCAGAGGATCACATCATCTTCCACCAGCTCTCTGCATGCGAAGCACCATCAAGTGTGTTTTTGTGTGCCCTTTGCAAAGCAATATAAAACCCGCTTAAAGCCAGATTTTGGCAGCAGCTGCATTTGTGTTATGTCTATGAAGGTGCGAAGATCAGACCTCACAATAACACTGTGTCGAGTTATCCTTGGAGTCTTCAGCACTCACTGTGCAGACAGTGTACCAAGCAAAACTGATATCAGAGTAATAACATATTATTCGCAAATAAATCACAACGCTCTTCTAGGTTGAAAGCTAAAATAACAATTATGTGTCGTGTGCAAAAATGAAGCAAAGGAAAAATGGCGTTTAAACATTTAATAAGCTCATGCTAACTTAACACAGTACATAGAAAAGAAGTAGCTATATGACACCACGTCCAGTCACTCATTGTCATCTAGGCCTGACAAGGCAGTAAATCTATTATAAGTTGAGTTAGGTTGTAAAGGCCATTGAACCATGTGAGTCTTTCGCAAGTTTACAGGGGGATAGTTCGTTCTTTTTGGAGGATAACAAAAGCCCAATGGCAATATATTAATCCCAACAGCATTAACAGTATGGCTTGTCCCTAGGCTCAGAATTTCATTTACCAACCGGGGAGTGCCAAATGTCATGACTATACAGTCCGCCAACAAAACCTTGTCCCGCGGTCCCACCCATTTGACTCGTCTAACCATCTTGAAGTCTTCAAATAGTTGACTCTGCAGCCCTACCCTATTACTCAACCAATGTAACAATTTATTTTTAAGAGATATCCATGTTTCCTCATTGGGAGCTTGGTTGGATGGTACATTACCCAAGATGATGACATAAGGGGTGGCTTCTGGTGGAAGGTCCAAATGGGGATCTGTGGCCGGTTGGTCAGCGGGAAGAGAGGTGGAAGGATGAATTTGTTTTTATTGCTGAGAGGAAAGAGGCATTTGAACTTGAGATAGTATTACCTGTGCAATTGTATTAATGTTCGCGTTAGTCTGCCTTTGCATCGTGTGCGGTGTCCTTTTTTCTACTGCCTTGTTGTGTGTCTGCTCAATCGGAGCCGTGGGAATTACTAGAGGAACTATCCCCTTCGTTGTACCCCCCTCTCTTGTTGGGGAATGTGAGTTCCCTACGTGAGTGTTTAAAATCATGTTTGGACCCAGATCAGTTATTGGGGTTGCATTTATTGATTTGAATTTGCTATGTAATTTTTTTTCCATATTAGTCATTCTAGTTGACATCTGATCTAGCCTAACCCTTATGTACAACTCCAGTCTCTCCACTAAGGCTGTTAAATTCTGTATCTCAGATTGAGACTGGACAGTTATGCTACTAGATGAACTAGCTTTTTGTTTTGATTGAATTTTAGACTGGTCTACTCGTTTTTTCTTCGGGGGAGCACTTTTCTGTTGTTTTGGCAAGTGAGAAGAAGAGTGAACAACAACTAGAACCGAATCTTTGTGGGTACTTTGGCCACCGTTAGTTCTTGGTCTTGTTTTTTTGCCTTTTTTGGGGGGGTTGTGTAGGGGACTCACTGGCAATGGACTGTATATCATCAGCGTCCCGCGCCGCGGTAATTGGCGCCTGATTTTGTATACCTGAGGGCGGGTGGAGTGTCACTGGCCTCTCGCGAGACTGCGCTGCCCGCTGGGATGGGAAGTCCCAGGCAGCACGCGGGGCGAGGAAGGCGAGTCTCAGGGCCTCAAACAGCAATCCCCAGTCTCAGGCCCCCCACGCTGGTCAACAGAGATCCTGGCAAAAAAGGTATGGCAGCAATGTATCTCCTTCTAAACAGCGTCTAAATCCAGAGTCAAGGGGATGGCGGGCTGACAGCAATGGTGAGAGAGATCAGGTGGGGGTCACCACTGGGACAAGGTGCGGCAGCGATATATTGACGGGCAGTGAAGATAAGAATATAGGTTAGAGAATCAGCAACTCTGAAGACATTCCAACAATGGAGAGGCCGATACTTGGCCCTGGGAATTCCCAATTGCGTCCAGTGTTAATACCTGGAGCACCGACCCTGCACATCGTTTACATTTTCATTACTCAAGATCGTAGACCCTTGAACAGGGGCCGAACTTGGCTTCCTGAACTCCCTACAGTGCACCCATTGTACCTTTTGGAACGCCCCTTTCTGTAGCAATAATTCAGTATCGCAAGGAGACTCGCCTTATTTGAGCCCTGATGAAGTTCTCCAAGGGAGAACGAAACACTTTGGCTGAGTGTTATGTTCCCATTTCGTGAGAATTATTCAATTGGAAATAAAGACTTCTTTGAAACTTTATAATGATTCTCTGAACTTCACCCGTGCTTCATTTAGGATCCGACCCACAGAGGCATCACTTGACGGCTGGTGTCGGGGCTTGTTTTGCAGGATCTATACTAAATTTGAAACAAGCGTGAAGTGCAGAATTAACAGTCCACCGTTCAACTGTGTCTCTTGAAGATAAGAATACAATTTATTTAAAGAGAGTAATTGCCCCACCCCTCACTATCCATTCACTGTGGCACGAGGAGTATATTCTAGGGCCTCATTAAATCAGAAAGGTCTCTGTGAAGGCCAACCTCATCTATATCGAGTCACCCATTCACATAATTGTAGATCCAAAGTGGATTCCTCCTAGCGGTTCAGCGCACACACTGCCCCCATTCATCGACCTGCCTGCATCTGCACACCCGGATGTATGACGTTACAACGCATACTATTACAACTACCTACCGTTACAACGCGACCATTACAACGCATACCATTACAACGCATAGCGCTTTGAGGTGCTGGATAGTGGTAAGTATAATTTACTATTCTAACTCCAGTCCCCGTGGACCCTAGGGAAGGTGTTGGATAGTAAATTATACTTATTCCCTATCCTAGAGCGCCCCCCAGCGCAATGCGTTGTAATGGTATGCGTTGTAAAAGTCGCGTTGTAATGGTAGTGCGGAGTAAAAGATGCGTTGTAACGGGTGTATACCGCACACCCAACCCCACAGCCAAGTTCCAAAGTGGTCGGTGCAAAGGACCTGGGTGCGGAAGACTCTTGCAGACTTCAAGGGCCTAAAGACATCTCTCCCATGGGGTTGACATGGAAATGCCCTGTCTCTTCCACTTTGATCCGTGCTGCCACCAGTGCAAGTCCCTTGCAGCAGAGTGAGAGGACAGTGATAATTGTATCCAAGAGGGTTGCAATTTGAGTCCCCTACTGACCTTAATGATCTGTGTGTCATATCATTGCACAAGAGGTTGACGGATCACTGAAATAATATCGACTACCAAAATATCGACTACCCAAAATATCGAGGAAAAAATATCTACAACCAAAATATCGAGTTTGTATGTACAAACAGGTAAGTACAAAAATATCGAGTACAAAATATCGTTTACAAAAATATCGTTGTAAAAAATATCGACTTTACTAAAAACAATGTTTAATTACATTAATATAAAAATTTAATTACTAAAATATAATTAACAATACTTAAAATAACTTTTAATAATTAAATAATTAATGAAAGTAAAAAAATAATATTTTTTTAATCATATTTCTTAAAACATATATATATATAGTAACAAAATTTAATTAAATAATAGGCAATATTGTATATGTACCCCAAAAACCCAAAAATGACCCTGAACCCTAAAAATACCCCTTTACCCAAAAACTAAAAACTGACCCTGAACCCTAAAAATACCCCTTTACCCAAAAACTGAAAACTGACCCTGAACCCTAAAAATACCCCTTTACCCAAAAACTAAAAACTGACCCTGAACCCTAAAAATACCCCTTTACCCAAAAACTAAAAACTGACCCTGAACCCTAAAAATACCCCTTTACCCAAAAACTAAAAACTGACCCTGAACCCTAAAAATACCCCTTTACCCAAAAACTAAAAACTGACCCTGAACCCTAAAAATACCCCTTTACCCAAAAACTAAAAACTGACCCTGAACCCTAAAAATACCCCTTTACCCAAAAACTAAAAACTGACCCTGAAACCTAAAAATACCCCTTTACCCAAAAACTGAAAACTGACCCTGAACCCTAAAAATACCCCTTTACCCAAAAACTAAAAACTGACCCTGAACCCTAAAAATACCCCTTTACCCAAAAACTGAAAACTGACCCTGAACCCTAAAAATACCATATATTATTTAATTACAAATTAATTAATTATTACTACCAATTAATAAATTTACATATTTAATTAATTATAATTAAATTACTTCCCACCCTATTCCCCTATAAACCCACAACCCGCTACAGAAAATACATTATTTTAATTTACATAATTAGAAATTAATCAATTAAATTAAATTAATTACCAATTAAATTTTAAATAATTAACATATATTATTTAATTACCAATTAATTAATTATTACTACCAATTAATGATTTTACATATTTAATTAATTATAATTAAATTACTTCCCACCCTATTCCCCTATAAACCCACAACCCGCTACAGAATAAAATTACACAATAATTAAAAAAATCATTAATTAAAAATAATTATAAAATTAAATGACACTTTTCACACATATTATAACATAAAAACACTATAAATAATTAAATATTATTTTAAAAACTATATTTTTTACTATCTACATTATATACTTGGATATTTTCACTGTCTATATTACTTACAGTCGATATTACTTCACTTACCTTAAAAACGATATTTTGGCTGTCGATATTCTGTCTAGTCGATATTTTGTCCAAACGATATTTAAAACTCGATATTCTGTCCAAACGATATTTTGGAGTCGATATTATGTCTGTGCACCGAGGTTGACAGTGAGTCACAAAACCAATAGCAACATCTCATTATTCTAAAATTGTTAGGTGTACACACACATCTCTCAACCCCCTTTAATACTGAACCGTAACACTCTTGCCCTTCTGAACTAGATGTCGATACATAACTCTGCCAATTCCCTCAATTCCAACATGCAGAGACCTCTGGAAACCCAGCCCTGGCAGCTCTACCAGTGTATTAGAATCCTGACATAAGTACCTCTCCTAATCACGTGATTGAGCCATCACAAAAGCTGCAGATGGGTGTTAAACGTCTTTACCATGACCAAGTGGTATGCCGATTCAGTGCAAGCCCAATCTGGGTCATCCCGTCTTGGTTTTGCCGCTGTTGGTAAGAATGTTGTGTCTGTGTGTGGAGACACCGGTTTACAAAATGCTTTGGGCTGTTTACAGTGAGGGAACAGTGGCGGTCATCCTGTGCCAGGGGGCAGCAGTCTGAGCCCTAGATGTTCGGTTGGCTTGTTATCCAGAGAAGGAAGTGGCCAACAGACTTAAAGTGGGTTTCAGTGATGGTTTTACATTGATATATCAAGGCCCGAGGCAACCGCGTTGGTCAGCGCCAGACAGTGGCGAAGAATAAACTAAGGAAAGAAGTGGCGGAAGAATGGATTGCAGGCCCATTGTGGACTGGTCAATGCCACGTTTGATGGTGGCCCTTTTGGGGGTAGTTGCAAAGACGACCCCAGGAGAATATTGTTTAATTCACCATTTATGGTGGCCAGAGGGGGCATCAGTGAATGTCTGCATTGCTCAGAAAGATGCAACAGTGCAGTATGCTGCAGTGGTTGATACTGTTACCTTTGGGCAGGAAAGGCAAAATCTGACATTAAGTCGACATTTCACATAATGTCAGTTCATATAGTATAGTTTTCTTTGCTGAGGATGTAATTTGAATTGGCAATATATGTAGACAGAGATTTGTCCATAGGATGTGCACCTTCTTACAATGGGGTTTGTCAAGAAGAACTGGTCGCAAACTGATTTCACGTTATCTGGATGAATTATTGTTTGTTGGGAAGGGAGGTTCAGGTAATGGCTAGCAGCAGAAAAGGCAGAGGGCCGAGTACTGCATTGATTTTTTTTAGAACTATTACAAAGAAGATGCAGGCGAGGTTGCAAGGAGACAAAGTGCAAGAGATTGTTTTATTGGTAGAAGAGGTTTGCAAAGAGCGGAAACTGGTGCTCCATTAGGCTAAATGTTTGTTGGAGCCTCTCAGTTTTGCATGCAGAGTGATCAGGGTTGGCAGAATGTTTTGTACAAGGTTGGGCTTTGCCATGTCAGGGGTGGATTTACCGCACCATAGAGGGTGAATGACAGTTACTCTGCGGGCAGATCTGCCTGTAAGCCAGCATGTTGTTTAGAATTAAAAGTAAGCATGTTTTTGCATAGGACGAGACAAATTGACATGCACAGTTTTTTTCTGAAAAAAAAGCCCTTGGTTGTGGCTTGTTCTGGGATAGCTGGCGGTGTGCAGAACAATTACTTTTTGACTGGCTGTTACTTTGGTGGTGTGTGTAGTGTGGATGATGATCAGAGGAGTAACATTCAACGTGGTTTGCAAATCAGTGCTTTAGTTGTTTAACAGAATTTGAAGGACTTGGGGGTTTTGCGGCTCTGGCGGAAGGTTATGTAGGGTTGTCTGCAGGGTTGTCTGCATTTCAATTTTGATTTTAGAGCAAAGCATGTCCCTGAAATGAGCAATACAAATAGGGGCCCCCTGGGGTAAATGTAGCGCAGACAAGCAGGGGAAAGTTAAGATCCAAATTCAAAAGAAAGAAGTCTGCCCTATATATTTCAATTTTGAGAGCCTTTAAATTGAAATATATAGGGCAGACTTCTTTCTTTTGAATTTGGACCTGAAATGAGCAATGGCATTGCTGACACTTTATCTTGTTTGCAGTGGAAGAGTTTTTAAAGTTTGGCTCTAGTAGAAGAAGAGATGACTGGGGCAATGAGCATGCTGGAACTTGTCGAACAAACTGTATCAGTAACTACTAGATGACACTACTACCAGGCTTGGTGGGTGTTTAAATATGGTCGAGGTAGGAAGAAAGAGGGTGATAAAGATCTAACAAGGACGTTATACATTTTCGATTATCGTAGATTGGCAGGGACTTATCAGCTGTTACCATTGCTGGGAACCAGGGAGGTTTGTCATTCGTGTTGAAGTTAGGGATATGACCCGTTAGCTGGGGAACTGGTGAGGCGAGTACTAGCGGGTTGGTCAAAAGGGAATGGAAGGAAATCTAAGTTATGGAACCGATTTCATTTCACTTGTTGATAAGGTTACTCTGGGTGTTGGGGTTTTACTGTTATGAGGATTTTGAAGTTGAAATATTTTAGTCTTTACCTATTATGGATGTTTTTATGGTCTGGATTGTTGGGCTATTATTATAAAATTATTTGATAAGTAAAGCTCCCCCCCTCCCTCAAGCGCCTTGAGACCCTCTGGGTGAGTAGTGCGCTATACAAATTTAAACTTGACTTGACTTGACTTGGCTCAGGGAACAGACCAGGTGTAAAAAGACAAGCGGTGGGGATGGAAGATATGTTTTTGAAAATATTGATTAGGCGTTACAAAACAGATCAGAGAGGGCTAAGGATGGGTTGTGTTAAAGACTGGGCTTGTGACAGAGGCAGGTAGACTTTTGACAATTTGTACAATTTCCAGATGTGTTTAGGAGATGAGGTTGTTTACTCTACTGATGGTGAGAGAGTGACTGGGGCAAATCTTTTGGGAATATTGATAAAATCACTGGTTGACTCGAGATTGAATGTAGGGGGCTTTGGCATGCGTTGTTTTCAGACTGGTGCTGTACCTGATGCGTCAAGGTTGGGACCTCAGACTGAGGACATAAAGAGGATTGGGAGATGACAGTCCAGGTGTTGTTAGAGGTACATACGAGGTTAGGACTTCAGACTGAGGACATAAAGGGGATTGAGAGATGACGGTCCATGTGTTGTGCAAAGTACATACGAGGGAGTAGGGCTATCTGGTTTTTCAGGCATGGTGGGTTTTGGTGATATCATTTTTAGGTCTCGCCTAGGGAGTGCACATGCGTTGCTCTAGGAGATGACCTTTAGAAATTGTTCAGCTCTTTTCAAGCACTCATGCTTGTGCTGGCATCCACCTTGCGGGAGCGAGCAGCGGCGCACATGCTAATTGAAAACAGATGACCTGCTCGCTCTCGTGGATACCAGCACAAGCACGAGTTCTTGGCTAGGCTTGTTTTCTCTTGGTGATGGTTTGTTAAAGAAGGCTGCCTTTGAACATTGCAGTGAGCCTTTGTTGTAGATGAAATGTGCACAAATCGCTTTTACATTTTGCAGTATGTCTATGTTTGTTTTACCCCTCCGCAATCCAGCGCTTTCCCTACTGTTGCATTCATTGGAGTGGGAATAGTAATTTTTACCCCTACGCTATCCAGCGTTTTCCCTACTGTTGCACTCACTGGAGTGAAAATAGTAAATTGTACCCCTAAGCTATCCAGTACTTTCCCTACTGTTGCACTCACTGGAGTGGGAATAGTAAATTTACATCTACGCTATCCAGCGTTTGCCTACTGTTGCACTCACTGGAGTGGGAATAGTATTTTTTACCCCTACTCTATCCAGCGCTTTCCCTACTGTTGCACCCACTGGAGTGGGAATAGTAATTTTACCCCTAGGCTATCCAGCACTTTCCCTACTTGTTGCACTCACTGGAGTGGGAATAGTAATTTTTACCCTCCCGCTATCCAATGTTTTAACTATTAATGTTTTTATTTTGTTACTAGCAGCCGGTCCCGACGTTGTTCGGGTATGAATTGCTGCCGGCCAGTAGTATATTGTTTTGTAGGATTTCGTTTTGATAGCATTTCTTATGTGACAGGCCTGTGAAACGCTCTGATTCACAGTCACTGCTGATGCACTTAAGAGTGCGCGTTCAGTAGTGTGTGAACTCGAGTTTCTCTACTTTATTTTTCCTTGCAATATTATATATTGCGCGAACTCGACAACATGGCATGAGCACAATTTACATTACAGAAGAACACATTCATTTGTGGTAGGCACGGGGAGACAAAGCGATTTGCCTGAAATCACATGATGTTGATCTGATGCCGAGATTCGAACGTAGCTCCCCAGCTCCAAAGTTCGCAATTCTAGAACTTGTGGCAGGAGGTGTGTCTAAAAGTGTATGTCGGTTCTGGCCATCAATGAGAGAGACCTGTACATTTTTCAAATCGGTGGTGAAAAAATGTGAGTATGTTACTGGAGATGTGGGCCGCCGTGCCACCAATGTACTTACCGAAGAAAGGTAAACACCGATTATTACGCAACTTTCTTTCCGCATACCATCACTCCACATACTTTCATTACGAAAGTACCATGACTCCGCAATGTCATTATAACGCATGGCATTACATTTTATATGCTTTTACCACGCATACATTTACAACGAAATTTGTTGTAAATGCATGAATGGTAAAAGCAGGTTTTTTTATATTTGGATAAGGTAAGTATGGGTATAGGGGTATGTGTTTTGGGGTACTGAGGTATATCTTTTGGGGTGTTTGGGTATTTTAAGGGTTCAGATATAGTTTTTGGTTATGGGGTACAGGGATAGTTTTAGGGTTTAGGGATAGGTATAGGTTTTGGGGTACAGGGGTATTTTTAGGGTTCAGGGCTAGGTTTGAGTTTTGTGGTATAGGGGTATTTTTAGGGTTCAGGGGTAGGTTTGGGTTTTGGGGTACAGGGGTATTTTAGGGTTCAGGGGTAGGTTTAGGTTTTGGGGTACAGGGTTATTTTTATGGTTGAGGGCTAGGTTTGGGTTTTGGGGTACAGGGGTATTTTTAGGGTTCAGGGGTAGGTTTGGGTTTTGGGCTACAGGGGTATTTTAAGGGTTCAGGGCTAGGTTTGGGTTTTGGGGTACAGGGGTATTTTTGGGTTCAGGGGTAGGTTTGGGTTTTGGGGTACAGGGATATTTTTAGGGTTCAGGGCTAGGTTTGGGTTTTGAGGTACAGGGGTATTTTTAGGGTTCAGGGGTAGGTTTGAGTTTTGAGGTACAGGGGTATTTATAGGTTTCAGGGCTAGGTTTGGGTTTTGGGGTACAGGGGTATTTTTAAGGTTTAGGGATAGGTTTGGGTTTTGGGGTACATGGTATATTTATAGGGTTAAGATGGGTTCGTGTTTAAGGGTGTTGGGGTATTTTAAGGAGTACGGGTGGGTTATGATTATGGGGTGCAGGGGTATTTAAAGGGAGCAGGGTGGACACACTGAGCTGGAATGTACAGAACCTGGGAAGAAAAAACAATGAAATATTGGGCACAATGCTCGCTTTTTTTCCCGTAATCCCGTGCCCCGCACATGCCCACGCTCCCAGCACACGCCCACAGCACACGATATGAGACATGGCATGAAGGGCGGAACGTACCACACGCCCCCAGCATTTGTCACGCCCCAGCACATGCCCACAGCACAATGCAGACACGCCCACAAGGGACTACTTTGCTGGCACGGTTCTTTTACCTTTTAAATGTATATGGTGGGCGTCTGCATAGCCTATGTCCTTCTGCTGCAACTGCCCTTTCCAACGCTGTATTGGGTGTTGTGATTGGTGCTGTGGTTCCTGAGATTACCCGCCTCAAAGGTTTGGGCTCTCTCTTTATTATATTAGTATAGATTAAATGTATGTATTTTTTTTAAATAGTTTAATGTTTTAATTAAATATAGAATATTTTATTTTAAATTATTTATGTTTTTATTTTATTTTTATATAATTAAAGTTTATAAATTAAATAAAGATAATAGTTAATAAAAAGCATTTAAGTAAATATATCTATACTAGCAGCCCGTCTCGACGTTGTCTGGGTATGAATTGCTGCCGGCCAGTAGTATATTGTTTTGTAGGATTTCGTTTTGATAGCATTTCTTATCTGTGACAGGCCTGTGAAATGCTCCGATTCACAGTGCACTGCTGATGCACTTAAGAGTGCGCGTTCAGTAGTGTGTGAACTTGAGTTTCCCTACTTTATTTTTCCTTGCAATATTATATAGCGCAAACTCAACAACATGGCATGAGCACAATTTACATTACAGAAGAACACATTCATTTGTGGCAGGCACGGGTATACAAAGCGATTTGCCTGGAATCACAGGATGTTGAGCTGATGCCGAGATTCAAACGTAGCTCCCCAGCTCTAAAGTTCGCAATTCTAGAACTTATGGCGGCAGGTGTGTCTAAAAGTGTATGTCGGTGCTGGCCATCAATGAGAGAGACCTGTACATTTTTCAAATCGGTGGTGAAAAAATATGAGTATGTTGCTGGAGATGTGGGCCGCCGTGCCACCAATTTACTAACCGGGGGAGGGTAAACACCCATTATTCCTCAACTTTCTTTCCACATACCATCACTCCGCATACTTTCATTTCAAAAGTACCATGACTCCGCAATGCCATTATAGCGCATGGCATTACATTTTATATGCTTTTACCACGCATACATTTAAAATGAAATTCGTTGTAAATGCATGAATGGTAAAAGCATGTTTTTTTTAATGTTTGGATAAGGTAAGTATGGGTATAGGGGTATATGTTTTGGGGTACTGAGGTATATGTTTTGGGGTGTTTGGGTATTTTAAGGGTTCAGATATAGTTTTGGGTTATGGGGTACAGGGGTAGTTTTAGGGTTTATGTATAGGTATGGGTTTTGGGGTACAGGGGTATTTTTAGGGTTCAGGGCTTTGGGGGTTTTGGGGTACAGGGGTATTTTAGGGTTCAGGGGTAGGTTTGGGTTTTGGGGTTCAGGGGTATTTTTAGGGCTCAGGGGTAGGTTTGGGTTTTGCGGTACAGGGGTATTTATAGGGTTCAGGGCTAGGTTTGGGTTTTGGGGTACAGGGTTATTTTTAAGGTTCAGGGCTAGGTTTGGGTTTTGGGGTACAGGGGTATTTTTAAGGTTCAGGGGTAGGTTTGGGTTTTGAAGTACAGGGGTATTTTAAGGGTTCAGGGCTAGGTTTGGGTTTTGGGGTACAGGGGTATTTTAGGGTTCAGGGGTAGGTTTGGGTTTTGGGGTACAGGGGTATTTTTAGGGTTCAGGGGTAGGTTTGGGTTTTGAGGTACATGGGTATTTATAGGGTTCAGGGCTAGGTTTGGGTTTTGGGGTACAGGGGTATTTTTAGGGTTTAGGGATATGTTTGGGTTTTGGGGTACAGGGTATATTTATAGGGTTAAGATGGGTTAGTGTTTAAGGGTGTTGGGTTATGATTATGGGGTGCAGGGGTATTTAAAGGGAGCAGGGTGGACAACCGGAGCTGGAATGTACAGAACCTGGGAAGAAAAAACAATGAAATATTGGGCACAACGTTCGCTTTTTTTCCCCTGTAATCCCGCACACGCCCACGCCCCTAGCACACGCCCACAGCACACGATATGAGACATGGCATGAAGGGCGGAACGTACCACACGCCCCCAGCGTTTGTCACGCCCACAGCACAACGCAGACACGCCCACAAGGGACTACTTTGCTGGCACGGTTCTTTCAACTTTTAAATGTATATGGTGGGCGTCTGCATAGCCTATGCCCTTCTGCTGCAACTGCCCTTTCCAACTCTGTATTTGTTGTTGTGATTGGTGCTGTGGTTCCTGAGATTACCCGCCTCAAAGGTTTGGGCTCTCTCTGTATTATATTAGTATGGATGTACACTTTTTTGTGTTTATATATTTATAAAATTAAGTTTATTTGTTATAATTAGCTAAAATATATATTACATTTAATTTGTTAATATTAATAATATTATTTAATTAATTTAATTTGTTATGTTATTTTTAAAAGTTGATATTTTTCCATCTATATTTGTCACATCGATATTTTTGAGTCGATATTATTGTACTTACCTGTTTAAGTATAGGGAGTCAACAATTTTGTTATCGATATTTTCACATCGATACTTTTTTTCATCGATATCTTTACTATCGATATTTTAACATGGATCCTTCTCAACAGCCCTCTCATGCATTCAGTCTTCTGTGCAAAACCAGGCACAAATTTATTATAAAACCCTGCCATGCCTAAGAATTTCATGAGCTCATCTTTGCTTCCAGGAAAGTCAAATTGAGAAATGGTGTCAACTAAGGATGGTTTTGGCTTAATACCCTACCCTGAGACCAAATGCCCCAAATACTCTATCTCGCTTACATCAAACTTACATTTGTCCAGTCTCAAGGTTAGACTTGCTTCTTGCAGCTTGAACAATACTTCGGACAACTTTTTGTCATGCTCTTGCAAGTCTGAACTATGAACTAGAACATCGTCTTGGTAAATTTTTATCCCTTCAACACCTTTCAGAACACTCTCCATCACCCTCTGAAACACTGAGGCTGCAGAGATTAACCCAAATGGCATCCTGAGAAATGTATAAGTTCCAAACGGGGAAATGAAGGCCATGAGATCTTGACATGAGGGATGAAGTCTGACTTGATGGTAAGCCGTGGTGAGATCCAATTTTGAAAAATGCTTAGCACCACCAAGAGAAGAGAGCATCTCTGAAATGTTTGGTAGAGGGAAATGATATGTAATTACAGATTTATTCAGTTCTCTCAAACCAATACACAATCTGGCCTCCCCATTAGCCTTATGGGCCATATCCACTGGAGAAAACCATTCTGTGGCTTCAACTTCTTGTATAATCCCATTCTTCAATAACTTGTCCAATTCCGTTCTCATCTTACCCTTCACCAACAATGGGACACTTCTAACTTTAGCTACTCTTGGTGCGATATCCGATTTCAATTTAATTAGGTGTATATAGTTTTTGGGACAGCTTAAATTGCTATAAAAAATGTAAGGACATTTTGTAGGCCAAGTCTCACCAGAAAGTAAAGTAAAGTTTTTATTGCACAATTATTTAAAATCATTGCAATATGCAAGAATACAAAAAGACGATAGTAAAAACATTTGAGGCTGTTGAAAACTAAAACAGTGAATGGGTGGGAAGGGAAAGTAAAAAGACAAGGAAAGTAAAAAAATCGATTACTTGCAGGGAATTAAATTCAGGCTTGCACAGAGGGAAAAGTCATAGAATTAATTTCGGTAATGAATTTGACAAAGCGGGTCGCCATTTGAGGCGAATCCCCCCTCATGCATTCCTCAAGTGCTTCTTGGCATGTCCTGATACCTAGAAGGAGCCAAATTGGTCTCAGCCAGAAAATTCTTTGTGGCCGCAATTGATGACAAATGCACAAAATATGAATTAGGTTTTCCTCTCCCCGTTTGCAAAACCGACATTGGGAGGAGGCTCCTATCTTATATCCTTGCCCAAACTTGTATGCTTTCAGCGGAATTAGGCCAAATCGAAATCTCATTAGCTGGTGTTTAATATACGGTTTCATTGCTGATGCAAGATAGGATGGAAGGGTTTTCGGAGCGTATAATTTGGCGGCCCAGGTGCCGTGAGAAAGCTTAAGTACCAGTTGTGTGTCCGATTGGTTTGAAAGGATTTTTGCTTGCTTGATTAAGAGATTTCCTTTCTTTTCGTTGGACAGAGAAGAAGACCATATGTCCCCCGCTTCGAGCAATTTGAGGCAGAACGTTAGGTATTTATTCCATGATGTAGCGGGGTTGTTGAGGACCAGCCATATACAGCTCTTTAGCGTATGAGAATTTGCTTGTTTCGCTTTTAATCAATATGTAACGAATCTTGCAGCCATAATCCAACGCATGGAGGATAGAGAGAATTGTTTCCGTATTTGGGCATGGGAAGTCGAATTTGGCAATCAAAAGACCCGGCGGTAACATGATGATTGCGCTCTATCAAGCCAGTTATTCAGTTTGTCCTTGAAGATGATTGCTCCAAAGGCAATTGTGGGCAGAAATTTTGCATTAATCAATTTTATTAATGGGACAAAATCCTGGGAATGTAGAGCGTTCTTTGTTCTCATAAAGACCCCCTCTAGACGGCGAGCCACTGTCAGCATCTCAGTTGTATGCACCGAGCATCTACCTTTGTGGTCAATCCAGACGCCTAGATATTTATATGTAGGGACAGTCTCCAGTTGTTTCCCCTCTATGAACCACAGGAGCTTTTTTGTGTTCGTAGGTGAGACTGCCATCGCCTTGGTTTTACCTACGTTTATCTCGAGCATATTGTTTTTACAATACTGGGCGAGAGAGTTGAACAGCCTTTGGAGGCCCACCTGAGTTTGGTCTAACAGAATCGTGTCATCCGCATACTGCAGAATTTGGATTTTCCTTTGGCCGATTCCTGGGGGGAAGGCTATTGATCCAGTTAACCATTCGGGAAGGTCAGCGAGGTACAGATTGAAAAGTAATGGTGCAAGAGTGCACCCTTGTTTAAGGCCTCTATTTGTATAAATTTTATTAGAGGTGGTCCATTTTGATGTTACTCTGACCTTTACCCATGTGTCCGTATGAAGGGCTATTAGCGCATTTAGTAGTGCCCGCGGAATTCCCCATTTTGACAGTTTTTCCCATAGTTTGGGACGGCTAACACTGTCGAATGCTTTGCGGAAATCAATAAATCCCATGTACAGGGATTTGCCTTTTGCAGCTATGGTAGTCTCCATCAGGTGGACTATCGAAATCAGATTGTCTTCAATGTGGCAGCCTTTTCGGAAGCCAGTTTGGCTGAGGGGGATTAGATTTTTCGATTCCGCCCATTTTGTAAGTTCTTTCAACAATATGCTTGCATAGGCTTTCCCGTCCACATCGAGTAGAGCTATCATCCGGTAGTTATCGGGATCGGAGCGCGAACCTTTTTTATGGAAAGGTACTAAGAGTGATCCTTGCCACGTATGCGGGATGGTACGTCCCAGTATTGCATCTTCAAATAGCGGAGTCAACAGCAAAGCCCATTTTTGTGCAGCAGCTTTAAAGACCTGCGTTGGGATTCCATTGGAGCCTGGAGCACCACCAGAGCGCATTTTCCTTATTACCGCAGCTATTTCTTCTGTTGCTATCTTGATAGGACAGGGCGTGTCTTCCTCCTCGACTTGCTGGTCTAGTGTTAGTTGAACGCCCCTACTGCCAATTGGTACGCCCAATGTTGTATACAGCTCTTTGACATACTTCTCCCAATCAGCAGGGGAGATATTAGTTGCAGTCGGAGGTTTGGCAGCTTTGGATGCCTCATTCACCCAATTCCAAAATTTCCTTTGATCCTTGGTTTTAATTATCTCGAAGGCTGCCGCCCAGTGAAGCTCTTCTTCCTGTCTTTGTAAGGCGAATCTGGCCTTCCTATAGACTTTTCTAGCCGCTGATATATCGCTCTTCAGAGATTTGTATTGGCTTTCGCTGTACGTATGGGCTCGTTGCAACTTATTTAGTTTACTCATTGAGAGAATTACAGCTTGTTTTTGCTCCAGCAAAGTAGTCGAAACCGGAAGCACCTGTGGAGGGCTACTTGTTATTTTTAATGCCAACTGGTCTCTGAATTTACTCAGTCTTGTTTCCCAGGAGAGACCTGCCAAATAGTCAGCCCCATCATGGCAATGTTCGGAAAGAAGATTATCAATCTCTGCTTCAAGTATTTCACAATTCTCCTCGGACCATCTCAGTTTTTTTACCTTCCAAAGGTTTGATTCCCATCCAATCAGGGGAATTATTGGGCGATGTTGAGGCCAAAGGGCGATGTTACATACTAGGATGGCATGATCGCTGTCTACAGATGGTGTTACCAAGAACTGGCGCACCAGATGAAAGGCGAGAAGAGATATCCAGATGTAATCTAGAGTAGCCATGCGGAAAGGGGATATATGAGTATAAGCTGCAGGATTATCGGTGGGAAGCCTTCCATTAAGAGCACGCAGACCAGATTGGTTTAGTTTTGTTGCAAGTCTCATTCCGCTAACTTCCTTCCGTTGGTATTGAGACTTTATCTCCGGAATTGCCCACTCTTCATTCCCTAGTGCTATTTGGAAGGATTGGGTTGGGTCCAGGTCCATTAGGTTGCAGTTGAAGTCTCCCATTATCAACCACAAATCATTTGGAAATAGAGCTTCCAGATCCTCTATTATGGGAATCAAAGTATTTAAAGTTGCCTCCCGGCGAATTTTTACAGGATGTAGATAGACGCAACCGAGGATGATATTTTGCCTTATTTTCCCCTTATCGTGGCTCTTGATCTCGATACTGAGAAAGATATAATCACCCTTCCCATTATAGAGTGTCACTAATTTTGCGTCCAGTGTAGTCTTTACGGCGATCAACACATCCCCGGATGCATGGCCACCTACTGCAGAAGGAATAGCAAAAGATTCGACTGCAGTGAAACAGTGGCTGTGCGTCCATTGGGGGAGTTGGGGCGTTGCCCCACTAGCCATGGACGACCGCCGCTGGTGCCAGCAACATGCATAATAAAAGATCAATTTAATAATTTTTGTTTAAAATAAATCCGAGCGCACAGCGCTACAGGGCCGGGACGAGCCCGACAGAATCGGGCATTGCGTATGGAAGTGGGCCGTGGGGGGCGGGGCTGCGGCAGAGAGTGAGTGACAGCGCACAGGCAGGCAGCCAGAGAGCGTAAGCAGCTGCAGAGGGGTCGGGGTGACTACGCATGTGACAGCCAGGAGTACTCATTATTGAGACTGGCCTGCGTATGCGTAGTACCTATTAGACCTCGCCCCCCCCCCCCCCCCCCCCCCCTGTAGCACTGAGAGACAATGGCAGGGACCCGGGACCTCGGTCTCAATATGGGCAGATTTTCTCCTGCTCGTAGTCCAATCCTGGCGCAGTGGCGCTGTTAAGCCTGCGCCAGGATTGGCTGAGTAGACAGCAGGGTCAGGATCATGGTGCCGCGCGTGGGTGTTTGCTGCTCGTTCAGTAATGGCCAATCACATATGGCTATATCAAGCCATGTTGAGGTGATTGGCTATTTCTGAAAGCTGCAGTGACGTGACCGCGTGTGAGCACCAGTGCCAACTGAAAGTCGAAGGAAGGTTCTAGAACTAATTAAGTCCAGACCAGTACTGAGAGACCAGTCGATCCAAGCGCGTGACGGTGACTGACTCCTGAGTCCTGACTCGTCGTCGTATATCGTATGGTAAATTAATGTAAGTAACGTTATTACAGTACTGTTGTAAATGCAGTTTTGAGTTTAGTCTTTTTTTACACCCTCTCCTGTCCGACCTGTCGCACTGCAGTGCAGGCCCATTTAGTAGAGATAGTGGGCCTCAGCTCAGCCCATCTGAAAGGGCACGAAGGAAACAAAGCACAAGTGTAAGGACGCGGGCAGAATGGGGTTTGACGCACAGGTGTGCCACAAAAAGCAGTAACATTGATTTATATCATATGGCTTCTTCTTATCTGTATTTTACGCGATTGCAAACTCCCCGTACAAACAAGCTACACAGGTCACTCACTGCTCCGCAACACCTGCCGTATCAGACCACATAAACATTTTACAACCCAACACAGACTCTTGTTATCTAAGACTCGTTGAGTTCAGAGTTTACAAACACAATGACACACGCGACACGCCTTTAAAAGACGGCCATTAAAATAGACTGTATAGCTTTATGACTGCCTTCAATAAGCTATTTGGGATGCCCCATTTGGACATTTTTTGGCGTGAGCGTACCTGAGGCACTCAATCAAATGCAAACTTAGGGTCTACAAAGAAGGCAAAAAGCTCAGTTGTTCTGTTTTGGACTTTTCTACTAAAAGTACAATAATGTCCCCATGTCGGCCCTAAACCTGGTTTGCATTTGAGGAGAAAAGCTTGTTGTCTTTTATATATGATTTGATATGCTCAAGTAAACAAGATGCGTAGAGCTTTGCCTCTACGTCTATTAGTACTATGAGCCTATAGATTGTTGGCATTGTCGGATATCCGCTTTTAAAAATTGTTTGAAAAATGCTACCTTTCCATGATTCTGGGATGCGATTCATGTGATATAGCTCATTAAAGAATTGTGTGAAATATGGGCCCAGTAGATTATGTTTAGTTTAAACAGAGTGTTGGGGATTCCATTTGAGCCTGCTGCGCCTTCTAATTTTAATTTATTTATGATTTTTGTCAACTGTTTTATATCCACCACTGGAAACAGATTTTTCTTACAGTGAGTTGTGTTAATGTTATCCCTTTTGTCTTCATCGCGACCTGTCTGTCTTACTAAAGCTAGACCTGTGCTCACTTTGGATTCTCCATCTACCCTGTCCCACTTCTCTTTCGTCTCTGGTTCTGCATACATTTAGCGAACATGTGTTTCTCATGTGGCTGCTTTAATCCCTGCTTTTTGTTGTCTGCCCGAATGACACTCCTTTTATTAAATGTCAACATTTTTTGCTGTTCGGTTGTTTGCTTGATATGAGAAGTGTGTCCCACAAGTCCGCTTGTTGTCTTGTTTTTACTTTCATACAGTTTTTCTTACATTGAGTTCTTCGTTTAAGTAGTCTGCTCTTCTATGGTCTTATCCCTTGTTTTAGCTGCTTTATGATTTTTCTGGATCTCACAATATATGCTTTTTTTTGATTTCGTAACTCACTGCTGTGCCAAGATTGCATTCCAGTTCCCCCATTGTGTTTTCCGCTGTGACTGCGCTTGAGTGCCAGATTTTTTGTTTGGGAATTTTTCCAATAACGCATTGTTTAATGAGTCCAATGCCTTTTGTCGTTCTCCTTCTAAATGCTTGTTTTCCTGATTTATTAGTTCATTTTTTAATAATTCAATGATTTCGGCACATAGATAAACCTTTAGTGATTATTCCAATGAGCACACCAATTAAATAATGTTATCACCTGGGTGGGCCAACAAGAAGATATGCATGTGCAAGGGCCGTTTTAAACATTTGGGGGTGAGTGAGATTGAGCTAGCTTACAAACTTATTGGAACATTGTGAAAGGCACAGCCTGGACCAAATTTTGCAAAGAAAGATGGCTACCCAAGTGGCCAATCAATGAACAAACCATTGTTTTTTTAACTCTTAACATGCCATAGGAAGGTGTGAGTACCTCAAGACACAACCTTGATGGACCCCTTCAATCTTTAGGAATCACTGTAAGATGAGGGTAGCACAGTGGCATCAAGCACAATGGTGGTATCTGTGAGATATGCTAGAATCTAAGGTCTCGCAGCATAGTCTACAGATAGTCACTTACTCAAGCCTGGACGAAGGGCCCCCTGAAGGTTGGGGGAATGCCCCTGAAGGGGTGGGAGCCCCCCTGTATCGCAATGACTTGTTACGCCCCTGAGGTAGTGTGCAAGTGTGTTCAGTGGAAAATGAGTACAAAGCTGTCCCCTGATTAACGATCTGGGTTCAATCCCGCGTCCCTATTACAATATACTACATACTACAGTGAGATGCTTAAGATGCTCTGAAGAGGAGGTTGGTGGCAAGGCCAGGAATGTAGAGGCAAGTGAGTTTATCTGGCTCAAGTTATCATGGATTTGGAAAGGTTCTTCAAGTTTCCTTTCCCTGTTTGAGAGAATACGTTGGAATGTCTGCAGTAAGTGTGAAATGGTCAAGTGGACACCCAGAGGATGATTAGCGTTGATAAGGGGCCTGGGGAACAAGATGTATCTGGGGCACGTGACAGTTTGGCTAGTAGAAGTGTTCATCCGTGGAAACTGTCTCTCGATTTTATGTACACTAATATCCCCGAGTACGGAATCACTGACACAATCTGATGCACCACCATTTCAATATAAAACTTAAAACTGGAGCACCCCGAGGAGAGCAGAATATTGTTTCTATTATGTTTTCAATCTAGAATTGATGGGCCTATAGTAGGTATATGAAAGTATGAGTGAGACGTGGGCTATAATAATCCGACACTAGGGCAGTGGAGTGTTTGGGTAAGGGTAACGTAACGTTGCCGCCTTGTGCCGTGGTCCGCGGAATAGCAAGTTTGCCATGGTCACGCTGCTTTGTTACGGCGTTCCAAAGAAGGGAGCGTGTTTCGCCAGCACTGGTGGGAATTGTGATAAGTAGAGTCTTTTGGCAGTGTAAGAAGCATGCACGAGGGGAACAATTGACTGGGCTCTACTGGGCTGTATGGGTGGAGAGTTGACACTGTTTAGCCTAAGTAAGAAGCTGCCACTAGTGGGCTGTGTGAGTACTCGTAAACAGTGTCAGAATGTGTACTAGTGTATACCATGAAGAGTTCTAGCAAGTGGGCAGTGTGAGAAGCCAGCATTGGTATGAGGTGTAAGGAACAAGCATTAGTTTGCAGCATGAGTTGCTGGCACTGGTGAACGGTGTGAAGGCCTGGCACTGGTGGGAAATGGGGTTAGATGGCAGTACTGAACAGCATGAAGAACTAACACTGGCAGAAAATGTGAGGAAGTTCCACTGGTTGGCACTAATATGCAGTGGGACGAGATTGTACTGGTCAGCAGTGCACATTCACGTTGGTGCAAAGTGTGAGAAGCTAACACTGGTCAGCATTACAAGAAGCTAGCTTTAGTTGGACATATGAGTAGCAGGCACTTGTGAGTAGTGTGGAAGCCACCACTAATAGACAGTGTGAGAAACAGCCACAGATGAGCAGTGTGAGAAAAATCCACCGATGGGCTGAATAAGCAGCAGGGAATTTTAGGCAAATTGCATAGGTAAGAGTGTTTACTGGTGGGAAATGTGAGTAGTTGGCAGTTTACAAAAATAACACTGGTGAGCAAAGTGAGGAGCAAACGTTAGACAGCAATTTAAGTTTAGGGCACTCATGAACAGGTGCCAAACAGGTGTTAGCATAAGGGGTGCAGTTTCTCTCTCTTCGCAATGTTTTCGCCCACCGTCTAAAGCATTTGAATTTTCCAGCACTCTTACCTGTGGCTTGTAAATAGATTTGGGCAGCCGCTATTCGAATTTGTCAGCCAGTATTTTCATTGGCATAGCCTACAGGTCGCGCCTTTGGGACCTTATAAATGTTTAGCCATGCAACACTTGTTGTTGCACCAAGGATATTGTTAATGTTTTTCCTAGAGAGAGATCAGAGTTTTGTGTAATGAAAGTTTTGACTCATGGAAAGGTAGCGGATAAGTTTAATGCGCCTGCTGCAAAGAACATGTACCTGATGCAGATCACAAAATGCTGTAAATAGGTCAGTGAGTCACTGCATTTCTCAGTTAAATCATTTTGTCACTTGCAGTTCGTAAGTAAAAATCCTAAAATACAACAGTGAACTATTGAAAACTGCAAGGTTAAAATTGTACTGTTATGTCCCCCCCACCCCCAGTCTTTGTTTGATTACCCTAATGTCTCAAAAATAATTTGTTGTATTTTTATTTCCTGCACCTGGTAAAGCCTGACAAGCTGAACCTTCACCTAACCTTTTGGGCAATTTTTGGAGAAAGAACAAGAGGCCCAACCTCCTTGCTGCTCTTTCATCCCGGCTATGACCCAGCAAACAACCGTGTTCAAGGTAAGGAAACTGATGATACTTTTTTGTAGCTTGGAGATAGGGCTATGTTTGTGGTCACTCACTCTACATGGTGGTTGGGGTGGGTGCACATTCTGAACATTGTACCCTGACTGGATGGAATTTAGTAATACTGAGCCTGCCCTTAGCCCTGTGCTTTGGGCAATAACGGTTGTTAAAGGCACTATCTATCCTTGCCTTGTTAAAGGCCCTCAAACTGTGTCTGTTTCAGTGCCACTATGGCACACAGAGGAAGCAGGCAGTCAGGCTGTATTTTTTTACCTATCCTGTTGTCCAAAGGGGAGCGTTATGTAGGAGAGTAGGGTCTGCTTTCCTATGGTCACCCCATTTCTTTGCTTTTTGCTTTACTGGTTTATGACTTAGAAAGGCTGTGGGCCTGCTAATCAGACCCACAGCACAGCTGTTCTCTCTCTAAATTCACACAATGTACTTTAGGTGCATTACCAATTGGGTATTGGGTCACTCTTGTGTGTCCCTGTATAGTGTACCATAGGTACCCAGGGCATAGGTGCACCCAAGGCCTACCAGGGGCTGGAGCATGTATTATGCCACCCCTGGCTGGCCATTCAAATGAGCTGTTGGAGCTATATCAGTTGCTGTCCTGCACAAGATATATGTATTTGTACTGAAATTTGATATTATTGCACCAAATCTTATACGTTGTACTTTGACTATTGACAGGCTTCTTTCATATTGGTACGGACAGCATCGGCAAGATGAATACGGTACAACAATTAATTACACGGTCATTCCATGCACGCCCACTAGAAGATAAACTACAGATAAAGAGGTTAGGACCTCATCGGCCTGACCTTCAACTCCAACAAGTTACCAAGGACAGAGGAAAATGTTACAATCGTACATTCTCAAAAACCTGGTACACAAAAGCTGATTGGCTTACAGGGTGCCCTTCAAAAAACAGACTGTTCTGCTTCCCCTGCTTGCTGTTTAATGGTGACTTTCCTTGGACAAAAGAAGGCGTGTTAGACTTGAAGCATCTGTCTGAAAAAATAAAGAAGCATGCACACACAAAAAAGCATATGGAAAACGTGACGAGACTGGGAATGTTAGCAGACGCACCGATTGAGCAGCACATCAGCGATGCATATCAACAAACAATACAGAAATACAATCAAACAGTTGATAGAAATAGACACATACTATCAAAAATAATTGATTGCATTCGTTTCTGTGGTGCTTTCGAACTGGCATTGCGAGGCCATGATGAATCGGAATGGTCCACAAATCCTGGAATATTCATGGGTCTTGTAGATTTAGTAGCAAGCATAGACAAGGAAATAGAATCACATTTAGCAAGTGCTACAGTCTTTAAGGGCACCTCTAAAACGATACAAAATGAACTCCTGGAGTGTATGCTAGAAATTATGAGAACAACCTAAAAAACCTATGGGTCTATCGTCTGAGAAACTTGTCAGGAATAGAGCTACTGGCTCAGCCACCGATTGGTAAGAGTTCTAGCTCAAGGCGTCATACAGAAGATGGTTAACCCTGTGTTAGCAAAGTGAATAGCTATATTGGATTCCCATCAATATCATGTATGTTCAATATTCTCATGTGGTCCTCCGTCCTTGGTCTTGTGTCTCTAGATCATTGAGACAAATGTAGTACCATACACGGACTCATAGTTAACACATGCCAACACTTGGACAACCATAAGAATCTGATCAGACGGGAAAGTGCAGTGCAGAAAGAAAAGTGCGTGAAATATTAAAATAGGATAGAGAATCTCATTCTAATTTTTATTCTGTCAAGACCTCTTCCTGACTAAAAACAAGGAGCAGCGCAAAACAATACTCCTGCAGTTTAACAAATATCTGCATAGGGGCCGACATGTTTCAGCCTTAACGGGAATTTGACCCTAGGCTTTCTTCAGGGCCTCTGTTCTCATAACAATGCGACTGCGAAAATAGTGTTGGTGCAAAACTCAAAAAAGAAAATATTACTGTGATATATTTTAAACAGTAAAGGATATAATTCTCCAAATACTGTAGCTTCACTCCTCCATGACACCTGGTAATTCTATTAGATCTGTAGAGGAAGAAACAAATAAAACACAGAGAAAACCATCTATAAGCGAAGGACCATTCCTGCACTTAATTGCCTTAGATATATGTCTAACTTAGATACATATAATCACTCACCCAGTGTGCCCGGGGAAGAGACCTCACCTCGTCCTGGACCTGGCTCAGGCGTAGTGAGACCCCGCTCTGAAAAAGGAAAGTATACTGGAACTGAATATAGGCTGCAGGACTAGTTAATCCTGTGCAATCCTACTTCCTACACGTACCAGTGAGTTTACTCCACTTTTCAACAAAATCTATGTTACTGGGATCCTCATCTCTGGGACATCACCCCACACACTCCCATCAACTACTCCTCTCATTAATCCTTTGGTAGTATGTCAAAGAGATCACTAGACACTAGCAGTGGTCAGTGTCTCTCTGTCCATCTATCTCTAAACTCGGTGTGCTGCAGTGGCTTCTAAAGACTAATGAAAGAGGCCCAATGTGGCTCCTTACCTGTCCGGCGTTGTCTCTGGCAATAGCTGAGACAGGGGGAGGCAAAGAACCGAACTACAGCCTTCCTTATTAGTGGTCACAGGATGGCCTGTCCACCAATCAGGTGTAGTAGCATGTCTCTGTCGCTGTCTCTCTATTTTGCTTCATAACTGAGCAATGTCTCAAATATCATGTAATTGCTTCTGTATTTTAGATCCTCGATATGTGTCTAAACGAGTCAAACAATAACAATAAGCGAATGATCGGCGATGAACCGCAATCGCGTGATCTCGCGATATTACTATGGACTACAGAATGACGTCATAGCGTCCGTTTTTGTAGTTTGATCAGGCGTGTTATTATTTTACCTCTGCTGTTCTTGAGTAGATAGCTCCGATCATGCTTGAATTATTGCACATTTCTAGCAGCGCATCAGAAACTCTCTACTATATCCATTCAAGTGTCTCGAGGGTTAAAAACCCGGTTCGTTATGGTCTAAATCGCGTCATGTCGCGTTTTAACCATAGACTCTAAAATAACATCATGTTGCTTATGATCCATTAGCAGACGTTTTAGTCCCTCCCAATGTCTCCGATGTTTCCAAGCTACAAGTAACAAAGGGACAAAAGGAACTGGAAGCCTAATGATCTTAGTCTCGGAATTATCGCGAGACCTGTAAGAACTACATGATGACGTCATCGCGACCTCTCCTGTAGTTCTATAATAGATACAATGTGGTCAAGGCTCCGAGCATGGTTGGGGGCCTGAGATTAACATGGGCACAAATCCTCTTTAGATAGGTGAATGATTACCCCTCGAGAGGAAAGTTACTTATTCCTTTATATTGTTTGTCCTTTGATCTCATGTATGCTGTTGGATCAGTGGGGACAGTGGAGGACATCCAAAGCACCTATGTAACATCACTCCATGTATCACAAATATGTGCACTGTGTGTCAACCCATCGTAAAATCAATGTTCTTATACATGAGACCATGACTTCTGTATACTGTGCATTCCCCACTCAGAAAACCAAGCGTCTCCTACAAAGAATGAAGAGGGAGTGCTAGTCCTGCTCACGTGCAATACCGATTGTATCTAAGAATCTTAGTATGGTACCTACTGTTGGAGTGTAAGAGTAGTCACCAGGTTCACTTCAGACTCAGCCAGGGGATGTCATCGTTGAGCCCCCGTGTATCTGTACATAGTTTAAAAACCCATTTTTGTTCCTTCCGGAAAAGAAAGTTTGTCACGTCTGTGACATATGATGGTATGAAGGGTTTCTCAAGTACGGTCCATGTGAAGTCTGTTTCTCCGTGATTCTTCACCAAGAAGTGTTGTGTCAACTTTGAGATGTTCTTCTTACATCGGAAAGTGCTTTTGTGCTCTAGCATGCGTGTCTTTACTTTCCTTGTTGTCATCCCTATGTATTTTTCATTGCAAGGACATGTGATTTGGTAGATTAAGTTCTCACTATTACAATTTGAAAATTGTCGCAGTTCCCATGGTCTGGTAGTACCAATGTCAATGCTGGTGACACTGCAGGTCAGGGCACACATCGAGCAAGTGCCACACGGGTGATGCCCTTTGATAGCAGGTAGGTCCCATGGGGTCCCTAGTTGTCTCTTAGCTTGTTCTCGAGGGCGAGTATGCACTAGACAGTCTCTCAAACTATTGGCTCTCTTGAACGCAAAAAGGGGATATTCAATCTTCTCTTTTCCACTATTGAGTATCCGCCAATGTCGTCTTATGATTTTCTGCACACTGTTGGACTTGGTGTTAAAGGTGCTGACCAGAGTTAACCGATCTTGAGAGAGTAGTAGAGGCTTCGAGTAATGCCTCCCTATTGTTGTTCGCCGCCCGTTTCCATGACCGCTTTATCAACTTCTTGGGGTAATGTCTATGTATCAGTTGCTGTGATAGAGCACTGGCATGAGTATTGAAAGTCTCTGTAGTGGAACAGTTTCGCCTGAGGCGCAAGAATTGACCCACAGGCAAGTTGTCCCGCAAAGATTTTGGATGTTGGCTTTCATATAGAAGAAGTGAATTCCTTGCCATGGGCTTACGGTAGAGTTCAGTTTCTAATCCAGTTTGTGTGGTGTAGATGGAGAGATCCAGGAATGCTATTCTATCTTTGCTGGTCTCGATGGTGAACCGCAAGAACTCATTTTGTGCGTTCAACCACTCATGAAATTGAAGCACTGTGTCAGTTCTACCTCTCCAGATTAGTAAAACATCATCAATATAGCGTTTCCACCACAATATTGATGCGAGGAAAGGATTTGATGCTGCCAACACTGTTTGTTCTTCAAATTTGTGGACATATAGATTCGCCAGCGATGGAGCAAAAATACTGCCCATGCTGGTCCCCGAGATCTGTAGGTATAGGGGCTCCTCAAATTTGAAAAAGTTCTCCTTCATAGCCATGGTAGCCAAGTCCATGATGAAGGGGACCGGGGTGATGGAGTCAATTTCAGACTCCCCCAGGATGGATCTGATGGTAGCTAGAGTCTCATCCTGGGGGATAGATGTATACAGAGACTCAACATCCAATGAAACCAACAGATCTGTTTCTTGGTTGAAATCTATGTCTGTTATTATTCTCAAGACGTCAGCTGTGTCCTTTAGATAAGTGGGCATAGTATGCACTATGGGACATAGAAAGTGATCCACGAATGCAGAGAGTGGCTCAAGGAGAGATCCCTGGCCTGAAATGATTGGTCTCCCTGGAGGTGGTCGCTGTGGCTTATGCACCTTGGGTAAGGTGTAGAAATAGGGCGTGATTGGTGCTTGTGCTTGAAGGAATTGTGCTTCTAGGGAGGTTACCCAACCCTCTGCCAATTCCTCTTCTACCAGTGATTTAATTTCACTGGTCAGTCTTGCCGTTGGATCTGAGGTTAGTACTTGGTATGCGGTCCTGTTGTTAAGTTGTTTCAGACATTCGGTCCTGTAACTTTCCACATCTTGTATTACGATGGAGCCCCCTTTATCTGCTGGCTTGATAATGATGGTTCGGTCTTGTGTCAAGGTTCGGAGAGCTTGTCTCTCTTGTCTTGATAGATTCTTGAAACCTTTAGTTTCATTAGACCAAATTTTCTCTATGTCATCCTTGACAGCCTGCTCGAATGTTAATACTTTTGATGGGATAGAGTGGATGGGAGGACAGAAGGTGGATTTTATCCTTAGGCCTGTATTCACTTCTTTTTCTTGATTGAGATCATCAGTGTATTTGTTCATAAAGAAGTAATGTAATTTCAATTTGCGAAAGAACTGGGCTAGTTCGGTTTGCAATAAAAAAGGGTCTCCCTCCTCAGTGAAGACAAAGCCCAAGCCTTTGTTCAAAATGTGCTCCTCTGTCTCCGTTAGGATCCGCTTGCTCAGGTTCACCACTAAACTCGATTCAGATGTGATGCCTATTCCTGTGCACCTCTCCTCTTCTGGCTCCTCGTGCCAGCATGAGGTCCCTCCGTCTCGTCCCAGTGTACTTGTGCTTGGCCTTGCGCTTGTGCTTGTCCGGGTCTTCCGGCTCACTGGTTAGAGGCGGCAGACCCGAGAGCAGAGGACAGCCCGGGACAAGGGTTCGATTCCCGGCGCGGCAGGTTTCTTGACCAGGGTCAGCGGACTCGATAATTCTCTCGCCTCGGTGCCCACTCTGATCAGCGATCACACTCGGCAACTCTGGGCATTAGCTTGCCTCATCTTCACTAACGGCCCCACCAGACCGCCGGGGATGCCTGGTCTCACCCTGGAGATACTCATTAAGGGACCATCTCTCAGGGAAGCCAGGAAGGGTTTCGCAGCGGTCGAAGCGCCTTGGGACCCTCCGGGTAAGTAGTGCGCTATATAAATGCCTATACATTTACATTTACATTTACACAGGACCGTCGGGGGCCAAACCGAAAAGCGGGTGGTTGGAATATTGAGGATAGCCCTGAAACTGTTGTTGGAAGGGCTGTTGGAAGCTGCCCGGTGGCCCCCATGGAGCAGGTGGCCACCACGGTTGTCCTGGCATCATCTGTGGTCCCGCAAAATTTTGATATCTTCCCGCTCTTCGTTGACCTCTACCTACAAATGGGGCGGGTGTTGTCCCTGGATCGCTGCCTGAATCTGAACTGGATCCTGAGTAATTGGACCCATACTTTCTGCCACTACGGTTGTAATCTGGTGCTTTGTAGTTGTCACTGGTGTATGGGTACACTCTGTCCATTTTAAATTTTGCCAAGTCTTTCTGAAATTTGTCCAACTTGGACTGGAGGATAGTATCTCCATAGTCCTTGATATTCTTATCTGATTCATCCTTCTGTTTCTTAAAAACAGATGCAGTAACTGTAGCCTTAATTTGTCCTTCCAGGACTTGTATTTCTATCAGGAATGTGTCTGCTACCCGCTTGGCTGTGCTGATGATTAGTATCAGCCAATCGCGGTTGCAGTTCATCGCCGATCATTCGCTTATTGTTATTGTTTGACTCGTTTAGACACATATCGAGGATCTAAAATACAGAAGCAATGACATGATATTTGAGACATTGCTCAGTTATAAGGCAAAATAGAGAGACAGCGACAGAGACATGCTACTACACCTGATTGGTGGACAGACCATCCTGTGACCACTAATAAGGAAGGCTGTAGTTCGGTTCTTTGCCTCCCCCTGTCTCAGCTATTGCCAGAGACAACGCCGGACAGGTAAGGAGCCACATTGGGCCTCTTTCATTAGTCTTTAGAAGCCACTGCAGCACACCGAGTTTAGAGATAGATGGACAGAGAGACACTGACCACTGCTAGTGTCTAGTGATCTCTTTGACATACTACCAAAGGATTAATGAGAGGAGTAGTTGATGGGAGTGTGTGGGGTGATGTCCCAGAGATTAGGATCCCAGTAACATAGATTTTGTTGAAAAGTGGAGTAAACTCACTGGTACGTGTAGGAAGTAGGATTGCACAGGATTAACTAGTCCTGCAGCCTATATTCAGTTCCAGTATACTTTCCTTTTTCAGAGCGGGGTCTCACTACGCCTGAGCCAGGTCCAGGACGAGGTGAGGTCTCTTCCCCGGGCACACTGGGTGAGTGATTATATGTATCTAAGTTAGACATATATCTAAGGCAATTAAGTGCAGGAATGGTCCTTCGCTTATAGATGGTTTTCTCTGTGTTTTATTTGTTTCTTCCTCTACAGATCTAATAGAATTACCAGGTGTCATGGAGGAGTGAAGCTACAGTATTTGGAGAATTATATCCTTTACTGTTTAAAATATATCACAGTAATATTTTCTTTTTTGAGTTTTGCACCAACACTATTTTCGCAGTCGCATTGTTATGAGAACAGAGGCCCTGAAGAAAACCTAGGGTCAAATTCCTGTTAAGGCTGAAACATGTCGGCCCCTATGCAGATATTTGTTAAACTGCAGGAGTATTGTTTTGCGCTGTTCCTTGTTTTTAGTCAGGAAGAGGTCTTGGCAGAATAAAAATTAGAATGAGATTCTCTATCCTATTTTAATATTTCACGCACTTTTCTTTCTTTCTGCACTTTCCCGTCTGATCAGATTCCTATGGTTGTCCAAGTGTTGGCATGTGTTAATTATGAGTCCGTATATGGTACTACATTTGTCTCAATGATCTATAAACACAAGACCAAGGACGGAGGACCACATGAGAATATTGACCATACATGATATTGATGGGAATCCAATATAGCTATTAACTTTGCTAACACAGGGTTAACCATCTTCTGTATGACGCCTTGAGCTAGAACTCTTACCAATCGGTGGCTGAGCCAGTAGCTCTATTCCTGACAAGTTTCTCAGACGATAGACCCATAGGTATTTTAGCTTGTTTGCATATTGGTATATGGGGGATATAACCTATGCAGGTCTTTAAATGTCCCTCAGGCCCTCCCCAATTTTGTGTGTTATATAAGAAATTATGAGAAGCCATATTGTCCAAGAGTTGCAAAACACAGACTTTGTGGCTATTCAGGCTGATGACACCACTGATGTGGCCACACAAACGCAGTCCGTATTAGTCTTTCGGTACCTGGACAATGGCTATAATGTTGTGGAGCGGTTTTATGGTTTCACTCATTTACAAAACTCCACTGCAGAAAGCATTACTGCTGCTATGCTGCATCAACTCAACTTTATTTTTCCAGAGGTGCATCAAAGAAAAAAACGTATTGCACAAAGCTATGATGGTGCGTCCGTAATGAGTGGAAGCCATGGTGGCGTACAGAAAAGAATTAGAGATGTCTACCCGTATGCTCATTATGTGCACTGTCATGCCCACCAACTTAATCTAATCATGCAACAGGCAGTATCGAAGATCTCAGAGACACAAATTTTCTTTCAGGATATAGGAGGCATGGCAGCATTCTTCTCACGTTCCCCAAAAAGAATGGAAGCACTTCAGGAGATTGTGGACAAAAGGGTTCCGAGGGGAGCCTCAACTCGTTGGAACTATAACATACGTACAGTCCAACTAATATTTCAATATAGGGAGGACCTTGTGAAATGTTTTGAAGCCATAGAAACCAATGAAACTTTGATTTCAAAAGTCACAGTGAAGCTCGTGGCTTTGCTAGAACATTAAAAGATAGAGAGTTTCAGTTCTTTCTATTTTTATTTGAAAAGATAATGTTAAATGTCGAGACTTTATACAATCAGTTACAAGGACAAGACATAGATACTGTCTTTGTGAAAAGATGTACCACGGACTTTGTCGCAAGCATAAACAAAGTGAGAGATGAGGTTGACAATTTAGACAGCCAACTGCCAGCGGCTTTAATTTTTTCAAACCACAGGAAAAACATCACCACTCTGGTCCGAAGGGCAAAAGAGATATGTGACATTGTAATTGTACATGCACAAGAGCGTTTTGCTTTCACAAAACATTTGGAGAGTGCCGCATTATTGGAAAGTAAATACTTTGCAAAATATAATGAATCCTTCCCTGAGCATGTCCTGCATGCGGCTGTGGAAGCTTATCCGATGCTCAACCAAGAGGACCTGAAAAGTGAGTTGACAGTAATGTACTCAATGCCTGTGTACCAGAAGGCCCAAGATGCCAGGTCTTTGCTGTCTTTAATTCATGAACTTAATATGGAAAAGACATTTACAGAGACAGTAGTTTTACTGAAAATAGTAATTACCACTCCTATGACCACCTCAGAGGCAGAACGATCTTTTTCCACCTTAAATAGGATTAAGACATTCCTGAGGAACACCATGCTTCAGGAAAGACTCAATGCATTGGCAATGCTCTCTATAGAGAGCAAGCTTGTTCAAAATATTGCTGACTTTAACATTCAAGTAATAGAAAAATTTGCTGCGCTTAAAGACAGACGTGCTGAATTTAGATACAAAAAGTAAATATGTTGAATGGTGATAGTTTGTGACCTGTTTAGTTGGTTCTTTTGTTTGCAGTTTAAATAAAAACAATCTGTGAGGTTCTCAGCATTGTATCTTGAAGTATGTTTTAAAGATCTGTGGTTATACTGAATAAGCAGCTACCTATGTTATATGACAGCTCTTTAATAATGTAATACCTGCACTTTCACAATTGCTTTATTAACCTTCCTGCTTCCTCAAATTTTCTTGAAAATGCGCCATTTTTTCCATTATTTTTTCAAAATTTTCTCAGGGGGAAATCCCCCCAAACCCTCCTTAGGGGGTTCGGGCACGCTCGCTACGCTCGCTCGCTACGGTGCAGTATGCTTACGAGTTTCTGCACCACCACTTTCAAATGTCACCAGCCGCCACTGTAGTGAAATCTTCCCAGATGGTATTCTCTAAGGCCCAAGTCTCTTGGTTCGCAAAGATGTCGTTTAACTCCTGGAGGTCCTTAATTGTGCGACACATTTTCTCTTTAGTTAGGCCCCTGATGTTCCACAAGCAAATATTTAAGCATCGAGCTGTGTCATACTTTGGTTTGCTTTCTGACTGGCTTGCCTGTGTACTACCCTAAGGCCTTGGAAAGCCAGGACCAATCATGGGATTTGTTTAATTTAAATATGCACTTGCGTGGGCCGCCTGCAGCTGTGGCGATTACTTGAAGTGGGGTGTCCATCCAGGGTGCAGCTTTTAATTCCTGTCTGGGGCCCCGTAGCATCGGCTGTTGCTGCTGTCTTCTCCCTTCCACATTTAAGTCAGAGCCCGTATTGTTGGGCAACGGGGTTTCAAGGATTTTTTTTAAGAAGGTCGGGTAGTTGAGGGACGTATAGGAACTGACTTGAATGCCCCATTCACTCATTTGTTTTGAGTTTTTAGCTAATATTGCCGCAGGCTCTGGGTTGGTAAAAGTTACCAGAGTTGACTCATTTTTTTGGCCCCAGGCTGGGTCAATAAAAGCCACTGTTTCAATGTCTGCTGAATTGATGTTTTCTAAGCCTGGCAAATTCTGGCAAAGTTTTAGAACATTTCCCCTGTTGAGGATGTCCCATTGACCCTGCGATTCATATTCTGGATAGAGTAATACTTTTTTATTCTGTCGCTGTAAAAGGCTAGGTTCCTGGATATTGGTAGTAGCTTTATGCAGTTGTGGCCGATTGGGGCTGCAAATAGGAGGATCTGTTTGGGGCTTTTCATTGACACGATGTTCTGAATTTTCTAGAACAGTTTGCTTTGAAGTCAAGGAGTGGGTACTTATTAACTGAGCGCTTGTAGCGGATTCTTGAGAGGAAGGTGTTTTATTATTAGGTCCGACCTCCTCTTGTGCGGCCCCTTTGTTGGTTTGACTTTCATCTTCTCTTAATGTTGGAGTTTCTGTGCTAGAGACTCTTTTTATTTGCCCCAGGCCTTCAGCAGTAGGCATGTTTATTCCGCTGGTAACGGCTGAAGAGTTTTTAATGGCAGGTTTAATGGACTTTTCACTTTGAGTCGGATGATTGCTACAAGGCATTTTCATATTGCTGTTAAGTTTAGGTGCTTTTTCCTCCTTTAGGTCTATAATTTTCTGTGTAGGATTTTGAATTGGTTTTGATTTTTCAACAATGCCTTTGTGGAGGTCCGATGATTCGTCTAGCTCCTCCACCTGGTTTGACAAGAGATTCCTCCCATTTGTTCCGAGCCATTGTAGTAGGGCAATGTTCTTTTTATTAGCTTTATTTAGTTTCTTCAGTTTTTTCTTATTTTTTCTCGACATCGTTGTTCCTTCCTTCAGGGCTTGCTTGGGCTCACTTAAGAGCATAGAAGAGTTTATTGTGGCAAAGGGCTGATCCGGAGGGAAACTTATTGCGGTATTTAATTGTTGCTGATCCTGGTTTGAGCTATTGTTATTATTACTGGGGCTGGCTAAGATGTTAAGAGTTGATGTAGATTTCAGTAGTGTTTCATGGATTTGGGGATTGGGCACGGGGCTAGTTTTCTGTTGAATTGAAGTGCATGCTTTCTGCGGTTTATTTTGTGGCCTTGTCCTTAAATCTTCAATGAGCTCGGACATTATTTCAGGCAGGGTCTCGAGTTTTTTTATCAGAGGCTCACAGATGCAGTTGGTGTGCGTATTGTTTGATTGTGGGGTGATGTTTGCTAGCAGTTCCTGATTTAAGTGTGCTGCGAAGGTGTGATTTTCACCCACGTTATTTTGGACCCTTCGGATCAGTGAGTTTAACTGTTCAAGTTTTGTGTCAATGCCCATTATAGAATCTGCTAGGATTTGGAGGATAGCTATCTGCGTCTCAAGTTTATCGGCATGCATATGGGCAGCAATAGCCATAGAATTCAGGGCCTGATTGGTGGCTGCAAGCAGCATTTCAACTTTAGATGTTCCTGGGCTTGCTTGAGGAGACCTTTGTATAGTATTTGCCGACTGGTAATTTTTTCCATTGGTGTACTTATAGGAAGGTTGCGAGTTGAGAAGTGAGTTTGTGAGATCTTTTTGAGAATTTTTATTAGAATCGTAGTTGAAACACTTGTCTTTGTCTTTGTTTACAGTTTTACTGTTGGTGAGGTTTGCCGACGAAACTTTGGGCAGTGCCTCAGATGAATCGATATTACTAAAAGGCATGGAATGGGTGGCTCCATTTGGAATTGGGGTGGATGTATGAGATAGGAAGAGAGGACTACATTTTTGGGTGTAGTCATTTGGCACGCCCTCTGTCATGTTTATCGTTTTTTCATGTGGTAGCACTTCTTGCTGAGATAGTATTTTTGGTGATTGATTCAGGGAGCAAGACGATGAAATCCAGATTATTGAATCGGCTGAATCGGCTGAGGAGGACGCCGTTGTTTTAACATTGACTTTCTCTTTTCCCCGCTGGGCAGATGTAGTTTCTTTATCAGGGTCATTTGCGATGGCGAGGCTATTAGCATGCGATGTAACAAAGACAACAGACGATGACATGGGTGATAGCACAAGTGATAACGCAAGTGGTGATTTAGTTATACTTGACTGCACCCAGTGTTCGTCTGGGATAAGGGGGGGAATGGGTAATAATGGGGAAGAGAGGGGAAGGCTGTCCTGCACGTTCGCTAGTTTGGTGCCGGGGACTAATGCAGTGGCTTGCCGATGAACGATTATTTCTGGGTAGAGAGACGTTAAATTAGAAGGATCAGACAAGTTTATAAATTGCTGCTGTAGTTTCATGGTCTTATTGCGTGCTAATTGGGGTGTTGTGCTGTTTCCTTGGCCAATCTTGTAGAAATGATCTCGAATATCAGTCATTCCGCTAATTTTCACTTTTGGTGTGTGCGGAAGGCGGGCCGTTAGCGCCGTTTGCGCAAAGCCTCTGCTGGGGCTGTTTTTGTCCTTTTTATCCTCGAGGATTCCCACTGGAGCGCTAAGAAGAATTTCTGAAGCCTCTTCCATTTGTTCCGCTTGCTTTGGGCAAAATCGAGAAGGAGATTGGCGACTGCAACCTGTCGCCTGAGGATACAGCAATTTTGATTTCTGGCGCTTGGCAGACTTGTGAGGACGGTGTGTTGGTTGCTGTTAGATGGGGACCTGGAGGGTCGGCCGAGGACAAGGGGAGAGGCCTCCGGAGAGGACCATCTCCAGCGATCGTACAGACAAGTAACTTCCCCCCACAGATGGACACCACACAAGGATGAGGTCAACACTCTTTATATACGATTCTTGAAGCAAGGATATCAGCGATACAGTGAGATCGGGACACGAGGGTCCACTCAATTCTAGTCTCTGGAAGGGAAAGGGGTAGCGGGACAGTCTTGGTACCGGTCTGGTACTGAGGTGGTACGATGGATAGCTCACAATCCTCGAGCTCGGAGTTCTGGAAGGTCGGGCCGCGGCAGTGCCAGCAGACTCGGATGTTAAGTCTCACTTGAGAAGGGCTGCGGCAGCGCCAGCCGGCAAGGACGATGATTCATACAAGGATGGGCCGCGGCAGCGCCAGCAGGTCCCGACGAAGATGCAGGTTGCGGAGGGCCGCGGCAGCGCCAGCAGGTCCCGACGAGGATGTAGGTTGCAGAGGGCCGCGGCAGCGCCAGCAGGTCCCGACGAGGATGTAGGTTGCAGAGGGCCGCGGCAGCGCCAGCAGGTCCCGACGAGGATGTAGGTTGCAGAGGGCAGCGGCAGCGCCAGCAGGTCCCGACGAGGATGTAGGTTGCAGAAAGCCGCGGCAGCGCCAGCAGGCAGGACGATGATTCACAAGGCAGGGCTGCGGCAGCGCCAGCAGTCCGTCAAGGATGAGTTCTTCTAGGTGTCTCTCGACTCCAGGATACAACTGCCTTCCTGCTCTGGAGCTGCCCCAGTTATAGGTCTGGCCTCCTTTGATGTCCGGACCCTCGCTCTTGGAGGTCGGGAGGTCCGGGATGAGGGAGTCCAGACACCCAGTAGGGGGGTGGAGCCAGCACCCGGGGAGGCTGGGGGCGATCGGCACCTGGCGGGGGAGAGCCATCGACACTCCTTTCTCCCATTGACCTGCCAAGTGGTCCGTTCACCTCCTGGGTGGATGGTGGTGCCTCGATGTCGGGGCCTGGCCGGGCCCAGGGTTGGGGTCGAGCTGAGGCCACGCGGCCTCGTGGTGCAGTGTCCAAGATGGCGGCTGGGCTGGGGCAATGCGGCTGATGATGGCCCGGGCCGGCCGATGTTGTGGTGTTCGGGGACAGGCGGCCCGTTGGTGACGGGTTGCGTGGTGCTTCTGTGGGTTGCCGGGGTGGTTTCTTCTGGTGGCACCGGGAGAGCCGGTGCTCGGATCTCATTATGCGGGGAGGACGCGACCCCTTCACGAGGCCTGTCCAACATGCGTCCCCCCCAGCTGAAGGTGGGGAGAGTCACCCATCTTCTTGGGTATTCTCCTCGTCGAGGCGGAAAAAGCGTGACAGGCCGTCCGCGTTGGCGTGGTCTTGGCCAGGGCGATGCTCCACAGTGAAGTCCATCCCCTGCAGGGAGATGGACCAATGCAACAGTTTGGGATTTTCCCCCCGCATCTGCATCAACCATCGCAGGGGTCTATGATCTGTTTGTACCCTGAAATGGGTGCCGAAGAGGTAGGGCCGGAGTTTCTTGAGGGCCCATACTACTGCGAAGGCCTCCCGCTCGATGGTGCTCCAGCGCTGCTCTCGGGCCAGCAGGCGTCGGCTGATGAAGGCCACTGGTTGATCGACTCCCTCGGTGTTGAGTTGAGAGGGTACTGCCCCAATGCCGTGATCTGAGGCGTCCATCTGGACGATGAATTCCCGGCTGTAGTCAGGGCCTGGAGCATGGGGGCGGTGCACATGGCGGCCTTCAACTTCTCGAAGGCCACTTGACAGTCCGGAGTCCAGTTGACGGTTGTGGGGTTTTTCTTGGAGGTGAGTTCTGTGAGGGGCCCCACAATGCTGCCATAGTCCTTCACAAACCGTCGGTAGTATCCGGTGAGCCCCAGGAAGGCTCGGACCTCGGTTTGGGTGACGGGTGGCTGCCAGGACTGGATGGCAGCGATCTTGAGCTGAAGGGGGGCCACCAGACCGCTCCCCACTTGGTGTCCGAGGTAGGTCATGGACCCTTGGCCGATCTGGCATTTGCTGGCCTTGATGGTAAGGCCGGCCTGCTGGAGGGCGTGCAGGACCTCTCGGAGGTGGTGAAGGTGGTCGGCCCAGTGGCGACTGTACACAGCGATATCGTCCAGGTAAGCCGCACTGAATTCTTCGAGGCCCGCCAATACCTGGTTCACGAGTCGTTGGAACGTAGCTGGAGCGTTTTTCATGCCGAATGGCATCACTTTGAAATGGTAGAGAAGGCGGATCGTTCCTGGGCTCTGGGGGTGAGGCCGATCTGCCAGTAGCCCGCTGTCAGATCGAAGATGCTCAGGTAGCGGGCAGCCCCCATACGGTCAACCAGTTCATCTGCCCGGGAAATGGGGTGAGCGTCGGTTCGGGTGACAACGTTCAGGCCCCGATAGTCTACACAGAATCGGAGTTCGGGGATGGCGCCTGGGGCGGCCGCTTTGGGGACCAGTACGACTGGGCTGGCCCAGGGGCTGTCGGATGGCTCGATCACTCCTAGTGCGAGCATTTTAGAGACTTCATCCTGGATGCAGGTGCGCACCCGATCCGGCACTCGGTACGCCCTGTGTCGAATAGGGGGACTATCCCCTGTGTCTACGTTGTGGAGGCACCAGGGGGTGACCCCCGGGGTGAGTGAGAACAGGTTCGCAAATTGCAGCAGGAGCGCCCGACAGTCTTGGCGTTGTTCTGGGGACAAGGCATCGGAGAGTCGGACCCCTTCCACCGAGCCATCTTTTTCACGGGTCCTCAGTAGGTCAGGGAGGGGCTCGGAGTCTTCTTCCGTCCCACTATCTGTGGTCATCAGTAGGCTGAGCTCCGAGCGTACGAAGTGTGGTTTGAGTCTGTTGGCGTGGAGGACCCGGAGGGGGTTCTGGGGGGACTCCATGTCTATTAGGTAGGTGACAGGACCCTTGCGCTCAATCACCTTGAAGGGCCCTGTCCATTTGTCCTGCAGGGCACAAGGTTCGACTGGAGACATCACCTATACTTGCTGACCGGGCTCGAACTCAATGGAAGAGGCATGTTGATCGTACCATTTCTTCATGTCCTCCTGACTGGCCTCAAGATTGGCTTTGGCGAGTTCCCTGAATCGCCGGGTCTGGTTGCGGAGGGTCAGGAGGTACTTATACACGTCCGGAGGGGTCTTCTGGGGGGCCATCTCCCATTCTTCTTTGACCAGGCTCAGGGGCCCCCGGACAGGGTGTCCGTACAGGAGCTCGAAGGGGCTGAAACCGAGGGATTTCTGGGGAACCTCTCTGTAGGCGAAGAGGAGGCACGGGAGCAGCACGTCCCATTGGCGACGCAGGGGTTCCTCCAGGCCCATGATCATTCCCTTGAGAGTGCGGTTAAACCGCTCGACCAGTCCGTTTCCTTGCGGGTGATAGGGGGTCGTGAAACGGTAGGTAACCCCGCACTGCTGCCAGAGAGATTTCATGTATTTGGAAATAAAGTTCGTGCCCCTGTCGCTGACGACTTCCCGGGGGAAGCCCACTCGAGAGAAGATCCCCATCAAGGCCCGGCCTACCACTGGGGCTGTGACGGTCCGGAGAGGAATGGCCTCGGGATAGCGGGTGCCCCTGTGCTGTTCGGGGGTCCAGGGGCCCCACAATGTCTATTCCCACCCGTTCGAACGGGGTGGTGACGACGGGGAATGGTTGCAAGGGTGCTTTGATTTTTCGGCCGCTCTTCCCGCTGGCCTGGCAGGTGGGGCAGGCCCGGCAGTGGTTGGAGACATCATTTCGCATTTTGGGCCAGTAAAAGTGTGTTACCAGGCGGTTGTATGTTTTGTCTTGTCCCAAGTGTCCAGCAAGGGGGACATCGTGTGCTAAGTTCAACAGGAAGTCTCTAAAACGGAGGGGCACCACCAGCACCCGGCTGACCCCCAACTCCGCAATTCTTTGCTCGCTGTAGAGTAGGTCATTGTCCCAATAGATCCAGTGTGCCCCTGCGGTGTCTCCCGCGCTCTGGGCGAGGGCTTGCTGCCGGAGTCCCTCGAGGGAGGGACAGGTCTTCTGTTCTTGCCGGAATTGCTCCTGGGTGGGTCCACCCTCTTGACGCCACTGGGCCAGTTCTGGGAGGTCCTGGAGCTGAGCGGGCCCTTCGTGGTTTTGCTCTGGGGGATCAGTACTGAGGGCGTCTCTCTCCGAGACGACCGGGGGAGGAGGTGCTGGCCATTCGGGTTCTTCGGGACGGGGAATGGCTCGGGCGGCCATGGACCGGGTCGTTACGCAGGCCCAGTCAGGGAGGCCCAACATCCCCAGGTGCTCTCTTCTCTCAACTGCTGCCCAGGGGGAACTTTCGAGGTCGTTTCCCAGGAGGCAGTCCACCGGGGCGTCATCGCGGACAGTCACCTTCAGCATACCGGACACTCCTCCCCATTCGAAGGGGACGCAGGCCATCCGACACAGGCTCTCTGAATTGTCAGCTGATCGGACGGGGCAAAGAACGTTTGGCAAGATCTGTTCCGGGGTTACCAGGTGACAGCGGACTGCCGTCACACTGGCCCCGGTGTCACGCAGGGCTTCGGCCTTGCGCCCATTGATGTTCACCCACTGGCTGTATTTTCTCGTGTTGGCGGGTAGGGGAGCCCGCGGAATCATGTCTCTTTCCCCTAGGCAGACCAGGGACATGGCGGCGGGTTCCCACTCGGGCTGTTCCTGGTCGTACTCTTCGTACTCTTCGGGTGCTTGCTCTTCTCCCAGGGCGGCGGCAGTGACCTGGCGGGGTATAGGACTCTGGTTCTTCGGGCAGTTAGGATCGTTGGCATAGTGGCCGGTCCGCTGGCACCGGTGGCAAGTAACGTTAGCTCATGACCCTGGACGCATCGGGGGGTTTCCCCTACCGGCCGGGGGCGGGGTGTTGCTGGCGGGAGCTGCCGGGACGGCGTCTCTGCCCCGACCCTGGCCTCCTCCTCCTCGGGGGCGATGGGGACCTTGGTTGGTTCTGTTTGGCTCACTGGTCCCGCCTCGGGCAACTCGAGTGCTTTCCCATCGGTCAGCTTCGGCGGCGAGCTGCCGAGGTTCAGTCAGTTTACTGTCGAGGAGGTGTTGCCTGAGCTCGATGAAGCAATTGTTGGAGAGGTGTTCCCACACAATGAGGTTAAAGAGTTGCTCGTAGGTGGTTACGTGGCTGCCCTTGATCCACCCCTCGAAGGCTCGGCTGAAATAGTTCACGTACTCCACCCAAGTTGTACCCGGGATCCATTTGCAGTCGTGGAACCGCTGGCGGTACATCTCGGGCGTGAGTCCGTATCGAGTGAGGAGGGCAGCCTTCATGTGGTCATAGGATGTCATCTGATGGTCCGGGAGCTGCAGCAGGGCGTCGCGCCCCTCATTAACGAACCTCCCCCATAACCCGGCTCCCAAGTCAATTCGATCAATCCGGTGGGAGGTCATGGCTATTTCGTAGGCCTTGAACCACTGCTGGATATCGTCGTTCCGATAGTATTCTTTGACGACATCCTTGGGGATGTGGACTTTTGGTTCTGCAGTGCCCGGAGTGTTCGGGCGCTCGGGCACCCCAAGATCTTTATTCTGTTTCCGAATCTCTATTTCTGCTAGCTTGCGCTCATGTTCGTAGGCCAGTTTTTTCTCTTCAAGCTCCCTCTGCCTTTGTTTCTCTTCCCGCTCCTCTCGGAGCCGCAAGTGTTCTAACGTGATCTTTTGTTCCGCCAATTTCAGCTCTCCGTCCAACCGAAGCCGTGCCAACTCTAATTCATGGAGTCTGCTTTTCTCTCGTTCTTGGATCTCCTCCAGGGAGAGACCCGCTCTCATTCCTTCTGTCGGAGGGGTGTTTGTTTCTGGCGCCTCGGTGTTTTGGTTTTGGGGTACGGCTGTACCCGTTTCTGCCCAAGATTCTAGGGCGTGCTTGAAGTCCTCTTTCGTGCTCAGTCCAGTGGTAGCAATGCCTAGTTCTATGCAAAATTGCTTTAACTCTCGGTGGTTGTACTCCTCTAGTTTCTCCATCTGGAATTTCTCTGTGGATCCGCTCTTTTTTGTTGTCATTGTGGTTGAGTCGTGGGGTGAGTTATTCTCTGTACGATTACGCGTTGGTTCGGATCACGCCGCTGGCCTCCAATGTTAGACGGGGACCTGGAGGGTCGGCCGAGGACAAGGGGAGAGGCTTCCGGAGAGGACCGTCTCCAGCGATTGTACAGACAAGTAACTTCCCCCCCACAGATGGACACCACACAAGGATGAGGTCAACACTCTTTATATATACGATTCTTGAAGCAAGGATATCAGCGATACAGTGAGATCGGGACACGAGGGTCCACTCAATTCTAGTCTCTGGAAGGGAAAGGGGTAGCGGGACAGTCTTGGTACCGGTCTGGTACTGAGGTGGTACGATGGATAGCTCACAATCCTCGAGCTCGGAGTTCTGGAAGGTCGGGCCGCGGCAGCGCCAGCAGACTTGGATGTTAAGTCTCACTTGAGAAGGGCCGCGGCAGCGCCAGCCAGCAAGGACGATGGTTCATACAAGGATGGGCCGCGGCAGCGCCAGCAGGTCCCGGCGAAGATGCAGGTTGCGGAGGGCCGCGGCAGCGCCAGCAGGTCCCGACGAGGATGTAAGTTGCAGAGGGCCGCGGCAACGCCAGCAGGTCCCGACGAGGATGTAGGTTGCAGAGGGCCGCGGCAGCGCCAGCAGGTCCCGACGAGGATGTAGGTTGCAGAGGGCCGCGGCAGCGCCAGCAGGTCCCGACGAGGATGTAGGTTGCAGAAAGCCGCGGCAGCGCCAGCAGGCAGGACGATGATTCACAAGGCAAGGCTGCGGCAGCGCCAGGAGTGCGTCAAGGATGAGTTCTTCTAGGTGTCTCTCGACTCCAGGATACAACTGCCTTCCTGCTCTGGAGCTGCCCCAGTTATAGGTCTGGCCTCCTTTGATGTCCGGACCCTCGCTCTTGGAGGTCGGGAGGTCCGGGATGAGGGAGTCCAGACACCCAGCAGGGGGGTGGAGCCAGCGCCCGGGGAGGCTGGGGGCGATCGGCACCTGGCGGGGGAGAGCCATCGACACTCCTTTCTCCCATTGACCTGCCAAGTGGTCCGTTCCCCTCCTGGGTGGATGGTGGTGCCTCGATGTCGGGGCCTGGCCGGGCCCAGGGTTGGGGTCGAGCTGAGGCCACGCGGCCTCGTGGTGCAGTGTCCAAGATGGCGGCTGGGCCGGGGCAACGCGGCTGATGGTGGCCCGGGCCCACGATGTTGTGGTGTTCGGGGACAGGCGCCCCGTTGGTGACGGGTTGCGTGGTACTTCTGTGGGTTGCCGGGGTGGTTTCTTCTGGTGGCACCGGGAGAGCCGGTGCTCGGATCTCATTATGCGGGGAGGACGCGGCCCCTTCACGAGGCCTGTCCAACAGTTGCAGTAGAAGGCAGCTCCTAGTGCGCATTTTAGTCGGAGCGTGGTTGAATTATATATAGGCGTCAGTCAGTCCAGCAGGATGGCTTCAAATGCAAGAGTTGTTGACAGCTTAAAACTTGACAGCTTAAAAAATGCAGGTTTAAGAGCAGGACCCCTCAGATTGGGAGGCTACTACCTTTATTAGAGTCAGCTAGAGAATACCAAAAGCTGATGCGAGAGTGAGCGGATCACACAGGGGGAGGCCACCGGCGAGATCAGACCTAGTGGGAACAGCCTGGCCTCCTACCCCGGGCTCTTACTTTACAGCTGCCTCTAACGGCAGCTGAGCTCACTATCTCTCACCAGTGCACCAGCGCCCCGGGGAGGCTTTTACCGGCGCGCAGCTTGTCAATGTGGCTAGCTGTCACAAGTCGCAGGTGCAATTCGCCAGTGCAAGTTTAAGTTTAAGTGCGTGAAGAAATACAGGTCGTCAATCTGTCAGGGTTCTTCGGCTCTTGGCTTGCAGGCTCTATCACCCTATCTTTGCATTGCTTTCGCTGTTTCAGTCAGCTGGTAGCGTGACTAACCTCTGATAGCGGGCTCGGCACTTCCAGCGTTGCTTCCAGCGGTAGTGGGAGAAATGAGGGGGGAGCGCAGTGGCATCAGCGCTAGCACAGCCTGCAGTGCCTGTCCCCTTGATTATGGCTCCTCACAAAAGGCTGCGACCATAGTAATCCATAGTAATCCGTACTATACTGAGTCCCGCAGCCTCGGGCAGTGACGGCAGCAAGCAGTAGTTGTGGCAGTACTTAGAGTCCGCTTTTGCCGCTTTTGCCTTTCTTTTAGTACGATTGTTGCTTTTCTCCCGCTCCGCTTTCTCTCTCGCCCGGGGGGGACAGCAGCAGAAGCAGCAGCGGCCGCGTCCGGCGACGGCGGCGGTTCTGCTTTTTCCCCGCTTTATCTATCGCCCGGGGGGACAGCAGGAGCAGTGGGAGCCGATGCGTCCGATGGCGACGGCGCTTCTGGCGTTTCTGGCGTCCTCTGACAGATTCACGGCTCACAGGCGCCCTCTAGCGGCAAAACCAATCAACGTGGCTATGGTAACGTTGATTGGTTCTCACCAGAAGATACAGTCTCAATGATAGGTAACTCCCTGAAAACACAGAGGAAGACTCATTTGGATCTAAGTAAACATGTATGTCCCGCTGATGACTCCACCTAATGAGAGAATCACCCTTCATCAAGACATACATCTTCCCTGTAACAACTCTTCCTTTAAAATCAATGGTACTCCAAAAGTAACCTAGTAAATCAATAATTTGACCACCATAACCTCTTGGTATGATGTCAGGTTTAACCAGTTCAACATTACCAGAAAGGCATTTCTCTTAAAATATTTTTGGTATGAGAGTGATTCTGCCACCTGAATCGAAAAGCATTTGAACCAAATTATCGTTGACTAAAATATGTTCCAAAGGTCCCTCAACAGTATGATCTCTAACTTGAGAAACAATTACTTCCTGATCATCATGATCATAAATGTTAATTTCCCTAACCTTTTTCTGATCTTTGCCAGATCTGCAACACTTAGTAAAATTACCATTTTTTTTTTACAAAGAGAACACACAGCTTTCCACCCTGGACAATTTGTAAAGTTTGCCATGTGACCTGAATTACCGAATCTGAAACACTTACCCTGGAAGGCATTAAAATTAATGTTAGGACTTGGAACTTTCGTTGAACTAGAGATACTGGGAGAAACAGTTTTGTGACTCTTGTCAGTGATCTGGATCCTGGCTTCTTTAACAGATTCATTCTCGCTCTTGACGACATGAGAATCTTTCCAAATGGCTTGAATACGTGCTTTAGAGTGTTCGTGCATTTTTAAAATAGTAATTACCTCTTGAAGAGGAGGATTATCCTTTTGCCAAAGGCTTTCCCTTGCCTTATCTAGGGCACAACCCAGCATCAACTGATCTCTCAACCTTTCATCTAAGCTATTGCCAAAAGAACAAATACATGCTAGTTTGAGCAAAGCTGTAATGTATTGTTCAACAGATTCCTCATGCCTCTGCATTCTCTTCCCAAAGTGATAACGTTCTAAAATCATGCTCACCTTGGGAAGATAATGTAAATCCATCTTCTTTATACAAATCTCATACTCATTTAATGAGGAGGATTCATTATCAGGGAGATCCGGGAGGTGTTCTTGCCCTTCGGACCCTAGGGAATGTAAAAAAATGGAAGTTTTCCTTTCTGCACTCAACGAAGTGCCGCAAACCCTGGCATAGTTCTCAAAAAACATTTTTCATTTTAGCCAGGGTATTGTAGGATTGCCAGGTGCAGACAAAAAGAACTGCAGTGGAGTGACATTCTGCATGACTAACTAAGTTGGGATGTAAGTTGCAATGAAGCTGTGCCAAACAGAGAAAAGAGATGTGCAAACAAGCTGTGCAGATCAGCGTGTAATTATGTAATTAACCTGCACTTGGGCTGTGCAGATCAGTGTGTACAAATGTAATTAAACTCTAATGAATTGAACAAATGTGCGCAAAATGTTGATCTGTGCAGATCAGTGCAAAAATGATAACATAAATCTGCGCTGGAGCTGTGCAGATCAGCGTGTTATGAACTTGTAGTGGAGCTGTGCAGATCTGCATGAATAAATGAAATTGACACCTGCACTGAAGCTGTGCAGATCAGCGAGTGAGTGAAAAATAACTCACTTACCAAGATCTTTGCCGGAGGAGATCTGAATTCAAAATTTGCAAACATACGTGACAAGAATTTTCAATTCTATTAAGGACTAGGAGGCGAGGATTATGCTTTCTCATTTCTTTAATGAAATGCTCAGCAGCCAATTAAAATAACCAAAAACTACATTTCCCATGAACACTAGGGAATGACCATAGAGACTGTAGTATAAAAGGTCCCAACATTAGTCCTTCTTCCTCTTTCTTTGTGGAGGAAACAGTTCAAGTCCAAAATGCAATCCCATGTATATCAACAATAACAACTCCAAACACGCCGCAGAAATCCAAAGGATCTGGAAGCAGGCAGTAGAAGAACACTGGGTCCGTGAACCAGGAGAAAGATGAAACTCTGGAGGGAGTTGGCCAACTTTACTTCGGATCTGAACCTGAAAGAGACACATAGCTGTAACATCCAAATAATTCAAGAGAGTCAAATGCAATCCAGGGGAGGAAAGAACAAGGAATAAGAGATTTGCAATAGCATCAAAACAGATTACAGTACATAACAATGCAAATCAAGTACAATGGGTGGGATAATCCTCGCCTCCTAGTCCTTAATAGAATTGAAAATTCTTGTCACGTATGTTTGCAAATTTTGAATTCTATGTCAGGACAGGAGGCTCCGATTATGCTTGTTCAAAGCTGATCCACCACCACAGAAGCAATACTATCAATTGGTTTGTAATAAAACGTTTTGAAAACTGAATCAGAAGACCAATCTGCGGCTTTCATAATTTCAAAAAGCGTGACACCCATGGAAAAGGCTTTAGAAGCCATTGCTCCACGTGCAGAATGTGCACCAAACACAGACACATCAATGCCCGCCTCGGACATAAGCCAACGCACCCAGCGCGTCAGAGTAGCTGGAGTGACAGGGCGAAATGGTTTCTGTAAGGCAATTAACAATTGACCCTGCATGTCTGAACGTAAAGAAGCAGTACTTACCTCATAATCCTTAAGACACTGCACAACACAAAGGTTGGGATGAGCGGGAAAAGACGGATAAGTAATGAAAGTAGTATTAGACTTAGTCCGTCTAGAAAGACGAAAAGTAACACCCTCAGGTGTGAAACTGCGACCCGCAAGATCCAATGCGCGGACATCCGATACACGTTCACAAGATACAAGGCACAACAACATGGTCAACTTAGCAGACAATTGTTTACGGGACAACAACAGATTGGAAGGCCAGGCCTCCAAGAACCGCAGGACAATGGAAACATCCCATAAAGAGACATACTTAGGAGTGGGAGGCTTCAAGAGACGAATACCTTTAAGCAATTTGGAAATGAAGGGGTGCTCACCAGCAGGCTTGCCATCAATCTGGATGTGGCCAGCTGAAATAGCGGAACGAAAATTATTGACTGTCCTATAAGCCAAACCTGAAGAGGCCAGGGACGCCAAAAAGTTAATGATCAAACAGATATCCGCTGAAACGGGATCAACTTCCCGTTGAGCACACCAATCACACCACCGCTTCCAAGCACCTTTGTATCGTTTGTGAGTATTGGGAGACCATGCCTCACTAATGAATTTGGAAGCGTCGCTAGAAATGCCCGGGATTGTCCAGCGATCCCCGAGATCTGCCACGCCAGCAGCTGAAGAGAGCCTGACAGAATTAGGGGATGCGGATCTTCGAGAGGATCCAGTAAAAGATTCCACTTCTGGGGAAGAAGGAGAGGTGGCTCGCAACACATTTCCAGGAGAACCTGGAACCACGCTTGAGCCCTCCAGAGCGGAGCAATCAGAATCAGATCCGCTCTAAACCGTTTGGTGTAAGCCAGAACTCTGGGGAGCATCATGAATGGGGGAAACGCATAGCATAGAGTCGATGGCCACTGCTGAAGAAAAGCATCCGTGGCCAGGGCTAGCGGATCCGGTCTCCAACTGTAAAATTGTGGGAGTTGTGTGTTGAGGCGAGAGGCAAACAGATCTATGTGACACTGGCCCCAACGCCGAAGAATGGAACGGAACACTCGAGGGTGAAGCCTCCAGTCGCTGAAATCCCGAAGATGTCTGGAGTGCCAATCTGCAATTTGATTGTTGCGACCCGGAAGATACTCCGCAATAACAGTGATCATCTGCTGCAGGCAAAAATGCCAAAAATCCTTGGCTATCTCCGCCAACACCTTGGACGAGTCCCGCCCAGCTTGTTGACATAGCGGACTGCGGACACGTTGCCCATCCGGAGAAGAATGCAGCAACTGGTTTGAAGGGGAGAGAAACACTTGATCGCAAAAGAACCCGCCAGGAGTTCCAGACAGTTTATGTGGAGAGACAACTCCTGAGGGGACCAACGACCCCCCATCGAGACAGGTCCGCAACGGGCTCCCCAACCCCAACGACTGGCATCGGATTCTATCACTAGTTCCGGCGACGCACCGAATAGGGCTCCACCATTCCAGGCCTCCATGTGGTCTAGCCACCATTGCATCTCCCACCTCGCTTCCTCCGTAAGAGGAATCTGGTACGAGTACCTGAGGCCTTTTCGGAGATGTTGGATTTTCAGCCGTTGCATTGCCCTGTAATGCAGAGGGCCTGGAAAGATCGCCTGAATGGAAGACGCCAACAGGCCTACTACACATGCCAACGATCTCAATGACACAGTCTGTCTGGAAATAACAGATGTCAATTCCCTCTTGATGTAATGAATCTTTTGGCCGGGCAAGAGAAGCTGGCAAGCAACCGAGTCTATCTGGAAACCCAGAAAATCTATAGATTGAGTTGGAGTCAAAACCGATTTCGGAATGTTGATCAGAAAACCGAGAGATTGCAAAAGACCGATGGACCACTCCAGATGTTGCAGAAGTCTGAGCGGACAATCCGCCATAAGGAGAATATCGTCCAGATAAATATTCAGCCTGACCCCCCGAGATCGCAGATGTTCCACAACCGGTCTCAGTAGTTTCGTGAAGCACCATGGTGCCGACGAAAGGCCGAACGGGAGACCCTGATACTCGTACCAAACTCCCTGCCACTGAAACTGGAGAAACCGACGATGGGGTCTGAAGATCGGTATCGATAGATACGCGTCCTTGAGATCCAGGCGGACCATCCAGTCCCCTTCGCGCAGGAGATCTCGCAAGAGATGGATGCCCTCCATCTTGAAGTGCCGGTAGACCACCCCTCCGTTGAAGTCTTTCAGGTTGAGAACCAGGCGAGACCCGCCTCCTTTCTTCTCGACCAGAAAGACTGAGCTGGCAAACCCCGTCGGATGAGGGTCGGTTTGAAGAATCTCCCCTTTTTGGAGAAGAACGTTTATTTCCTCGGAGAGGCAAGCTTGATCTTGAAGGGAAAAACTTAAACAAGGGGGAGGACGGGTCTGATGCATAGGGTGATAGCACTCTATCTTGAACCCCTGTACGGTTTCTAGCACCCATGCATCGCTGGAGATCATGCGCCAGTTTTTTCGAGAAAACACTGTATTCGTCCCCCCAACATCACATTGCAAGCATGAATCAGGCTCACCTGCAGAGTTGGAGTCCTGGTAGTGTCCTTGCTGTCCTCCGGAACGACCTTTTCCATATTGTCCCTTCCCCTTGCGGGAGGGATAGAAGTTTGCTCTGGTGGAGTATCCTGAGTCGTATGCTCCTCCACGATGAGAGGTGTGACCTCGTTGGGACTGGTGAGTGGAACCACGGCCGAACGAGCGTCCCCGATGTCGTCCGGCCTTGGCAAAAACCGGACGCGTAGCCCGGCGTAATGACGCCTGCGCCTTGTCGATGCCACTGAAGGTGGAAACAAACTTTGTAAGCTCCTTTAAGAAAGGCTGTCCAAATAAGAAACCTTGTGCTTCAGGACCAGACTCAGAAGTCGCTAGCTCCGATAGTTTTGGATCCAATTTCAAAAGAATCGACCTGAGTCGTTCAGCAGACACAGCACAATTGGCGTTACCCAATTGGCAGATCGCCCTTTGTGCCCATTCAATCAATTCGTCCGGGTCCACAAGGGCTGAGGCCTCCTTCGCCTGGAACCCCAGATCCAGAATCTTGGTTAGAGGCCCAAGCATGTCCAGCATCTTGTCTTGGCAAGACCGCCAAGACCTGTCAAGGCCCTTTATCGGGTCCTTAGCATAAGTAGGTGACCATCATGGGGTCGACCTCCGGCGTCTCAGCCAAATGATCAGCGAGGTCAGGCCTCGGGCATTCAGAACGGAGTCTAGCATGAACAGAAGCCTCAAAGGGTTGACAAATGTGTGCCTGAATATAGGCGGCAACAGCAGGCGAGGGCAACCAGGAAGATGAATTTGGATGTAGGATATCCGCGGGCTCAAAATTGAGCACAGGAGGACGTTCAGGAGCGTCCACAAAATGCTCTTTGCAGACACGCTTTTTGGGCGGGGGTGAATTATGGTCTGAAGATGTTGAGGAATGAGCATTGTCAGAATCGTCGGTATCCCGAGGTGCAGAAGCTCTGGAAGGCGCAGCCGCCAAGGTCTTAGCCAGTTTCTGGAAATCAGACTTATGGGGATTAACAGGAGACTTCGTGGATTTCTTAGTCGCAGGCAGCCATCCTTGCTGTTGCGCATACATATTTAAATGACGCTCCAGAGGATTAATTGCACGCACCAGTGCTTTATTAACAGACTGTTGGACTCCCTTGTCCAATTCCTTCACTAAATTATGCTCCAAAGAGCCTTCATCCTCCTCCCCATAATAGTAGTCATCATCTGCGTCATAGTATTCTGCCATTATACACAAGTGTAATAATTAGGGCCCACAAGATGACTACAGGAATATAGAGTGTCAAAAACACAATGCAAGGGGGAGTGTGAGAACCCCACAGCAGGCTTACAAAAGAGCAGGCACAAACCAGCTCTAAATGAAAATAAAACGTGGAGGGAGCAAAGCCTGCACAGCAAAATACACTCTAGGCAGCGCCTATGCAATAAAGTATCAACCGAAGCCCTCACAGGACTCCAGTGTCACACGGGGTTAAATTGGAACAGGCTGTGGGCATGGGCGTTGAAGAATGACCTCGTCACTCAACCGGTGTCTGTGAGGAAATAATACAGGAGCCGGAATAAAGCAGCACGCATGCGCGACTGCCGCCTGACACAATACCCGGCTCGAGAGCGCTCGCGCTCTCTGTGCGAGTCGGAAACCCCTGCTCCCGCTCCACAAGGTCCGCAGGCAACAAGCAGGCGCCCGGACACATAAACGGAGGTGCACACACGCTCCGAGACCAATATGCCGAACGGGCAAACGAAACCGAAACTGCACAATAGTCGGGAGAGCCCCAATGAAATGCGAATGCAGCGCGCTACGTGAATGCCAAAATACAAGCAAGAAATACCAAGGGCACAGCAAGCAATCAGCAAAAGTAAGCAAATATAGATAAAGCACTTAACTGGCTGCGGAGCAGCAAAGAAAGAGGAAGAAGGACTAATGTTGGGACCTTTTATACTATAGTCTCTATGGTCATTCCCTAGTGTTCATGGGAAATGTAGTTTTTGGTTATTTTTATTGGCTGCTGAGCATTTCATTAAAGAAATGAGAAAGCATAATCGGAGCCTCCTGTCCTGACATAGAATGTATGCGTCAGTTAGCAAATCGAAAGACACCGCTGTTGAAAAGATCCGCACTCCAGCTGTGCAGATCAGCGTGAACGTTGTGAAGAGGTACGCGATGGACTTGAACACGTCGAGAAAGCAGTTAGGCTGCCAAGGAAACGTGACGAGATTAGCACTCAAGCTGTGCAGATCAGCGTGAACGTTGTGAAGAGATAAGTGCGGACTGAACAGTCTGCGGCGAGACTGCATTGAGGTTGTGAAGGGAACGAGACGTCTTTACGTTGCTCATAAACTCCCAGTTAACAAAATGTCTGTTGCGCGAGCTAATGCACAACGTGATGTCTACATGTTGAAGTTTTATTTTTATTTTTTATTTATAAGTTTTCCAATATTCATAATTAACCATGTTTACATACATCATCAAGTCAATTATATGTGACACATTATACAGTGACAAGTGTATTCAGCACAGCACTGGGATAATTAATCCACATTGTATCCATTTTAGCATTACTACAAAAATGTAATGCTGGCCAATGTTGGTTTGGCCCTCCCCTGATTGAAGAATTGCTGGCCCCGGCCCCTGGGTCGTCCCCAGGGACGGCCTCTGCCTCGTGGCTCTATCCATGGATCCTGTTCTAAAAAATCTGTTTGATATTCTTGTTGGGTAGTGCCACTTGTGCCTGGGTGATCACTCTCGGACCCACTGCTTACCGAAGAGTTCGAGAAAGTATTATACCTTCTGTATCCTCCCCGGCCCCTAGTGGAGTATCTTCCCTGAGATTCCTGATTGTAATAGCCCTCCGCTAGGTAGGGGTAAACTGTCTTTTTATCAAAGAATTTCAGATCCTTGGCGAGCTTGTCTAATTTGGTAGACTGGGTGTATGTATCAAATCCTTAAGTGTTTATTGGATTATCTTTTCATTTATACTTCCCTCTTTCACTTGAGCACTAACTTTTGCGCTTTTCTACTGCACCTGGCATCATTCTCCTTATTTCTTGTTTTTAACAGTATGTATAAAAAAGTGTGAAATAAATAGCAAATCTATATTGCCTTATATTACTTTGCCTTTATAAATTATTTGTTTGGGTACCATCAACAGGTATAGACACACATTTGGCTTTCTGTATGTTTTCTTCTCCTTTTATTTTTCAGGATTAAGTCATGTTAAATAACTCATAAATAACAATGAGTATTGCACTTAAATGTGTTGAGTAAATTGTGTCCTGGACCACTTTGTTGGATCTCCTTAGCAGCACCACCACCAAGCCCCCGCGACCAGGTTTGTATCCTGTCTCTGGAGCCCCCCAGTGTGGTCTGATTTAGAGGCCCCACCAGTTCCCCCAGCCGAAATCCACTATAAAATGCTAAGGTGAACGCAGCGCCAAACAGGATGCTCTCATAATCAGATGAGCACACTGACCGTAGCACTCCCAGAATGTCCCCTAAGATTTTAAGTTCTAAGGGCCTTCTCCAATCTTTCTTAACACCTTCCAGCCTAGCCCTTCCTGACAAAGCTCTCCTTACCACGAAAGCCGCGCCAGGGTCGCACTGACCTGTCAGTTTGGCAAAGAAACCTATTGCCGTCACATGTGCCCTAGCATAAGAAGCTGGCCTCCCCTGTTCTCTCAGGGCTAGCAAAAAGTTGCAGAGCGCCCCTGTTGAAAAAAGTGCCGCCTGGCTGGTGTGCTTAGCAAATGTCCTGTTTGCTTGAAAGTGTTGATAGTAAGTCCTTCTAGTGCGCTCACTCAAAGAGTCTTCCACTAGCCCAGCTAGACCGGGGCTCCAATCCTCCACAGAGATGTCGGGAAAACAGACATCTGTTCCTCTGCCTGCGGGTGATACCTTCGAAAATCCTGTAACTTGGAGCGAGACAAAGCATCAGCAGCCATATTCTCCACACCTGGAATATGTGCTGCTCTAAAGAGCAGATTGAGCTTTAAACAAGCCAGGACTAAATGCTTTAACAACCTCAAAACATGTTTGAAAGTAGCTCCCTGCCTATTAATAGCTTCTACCAGAGCCATGTTGTCTGACCAAAAAATTACTGACTTGTTCTTGAAGACCTCGGCCCGGACTTCTACTGCCACCACAATTGGGAATAATTCTAAAAAGGCTATGTTTTTTGTCAAGCCCCTCTCGTGCCAAGATGATGGCCAGTCACCCCTGCACCATTGAGAGCCCAAAACTGCTCCAAAACCAATGCTTCCTGCTAAATCCGTGACCAGTCCCAAGTCTGTGCTAGATATAGTTAGTTCAGGTCAAATCACCTTACCATTGAATTCCTCCAGGAAGCTACGCCAAATCCTCAGGTCCTCCCTCACCTCAGCTTTTAATCGGACGTGATGGTGTTTCTGTGTCAAGCCTACCATAGCGCGCGCGATTGACCTTGAAAATGGGCGCCCCATTGGAATAATTCTCAGGGCAAAATTCAACTGGCCCACTAAAACCTGTAGTTGATGCAGCGTGACTTTGGGACCTGCCAGAGCAGAATCTATTGCTTGCGAGAAGGCCTGTACTTTGTCTGCTGGCAATCTGCATTCTCCCTCTACTGTGTCTATTTCAATGCCCAAGAAAGACATGCTAGTTGCTAGCCCCACCATCTTACCGGGGGCTAACGGTACTCCCAGTTCCTCAAACATCTCAACTAGCTTGCCCAAGGCTTGCCCACACTTACTTGATGCTGGGGGACCCATGATCATGAAATCATCTAGGTAGTGTACCATGTCCTTGCGCCCTGTTCTGAAAACAAAAACCCACTGTAGCATGGAGCTGAACATCTCAAAGTACTTACATGAAACCGCACAGCCCATTGGCATACACCTGTCATAGTAAAATTGGGAGTCTAGCTGGAAACCTAGTAAATGGTAATCCTCGGGATGTACTGGGAAGAGCCTGAAAGCTGACTCAATGTCAGTCTTAGCCATAACAGCCTTGGGCCCTAGATCGCGCAGGCTCTGGAGTGATGAGTCAAAGAAAGAATACGTAACCGAGCACAGGGACTGGTTAATAGCATCATTCACTGACGCCCCCCTTGGCGCTGACAAGTTGTGAATCATCCTGAACTGGCTAGGCTCCTTCTTAGGCACCACGCCCAGAGGTGAACAGACAAGTCCTGGTAAAGGGGGAGCGGAGAATGGGCCAGCCACCCGCCCCAGAACCCTCTCGTTTCCTACCGTTTGTGAAACTACTATGGAGGCCTACATGCTGACAAAAGATTTTTGCAATAGTCCACTGGGGTTACCCCGTGAGCTGGAATGCGGAAACCTGCAGAAAACCCCTCAAATAAAGTCCTGGCTGCCTTCCTGTCAGGGTACTGATTTAGCCAGAAAATCAGCCTCCCCCAAATCCACTGGTGTGGGTAACTTACTGCTGGGGAGGGAGCTTAGTCTCTCTCCCTTTCTCTTTGGATTTCTTAATGCATTTGAACTCGGGTTGGGAAGGGTGGCCACAGTATGCACATGCATGTTTGAACTTACATGCTCCTGGGGGCCAGGTGCACGTCTTCCGGTTAAAGGCCCAACAGGTCCCCCTTTTGTCCCCAGCGCCCCCTTGGGAAGTCCGAAAGGGCTGCTTCATGGGTGCTTTATTATTGACACTCTCTAACCAAACCTTTACTTCTGTCTGGTCCCAACCCATGTCAGGATCATCGACTTTGGCCCATCTAAAGTCCCTATCGTAATCCAACCAGGCCCCCCCAACATACCTTGTTTGTGCTTTCAAAATCTTATTGGCATAACATATCAAGGGTACAGCCAATTTCGGCTTCTTCTCTAACATTACAATGGAAAATACATTGAAACCAAACAACCAATTAGGAATGGATTCCTCTACCCTTGGTTTCCTATCTCCAAAAGAGCCTTCCTTACCTTCCTTCTCTTTAGACTCTACATCTCTTCTTTTAGGTCTAATCAGGGAAAATATATCCACAAATTCTCCCTTCCCAATTTTTTCCTTTGTTTCTGGCGTAACATGCGCTGCCAACTTACCACGCTTGGATAACACGGACTCATGGCCACCAATTGGTGCGCACCCCTTATCTATTCCTTTGCCTCCGGACTCCACTACCTTACCTGCAGAGGGCACTGCTGTCGATGGTTGCGTGGGGGCCGCTTGACCCACCGCCAGGGGTGGCGTGTACAAATCCTTCTCATGCGCTTTGCCTAAGAGGGCCACCTGCTTACTCAATTCACCTAACAACCCCCGGTGCCTGTAGATGAGACCCAAGGTGCTACCTTCACGCTGATTCCTGGCGTGCCTAATTTTGCCAAAAGTGTTGCCACCGTGGACCGTATGGTAGCTGTGGCAGCGTGCCCACCCTCCAATGCTGGCCCAGGTTGCCCCCCTCTGGTACTATGGGGGTAGGGGGATTAGGAGCAGGCGCTAAGGCCATTAAAGCACCTCAAATCTCTGCCAAAAATGCGCCCACGTCATCCCACCCTTCCGCTGATGGCACGCTGACTGGCTGAGGGGGACTCAAATTAGGTTGGGGGTTGCTGGGCACCGGCACAGCTGGAACAGGTGCGGGCACGACGGGGACTGTACTGGACACTGGTGCTGCCAGTATCACAGGTATGGGAACTATATTTGGGAGCACCAGTGGCGCATGAAGCCATGAATCAGGCAAGCTAGGGACTGGCGCCGCAGGGGCACTAGGCCCAGGCATTACTGGGGAAAGAGGTGCGGGGGGAGAGCCCTCTGGAAACTTGCTCACCCTCCCCTTCTTATTCACCCTGGGCTTCTTAACTAGGGGAGGAAAAGCTGCTTTAAGCTGGACTATGGTTCGACGCGATTGTGCCCCCGGGATTGGCTCAGATACCTCCTCGCTATCTGACACTGGCGCCTCATCCCCTTGTTCCTCCTCACTACTATCATCCTCCCTGCCCAATTTTGCGAGCACCAGCTTCAACAGCTGTGCAATTTCTGACTCCCCTTCTTTCTGTTTCTGGTTGCGCTTGGGTGACATTATGAACCCTTTTATGAAAAAATGACTGGTACCTTTGCTTGGTTGTTCCAACCAATTTAATGCAGCCTAGACCAATTAATGTAGCCCCTTATTCGTTCAGTCCTTAGCAATCAATGAAGCTTTATAAAACTGACGGCCCACCAGCCCTCCCAATCACTTTGTGTGTCTGCTCATACTTGCACCTTCGGCCCCCGTGTGCAAAATGGGTCAGTTCTCTTTCAATCCGACACCCAGGCGGCTGGAAAACACTGCGCAGAAGCAGGAAACCCCAAATCTGGAATTACAAAGGGGCGCTCTCCCAACTATGGTGCTGCACCCCTGCCGCAAATGCGCTCACGCCAAAAAGACCGATACTTCAAAGCAAGGCAAGCCGGAGTGCCCGATGCGTGGCCAATCCTGCAGAATAGCCCGCGAGTACCCCGTGAGTCCAGCAAAACAACGGTCGTGATCAATCAGGGAAGCGCGCTTCCCACAAGCGAGGCTGTGCTGCTACTACCCACAATACACCACAGACAAACCGAATAAGTCCACCCCTCCCGCTACGCGCCACACCAGATGAAGCACCGCACGTCCCCGAGCCCTGGCCTACCGCCCAAACTATCGAGTGGCGAGGTCTCCGGAGAATGTGTATGGGGGGGGGCACTATCTTTAAAACAGCCCAGCCAGCACCACTCTCATCCGCCCCAGCTTACGCACACACAGATCAAGCACTTGCCCGTCCCTAAACGTCGGACTCCAGCTCAACAAACCAGGAATCCAACCCCCTCAGACAATCCTCGGGCCAACTAAGGGCGGTCATTTACCCGGACTCAACCACATGGACGTGGAACGCACACAAATCCTTCCCCGCAAACACGCTTGCCCCCAGCGCCCCAACACCTCACCTCAAACACTGTTACGCCCAAGCCGCAATGCTACAGACGCCTCGAAGGGTCCCGACGCCCGATGACCAAGGCCCAATAATACCACGCGGTCACGAGGTCGAAGACGGAAGCCCTGGAGAAGATTTGAAAGAAAGCCCCGTTCAGGTGGGTGTCCAGCGCAGAGGGTGAGCAGAGGTGTACCTGGGGCTAAATCGCCCCCTTGGCTCTGCCACCCCTCCTGAGGTTCCCGCCGGAAGCCCGTCATTCGCTGACCCGCAAGGACTTCATGTCCAGTAGCCAACCGGCTACTGGACAAACTATGGGGGTGTGGCGGGGAGCCGGGAGGCCGGGCCCTAAGGGCGAGCTTGTCTAGGTCTCGCGCTTTGCAGTAGTTGTAATGTTTCGAGTGAAGGGGGTTTGTTTGGGTATGAGGGATAATGTTCCTGTACAGCTGCGCGCAGCCTATGATAAACAAACTACTCACAAATGACAAGTCATCCAGTGTTTTAAAATTTACATTAGGGTACATGTTGCCCATCACTGGGATACCTATTTGGGTCAGTAACTCCATGCTTCCTTTCTCTTGAGTAACTAATAGGTCTGGGTGTTGTTCCAGAGGTAGGCTTGGAGCATACATTGGAGTCTTGTTGGTGAGGTGAGCAATGCGTGTCGATGCCAGGGATGTGGTCTGTACTGTATTCATTTAGTTTTTGGATGAGTGGGGTCTCCTATGTGGCAATGTATTTGCCAAATTTATAGGGTGAGCATCATTGTCTTCTACTGAGAGATGCGGAATGTAATGCACTGAGTGAAACCAGCAGCAGGCATATTGCGCTTGCGCACATAGATAGTAGAGGTATAGATCAGGGACTGTGAATCCCCCGGCTGCGTAAGGCAGGGTCAGTGTTTGGAGACTTGTTCTTGCCTGCTTTCTAGCCCATATGAGTCTTGACACGTTGGCACATAGACAATTGAATATTGGTGTGGGGGGGTATGGGAATGTTAGTAAAAAGATAAAGAAACAGGCAGGATCACCATTTTAACAAGTGAGATTCTGTCCGCCAGAGGTAAGGGCAGTGTGATCCATCGGTCAATCTGCTTTTCTATTTTATCAATCGCAGTGCCATAGTTACTTTGACGTATGAGTTCAGAGTCTCGATGTATCCAGATGCCTAGATATTTAATGGGTTCCTCCTGCCATATTCATGGGAAGTCCATCTGTGGTGAGGTCGTGATTGCAGTTAGCCGTATCACTGGTGATTTGGCCCAGTTAATTTGAAGACCTGATTGTCGACCAAATTTTATGTATTCTCTGATTAGTGGTGATAAATTTACATTAGGCCAATGGGACGCAGTGTGAATTTCAGGGCCGTATGTGTGTACTGTTGGCGGACTTTGCAAGCTAAGGGTTCAAGAGCAATTGCAAACAGTAAGGGGGACAGTGGGCACCCCTGTCGCATCCCGTGTATCTGTATAACATCTGATATGTGCCTATTCACTTTGATGCGTGCAGATGGCTTAGTGTATAGTAATTTGATCCCATTTGTCAGTAATGGAGGGAGCCCAATTCCCTGTAAAATAGTGAAGAAGTAGACCCATTCAATTGAATCAATGGCCTTGGCAGCAACAAGAAGGACCACCACGGCCTCCAACTTGGGATTTAGCTGATGCAATAGAGCAAAGATAGTACGGAGGTTGTGTGTTGTGGATCTAGTCGGTATAAAACCACATTTGTCAGGCAGGACAATAGTTGTCATGAGAGGTTGTAAGCGGGTTGCGATCTTCACATTAAAGTTGAGCAGGAAACAAGAGTCAGGCATCCACTAAAATGCTGGAGAGAATGTCGGGCAGCACGAAATGGACACTCTGCCAAGAGTCCACAAACATCAGGGAAACACATTGTCGCAATGGCACAGAGAGGAACTGCAGCCCTCGAGGGCATCAGCAAACTGAAGGAGAGGATCATGCAGGATACAATGAACACTCCCATCTACCGCATTGCCTCCACTGTTTTCTTGTCTAATGCTTTGTCTATATTTGTGGTGTTTTTAGGAGTTTTTATGATGTTGTCCTGTAAATAGTCTATCACTCCTTTACAATCAAGAGTAATGTATATGAACTTTAAGGGGAAAAAAAACAAACAATTTACCCACAAAATAAATATTTGATCAATAACATTTACAGACATTTTCTCTCTATCTGGTGATCAGTCCCTTCTATGTGGGTGGTCTCTATTGTGTTTTGGTCAGTCACCTAATTTTATCATATTTTCTCTGTTGTCTAACTTAGCTATAGACCTTTTCCAAAACTACAATGAACACTCCGACCAGAGTCCGCAAACGACAGAGACCCTCCTTGTTGAAAGAAGACAAATTCTTCGATGAAATCAGGTTTAGCAACCAGCAAGAGTCATCACAGCTCCAATCTTGATAATTCCATAAGACAGGTAAGACTGAATCCGTTGGCAGCATGAAGATAAGCAGAATCTTGAAATGTTGTTTTTGATTCTTGATAGAAAAAAAAATGTTGAGTTGAGGTTTCTTCAATATGGATGACACAGGTTTTCACTCATCGCCAAAATGGGGTGTGGAGTGCCACTCAGAAAGAATGAGGACGCTCAAAGGTCTTGCATTTGCTTTTTTTTTTAACATTTTTTATTAGCAGCACAGGAAAGAAATGTAATCAAAAACACACATATCAAGAAGTTAACAATGAGAAAAAGAAGAAGAAAAGGAAAAAAGAATTTCAGATCATGGACAGGATAAACATATCATAATAAATGAATTATCATTAGACCCAGACACATAAAGTGTAATTCATGTTGCAGGCAAATATTATAAATCGATATTCATGTGCTAAGTAGGCCTTGTGTAAGTATTCGATTCAGCAAATAACAGACCCCCAAATCTTATCAAATTTAACCAAGGCCTTATTGCCTCTAATCCTAGCCAGAGTAGATTCCATACAGTGAATCTCATTAAGTAATGACCACCATTCCATGAAGTGTGGGGGTGTAGGGTAAATCCAAGCGCGGGCGATTATAAGTTTTGCGCATGATAGCATGATTGTAATTATAGACTTATGTGGAGTGTTCGCGATATTAACATCAAGCAGAACTAAAGCCGGATCCAGGGAAAATGTACATCCTAATTTTAATTTCATTACATTCTCAACCGATGTCCAGAATTCAGATATCTTAGGGCAAGTATACAACATATGCACCAAGTCTGCCGCAGCCAACGAACATTTAGGGCATTTAGTTCTATCAGTATAGCTACTGTTAGAAGCCCATTTAGAAATTCTTTCAGGGGTATGATAAAGCATGCAAGTTGTCTTAAATTGTTGCAATCTTAAACTTGAGGAAAGAACGACTTTATGGATATTGCCCAAAGATCTGTTGATAGCTGCTGAACTAATATTACTCCCTAGCATCCTATTCCATTTCTCCACCAAGATACTACAATCACTAACTCTGTATGTAATAAAACGTTTATAACAGTGACTTATTAGGGACTTATTCTTTTGAGAATACAGGCTCTCCCAGATAACAGTGGGCTCTGAGATACTCTGAAGCTGCATTTTTCGAGTCAGGAAATCATATATTTGCATATACTTGTATCGCATGGTATCAGTAACATTATATAGTGTTTTAAGGCTCTCAAAGCTCAACAGCCCTTGTGCGCCATATAAGTCTCCGAGTGTTTTTATTCCATGCGCTCGCCATATATTGGCAGCTCCATCGTTAAATATCCCGGGTAAACCCGGATTTCCCCATAAAATTAAATTAGGGTGAAAGAAAGTCAAATTACAAAAAGCCTGTATATTGCTCCAGGTTTTTACCAAATCTCTTGCGGTCTTGAACCATACTCTTTTAAAATAATTAGGGTCGTTGATCCTCCAAAGAAAAAACTTAGCATCCTTATCGAACATAAACGTTAAAAAGTATGGTTGATTGTCTGATCCTTCCGAATTAATTAAGTATCTCATACGTCCAACATAAGCGGACCAAAAGTATAATTTAAAATCCGGAAAGTTCAGCCCTCCTGCTTCTATAGTCCCTTTTAAAAGAGTCATAGATCTGCGGGCTTTATGATATCCCCCATATAAAACTACTGAAGATACCTTCCAGGTTTCTAAAGAATAAGTTACCTAAAGTCAAAGGAATAGAGCGGAATAAGTAAAGGAATTTTGGTAGTATTATCATACGTATCAGATTAATTCTGCCTATGATATTTAAGGGTAGTTTATGCCATTTTTTTAATAAAGCTTTAGTAGTTTTAACTAATTCATCATAATTTATTTTCGTTATATTCTTGACTTGAGCAGTGATCCTAACCCCTAGATAGGTGGCCGTTTGACATAATCCAATAATTGCACTCCCCGGTTTGTAGTTGCCAATTATTTGGGTTTTATTTATGTTTAATTTATATCCGGATACGTCCCCGAATCTGGTAGCTTCTACCTTAATACCTTGCATAGCTTTTACGATATCAGTTGAGTAGATAGCAATATCGTCAGCATAAGCTGTGATTTTTAGTGTATGCGGGCCAAATTTAAAAGGAATGATATCAGATTGAAGTTGTAGTGCTTGGAGAAATGGCTCTATTGATAATGCAAATAAAAGAGGTGATAAGGGACACCCTTGGCGAGTTCCACGAGTAATAAAAAAAAGGAGCCGACGTCAAGCCAGCATAGTTGATTGTGGCTTTAGGCTTATCATATAAAGATTGTGCCCAATTCAGGAATTTACCCCCGAAACCAAACCCACCCATGACTAGCCACAAGTACTCCCACCCCACTCGGTCAAATGCCTTTTCTGCGTCTAACATGATCATACCGAGTGGGGAGGTTTCCTTTTCCGCTATATCAAAGGCAGTTACCGCCATAGTGATGTGTGCTGTAGTATCCCTGTCTATGACAAACCCATGTTGGTGTGGGCTGACTATTTTGGGTATAAAAGGTGCTAGACGGATGGCCAGCACCTTTGCAAAAATTTTAGCGTCTGCATTAATTAAAGAGATAGGGCGATAAGAGCAGCAATCATCCGGTGGTTTGCCTTTTTTTTAAAAAAAAACTAATTTTACCCTATTCCAGGAGTTCGGGGCTTTCCTACTATCCCCTATGAAATTGATAACTTGAAAAAAGAGTGGTATAAGTTCCTCAGCACACAGCTTGTATATTTCCACTGGGATAGTGTCCTCACCGGACGCCTTCCCAGATGGCAAAGAGAAAATTGCTTGTCTAATCTCAAGCTGACTAATTTGAGCAGAGAGTGAGTCCATCCCAAGGGAATTAGGTCTAACGAGGAAGTGATCCAGATAATTCTGGATAGATGTTGCTGAAGGGAAAATCTCAGGAGTATATAATTTTTTATAGAATGTTACAAATTCTTCTAGTATTTGCAGTGGTTGATCGATTATAGTGTCATTAATGCCCTTCAGATTTTTAATCAAGGTATTAGCTTTCTCCTCAGCTATTTTAAAAGCTAGTAGTTTCCCAACTTTATCTCCACTTTCATATTGTGTGATTTGATTTTTATGCAGTTTTATGCTGCTTTTTTCCCAGAAGGTGGTTTTAATGGCTGACTTAAGTTGTCCCAGACACAGTTCTAATTCAGTTGTGCTAATGGTCCGTAGGCGAAGGGCATCTGCCAATAATAACTCTGCTGATAGAATGTCATTTACCAAGGTTATGTCTTTCTTGCGGTTTTCTGAGTTCTGATGAAGAAGAAATTTCTGAGTAAACCCACGTATGCTTGCCTTGCAAGAGTCCCATACCATAAGACATGTAGTAGAATCAAGATTAAACTTAATAAAATCAGAGATGTGCACCTTCAGTTGTGAAATAAATAGAGTATTAGAAAATAAATGCCTAGGGAAGGAGAAATGTCGAGGTGCTGTGTATTTCTGTTCAATATCAAATGATAGTAATATTGGGTTGTGATCAGAATTAATTCTAGGACAGAGTTCGATGGTACTAGTACTTGCTATTCTATTAGAAGCCCAGACCATGTCAATGCGGGAACAGAGCCGATGAGGAGCCGAATAATATGTGTAGCCGGGCGCAGTTGGAAAGGCATGACGCCAAACGTCTTTTAAATTATGCAAACGCCCTAGCTCGAGAATGGCGGCCCACGTTCTCCGCATTCGTTGAAAGGAATTAACCCTTGTAGTGTCAATCTGATAATTCATTATGCAATTAAAGTCCCCCATGATAAACAATTTTCCTGACCATTGCAACAGTTCCATATTCAGTTGATCAAATACGTACGCCTCATCAAAATTTGACCCGTAGACAACACAAAATACCAGTTTACTTTTTTCAATAGTTAATTGGGCTATGGCCCACCTCCCATTCTTATCACAGGCAGTTTTGTTAACTTCTATTCTAAGCCGTTTATCCCCAAGGATGGCAACCCCCCTTATTGAAGCATTAAACTTGGAACAGGTTAGCACCTCTAAGCCCAAATGACTCAAGATTTTTTTATCTTTATAGGCTACATGTGTTTCTGATATAAATACAAAATTGGGTTTATACAGGGCTAGTTCTTCCCGTACCAAATGCCTTTTCTTTTTACTATTTAAACCTGCAACATTCCAAACTAAGCATTTTACTCGAGACATTTAACAAAAAAAGAAAACCTCAAATACATCCTGTCGTTATGTGTAGTTAAAACAAGTAATAAACTTATCTCTAGTTGTTTAAGATACCTTTCCTCCTGTGCTATTTTTTCCAAACAAAACCCCCCTCCCCCCAAACATTCCTGACCCCCCTCCCCTCCTACCCCTTCCCTCCTCCTGAGACAGGGTACCCCTCCCTAATATACTAACCCAACTACCGCTGTGCTGGCAGCAAAAGAGACGGAGCTGCGGCCGCAAGGATCCAGCTGTATAATGTTACCAACTCCAGACCATGTATATTATCTAACTGTATCTTTCATCACTATATAGTAATATATTCAGATTCAGCTGCTGATTCTCTTAATTAATGCCCCAATCTAATCACACTAACCAATACGTGACTTAATTCAGTCTAATTTTGATTGATGATCAAAGATTATTTCATTGTTTATTTTCCGATTTCCATTGATCCATTATTTGCTCTACCTCCCTTTCTTCCATACAGTAAAATGAACGTCCGTTTTTTAGAACCTTTAGCTTAGCTGGTTCTTGCAAGTAAGCCTGACCTCCCAGCTCCTTGATGGGGTCAATGTATTGTCGAAGTTTCCATCGACGATCCATCGTGAGTTTACTTAGATCCGATCGTACGAAGAACGTGACTAAGTCACTAGTAACCGGGGTGTTTGGTCTTGCTTTTGATGAGACTGCTTGGCGGAGAAGAAAATTACCAAAAAAAATCAAGATAGGGTGCGGGTACTGACTGTTTTTATTTCTTTGGGTCAGAGGGAGTCGGTGGGCACGTTGTATCTGTGAGTCCCAGTCACAGTCTGATAACTCTGGGAAAGCTTTCTGAAACAAGTGAACAATGTATGTTCTTGGATCGGCTCCTTCGACCCCTTCCGCAATGCCGAATACACGTAGATTTTGTCTTCGTTGCCGATTTTCTAGATCTTCGAGTTTGACTTGCATTTGGCAGATCCGAGCCTCATGCTTGTTCACTGTTATTTCAGAGCGGGTTGTTTTTTCCTCTGTTAAGACGACCCTTTGTTGTAGTTCTTCCATCTCTTGAGATATAGCCCCTAATTTCTGAGACATTTCATGTAGCGTTGATTGAGTCTTATTACTGTCATCCCGCATCTGCTGGTAGTGGGATTGCGCTTCACGTTTCTGTTCATTAAGCAGTTGCAGGATCATTTGAAATGACGAGGAAACCTCCCCGTGAAGATTACAATCAGTGGATGCTTCATTTCGAAATATATTTGAGGGGGGTATATCATTAGTGTAGTCTACCCCAGTTAAGCCATGACTGGCGGTTGTAACTGAAGCTGGTTCAGGTATTCCGGATATTCCAGATACCAAGCTGGGGATGGAGATCACCCCCGGTGTTAACATTTGGGAGGTAGGAAGAGGAGAAGACAGAGCGCCCATTGTTTCCGCCGTAGCAATCACACTATCAGTTTCTTTCATCAATGCCACCACAGAAGTAATCTCATCTGCAGGGCAGTTTGTCTCCCCTGAAATAGCAGCTGCACCGGAGAGACTGACCTCAGACGGCTTTGATGCCAAAGATTTAGCCTGTGCCCATTTCCTTATAGGGCTACTCTCTGCTATTGCTTTTGTTGTAGTAGTTTTAGTTTTGCATGTAATCTTTTTAGTCTTATTCTTATTTTTACCTTTTCCTTTCCTTATGCCGTTCAGAAATTCCTTAGCTGAGCACGGAGGTGTGTTATTACCAAGTTCAGGGTAATCAATATAATCCTCATCCGTTTCAGTATCTTCCAAGTGTCCAGTCAGATGCTCAAACAGGAGCTCAGCCGGTCTAAGCTGTTCAGTTTCAGCTACTCTTGCCACATCTTTTATGGTCTCCTCTCCTACAGCTGACAACTGCCCTACCGGCGTTACCATCTCTTCTCCGTCAGCTGTTTCTTTATCGCCGGAATCTTCCAATATCACTACCGCTGATATAGAAGCCGACATAGGTGGGAAAGAGTCGGCGTTTGCTTTGGCATTAGCGTTAATATTAATGTCCACGAGAGCCTCTAGATGAGTCGCTGGTTGAGCCTGTACAGAGCCTTTTAGTGATATTGTATTTGCACCGTTCAAGGTGGTGTTGAGTGCACTCTCTAAGACAGTATCTGAGACAATAACTATATTATTATTCTCCCCCTTTGTTTGATTCGCTATGGGTTTGCCCTGTGTCCCAAGAGAGATATTTGGTGTTGTTGTAGAATCATTAGAGAGTACATTTGATGCATTCTTATCAAGTACCGCAATGGGTTTAACAGGAGTTGGCAGAGTTTGTAAAGCTGGTAAACAGTTGAGTGGCTTACCGACGTTTGGTGCAGGTTTCTCCAGTTTACCTGGTTTCTTTCCACCATCGGGGATTTTTGCCTCAAACGTCTCCATGACAGTTCCTACAGCTACTGTTGCAGATATAGGATTGCTCTCCAATCCTGTAGTCCCCACCGTCTGTTTCGTGGTACGTGTAATCCTGGTGGTCGTTGGGGGCATAGGTGCCATAGCAAGTCTCTCTGAAGCAGTTACAGATCCAAAGCCTGAGCCTAAGCTTAACCCCCAGTGAGTCTGCAGATTAAATAAACCAAACGCCGTCCAGCCCCTTGATGTTATAGGGGAGATGTGTCGAAATCGGATGGTCCTAAGTATTGCCTTTACTCGGATTTCAATCAGCCACAGACGCCACATCCAGCCCTCGCTGTTTAGAAATCCGCTTTTGTGTGCCTCGGCCCCCTCTTGCAGCCCCCACAGTCTCCCACGAGGCAGTTTTACCGATTCTCCTTTGTGTCCGTGTCCTAAGGCTCACTCGGCTCTCAATCAGCCTCTCTCTGCTCTCTGCTCAGAGCCTCCTCGTTTGCCTCAGCTGCTTGCTTCCCTTGGAGCCTAGGAGCCTCCGCCTTCGTCCCAGAGAACAGGTGAGCTGCCCCTGCCGCACCTCAGCTAGTTTCAGTATTTTTAAATAAAAAATATTTTGGGTGTTTTATTGCTCAGGAGCTTGTCGTCACCACCCTTCGCCCCGTGATACCTCCGCTGATTTCAGTGCCTCGACTCAATTCCCGTAGATATTAGGATTCTGCTGCCACTGCTCCCCGTTCACACGCCACACGCCGCCGCCAGAACCGCCAGAGCCGTAGCCGTGATCGCCCATGCGATGCAATCACCATCAGCCGTCAGCCGGCACAAACAGCTGATACGGGCTGAGCTCACTTTTGTTTCTTCTTCTTTAGTTTAGTCGGACATTTCAGTCAAAATAAATCATTCCGGTTAGATCTTTCGAGTCTGTTTCAGGTTCGTTCGCTCAGGAAAGAGAGTTTTTTTTTCTTCAACCGTAGCCATTCACGGTCAAACGTAGCCTGACATAACCAGACCCTCGCAGTAGCCGCTCTCTGTACTGGCGGCGTCTGTCAGTCCGCCATCGCTCCTCCCCCCCCGCATTTGCTTGCTTTTTTTCAAGTTAGATCCATAGAAACCTCATCCTCTGAGTTGAAGCTGCAACTGACTCAACTTCAAACCTTAACATTCTTAGCATCAGACCATTCTACAATGGAACAACAGACCATTGGTAACAAAAAGGAACTTGGTTAACTAACGAATACCACATCACCTCCTCTTTCCCAATAACAGAACAATAGCAACAAAAGAAAGAACGAAATGAAAGAAATAGATCCAAAAAAAATAACCATTAAGAAACACAGAGCCATATGTCGGTAATTTGGAAATACTGATTCCTAAATACTGAATTTTACCGAATCTGTATTAAGAAATCGGTATTTCCGATGTACATAAAAAATCGGTAATTTTTACCGATTGGTAAAAATCTGAAAAATGTTACCAAATCCTCAATACCGATCAGTAAATACCAAATCCGTAGTTACCGAATCGCAAAATATTACCGAATCGGCAAATACCAAATCGGAAATTCAAAACACCAGCAACTGAGGAATCAGCCAATCCTGTGCATCCACCACCCCTCCCAACCAGGAAGTGGCAACACCCATGCAGGTGCACTCAATCAGAACCTTCTGGAGAGGCTGGGAGAGCGGAGGAGAGCAACTGAGCCATTGGGTGGACTTTTGCTGCAAAACTTGCACAATGGCTAGACAGGACACAGAAAGAGTAGGAGGTAAAAGTAAGAGGAAGATAAAATTCAGCGCAAGGGAACTGCAGTTGCTGGTTGAGGAGGTGGTAAAACAACATACCGAATTGTTTGGGAAGCAGTTCTTGCAAGTGGCTGAGTCCGAAAAACGTAAGATCTGGCTGGGAATTCAGGCACAGGTGAATGCCGTAGGAGTGACCCCCCGGGACATTGAAGTGCTTAAGAAAAGGTGGTATGACATCCGGAGCATCACCAAAAAGAAGATGGCGGCGATCAAAAAACAAGCAAGCCTGACAGGAGGAGGAAGGTACAGACCACCTGCCCTGACTGAACTTGAGCAGCTTGTGGAGTCTACCATGGAGCCAGAAAAAGACTGAGAATCGGGGATGCAGACAGCGCAGCCAGAGCTGCTACCAAACAAGGTAAGAAGCATGCACCTCATTGAGCACCCCCCCTTCCCTATCCCCAATCCCCAATTAGGCTGTGTGAATCCCACTCCAGTACTGGTTTTTGTAAAGATCAGCAATGCATTATAGGAGATGTAGTCATTGAAACCCCTATCATGACAGTAATCACACTGAACAACAAGGCATGTGACACACATCAGTGTTAAGCAAGCAGAGGATATTGAGATAGTGTGCCAGAAATGTAAATTTATTATAGCTATGCAGGGCTGCCGGACTACTGAGCTAATGTACAATTTCTGTCCACAGGCGAGACATCGCGCAGGTCTGATCAGAACAAGGCAGGAAGGTCACCCTGGAAGGAAAGAGCAGAGGAGGCCAGTGCAAGAGCAGGGCACACCACATCACCACCACCGGCATCACCAGAACTGCCAGCTTCGCCACCACGCCAGCGTCACCACCACTACCAGCGTCACCACTACTGTTAGCGTCACCACTACTGCCAGTGTCACCATCACTGCCGGCGTCACCACTACTGGTAGCCTCACCACCACTGCCAGCCTCACCAGCAGCAACACCACCTTCAGTGGTAAGACCAAGGAGGCATACTGTTGCCACGCTCCACTAAATGGAGTCGTCTTCAGAAGACACAAGGGGGGAACATCAACTGTGCCAGTGGAGGGCAGTAATGCTGGTTTGCAGTCCACCTCTGAGGGAGCACACACAGGTACCAGACGCCGCAGGGCCCGGGAAAGCAGTCCACCTCCCCAGGGTGAGGAGCAAGGTGTCTTTTCAGGGCTGGAGGCAAACATGGTGAAGGTGCAGCGCCTGCAAGACAAAGCAGTTCAGTCAGTACAGCGGCAAATAAAGCACCTCAACAACAGCATGGGGAACATTGAGAAGGGCATCACCACTATGACCTCCATGCTGGCTGAGGGCATGAAGGGGATGACTGAGGGCATGCGGGACATGTCCCAGTCCGTGATGCTGCTGTGCAGCAAACTGGATGAGGGCAGGGTTGCACGGCGCAGGGAAGAGGCAAAAAATGAAACACCATACAAAGGCAGTGAACCGCCTAGCAACTGCCACTTCACTGCTCTGCAGGCGCTCCGTGGCCATGCAGGAGGGGCTGGCTCACTGCAGCCGTGACGTCTCTAGGGGGCTGGTCAAGGTCACAACTGCATTAGAAGTGCTGCTGACAACTCAGTCTGCCACTGTAATGATCCAGACGTTGTTTCCACAGGAGTGCCAGGAACTGCCGACAAGCCCAACCCTTCCCCCCTGCACCTATTGCATCTATCAAGCACTAGAACGCAATGGTATTATGGAGGGAAAGGAGGGAATAAAACAAGGAAAGGCGGGGAAGAAAACAGGACTCTTTGGGCTGGTATCCCTCAGGGTGTAGACTGACGCTAAAAGGAATGGGTTAGGTTAATGCAATGTAACAATAATCAGATAACAAAACATGAACCTCTATGCTGTGTCTTACCTATAAAATAGTGATCCTTTTGTATTTCGGTAATTTGAATACGTCGCAAAACTGATTCAGCTGGTAGGTGGGGATGTGATGTCTTACCTACAACAATACATTACTGTTACCTCTTGATAGCTATAGGCAGTTTATATTGACAATACACAGTATTCTCTTACCAAGCTGTACTATTAGTAGGGACCAAGACTGTCCAGATGTAGGGCAATGCAAATGATATATGTCTCATCTGAAATATAGCAATTCTCATATAAGACCTCAATATCTAAATATAGGGTAATGATAATAAAAGGGCGCTAATAGCGCTTTACCCGTTCTTCTTGCCCATGCTCTGTGACGGTTGCCAGTCTCCGATAATCACCCGTGAGTCCAAAAGAAATAAATAACAAAATGCAAAAGGATAACAGTCCTGATGGACCACAACTCCCACAATGCCTCAGGACAGTCCCAGGCCAGTGCTCCCCAAGGCCGGCCGGCCGGCCGGCGGAACAAAGAAATGTCCGGCCGATGGGCGGAACCGCAAATACACAAGCCCAGGACCCCCTCGGTTATGGTAAGAAGTTAGCCGACTCAGGAAGGAAGAAGTCTTTGAACCTGGTTCCGTCCCCAATGCAGGTGATAAATGGACGAACCACTAGGACTCAAAACAGCATAGGGATTCAGGGGCTGTGAAGGGAGTGAAGAAAATGGGCGAATGAATAGGCAGCCGAGGACCGAGTAAACGGCAGCCGGCTAATATATCAGGATCAGGAACGGGCTTCCGCAAACTAAAAGAGTCTGAACGGGAACGGCTCCGAAACAACCGGAAACGGCTTCAAAGGACGTGACGTGACTACACGGAAACACAGAAATGCTAGAACGCGAAGCAAAGCACTTATGGGAGGTCAGGCTTTTGACTCTAGCCCGTTCCCTTCCCGCATGCGTGTCTAAATGGACATCGCGATCCGATCGGAGGACTGGCAGGCGTGGTAGCCACTACTGGTGCCAGGAAACAACCAGTCGTGGTAGCATTACCTCCCCCCCCCCATCACAGACACCTGGAGGAGCAGCAGAAGGCATGGGGCTGGCACTGGATCCACAGCCAGTGAAGACAGTCAGCTGATGGCATCCAGCAGTGTTGTGCGTGGCTGTAGACGCTGATGCAGCCCACACTTTTTGCAATTATTTGGGTGAAGTAACCCATGACATCATCTTGGGGTTGTCACAATTTGAACTGGCTGGTTGAGCCCTTTGTGTAGTGGGGTAGTGCCCTATTATTAAAACTATGTCATTTACACATAACAACTGGCTGTGTCTCCTTACTTACTTAAAAATAGTTGCGTGTGATCTCTGCCCGTCTTTGTCTCCCATCTGGTGCTGGCGCCACTCCTGCTGCGTTGGGCTCTGGCTGTGCAAATTCATCATCATCGTCCTCAGAGTCAGTCAATTCAACTTCTGTTCCTTCCTTAGTGGCAAGGTTGTGAAGCATAGCACAAGTTGCAATGATTTTGCAGCAAATGGTGGGTGTGTACTGACAGGCTCCTCCGCTTTTGTGGAGGCAGCAGACCCCAGACCCCGCTTTTCAAGAGTCCAAACATGCGCTCCACAACATTGCGTGTTGATTTGTGTGCCACATTGTATCGTCTCTCACTCTGGGTTGATGGGTTTAGGTAGGGTGTAAGGATAAATGACCACATGGCATATGCCCTATCGCCTAGGTGAGAAAGAGTGTGCTAATAATTACAAACACCAAAACACTTTCATCTGCAGTATCTATCAGGGTGTGTCCCAGTGATTTACCTAGCAGGTATCCTTCTTCAAATTCTCCCGCAGCCAGGCGTGTGTAGATCCCACTGTTCTGGAAGTTGTATGAGTCGTGGGTGCTCCCAGGAAATTTGGCCACGATATCGGTTATTATGTTGGCAGCAGCGCAGATTACCTGCACATTTATGGAGTGGGGGGACTTTCTGTTCCTGTAGATATACTCAGTGTCTGCAGGTGGGCAGATTGGAATGTGTGTGCCATCAATATACCCTATGACATGCGGGAACTGTGCCATTTGTTAAAAGTCTTTCTTGGTTTTCAGCAGTTCCGCCTGTGTGTTTGGGAAGCTAATGTAGTGATGCATTCTTTGCATCATGGCATCCAGGAACTTCCTAAAGAAATGGGAGAGGCAACTCTGAGACACCCCGCAGCTATCACCCCCTGGTAACTGGCAGATGCAAGTAGGTGTAGGCTACAGAGCACCTGCACATGTGGTGGTATGGCGTGCGCCCTTGGTGTTGGGTGCTCCAGGAGTGGGTGCAGGTTCCTTATCAAGTCCAGGATGGTGTGGGGGTGTAGCATGTACCTCTCATGGATCTCAGCCTCAGTCAGTTGGAAGAGTGCGATGCGCTGTCTGTAAATGTGCTCCTCCCGTCTCCAGATCCTAAATCCTGCTGCCTGTAGTCGTAGCCACCTTGCAATCACATAGAAAGCCGCTATAATTATCACACTGTTGCCTTCTGGGACAGCTTATATGCTCTGCAGCTGATTACCACCTGCTTTCAGTCAGTGTTAATTACCGACTCTTAAATACCGTATTTCATTAAATTCGGTATTACCGATTTTACCTACATCTCTTTTATCGTTTTTACCATTTCCTATTTACCGATTCGGTAAATTACGAATCAGTAATTCCAATTCGGTAATCTAGAAATCGGTAATAAGGAATCGGTATTTACCAATTCGTAATCACCGAATCCTTCCCTACATCGTGCATGCCTATTTATCGGTCGGTAATGGTGACATTTACCGAATTTCACTGTTTCTGACTGATATTTGGGCCACCTACATATGGCCCACAATCTTGTAAAATAAAGAACACCACAAGGTACCCGAAATCCTTGGAGTTCCTTTTTTTGGCCAGCTGAGCTGTGCTCTCCCCAAACACCATTCTCCTAAGTTAAGAGCCTCGGGTCACAATCAACTGCGGCCTATCCATGAAGTCTCAGATCGGACTGGGAGTTTCTACCTGTTACTTTCAGCAGACTTCTTACTAAGGAAGCACTGGTGCAGGCAGTTCTTGCCCTAATTATCTCCGCAAACTCACTGTATTTCGGTCTGCCGTTATATTTGGTAAAAAGACTACAAATTGTGCAGCCTAGATGGCAACATACTTTCCCTCTTATAAGGAAGCTACATTGGCTCACCATATCACAACGCTGTGCCTTCAAAATCGGGTGCCTCATTTTCAAATCCATGCATGGCACCTACCCTAAATTTGTCTCCAAGCTTATTCAGAGACACATACCCATCCGCAATTTGCGCGCAGCCCACATAAACTTTTTGGTCACCCCGTCCTACAAATCAAAGCGGTTAGGTGGCAGCAGATTTGAGGTGATGCCCCCCCTCTTCTGGAACGCCTTACCTCTTGACATTAGATTCTGTATAGACCCACTGAGATTCAGGAGACTCCTTACGACATGTCTGTTCACTCAGGCATATGAATAACTCATCAGGACTTAGGCTACTCCTATATGTAGCACCAAGAAACCACCTGGTGTAAATGCGCTCTACAAATAATTTTAACATAACATAACGATGCACACAGAATCCTATTTGCAGAAGTGAGGGCGTTATTGAATCTTTCACATGCGTTATCCACATGAATGAGAAGGGAAGAGCAATATATAAAAATAAGCATCTGTATCGTCTATAGTTGTAGACAACATGATTCCTTCACGTTTCACTGACGCTTGTTACATATCTCAAGGCTTGTCAGCTCTCTGGTGCAGCCCTAGCCGTATACTCCTCTCCAGAAGTGACTGCAGATGTCAGGAATGCATTCCATCACTGCAAACCTTTCGTCATCTTCATGCACAGAGGCTTTAGACATTCGCATTGGCCATCCTGCTTCGTGCAGCCACTTGTAAAAAAGTATATTCCTTAGTAACAAGTCCGTATGTAAAGAATTGTTTCCAGCCGCTTTCTGCATGTTCATGACCCTATCTGCTGACCAAATCTACTGATGAGGTCGGGTTGGGGTGTTCCACGGAACAGATGTTCGAGGCACCGTTCAGCGTCGATAGGGGTTTTGCTAAAGTGTCCCTGGGAATGCAGCTGGGGGCGCTTTCTAACATCCAAGAGAAGCTAGATCGGTCTTTGCTAGCAGCCCAAAACATGGTTCTCTGTGCGGCTGGAGCAGTCATTCAGCTGGGGGCCACATTGTAACCTCCAAGGCACTGGAAGCAGTCTTCGCTGGCAGGCCAAAACATGGCTCTCAGTGCGGCTGGAGGCAGTCATTCAGCAGCGGGGATTCTTTGTAACCTCCGAGGCACTGGAATCCGTCTTCGCTAGCAGGCCAAAACATGGCTCTCAGTGCAGCTGGAGGCAGTCATTCAGCAGCGGGGATGCTTTGTAACCTCCAAGGTAGTGGAATCAGTCTTCGCTACCAGCCAGAACATGGCTCTCAGTGCAGCTGTAGGCAGTCATTCAGCAGCGGGGATGCTTTGTAACCTCCGAGGCACTGGAATCAGTCGAAGCTAGCAGGCCAGAACATGGCTCTCGTGCGGCTGGAGGCAGTCATTCAGCAGCGGGGATGCTTTGTAACCTCCAAGGCACTGGAATCAGTCTTCGCTAGCAGGCCAGAACATGGCTCTCGTGCGGCTGGAGACAGTCATTCAGCAGCGGGGATGCTTTGTAACCTCCGAGGCACTGGAATCAGTCAAAGCTAGCAGGCCAGAACATGGCTCTCGTGCGGCTGGAGGCAGTCATTCAGCAGCGGGGATGCTTTGTAACCTCCAAGGCACATGAATCAGTCTTCGCTAGCAGGCCAGAACATGGCTCTCGTGCGGCTGGAGGCAGTCATTCAGCAGCGGGGATGCTTTGTAACCTCCGAGGCACTGGAATCAGTCGAAGCTAGCAGGCCAGAACATGGCTCTCGTGCGGCTGGAGGCAGTCATTCAGCAGCGATGATGCTTTGTAACCTCCAAGGCACTGGAATCAGTCTTCGCTAGCAGGCCAGAACATTGCTCTCAGTGCAGCTGGAGGCAGTCATTCAGCAGTGGGTATGCGTTGTAACCTCCAAGGCACTGGAATCAGTCTCCACTAGCAGCCCAGAACATGGCTCTCAGTGCAGCTGGAGGCAGTCATTCAGCAGCAGGGACGCTTTGTAACCTCCAAGGCACTGGAATCAGACTCCGCTAGCAGCCCAGAACATGGCTGTTAGACCTGGCACATTGGCGTGGGTCTTCCTTCCATTTTTCGCTGTTGTCTCCTCTGTTTTTGCTGGTATTAGATGCTCTGGGAGCTGTGCCACTGCCATTCAGTGCCACAGCGCAAATGCTCCCTGTGTAAATACTACTGTGAATTGGTATATCCCTGATTGGTTTATTTGGTCTACCTGTAGTGTGGCCTGTGTGTGCCCAGGGCTGGTAACCCAAATGCTGCTGGTGGGCCTGCACCGCTGGTTTACGCCACCCACAGAAGTAGCTTGTAAAGTGTACCTCAGACCTGCCACTGCAGTGTCTGCGCGCAGTCCAGAACTGCCATCTTGGCTGTGAAGTGCCCACACTTCCCAGCCCCTGACCCTTCCCTTAGCCTCATGTCAGTCACCACAAGGGTAGGTGCATTGTGGGCATAAGGTAGGACATGGCTCGATATGTGTAGCATGTCCTGGTAAGTGAATCCCCCTCCATTTTGTTTTCACTGCTGCAAGGCTACCTGTTCTCCAAAGGCTAGAATGGGCAGACTGGCTATTACATCTGATAGTCCTATCTGATTCCGGGAACATGGAAGAAATTCGAATTTAGTATGCCTGAGCTCAGAATAATAAAATGCATCTTTTAGTGAAGTTGATTTTAATTTTCTGTGTTTGAAAATACCACTTTTAGAAAGTAGGTATTTTTTTGCCTAAGCCTCCAGTGTGCTCTGCTGTTATGTGTATTGGCTGTCTGGGTTTAGCGGGGCAAGACAGGCTGAGTCAGACCTGGGTTGAATAGAGAGATCTGCATTGAGTACTGGGGAGGGGTAGTCCTTGTCCTGAATAGAGCTGTGCCTGGCAAGGTGAATGCTGGCTCCACCTCCTACTGTGCGTCTTATGGCAGACCCCCTCTTCCTGAAAGGAAGGATACAGCCTGGTAAACAATGTGCTCCAGGCCTGAGCAGAACTTGTTCCGGCTGGGTTCAGTGACTAGAGACTTCTGAGAACAAAGACTTTTGGGGTTTAAATATTTATGCCCCAAACCCTGATATTGGTATTGCTTCTGGATATCAAGAGGAAACTCTGTCCGTGTTACTGAAGGAATCTGAAGGAGAGGACTGTCCTTGTGCTTGTGTGCTGTTTCTCGGATTGTCCTGCAGTAATTCCCCTTGGACTTGGAAGAAGAGGGAAAAGGACTTTTGAGAGACTTGTTATTTTTGCTCAGCAATCACCCAAGGGCTAGAAGAGAGCTAGCCTCCTGCTGGAGTCACAGGCACATCTGACTTCCCCACCAGCCTCCTGATTCCTCTCAGCGAGGATTTCTATCTGCAGGTGAGGCCCCTGTTAGTTCCAGGGCCTCTAGTTCTACTACAGAGAAAAGAGAGTTGAAAATCGTTGCGAACGCCGTTTACGAGCCGCTGCAGCTGAAGAGCGTAAGACAAATCCACCTGCTGCTGCTGCCGAGCGCTCGCAAACCAAAGCTCATCGCATCACACGTTTGCGGGCTTTTCAAAGGCTCGCTGACCCCGGATCATCGCATTGAGATTATCGCAGTGCAGACGCCGTGCGTCCGCCATTTTCCTCGCATCGCACCCGGATCGTCGCTCCCCCGCGGAGCGCAATTTTCTTTCATTGCAACAAGATCGCACACGCAACAGGATCAGCGCATCATCCCCCCTCGCGGTAAGGATTCAACGCATCGCTGGCCTAGCATGAGAAAATCTGTTGCTTTGTCCCGCACGCACCCGCAGCCCGGCGCATCATCCTCCATTGCGGCAAGGATTCATCGCATCATCGGCCTAGCTTTGGGAAAATCCTCGCTACAGCTCTTTTGCGACATTTTGTTGGTTTTGCTACGAAATCCAGGTACTTTAAGGGTCGCAGAGGCCCCTGCTATGAACTGAACCCCTATTTGAACACTTTGAACTATTTTTCCAGCTTTTCAAGAGTACCCCTTTTCCAGTATTGTGGCTTTTATACCGTTATTGGTATTGTGTTAAGTCTATATGTAAAGATACTTATTTTTTATAACTACTTGTGTGGTGTCCCTTTGTAGTATCCTTCACTGTGTTACTGTGTATGATCATAAATGCTTTACACACTGCCTCTGAGATAAGCCTAGCTTATCGTGCTACGTTACCACAGGGTTGAGCAGGGGTTATCAAAGGGTGTAGCCCCCTTACTCTGACTTAGGAAGAAGGTTCCCTACTTGGACTGTGGCCAGCTACTGCCAACTAGAGACCCCCATTTCTAACAATGGCTCTCAGTCATTCAGCAGCAGGTAAGCGTTGTAACCTCCAAGGCACTGGAATCAGTCTCCACTAGCAGCCCAGAAAATGGCTCTTGGTGCGGCTGGAGACAGTCATTCAGCAGCGGGGATGCTTTGTAACATCCAAGGCACTGGAATCAGTATCCACTAGCAGCCCTGAACATGGCTCTTGGTGAGGCTGGAGGTAGTCATTCAGCAGCGGGGATGCTTTGTAACCTCCAAGGTACTAGAATCAGTCTTCGCTAGCAGCCCAGAACAAGGCTCTCAGTGCAGCTGGAGGCAGTCATTCAGCAGCGGGGACACTTTGTAACCTCCAAGGCACTTGAATCAGTCTTCGCTAGCAGGCCAGAACATGCTCTTGTGCGGCTGGAGGCAGTCATTCAGCAGCAGGGACGCTTTGTAACCTCCAAGGCACTGGAATCAGTCTTCGCTAGCAGCCCAGAACAAGGCTCTCAGTGCAGCTGGAGGCAGTCATTCAGCAGCGGGGACGCTTTGTAACCTCCAAGGCACAAGAATCAGTCTTCGCTAGCAGGCCAGAACATGCTCTTGTGCGGCTGGAGGCAGTCATTCAGCAGCGGGGATGCTTTGTAACCTCCAAGGCACTGGGATCAGTCTTCGCTAGCAGGCCAGAATATGGCTCTTGGTGTGGCTGGAGGCAGTCATTCAGCAGCAGGGACGGTTTGTAACCTCCAAGGCACTGGAATCAGTCTTCGCTAGCAGGCCAGAATATGGCTCTTGGTGTGGCTGGAGGCAGTCATTCAGCAGCGGGGATGCTTTGTAACCTCCAAGGCACTGAAATCAGTCTCCACCAGCAGCCCAGAACATGGCTCTCAGTGACGCTGGAGGCAGTCATTCAGCAGCAGGTACACTCTGCTATCAAGTGTAGGTGAGCTGGACCTGATGTTGACTCTGTTTTAGCTGGTTTAGTGTCTCTACGCAATTCAAGTAGTTACTGGCACTGAAGGGGCCTCTTATTTAGGTTTTGCTTTCACCACCCGGTATATTGCACAAATGTTAACCAACTTAAAACCTACTCCCCCAAAAATATTATTCATCACATAGGCGAAACCTAATGCATTTACCATTGCTTGTTATTTCAGTCACTAGGTGGTTCAGACCTCTGATCTTTCAAAGAACAGCTCCTGTTTGAGCACAAAAGTAACTAATACGAGCCATGTAAATATTGAATACAAATGAAATACTATGGTGTACAAAGGAAAATGGTATGTGTAGTTATAACCAGGACACGTTTTTAAAACTAATAATTCTCCGAACGGAATAGAAGCTTGTTTTTGTGCAAACATTTTGTGATCAGAACCAATGGAGTTAAGGAATTTTGCAACGGTTGAAGGCTATGCCACATATACCGCATAAAACGGTGTCACCTCAAATAGATGAAAAATGACTAAAAAGCACCACATGTGCTCCACAGTGACAACCCCTTTTCAAGGCTTCACTGGTCACCATTTATCTGATGAAGTTTGTAGTGAGGTGTTTAACTGCACTAAAGAGATGAAACCTCCGCTCAGACAATGATTGTGTTAGATACAATTGCACTATATTGAAATAATGCTATCAAACGTTGTTACGCCGCATAATTTACATGGTCTTGCCGTATAATTTAGTAAAGCCTACGGTCCTCCGATTGCATGTAATGCAAGTGACACCGATTATGAATTATTACATGTGAAGAATTGAGAAAAGCAGTCATTTTTTAGCCTTTGAAACATTAATTAAAACAGCAAATGCAGGAAGAAATTGTTTCATAATTATTTTTGAGATGTCAAGACAGTTCTAAAACAAATATTACAACACAGCCACGTTAAAAATAGCACAGATGATTTTATAGAAATCCACATTTAGGTGACCGCTCCTGGTATTTACAGAATCTGAGATTAGAACAAAACCATATCGCTGGTTTCTTTGCCGAGAAAGGAGGGAAACCTCGAGTCAGAGCACAGACAACAGAGGAGTCAGTTCTCTGCTCTGACTGAACCCGGAAGTCACACTGCACACAGACGCACAGACACACCCACTGCACACAGAGAGGGACAGACGCACAGACACACCCACTGCGCACAGAGAGGGGCAGACGCACAGACACACCCACTGCACACAGAGAGGGACAGACGCACAGACACACCCACTGCGCACAGAGAGGGGCAGACGCACAGACACACCCACTTCATAAAGAGAGAGAAACTGAAACTTACCTTCACTTCCTGCATTTCTGAATCATGGCGGCAGCAGCTCAGCTCGGGAAGCTCCAGGAAGAGGCCACTTGTTCCATATGTTTGGAATATTTTACTGATCCGGTGATGATTGATTGTGGACACAACTTCTGCCGCTCCTGCATCACCCAGAGCTGGGAGGGAAGAGATGGAAACTTCTCCTGTCCACAGTGCAGGGAAACATCTTCTGGGAAAAACCTCCGACCCAACAGGCAACTGGGGAACGTGGTGGAAATTGCAAAAGAGCTTCAGCTGCCTCCAGTGAAGCCACCGGAGGAGAATCTGTGCGAGAAACATGAAGAGAAACTGAGGCTGTTTTGTGCAGAGGATCAGAGGATGATATGCTGGGTCTGCCGGGAGTCCAAGGAGCATAAAACTCACGCAGCAAGTCCAATAGAGGAGGCTGCAGAGGAGCACAAGGTACGTCTGTGGGCATTCAGGGATCACAGAGTCGCTTGGTGAGCCACACCAAGGAACAGTCGAAGAGCACACGCTGTGTGTGAGAGTGTTCAGAGATCACAAGTCACCCTTTTTATAAGGTGGCCAGATGGCTTCCATGTCACTTGGACACCACTATTCCATTCCTGGATTGTGCTTTCAATATCATTTGTATCAAATGGGTTGAAGCAATAGGGTCAAGTAAAATTAACCAAGACTACAACTCCCAGAATGCACTGATATGTTATATCAAAAGCCCGAAAAGGAAATGTTATATCCTGTTCTTCCACTTGTGTGTTATCCATAATGGATACTACTAAGTGGGTAAGGCCAAGGCGCGCAGTGGTTGACGCAAACAAGGTTAGATGAGAGAGGTAATCAAGTTTAACGTGCAAAGTAAAGGTGCTCCTGCAGGTGATGCAACTGTTCAAGTGCGTCCGAAAAGGTTAGGAGGTGAGTGTGCTACTGGGGTGTAAGCACATCCCTGCGGAGGGCACACTTATATGGTTCAAGGTGCGGGAAGCAGCAATGAATTCCAAAAAGTAGTTCAATAAAGTTCCATGAATTCAAAGTTTTCGAATTTTATTCATTCTTTAGTGTTCTAATGTATCTCATATTTCGATCATATGGATCATCAAACGGTCAATTTTAGCAACTGGCTCCAATGCATTTCGGACGAAGGTCCTTTGTCAAGGAGCACTACAACAAAAGAATATACAATGAATACAAATCAATGCGGAGACTGGGATAACAGCGTGTAAAAAGCGTGAGGAAACGTTGAAGTGAGTAAACCTCATGCACCCTTGATGCAAGTTAAAAAAACAATAAACAATGAAGTTACAGAGGTGGGTGAAAAGAGAGTCTTCCTGGTATATTGGGAGTGATGGGAGTGTGAACGAAGCTGTAAAACGGGAAAACGTGCTGTGTAAGAGACAAACCGTAAAAGATGTGCAGCTTAAATCAGGTTGTGAAAAATAAAACTGTGAAACGTGAAAACTAACGGCTCGATGAAACGAGGCTTACGTAATCATCGGTAGAGGTGCGATCATGCGTGGAATTCTAAACCGCAAGGTAACAAAATGAAAGCTTAAGGAGAACTTACTGAGTCGGAGGGTTAACCGGTGGCTCCAAGAAGCCGGTACGGGTGCTACGCGAAGTGCATGCGGAGTGCTAAAAACAGTGAAAAAGGAGCGTGGAAATAGAAGACGGGTGAAAGGGATGGGCTAGAACAATTAACCGCGGGGCGGCCATCTTAGAAGGGGGCAAGTGATACAGTGAACAAGCAGGTGGTGCATGACTAGGGTAAAGACATGCAGCAGAACGGAATATAATGCAACAATAAACATTCATTTTACAGGTAGCAGCTTAGTTCAGTACGGTCATTAAGCCCAAATGGTTTCTGTGACTGCAATCTGTACATCGAGGATGTTTCTCTTTGTAGAAGGGTTTTGTTATTGTCCCTCCCTTCGGTTTTGGCAACTATTTCAAGAACCAGGAATTTGAGCTGGGCCACGTTGTGGTTGGCCTCATTGAAGTGCATGGTGACGTTGGATTTGGAGTTGTTAGTACCAATATTAGATTTTTGTTCGTTCAACCTGGTCTTGATTTTCCTACTGGTCTTTCCCACATAAATTTTGCCGCATGGGCACTTCTAAGATGGCCGCCCCGCGGTTCATTGTTCTAGCCCATCCCTTTCACCCGTCTTCTATTTCCACGCTCCTTTTTCACTGTTTTTAGCACTCCGCATGCACTTCGCGTAGCACCCGTACCGGCTTCTTGGAGCCACCGGTTAACCCTCCGACTCAGTAAGTTCTCCTTAAGCTTTCATTTTGTTACCTTGCGGTTTAGAATTCCACGCATGATCGCACCTCTACCGATGATTACGTAAGCCTCGTTTCATCGAGCCGTTAGTTTTCACGTTTCACAGTTTTATTTTTCACAACCTGATTTAAGCTGCACATCTTTTACGGTTTGTCTCTTACACAGCACGTTTTCCCGTTTTACAGCTTCGTTCACACTCCCATCACTCCCAATATACCAGGAAGACTCTCTTTTCACCCACCTCTGTAACTTCATTGTTTATTGTTTTTTTAACTTGCATCAAGGGTGCATGAGGTTTACTCACTTCAACGTTTCCTCACGCTTTTTACACGCTGTTATCCCAGTCTCCGCATTGATTTGTATTCATTGTATATTCTTTTGTTGTAGTGCTCCTTGACAAAGGACCTTCGTCCGAAATGCATTGGAGCCAGTTGCTAAAATTGACCGTTTGATGATCCATATGATCGAAATATGAGATACATTAGAACACTAAAGAATGAATAAAATTCGAAAACTTTGAATTCATGGAACTTTATTGAACTACTTTTTGGAATTCATTGCTGCTTCCCGCACCTTGAACCATATAAGTGTGCCCTCCGCAGGGATGTGCTTACACCCCAGTAGCACACTCACCTCCTATCCGTAATGGATACGACATAACCTTTTTTGAAATCAGGAATGTCTTTGATGGCGGTAACTTTGTTAAGTTCAGAAGTGCCGACATTAGTATTTCTAGATTGATTGACTCTTGTGTCTCTACAAACACTCCCGAAATGGTCAACTCTGCCACAAATTTTATACTCTGTTAATAGCCTGACACCCCTGAAAAGAGGCAACATGGAATTTACTACCACATCTATAACACCATATACGCATAGTGGAATTATCATTTATTTTGTATGAATTATTATTGTATCTAGGAAACATTTGTCCTTGAGGAATTTCACTTTTGAAGTCATTTTTAGGTTTAATTACACATTTCTTCTTCCGTTGTATTTTTTTCAGCACTCCGTTTGACAGTATTTATCCATTTCTCAGACATTTCTATGGATTTAGCCATTGCAATAGCTTCAGATAAATCTGGATTGCCCATAAACCAAAGTCTCTTGAATTTTATTATTCCTTACATGTACTATAAGTCATCTGTTCACAGTACCTGTGTATCCCATTTAGAAGGCTGCAGAAGAGAACAGGGTGTGTCTGCGGATGTTCAGGCGAGCACAAGGCACCCCAAGAGTCCTTAGAGCGGGCTAATAAAGAGCGTTAGGTATGTGTGTGAATATTTACAGTTCAATATGCACTTGTGGACCCCTAAGAGAAGTCTCTGCAAGTATTCTGTGTGGGTGTTCAAGATTCACAAGTGAAGACAGTGTAAGTTCCACGGAGGAAGAAGCTGCAGAGGAGCACAAGGCATGTCTGTGGGCATTCATGATTCACAAGTGCATTACACTTGTTAAGTCTTTAAGAGGATACAATGTATATTTTGGGGTGTTATGTGTCCCTATGGAAGGCTGCTGAAAGTTCCAAGATACGTTTCTTGTTGTTTAGGATTCTTAAGTAGATACAGTCTGTGAGACCTTAATAAGAAAGTACAAAAGAGCACAGAGTATGACTGCCAGAGTGCTGAAATCACAGGCCATATACCGTGAGCCACAGAGGCAGCCACAAAAGAGCAGAGCGGATATGTGTGCAGGGACATCTTAAGGATTTTGGGGGCCCTGTGCCAAATGTATTTTGCGAGCACCGTTAGGAACAGCTTTGAATTTCTTTTTATTATTTTTCTAAATAAAATATTTGTATTTGATCTTTCTGTGATACAAGACATGTTACCAAAGCACATCCAACAACACTAGGCAGGATCAGCAGACAAGTCAGACAGTGTTACAATAGCGCAGTAAAGTAGTGTCATAACCGCCATGACCTACCTCCAATGCATCTAAGATTCCTCCTACCATATTGGTACTATTCTGGGACACTATGTAGCAGCAGGTCTCTCTCCATCCTCTCCTATAACTATATCGTAGTGTCTGAGGCAGGACCCCTACACTTTACTGACCTTCTTGGGGCATCCTCTAGTCTAGGATGCGACTCGTCTCAGGGACCATATAAAGGTCCTATCCTACTTTCCAATCCTGGGGTGTGGCTGGGTCAGGAGCAACCCAGTGTTTGTCCATGTCTCGCTTCGCCACCACAACGCCCAGGTTGTTATAGAGGAGTCTACGTCTGGGCACTGTGGGTATCGGGCTAGTCGGGCTGGTGCAGTCCAGTGTCGGGTTCATTATGTCATTAAAATCCCCACCAACAATATTATTACCACTGCATCTAGAGTCACCTTTTGAAGTCCTTGGAGCATATACGCTGACCAAAGTAACATCCCTCCTACCTCAAAGGCCCTTCTCTGCCACATAAATCCCTTGTGAGTCAGCCCATATAGAAGGGAGGGGTCTTCCTAACCAGGATGGCCCCTCCATGGGATCCTGTGGTGAAATCAGCATGTGCCAGTGTTGTATATGCCCCTCTTCCTAGGAAACTGCAATGAGTAATTGGCAAGATGAGTTTATGTCTATTAGTACACTTGGCGACCAGTCCTCTCCTGTTGCCGTGGCCATTCACATTCCACAACAATATTGAGTACCTCTCGTTACCTTGCTCGCCTGGCCCCATCAGTTACATTCTGCAGTAATATCTGACCTTTCCTCAGTAGGCCCCACCGGCTGCACCTGTCCAACTCATGATTTTTTCCCATTTGTAGCATCAACGTACACTCCCTAACTAGATCCCCTCCCTCCACTCCAACTCCCTCCTCTTCTCCCCTGCCACCCGCACATTCTCCCCAACTCGCCAATCTGGCAACCATGTTACAGGGCAAGCCAGAGAGATCTGCAGTTCCCCCTTCCCAAGGGAACTCCCCCTCTACAACTTCACAACTTCCAAAATGTTGAAAACAGAAACAATAATAAGTTGAAAAACAGCCACTGCCAGAAGCCTCGGAGAGGCAGAGAGGAGCAGGTTAGAGGCTACAATTCCCCTCATTAGGAATGATATTGACTGTACCACCATTCAAGCGCCAGACACATCTCTTTCCATTGCGTCATTCCTCATGGGGTATTCACGACCCGGCTGTCCCCATTCCAGAAGTGCAAACTCTTTCGCCCGTGTATGTGGGTCATCCGTTTCTCCCCGGCTGACACATGCAGAGTTCAGCCACTCCATTCACAAGCAGATTTTGACTCAGTGCAAAAGGGGGTTCATCCATCACCTTTGGTGTCAGAGGACATCCCCGGCCTCCACTCCCGCTGGCGCTCTGCCAGTGAAGTCCGCCTTCGCCAAGGCCCATCAGTTCAGTTCTGTTTCCTTTTCCCATACCGGCGTGTCTTCAGTCACGCCCCTTCTGGATAAGTGGTAACTCCATTTTGTTGACCGTACCCAGTATTTCGCCTGGTGGGGCGATCCTATAGCCAACTCCAAGCCTCTTCTGAGGAGTAAAAGAAAAATGATTTGCTCTTGAATATAATCTTGAGCTTTGAAGGGAAAAACAATATATAGTTTAGCTGGAGGGCTCTCAATTTAACTGTGACGGAGTCAAAGATGCGCCCTTGTCTCCTCACCTCACAATAATAGTGCGGGAACACTATGATTTTACTGTTTTCAGAATGGACCTCTCTTAGGCAGTTGACTTCTTGTAATTTCATGTCCCTTTCTAGGAAATTCAAAAAGCGGGCTATCACTGGATGAGGAGAAGCGCCCCTTGCCGGATTGGCTGTTAAGGCCCTGTGGGCGCTCTATAATAAAGCAGGAGGGGAACTGTTCCAATAGAAGGATATCCTGTAGCTATTTGGCCAGAAAGGTTCCCATGTTGGGACCCTCAACCCACTCTGGAAATCCCACAAAACATAGGTCGTTCATTCTAGCACGGTTTTCCGCGTCATCCACCCTCAAAGTTAAGTCTTTTACTGCAGCACTGATCTACGATACTTACTTCCATAGTCCGTGACTTGTGTTCTCCACTACCGAGATCCTAGCCTCCGCTATGGTGACCCTCTCCAATATATTCTGTAGATCCTGTCGTAGGAAGGATATTTACGACTGGACCTCCCCGATCCGTCCCTCGAGGGCTTCTCGAGAGGATTGAATAGCTTTGAATTTCTTATCCAATTTCAGCTCTTTCATGCCGTCTTCGGACAGGTCTCTCACTGACAGTGCACAGGCTAATATTCAGTGATAGCGACTTGAGATTTCTTTTTTTTGTTGTCCCCATTTCACCATGGCTACTGCACTCTGGGCCTTATGTAAACACCCTCGGTCCTTCTGTGGTCCATTGCAGATTCACGCCATTAACCTCCACGGGACTGATCTTTTTATTGGGGGGGGGGAGCAAAAGTCCCCCAAGTCCATGGCCTGGTGTAATCATTGGACCATATGTCGATGTTTACATCCACCCTAGGGCTTATCTTAGGCCCTAACCTGACCACTTCAGAAAGTCCCCTAAATTTCTTCTGACCGCTGTGGATTGCATTTGATGTCTATATTACATGTCCACTTAACTACACTTAACCATGCTGTGGGGTGTGGAGGAAGGGGGTCCAACCAACGTTTGCAGATCTCCTGTCTGGCCAAGAGCAGCAAGTAGAATACTAAGTCCCTTTGCTTACTATTTAGGGAGTGTTGCATGGCACTATCTACCCTAAAATGTACCAAGGTTTCCGTCAAAACTACATGCTCTTGTAGAAAAGCCCTCCTAGTAGCTTCCACAGTGTTCCAGAATTCTTTCATTACTGGGCATGTGAAAAAAACATGAACATCATTGGCACTTAAATGATTGCATCTCTTACATCTGGGGACCGGCTGTAACACAAACTTGGCCAATCTTTGCGTGGTCCAATGCAACCTATGAATGACAAAGAAATTATGCTGTTTAAAATTGGCGGGTATTACTGTAACATATATTAATTTCAAAGAATCTGTCCACAGAGATTGTATGTTTCCATCCTGCAGTGTGTCCGCCCAGTATGACTTGAGATTTCAATATTGTAAGCAGCTCACAAATATTACTGCAAATAATCTCTGTTACACCTTCCCATTTCTCATATGTGATGTCCTGTTTTGATCAAAAAGGAACTTTTTTATGGATGTTACATGAAACATAAAGACATTTGTCTATAAAATGCCTGTAACAGACTTGCACATCATGGCAAACAACCAAAGTTTAACAATACAATGAAGACCAGCAAGCTGAAAATAGCACTGACCTAAAAGGAATTTTTGTATAAAAACAATCAAATGTTTTAATAATTTTCATATGCACATTAATAAAAAATACATAAAAAACAATTTATATATTTTGATAACATATTACATTATAATCAAAATACATAAAGTGCAGTATAAAAAGATTGCAAAGTTGAGGTAGTGACGGTTTCTTCAACGCATTTCGACACAGTGTCTTCGTCAGGAAAGTACCGCCAAATTTTTTAACCTGGATAAAGTAAAAATACAACACCACAGTAAACGATTTTTGAAATATTTTTGATGTCTTTATCTATTGGCCTCCTAATAACTTTCGAGTGCGAGTAGATGCTGGTCTGTAACCTACTCGCACTCTGAAGTTACCAGGAGGCCATCGTTGCCCCTCTCAAATTTACGCTGAACCTGCCATATCCGTGGTGTGACGTAATCTACAGACCATCAGTTGGCTTTTTGTGACAATTTTTACCAGGGTCTAAGACAATCGAGAATCGTGTCCTCCGACTTTTAAGCTTGAGCGCTACCTAATTGAAGTAACTGAAGTTTTCTCAGCACTATTAACAACAGATATCCTAATACAACTGTTCATTTAGATAACTCAGCCTAAGTTGAAAATGGTTGTGACTTGAACTGAACACGAAGCATCCAGTTAGCGCGCCCGTCATTTCACCCTCCGGTTCAGAGGTGCTTTATCAAGTTAACGCACAAGTTGCAGACGCTCAATTAGCGCTCCAGTTGAGATCTATTTGCTCGCTCATTTAAAGACATCACAAATATTTCAAAAATCGTTTACTGTGGTGTTGTATTTTTACTTTATTCAGATTAAAAAATTTGGTGGTACTTTCCGGACGAAGACACTTTGTGTCGAAACGCGTTGAAGAAACCATTACTACCTCAACTTTGCAATCTTTTTATACTGTACTTTATGTATTTTGATTATAATGTAATGTGTTATCAAAATATATAAATTGGTTTTTATGTATTTTTTATTAATGTGCATATGAAAATTATTAAAACATTTGATTGTTTTTATACAAAAATTCCTTTTAAGTCAGTGTTATTTTTAGCTTGCTGGTCTTCATTGTATTGTTAAACTTTGGTTGTTTGCCTGGGTGTGTTATTTGTCATTATACTTTATGCCCTGACCCAGGGAATGTATCCGTCTCTCAGGGGGTCCTTGTTGTTTACAATTATAGACTTGCACATCAGCCACATAAAAAGTAAATTAAAGGTGAACAATAGTAAAAATAATAGGTTTAAAAATTATTCACGGTCATCAGGGCAAGACTCTCTACAGAACACAGCTGGCTCTAACATGGGCCAGAGCACACTTGCAAGGGTTAATAGGCGCGGCGCACAGCTGAGTTAATAGTTGTATGCAAGGGGTATGTTGGATTTTTAAGAAGTTTTAGTAGAAGTTTTCAGGTGCACCTGCAGGTGGCGTTACTGCCCGGGAACGCTGGATTCTAAATTAACGGGTTGAGTGCATTACCTCACGTGTAAATGCATCCCTGCGTTGGGCACACTGTAATGGTTCGTAGTTGAAACAACCACCGACTCCAGAGAATGTAGTGTAGCTGATTCACTATTTATTGATACATTTTCAAATTGATGGCTTCTCAATTTTTCAAGTGTATATGTTCATTAATTCATAGTTCATAATTTGCTGTTCAATCAAAGTTAACCATGCGAGCTCCGATGCATTTCGGGCTGGAGTTGCCCTTTGTCAAGGAGCACTGTAAAATAATACAAAATTACGGGCTCATCAAAGAACGGCATAAGCAAATTCCTTTAAATTACATAACCTCATTTAAAGTGAACTTTGTGAAGCATGCGTGTGAAAATGTGACATCCAAATGAATTCGGGTGCATTGGCAAGTCGGTGAAGGTGAGACCAGGGTGAAGGGTATTTGGAAGAGGGTGCGTAAGGTGAAGGGTTGTGAGTCAAGGTGGGTGAGACCCTGGAGATACAGGAGAAGATTTCATTGGAAGATCTACTACACGAAATCAAAAGTGGGTTCGCTGAATCCAAGCGCAACCAGCAGGAGATAAAAGCGGCGTTTGATGCCCTTGATAAGAAAGTTGATCTTCTCTCTGAGAGGACAGATACTATTGAAAGCACAGTAAGTGAATTAAAAACTAAATTAGATTCTGCAAATGAGAAGATATACTACTTAAAGCGCGATGGAGTCGCAACAAAAGAGAGAGTGGAATCTTTGGAGAATTATTCACGGAGGAATAACATCAGAATCTTAAAAGTTCCAGAAGGAAAAGAGGGGAGTGAAATGAAAAAATGTGTTGCTTCCCTGCTTAAAGAGTCCCTGAACCTAGAGGAATCTGTGGAAGATCTGGAAAAAGATATTCAACGAGCTCACAGAGATCCTTTCCGTTTAAAACAGGGGAGAACTAAACCAAGGAAGATCCTGGTTAACTTTTTGACCTACTCTGTTAAAGAGAAGATATTAAATTTAGCTCTAAAATCCACAGCTTTAAAATCTCCAGACTTCTCTTATGTTGTTAGATCTGACCTATCTAAAACTACTCTTGATAGACAATGGGAGTTAGGCCAGAAAATGGAAAAGTTTAGGGCGTTCTCCTCCTCAGTGCTGTGTAGAGCTCCATAAAGTTGAACCGGGACAGTTTATATCCTGTCCTGGGATTATTGGCCCCAATTCAACTGTCCACCCAGATACATAGTTAGCCATAGACTTCAAGTGGGAACCAACGAACTTGCTAGCGAGCGACAAAGAATCTCTCCTTCCTTCAGGATAGATATTCAACCCAGAATGTTGTACTAGGGCCTAACAATATTCTAATGGAGGGCAGAGGGATAGAGGGAGCAGTAAAGTGTGGGGGGGATACAAAGAGAAGGGAGGCTGCAGGCACTGACTACAACTAAGACATTGAACAGAAAGCGTTCCCTACGCTGAAGGAAAACATGGCGGCCGCCGGCTAGGGCAGGTCGCGTCTCTCCTACGGAGCTCCTGCAAGCCCAGTGATTTATAACTAAATCGGCACGATCAGTAGTTCTCTCCTTGACGAAAATACGCCCTGAGAAGCTCTAACCTCACGAAAACCTATTCGGTGCTTTACCTTGCTTGTTTCCCGGCGTTTGGTGTCCGGTGCCCTTCCCGTGGTGGGAGCCGCGCTGAGCGAGCGGGCGTTCTGTGAAAGGCACAGGCGGTTCCTGGCTCCACCCGCTCGCATCTGCCTCGCCGCTGAGCTGCTTGTCGGCCTACAGGCTTGTCGGCTGTTTTGTTAGCTATCTCTGGGGGGTCATTGGATTGCCGTGGGGGTCTGGGTAGGTCCGCACAGATTTCTCAGATATCTCAGTCTCCAGCCCAGCTCCGAGTGAAAACGCCTATCTGGCGAGTGTATGGGTGTATGGATGTGCGGTTCCAAGATCCCGCCCTCCGCTTCACTTTCCCGGTGGACAGAGGCAGCCGTGGAGCTGCGAAGGAGCCGCAGAGCGGCTGCTCGTGGTGTTTTTGGGGAACCTAGCAGCCTCCACTCCTCATCAAAGTGCCCTACTACAACTAAAGGAGCTCAATCAGGTGGTGCTCCCAACGTGGAAAAAAATAAAAACCAGAGGATCCGTCGTCCTAAACCAAAAGCCAGGAATAGGGCTGCACCAGAGGAAGATACTGCAGGAAAAACACTCGTTCAAGCGCTACCTACAAGTAAGGTGTTTGGGCAGGGGTGTGAGGGTGCTAAAGGTGGTAAAAGAGATGATGAGATACAGACTCTAGATAAAGACATTGTTGATGATAACATTCCCATTGATACTTTCACTAAAGTGGGTCCTGATCCTGATAGCGCAAAGGAGGGAGCTAAAGATTCAGTTTGTGGTTCTAGTGAGATAATCCAGGGCTCTTCTATTTTAGTTTTTTCCGGTGTCCATATCGCTAATTCTGCCACTACAGCCACTGCGGCTATAACTCCTCGACTGTCTGTTCTAAAAGGCCTAAAAGACTTAAAATTAGGCGCTAAACCAAAAGCCAAAGACACTAAAAATAGTGTAGTGAGGCTCACCCCTTCACTTAGAACATACTTTAAGGTGTTGCCTCAAGTCTTAGAAATTCCCAGCAGACCTCAAGAGGAGACTAAAAAGATGAGTGGTATAGAAGATACCCAAGGATCCGCCCCCGTGGAAGTGGTGGAAGTAGATTCAGGGGTTCCTGTTCATAATATCTCGGAGGAAGTTGGGCTTTCAGCTCCTCAGGTCAAGGTGGGTGAGACCCTGGAGATACAGGAGAAGATTTCATTGGAAGATCTACTACACGAAATCAAAAGTGGGTTCGCTGAATCCAAGCGCAACCAGCAGGAGATAAAAGCGGCGTTTGATGCCCTTGATAAGAAAGTTGATCTTCTCTCTGAGAGGACAGATACTATTGAAAGCACAGTAAGTGAATTAAAAACTAAATTAGATTCTGCAAATGAGAAGATATACTACTTAAAGCGCGATGGAGTCGCAACAAAAGAGAGAGTGGAATCTTTGGAGAACTATTCACGGAGGAATAACATCAGAATCTTAAAAGTTCCAGAAGGAAAAGAGGGGAGTGAAATGAAAAAATGTGTTGCTTCCCTGCTTAAAGAGTCCCTGAACCTGGAGGAATCTGTGGAAGATCTGGAAAAAGATATTCAACGAGCTCACAGAGATCCTTTCCGTTTAAAACAGGGGAGAACTAAACCAAGGAAGATCCTGGTTAACTTTTTGACCTACTCTGTTAAAAAGAAAATATTAAATTTAGCTCTAAAATCCACAGCTTTAAAATCTCCAGACTTCTCTTATGTTGTTAGATCTGACCTATCTAAAACTACTCTTGATAGACAATGGGAGTTAGGCCAGAAAATGGAAAAGTTTAGGGCCCTGGGAGCCACTGTCCAGATGAGGTTCCCTGCCTTCTTGAGGGTTATGTATAACAATAAAATGCATAATATTCACTCCCCATTGGAGGCAGATGAACTTCTGACATCTATTAATGACCATCAACAGGGCAACATCTAGTGGTAGCTTTCAGGTAAAAAACAGTAAGGAGACACTGAGAAAACAGAGATAAACAATATGGGGAAAAAAAGTGGGAAAAATAGAATAAATATATGAAAGAAATATACCTCCAGCGCAGGTCATTGTTATTCAGGAAACACATCTTCTTCAACATGAAGTAAGGGAAATGTTGAGTAAAATCAGATGGGTAGATTGTTTTATTTGCACTAACCACAATGCGAATATTCGTGGTAAATTAATTATTTTCAAAAAACAAATAAAAGCTCAGATTCTTGCATATGAGGAGGACTTTAGTGGGAAATGGCTATACGCTAAAGTTAGTTTAGAGAACAGTATATATAATTTGGTTGGTTATTATGGCCCCAATCAGGATGACCCCTCATATTTGAATAAAATTCAGAGTCAGCTACTAACAACTCAAGGTCCAATAATTTGGATGGGAGATTTTAATTTGGTACTTAACCCAAAATTGGATAAATCCCCCAACTCAAGGGCACTAACCTTTAAGAAATCCAGGCAGGTATTGGGGGATGTTATGTCGGTACTTGGATTGGCAGATCCATGGAGGGAGAGAGCTGGTGAGGCACTCGGTGTATCATACCATAATTATAAATATAACCATAAGTCGAGAATAGACTACGCTCTTTTCAGTTACTCATTAAGAGACCCCCTAAAGGACCTAACATATTTGCCCTCACACTTATCGGATCACGCCGCTCAGCAATCCTCTCAGACTTTATGGTCATTTGATCGCACAATTCTCTTAGAAGAAGAAACTGACCTCCTCATTCAAGAAACAACATTTTTCATGGATACCAATATAAATTCTACTCGGCTAAATATAGTATGGGAGGCCTATAAAGCCTATTTGAGAGGCTATATAACTAACAGGGCATCTTATCGAGGGAAAATATATAGGGCAAAGATCGCCAATATCGAAAGGGATATTGCATCATTGGACCAACGTATTGGTTCCGGAAATGGGACTAACATGGAACAAGAACAGCGTAAAGATCTAAAAGAGAAGCTAGAAAATATTCTCCAGGAAAGGGTTGCACTGAGATGGGAAGTAAGTAAGCTCTCCAACTTTGAATATGGTGAGTCCGCAGGAAAGGTCCTCGCCTGGAAAATTAAATCGGAGCAGGCAAAAAAACATATAAAACATATTATTGTAGAGGGCGAGACATTTGAAAGATCGTCTGTCAAAGATATCGGAGAAGCATTTTTGGAGTTTTTCCAGCAAATATATAAGGAAGAGACCTTGGAGGACCCAATTTCAAAATCCAGATGGTTGGAGAAGATTAGTCTTCCCACTCTTAGCTCTGAACAAAGAGATCGTCTTGATAGGCCTATTTCAGAGGAAGAAGTGAGGGAAAGTATCAAAAAGGTGAAGAGGGGTAAGGCAACTGGCCCGGATGGTCTCCCTGGCGAACTATTACGCGTCTTAGCACCTGAAATAGTTTCGGTACTGACCAGGCTTTTTAATGACATCTTAATAAACGGTGTGACCCCTCCTAAATCATGGGGCGAGGCGATTATTGTCCTGATCCCGAAACCCGGGAAAGACCCAGCTAAGTGTGGCTCATATAGGCCAATCTCGCTGCTAAACAGCGATTATAAGCTTTTCTCAGCCGTGTTGGCAAACCGGTTGGGACGTGAGGTTGGCTCAATAATCCATACTGACCAAAAGGGCTTCATAAAGTGTAGACAACTCTCGGACCTTACATATGACTTAATTGGGGCAGTGGATATAGGCCCCGATGTAGGTAAAATTGATTTACCGATTTTTAAATTACCGAATTTTACCGATTCGGTAATTTAAAATCGGTAAATCAATGGGTCCGATATGTAGGTATTCCAGATGTGCTGGAATACCGAATCGGATGAATTCGGTATTTACCGATTCGGTAAATACCGAATCGGTAATGTCCATTCATTCCTATGGGCTTTGAAGCCCATAGGAATGAATGGACATTACCGATTCGGTATTTACCGAATCGGTAAATACCGAATTTCTCAAGGGTGCAGGGGGTGTCACTTTGACACCCTCTGGCACCCCCAAAACAGGCACGGGTGCCATGTGGCAGGCATACCTGCCCTAAGGGCAGGTCTGCCTGTCACATGGCATAGGTGTGCATGCACACATGTGCATGCACACCGGAATCGTTATTTTACCATCAAATAGGATTTGATGGTAAAATACCGATTCGTTAAGGCTATTGGGACTCTGAAGAGTCCCACCTACATATGGGTGGCTCCGAATCGGTAAAATTACCGAATCGGTATTCTACCGAATCGGTAACTTTACCGAATCGGTAAAGTTACCGATTCTGTATTTTACAGAATCGGTAACTTTACCGATTCGGTAAAGTTACCGATTCGGTAAAATAGTGCACCTACATGTCAAATCATGTATACCGATCGGTAACGGCCGAAAATACCGATTTTCGGCCGTTACCGACCGACCTACATCGGGCCCTTAGCCTCTACGTTCTCTCTTCCTTTGGCCATTATGACTCTCGACGCTACCAAAGCGTTCGATCGAGTAAATTGGACATACCTAGCTGAAACCATGAAGAAATTCGCATTTGGCCCAAATTTTCGGAGATCAATTGGACTCCTTTATGCAAATCCTAGTGCAAGTATTATGGTTAATGGTGTATGTACCCAGCCCTTTCTGATTACTAGGGGGACAAGACAGGGGTGTCCCCTATCCCCTTTACTTTTTAACATATACATTGAGCCACTTGCACAATTTTTTAGGGACGATTCAAGAATTTCTTCATTTAAATTTGGCGGCTGGGAAAAGAAAGTAGGGCTATACGCTAATGATATTGTAATCTATACCAGTGATCCAGCAAATGCTTTTCCCATAGTGGTCGAAAAAGCCAAGGAATTCGGAAGTATTTCAGGCTACGACATTAATGCCGATAAGACTGAGCTAATGACATGGAACATTGCTAATCCGGGTGTTGGGGTGACGCCCTGTAAGAATCCAGTAGAAGCTTGTATTTAAGTTGTTTATTGACAGCACAGCATCAGGTACAGGTACAGCAATATCCAAGCAGTAACTGACAGAGAAGGGTGGAATACTACATTAGCAAAGCTCTGTTCAGAACACAGAATGCAAGGCAAGACCTGCGCAGCGCATGCAGTTAAAGAAGCAGTGCAGAATATAACACGCCCTCAATTGATTCAATGCGTTATCTCGGAGTTAAAATAACACAAGATATCGAAGTCTTAGCAAAAGCAAACCTAGACCTGGTCGCCAAAGAGTGCAGGGCCCTTTTGAGATCCTGGGTAGGTCTTAGATTATCAACTTTTGGGAAGGTTAACATCGTAAAGATGTCTATCCTTCCGAAACTGACTTTTATCTTTAACACAATTCCCATTGCATTTGACTCTAAGCAACTTCTTAAGTGCCAACAAGAAATAAATTCTTTCATTTGGGGCTACAAAGCCACAAGGTTGGCTTGGAAAAAATTGAGGAGGAGGAGGGAAAAAGGTGGATTGGCCCTCCCAGATTTGCAGTACTATTCTTGGGCATTTCAGCTTTCCCATTCAAGAATGCTCTTGAAGTCACCAGATCTTACTTCAAATGGGAAGCTATTTAAAGCTATGCTGGTAGGGGCAAAACTCCCACTAGACGGGTTTTTATTCAAGTTCGGAGATCGAAAGTTTTTCAAGAAGATGAGGCAGAAGACTCTACTAACACAACTGAAGTCATGGGTACAAATTAAACGTAGAGTGGGGTTGGCGTACTACTCTAATCACGCTCAAATTTGGGACTCCCCTGGGCTTCCACTGTGCCTGCAAGATTCTCTGGCAACCCCCCTAATTACAGCTGGGCTTACTAGATGGGGTGAATTGTTATATGGAGGTATCTTGATATCGTGGGAAGTCCTTAGGGAGAAAGTAGGGCCGACACTGTCAAGATTTAAATACACACAAATTAGCAGCTGGGCCAGAGAATTAATCAGGAAAGACCCTAATATCGGTAGAATTAGCCCTCTAGAACAACAGCTAGTCGAAAAACAGATAGGAGGTAAGGAGGTGGCCCTTTGGTATTGGTCCATACTGGAAGAGATAGATGGGGACCTTCATCTCCCAATGGAGCTATGGGGTAGAGAAATTGCGGCATTGGATGAGGACAGGTGGATAGAATCCTTTACCCTTCTGTATAAATTGGTTAAACCCGCTTGGCTTAGACGAAACCACCTGTTTACTTTACATCGGGCATATCTCACCCCTTTACGTCTATCCAAATATCAAGAGGGGAAATGCTGTAATAAATGCCAACTGTTAGCAGCTTCTGACATACACATGTTCTGGGACTGCCCCTACATAACTACTTACTGGATGGAGATCAAAGTAACTTTGGATTCAATTATTAAAACCAGCATTTCTTTATCCTTACCATTTGTCATTCTTGGTTTCGGCCAGAACATCACAGGGGCAGCACGGTCCTTTTTGTTTTATGCTATCCTGTTGGCAAGACGGCAGATATGCATACATTGGGTGGACACCGCCCCTCACACTCAGCATGGCTAACCTCATTATATGAAACCTCAAAGGTAGACTTGAAAAGATCATGTAGAGTCCAGAACCTCACATTTTGGAAATTTTTGACAGAGTGGAAGTGAAGTCCTTTTGGGGTTTCCCCCCCCCCCCCCCCCAAATATCCGATGATTAAGCCCACCTACTCAACAGTTCAGTATTGTGGTCTGCCCAGATTTCAACATTTACATACTGGCTTTACTGGCACGAAGTTGCCTTGAGACATCGTTACAAGATGTATGGTTGTTCCCACCAACTCATAAAAATCTCTGCCTAGGTGTGTAGTGGCTCAATTTCCAGGATGTTGCTCCCAATGGCAGTGAGCTGGTTGGGTGGTCTTCCCCGCATCTAAGGGACGTGTGTCGGGCAGATGAGGATAATAAAAAAAAACAACAACAAAAAAAAACGTTCCCTACACCCGAGGCCCCGATCGCTGCACAGGGGAACCTCACCTCGCATGTGCACAAGCACTCCATCCTGTAGACCACGTGTCTTAAGGTACCTGAACCTGATAGCACCATGAGGCCCTGCTCATGGTAATACAGCACTATACAGATCTGTGTCTCAACATGAATAGCACACATACAGTCAGATGTAGCCCAGAGACAACAGACTACACAGATTCAGAAGGTAGTGTCAGTAGGCGCTCTCCTCTCTGAGTTTGAAGCAACATCTACCCCACTACTATATTCAGATGCTGCAAACCTTTAGTAGTGTCATGGACTGGTCATGTGGTGGGGGTTCCACCGGGTTAAATGCAGGACCACGCTGAGTGGACCTTAATCTAGTACTCTGCTGGAGATCAGGGCGCCAGATGTAAACCACTTGTCTGTGGACTCGTGGTATGGGTCTCCTGCACAAGAAGATATTCCCGGTCAGGTTAGTAAAACGGAAGCCGTTTGTCACATGGACACTACGCCAAAACCTTTGACCCTACTGTTAACGGTCTCATTCTGATTGCTGTTCTCCTATCATAGACCCTGCCTGGGGTCTCCTGGTCTGGCTGTCTGTTCCTTGTTGTAGACTCTGCAGTAGCATGTTGCCCGCTCTCTCACTAATCCTACCTGTTGCAGACCTGTAAAAGGCTGGTGTCTCCTCTCTCATTCTGGCAGGTTGCTTGTCGCGGACCCTTTAGGAGTGTGTTGCCTATTTTCTATAGCAGACCTCGCAAGAGGCTGATGTCTGATTCTTGCTTCAGACCATGAAAATACCTGGAACCTCCTCTGTTGCAGACTGTCTCTCTTGACTAGTGCACGATTCCTGTCATAGACCCTGCAAGGGTCTGAAATCTGCTCTCTTGTTCCTTGTCTTCTACTCTGTATTGTGCCGGCTGCCTGTTCTCTCTCACAGACCCTGTATGAGGCTGGCATCTGTTCTCTTGCTGTGACTGTGTGTTTTCTGTAGCAAACCCTGTGTGGGGTTCATGTCTGCTCTGTCTCGCTTTGGCTGTCTGTTTTACATGTCACAGACCCTTTATGAGGCTAGTTGTTCTCCTGCTGTGTCCGTCTATTCTCCATCAGACATCCTGTATGAGTCTGGTACCTGCTATCTCAATATGTCTGTTCTATATCACAGACTCTGTACGTGTTTCCTGTTCTGGTTGTGTGTTCTCTGTTGCAGATCCTATATGAGGTTGCTCTCTTGCTGTATCTATCTGTTCTGTCACATAACCTTCCTGGGGTTGGAGTCTAAACTCTTCCTGTGTCTGTTTTTCTGCCACAGACAGTGATTATTTCTTTGGTTGTCTGTTCTTTCACAGACCCTGCATGTCGCTCTATAGGACAAGGTCAGTCAAGGTTGTGTAGATATAACATTTTCAAGAACAATATGGGTATGTGTGGCCAGAATTTAAAATGTGGATATCTGTTGTGGTACTTATGATCTTAATATATAGAGGCAGTTCTTACAGTCTGGATACAGACTACTAAACAGAGGGGATGGGAACATACAATTTTTGGGGAAGGTAAATTTATTTATTTATTTTTGCAATTTGTTAAGCGCGAACGAATACCCGTAGTCGTCTCGGCGCTAGATAATTCACCTAATTTTACCCAAGAGGCTCATAAGAGGAGTAATTAATTATTGATCGAAAAACCACGTCTTCAGTCCCCTGCGAAATTGCAACAGGGAGGAGCAAGTCCTGATGTGCTGCGGCAAGGTATTCCATAACTTGGATGCGGCCACTGAGAAGCGACGATCACCCCATGAAACTGTTTTAGATCGTGGGATCACTAGTTGGTTGAGATTGGCCGATCGAAGCTGTCTGGCCGGTTTATAAGGTCTCAACTGATCCTTAAAGTACTGTGGTCCTAGATCATGGAGTGTCTTGTATACTATACACAGTGATTTAAATTTGATCCGATTACGGATTGTCAGCCAGTGATATTTCCTGATGGTATCTGATATGGACGAGAACTTGGGTGTTCTCGAAAGCAGGCGTGCTGCTGCGTTCTGAATTGTCTGAAGCTTAGTGGTTACCCTTACCTGTGCATTTAAAAACAGTCCATTACAATAATCAAGGGACGATAACACTAAGGAACTAACCAGAGTTTTGGCGGCAGAATCAGGCAAAAACTGAATGATTTTCCTGATCAACCTTAATTTGTGGTGGGCTATTGCCGCTACCTTGTGCTAGAAAGTTAAGGTCACCATCAAAGATTACTCCCAGGTTCCTAACCTTAAGGGCTGGCCTGGGGGGATCACCAAAAGCTGAAGGCCACCAGGTTGCTGACCAATCGGGAAAAAGGGGTCCAAAGATAAGCACCTCCGTTTTTTCGGAGTTAAGCTTAAGGCAGTTCGCTGCCATCCACTCCACGATTGCTAGCATTCCACGTTGGAAACGCTCTGCCACCTCGGGTCCATTGTCTTTGATGGCCAAAACCAGTTGTGTGTCATCAGCGTATGAGGTTATGCTCATCCCGTATGCTTTAATGACATTAGCAAGGTCCGACACATAGATGTTAAATAGTGTCGGACTTAGGGATGAGCCTTGAGGAACCCCACACGGTAGTGACAACTTGACAGATTGATATGGGCCCAAGGTGACTGCCTGAGATCTATCAGCCAGGAAGGATGCGATCAGATCTCTCGCAGTAAGGTGAAAGGCTTTCTTTTCGACACGGTCGACCAGGATCTTATGGTCGACCGTGTCGGAGGCCGCCGATAAGTCCAACAGTACAAGTACTGCTGTTGCTCCATGATCTCGGATTGCCCTGATATCATCGGCGGCCTTGATTAAAGCGGTTTCCGTGCCATGGTATCTTCGGAAACCGAATTGTGATTCATCTAGGAGATGATGTTTCTCTAGATGATCGACCAGCTGTTGATTCATGGCCTTTTCTATCACTTTGGCTAAGAATGGGAGGCTTGCGATAGGCCTGTAATTCTTTAATTCAGCCTTATCAAGGGTTGCTTTCTTCAGCAAGGGCTTCACCAGCGTATTCTTTAAGGAATCCGGATAAATTCCGGAGGCCAGTATAGAGTTGCAAACTGAGGTAATAACCGGGATGAGTGTGTCCATGACCGGTGGGAGCACTGAGAAAGGACAAGGGTCCAATGTCGATCCAGTTTTAATAGAGGAGACAATAACCTTTATTTGGTCTACAGTAAGCGCCTTGAAACTTGTCAAGGCTTTGTCCAAAGGCAGGTCAGAGGGAGCTAATGTTGTAGGACGCGGGGTAAAAGCCTGGTAAATGTCATTAACTTTAGAAAAGAAGAAATTAGCCAATTCGTCACAAAGTGATTGGGAAGGGGGTGGGGTGAGGTCGGGGGCGTTACCTGACAATGTTCTAGTAATGTCATATAATTGCCTGCTTGAGTTTTTGGCTTTTTCTATTTGATCTGAGAAGAACTTTTTTTTTGCTTCTGTGATCATAGCTTTATAAACAGTCAATGACTCTTTATATTTGGCCTTATCCTCCGTATCATAGTTTTTTCGCCACTGCCTTTCCCTATTTCTGTTCAGTTGTTTTTGCCTCCTTAATTCCTCTGTGTACCATGGGGCTGAGGGAGTGATTCTATTCCTAGATAGAGTTTTAATAGGTACTAACATATTTGTGGCATGACCTAGCCATTCAAGATATTGTTGAGTGGAAATATTTGAATCAGTAGACCACAAAGGACAAGTGCTGTCCAAAATCGTTTTTAATTTAGTCTGGTTTATATTTTTCCAGACTTTAACTGATCGTGAGATCAGGTTATTGGTTTTATTCTTCAAGTTTTCGTTAATAGTCAGTCTGCTAAATATCACATGGTGGTCAGTCCAGGGCATAGGTAGGATGTTAGAAAATATATAGACCCTCCACATTAGAGAAAATACCATCTAAGATGTGTCCGGCTTGATGGGTAGGGGAGGTAACTATTTGTCTAAGCCCCAGTGTGGCCATGTCAGTGACAAGTGCCCGTGTGTCCCTATCGTCTTCTTGCTCCAAATGGAAATTCATGTCACCCATAATAGTAAAAGACTCTTCCAGTACTAATGATTCCATTATAGTGCTTAGATTAGCTAGAAACGCGGTCCTTGTGCCAGGTGGTCGGTATAACAACATTCCCTTAAAATTAAAAAGGGGAGTGAGCTTAATGCCAAACTGCAAGGCTTCACATGCAGTGGTTGGAATAGGGGATATTCTAACTGGAAAACGTTCTCGAGCTATAATTGCCAGTCCGCCTCCTTTTTTCCATGCCCTGTCCTGTCGGTAAGCCTTATAGCCCTGCGGTACGGCGATTACTAAGTCCGGGTCTGACGCATCATCCATCCATGTCTCCGTAATAAACAGGACATCTAGGTTGTTATCAATAATCAGGTCCGCTATTTCCTGCCTGTGTTTGCATGCTGAACGTGCGTTAATTAGAGCCATGAGGATGTCTATTCCTCTATAAGGGGTTTGTGGCTTAGATTGGATCTTATGATTATTAATACAAATCGTGGTGTTACAATCAGAACATGTAATATTCACATTTTGTATTAAGCTTGATGGATCATGTCGTGTGCAGCGAGAATTGGAAAATGATCGAAGCTCTATCGAGGATGAGCGGGAGTAAACCAACCTTTGATCCGGTAGAGCCTGGCCAGGGGTCGTGACCCTAGGCCCGGACTCAGGGCGGACGGGCGCAGACGGGCTTGCCTTTGGCGCGCCTTTGGCGTGCCGCCGGCGCGCCCGCTGCGCCCACCCGCTGCGCCCACCCGCTGCGCGGACGGGTAGACAAGTTATATTTAAGCATGTCTTCGGGGGATTCGGTGGAGGGCGGGAGGCGGGGGGCTCTCAGGTCAGGGGTAGTGTTGTGACTTAACTGTGGGTCTGGAGTGCTTGGTGTTCAGTGGAATGCTGGATTTGTGGTGATTTCATTGAGTGCATGGGTGCCTGGCGATTTGGTGAGAGTCAGTTGGAGTGTGCAGGCTGAGCAGGAGGGAAGCTGCTCCTGGTGGGGCTATCTACCATATTACTTACCATTGTTACTATCTAAAACAGGACTTAATAAACCACCTCACTATAACCATTACTTGCTACATCTGGACTTCTTTTGGTGTACAACAGGTAGTTCTCCTCTTGATGACTTTTCCTGAGTGATTAACAAGAGGTTCTCTACTTAGGGGAAATGAGAATTTCCATCAATGGCTACCATTAAGTGACGTCCATTGTCGAGAGGGCCAAAGAAGTCAACAGTGATTCTCTCCCACACATGTTTTGGAAGATCTGGCATGTTCTGTGGATGCTGGGTTGTTTTGGGAAATAAGTAGTTGCACAAATGATAGGCCTTGGGCGAGGCATAGCTGGCCTGAGTCCAAGATGACCGCATTGTAACTGAGCTCCGATGAACTGGCACATAATTTAACATTATCCTGCAGTAACAGAGTACCGAAATCCATCAATGTGAACTGTCTGCCTCTGAAACGGTACTCCCCTCTGGGTGTCTGGAAGAAATTGCACCAAGTAAGCGTCTGAGGTGGGCCGGAGCAGCGGAGAACTCGAGAGGCGGGCCTGGTGACGAACAATGAGCTCACGGAAGCAACAGTCGCGGCTCCGTCTTTTTATGTGGCGAAGAGTGGTGACAGCGAGGGTGGCCTGCCACACACCGAATTGGCAGGGTACAACGGAGACCGCGGCGGGGCCTGCCCGCTGCTGCGGAAGGTTTTGCACTCCTCAGCAAGAACTGGAGGCGGGGACCCAGCAAAGTGAGCGGAGAGGCTAGGCCCGGGAGAGATGCCGATTGCGAAGACGGCCCAGTTGTGAGAAGGAGCAGAGACGAGGACAGTGCAGCGACCGGACAGCTCCATGATATGGTGGTGAATCAGGAGGGAGTATGAATGAAGTGGAGTGAGGAGCTGTGCAGTTGCCAGGTCATATAGCGATAACTCCCACACGACACGCAAGAACTGTAGAGCAATTTTGCCTATTACAATTGAGGGCTGAACGTAGGATCAAACAGGAGGAAGGGGAAATCGGCAGGCGACACCTGCAGAAGCAGTGCAGCAGAATGGGAAGCTGGGGCACCACTGGGAGTGGCTGTGACTGAAGATCACAACCAATAGAGAGCCAGCAAAATGCAATAAAGGGAGCCTAATATTAAGATAAGTAGCCCCCACCTAACTGAAGTCAAGGGGTGAACCTGTTGGACACGGAGATGGGAGAGGTGCATAAGACGGGCCTAACGCAATGCCCAAACCGTCTACAGAGAAAACCCAAGTGCCTTACACTGAGCAGCCCAGAGGGGCCAAAACACAGCTTAACTCGAACCAGCTAGCGCCAGCCACTTACCACTGAAGTGTCAAGACGACCATACAGCTTAAAGAAGGGCTATACAGCAAACCGTGACACCTGCCCCGTTCCCAAGAGACCCTCATGATGGGTAAGCCAGACACATTACAACCCAATTTGAATCGCGCAGGACCCCAAAGCACAGAGAGAGTGACCTGAATCCTGCAGACTTGGGTTCAGAGACGGCAGATCCCCAGTGGACAAGGAACTGAAGCAAATCTTCACCTCCATGCAGCGGAGCCTAACCAAAATAGATGGGGCACTCTTACATTTAGAATGAATAGAATGACAGAACAGCTAGATAAACACACAGAGAGGCTAGACACTGTGGAGAAAAGGGTATCAGATGCTAAGGATGTTCTAGTGGAGGAATCAATGAAGGCTAATAAGGCAGATAAGCTTCTCAATACTCAGCAGCAAAAAGCGGAGGACTTGGAAGCGTGCTCACGGAGGAACAATGTCCTCATAATGGGATTTGTGTCCATAAACATTGAGAACATGGAGAGATTTGTCGAATCTCCTTACGGCGCTCCTGGGAAGAGACAGCTTCTCAGAGATATTTGTGGTAGAACGAGCTCACTGATCGCTGGTGCCAAGGCCAGTGCCAGGTGCCAGTCAGGTCGCGTCCAATCATAGAACGACTCTTGAACTACAGAGACCGCCATGCTGCTTTACGTAAAGCACGAGAACTAAAAACACTACATGACAAGGGGTCAGAGCTATCCCTATATCCGGGTTTTACTCAAACTGACTAAGATGCCTTTAGGCTCTTTTTACCAGTCAAGAGTCAACTCCGAGACCTGCAGCTGGAATGCAGCATGCTGTACCCAGCCAAACTTCGACTGATGGTAGACTGGAAAGCCTGCTATTTCACTGATCATAAACAGGTCTCAAACTTCCTCAACCAACGAGAGAATAAAGGCATGCAGCAGAAATACCCAAGACATTCCTATACCCGTGACGGAAGCACCCAGAACATCGACGAACAGTAAGGACACACTCAGAGTGCTGGCAGGTGGCTGTGTGGTATCTGCCCAGTGACACCCAGCTGTTATCCAATTCGGAGCAGCGGGATAAGGAAGCCACTTCCAGCCACTGGTACGACTGTCTAAGGCTGTATAGCACAGACCAGAAATTGTTAACAAACATACAATAAATAACATTAAATGTAACAGGCAAGGTCAGGTATTTGAGCCTACAGTGCCCGAACATCAGCCACTCATAAACTGTGGAAAATTAGAGAATTAACGCACTGTCCAGGCTACAGCAAAGAAGGCAGCACAAAGTTACATTCTAACCTCTAAAGTCTCTGTAAGACAGGCCGGGTTTACTGATAGACTTGTGGCAGGCAACATCCATCCCCATGTGTTTAACGCAATCATTTACCAAAGGGAGTTGGTTTAATAGGGGTATGCAATGATGGGAGGGGGAGGGACAAAGTTCAGCCAAGCAGAGTTTCATTGCTATCGACGTAGGAGGGTTCCTCTTAGAGCAGCTGGGATGGGAGGAGGGAGGGAGAAGTTTAACCATACAAAGTTTCACAGTGGATGGGATGGGATGGGAGGGATGTTTAGAGGGAATGTTTTCACCAATTTACATTTAAAACTAGTGAAATGCACTACATGGTCAGGCAAGATCATTCAACACGAGACACACCTGTATGCAACATAACATACAGCCAGACATAGGACATAGCAAAGCCAACGCACGGATACGGTTCCTTACATGGAACTTGAGAGGACTCAATGACCAAAGGAAGGCGCGCAAAATAGTGGCATATCTTAAATGGCATGAAATACTGGTAGCCATTCCACAGGAGACACATTTATAGCCCAATAGTAGCACACTCTCACAGCACCGATTGTGGGGTCACTTCTGTGCTGCGGGGTTCACATCGCATGCCCGTGGGGTGTTAAACCGGATGGTCTGTAAATCAAAAATGCAGCTAAAAGAAGTGTACATTGACCCAGGGGGGTAGATGTGTGGCGGTAATCTGCCGTATAGACCATGTGGAAGTATTGCTATTTGGAATATACGGCCCAAACTTTGATGACCCAAAATTGTACCACACGCTAGGAGCAAGGCTATTACAATGGAGGCATTTACCACAAATCTGAGGAGGTGATTTTAATTGCATATTAACCCTAGAACTCGACCGATCAAAAGGCCCTCCCAAACGCCCTGCTGCCGCAGCCCGTGCCCCACAGGGAAACGGATTTATGCACTATTCGGCTGGACACAAAACACATACATGGTATCTCTGAGCCTGGTGGCGCGAGCCCTTTACTGTCAACTGCTACCACACACATATTCTGATCACTCACCAGTGATGTTGGATATAGACATGCAGAGTCGAGCAGCTGCTGCTTTCACATGGCGCTTTCCCCCCTACTCTCTACAAGACCCTGCTTTTAGAGTGGATTTAACTGAGTCAATAGAAGATTTCTTCACATACAATGTGGAATCTATAGATAATGTTGCCACAGTATGAGAAACATTCAAGGTATATATACGGGGAATCGCTATTTCTAAACTTGCAGGAGTATTGAAACCACTAAGAGGAAGGCTCTCCTTGCTGGAGAAGGAGATAGCAGACTTGGAACAACGACATTGGCAAACTGGGAAAACATACGGCTAGGAGAAATTAAAAATAAACTGATAGAATACCATGATAAAGCTAACAGTAAAACACCTGGGCAAATATGCCACGGCTAGAATATATGGAGAGGGAGAGCGCCCGGGAGCGACACTAGCAGCCCTACTGAGACCAAAGAGAGGAACAGAGGGGATTGAGGCAATCCTAGATGAAGAAGCTTCATGTTTGCTATGAAAGAAGCTTGACTTTTTAATGGTGCTGATGCTGCCGATGTATACACCTGAGTCTTCAAAGGTGTGGAACGGGGCATGGGAGACAGTTCATATTTCTACGTGGGCAGGATGTTTATTGATGCACCACTGCCTGTGATAACATCCATTCACCTTTAGTGTGATCTTAGGACAATATCAAAATTATTTTCATGACTTTACTTGTCGAGTTTTTTTTGGTTTGCATTCTTACTTGTATGTGGCCAATCCGACATGCGCATGTTTCGCTTTAGTTCACATCGACATTCGGGCCAGGGAGGATAGAGTAAGGTTAACCACGGGAGCGCACTGAGCGGGAAATATCCAGGTGTCTGCTTCCCCTCTCTGCTGGACCCATGAAGAAATTGACTTCTGAATCGAATGTTTAAATGGTTAACTGAAATCACAAGAGACTACACTGGTATAAACCGTGAGTTGTGTATCACAAAATTGTTCCTCAGGTTAGGGTGCGCATACCGCCGAGGAACCAACAATAGGTCCTGAAGATTGCTTAGCAAATTGCATACAAGAGCAGAAACATGTCGACCAATTTTATAAATCTAAATCGGATGCCACTGGTTACTTTATAGATCCATTTACGACCGTTTCACCCCTTTTTAATGGTTACTGGTCAGCCTTGAATAAAGTAGTGAATAGGCTAGCACCAATAACCTTTTAACCTCACAATTTTTTTCACACACATAAACACTTGCTTTTTCCTGCTCCGCTGTAAACCTGGCGTGGAAGCACACCAGGAAGGCACTAGGCCCTCCTGGTGGAACCCTAGGATGAAGCATGTCACCGACCAGGTCGGTGAGTGAGGGTTCTTTAACATACACTGTTTTTTGCCCTGGACTGCTCTGTTGATCCTAATTGGTAGATCTCTGGTTGTACCTTAGTCACTCCTTCGTTGTTGTTTATCGACATCACATGTCCATCTTCTTTGCTTTCACTTGACAATGACACTGAAGAACTTTTGGATGAAGATTTAGACGATTGTTTAGTTTCCATTTGCCTCAAGTGATGTTGCCGCTTGGCCTTGTGGTCATGAGTAGAACTTCGCTTCTGGAACGTTTGTGCGTCCATTTTGGTTTCTCGATGTTACACATTTATGTTTTCGTTCACTTTGTAAACTGTTACAAAATGGTTCTCTTTCTCACAGTCCTTGCATATTCACTTGTACGATGGCGGGACATGTACCGTCATGTGGGAAAGAAAATCCGCATCTGAAGCACAGTTTCTTTTCTTTGGAAACATCACAATGTGTCTTCCAATCTTGTGCCTCTGCTTACATTTCATGGTCAGCGCTGACTCACTCTGGGCTCCTCCGGTCTCCTTGTCAGCAGCTTCTCGTTCTGCATGTTCCTCCTCTCTTACAGCCATGAGTACTCACTCTAGGCTGAGCGTTTCTCACAGCATTCGTCGTCTGAATGAATCAGAAAGGCAACCATCTATGACTCTGACAACTTGTCAATTGTTTCACCAGCTTTCTACCTTTCTTGGTTTAAAATGTATCTTTTGTAATCTACATTCGGCATTGGATTAAGCTTGGTATTTAGAACTTCTTTGATTTTGACGGTATGGGAGTTTGTCAGCACTTTGGTATTTTCTTTATTACTTCCTTTACTCCTTCACCTGCAAGATTCTTGAGATACTTTATCTTTTTGGTATGTACTTCTTCCAGTGCATCAATGAAATCATCAAAAGTTTCAATCCAGGCAGTCCATCTGGCACCAATATTCTGCTTCATAGCGGTATTGACTAGAAGCAGTGGTTTCAGGAAAACGGCGGCATTATAACCTGTGAACCTTTCTGCTTCTCTGCCCTCCGCAACCTAAGGGAAACAATTTCAGTATTTTTCAATGCATGAAAAGGAATTTCCTGTATGGTAGTTAAAGGGGATGGGGAACTACCTAGAAGTCCTCGGGGGCCAATAGTGTAGGATTTGCCACGTGATGCAATTTGACTTGATCAAAGGAGACAAAGCATTTATCTTCAGCAGGCAGTGGAAACATTACAGATCTGGTACCTTGATTTGTAAGGACTCGCACCGGTGCATGATATGACAGGCCAACTACTTTCTACACCTCAATCCTTTCTTGAACTAGATCCCCAACTTTTGGATTCCAGCCTGTGGTTGCTGGTGTATCCCTCATTCCCTCAGTGGCATCATGCGTAGTAGAATGCTCATCTCTGAAGTCTTGGCATTTCTGTAAGACAGTGGAATGTTTATTATGTCAAAAGGTGTTTCTGCCGCCACAGCGCAGGGACAATCAAGCTCTGTGACATACATCTGGATGCCAAAGAGGACTTCATAAGGGTTTTAGCTACCCAAAGATCTTCTAGGAAGATTATTTAAAGCTCTCTTCGACTCCATAAAGTTGATGGAGCCAACTACAACGTGTGCCTAATACTCTAGCCTTTAAGGATTGCTTTAAGTCTCGGTTCTTCCTCTTTACTATCAAATTTCCCTTCCGATGACATGGAGAAGAATAATGCACAGCAACATCCAGGGTTCCCATGGTATCCCAGTATACTTTGGAAACAAACAAAGGGTCCTGGTCCGAGTGGAATGCAGCTACTGCATATGTCCCTATGAAGACTTGCAAATCTTTAATAACAGTGTGAGCTTCAGCCAATCGCTGTGGCCACACTCAAAGAAATCCGGAGCATGATTCTACAGCAAGAAGACTGTACTTGAAAGCATCATTCAAACTCCTGGGGGCTCCTATGGTATAGGCATACACAACGTAGTGGCTTGTTGGAGACTAAGAGGGGTGTCAGTGGTGGGAGTTTAACCTTAAATTTGTTGGCAAATGTCACAACTAAGGACATACTGTTTTTTCTGTTTGTACATGCCATGCCACCGATAGCGTTTCTGTAACAAGGAAACTGTAGCCGCCACAACAGCATGGGCAGATGCAAACCCCTCATGTGCTGCTTTAATTAATTCTAGCTTGTGGTCTTGGTTGGGGATCACCCACCCCTGGCATGGTTACATAAGGAATGTTTTGGGCAATTAAGTGGTAGGAATATTTTGTTTGTACAGGTGCGCCATTATCTGAAGCATTCACGGCAGCCAATACTTCATCATCCGCCCTCTTATGGGCCTCTTATGGGAACGAGTAATCACAGCTACTGTTGTATTTAGCTACAGTTGCAGTAATGACTGCAGAGTTGGCTGGTCCATCAGCCAGTGAATTTCCTACATCATGTATTCCAAAAGTTTAAGTTCTGCCACCTTTCCCCAAAGCACTTTATGCTTGATAGTATTTCATTTACAGTCTCTGAATCCACTGAAGCGCCAGTAATGTAGATTTTCACTGAAAGATTAGACTCATTAGTGCATATTGCACACTAGAAGTGGCAGGAATTCAGGATCCGTATATTTCAGAGCAAAAATCAATGCTTTTTGTTCAGCCAGTTGTGTAGTGCAATCTCCAAGAGACTGCTTGAACGTTTGTTTAGGGTAAAACTCTCCATCCCTCATTACAGCTGCGCAAGCCACATGGTATTGATATTTAGTGCCTGTAGTAGGCTGAGGCGATCCACCAATAGATCAAGTGGCAAATTGTTATTGGGCATGGGGTATTCCAGTTCATACTGGAGAAATTCTTGAGTGTGTAATTTAGGATCAAACACGCACAATGGTTTTGTGAGTTGTGCATAGTCTGGTATGTACGTTCTGCCAAAATTGAAAAATCCTAACGAGGATTGTAGTTTTTTTTATAGTGTTTGTTTGTTGTAAATGAGCACATTTCTCAAGGAAGCATGGTGCCATGCTCTTACCCCTCATTTGGTTACTCGTATTCCAGAAACAGGACCCTGAGAAAAGCAAGTTTTGTGTTCTCAAAATTGAATTTATAGCCATACTCAGCAAATCCCAAAACAATGAGTGTTTAAGTAATTGTGCATCAAATACATGTCAACGCAAACACAAGGAGCTGATGGACAGAACACGGAATATTTTCAGATACACACCCCCAGTCGCAGATCTAAGTTGAATCCATCATCGTTCTTTAGCTCTCTCAGTCTCATGGGATCAGTCCAGCCCGAACTGCCATGCCTGGACTTCTCTGGATTCCTGGGACCAGTTTCAGGGTAACACCCCTCATCAATAGGAAAAGTTAAAAAATCCCTGACTTTTTGACTAGCTGTTTGGAAATAGCTAGAAGTATTTTTGGTGGACCTGATCTAGCTTCAAAGGGACAGTTCCCTATGTCGTCATACATGGGACTAAATTATACACCAAAATACTTCTAGCTATTTCCAAACAGCTAGTCAAAAAGTCAGGGATTTTTTAACTTTTCCTATTGCTAAGACCCCCCTCCCTGCCATAAATCACAGGGGAACCTCCAATTTGTTTGACACAACACCCCTCATCAGCCAGGCTAGCTTGAATCCACTGGCAAAGTGAGCAAGGGACACATGTCTGGACATACTCGCCTAACTTAGGGCAAACAAAGCAAACACAAGGAGATGATGGATAGAGCGCTGAAACTTTTCAGACACTCGCCCCACTCACAGATCTGGGTTGAATCCATCATCGTTCATGAGCTCACTTCGCCACCCCAGTTCAGGCCAAGCTATATGCATATCAGCCTTGACCCTGTGCCTCATGGGAACAGTCCAGCCTGAACTGCCAAGCCTGGTCTTCTCTGGACCGGAAACAAGCATCCTGGGACCGGTTTCGGGTAACAACCCCTCATCAATTGAAAAACAAAAGAGGGACCCTGAATCTAAAGATCAATGACAAGAGGGAAACAACCCGCCAGGGCGAGAATACTAGAGAGAAACATGGAAATGGGTGTTCTCTAAATACCAGAAGAACAAAGTTCTAATCACACATTCAGCTAACCCACACAACCACAAGGAAGATTTATTTATTCAAAGACATTTTTAATTTTAATTTTTTATATATATACTTTGTTTTCATAGAAAAATAATTTCATTTAGACAGTGAAATAATATCTGTAAAACTTTTCATGATCATATACAGAAATACAATATAAAAACTAGGACACGCAAAGATAATTCAAAAAAGGCACAAAATCCATTCACTCATACACTCAAACACACCTTTTGTACAATCAAATTCATACACAAGCATTCACATACATATCATCACACACAAAAGCGCCGACGCGCGTTTCGGACAAGTGCCAATACAGGCTTCCTTCATCAGGGCGCACTTGGAATGGAAAACACGCAGACGCAGTAAATGACGTCTGACACAAGGTCCTGAGGAGCGGTCCTAGTAGCAGCAAAGGCTGAGGGTGGGTATTCTGTGGGCAGAAAAAGCAATATAAGAAAAACTGCAAAATGTCATTCATTAGAAAGAAAAGAAGGCCTTAATATGAGTCAGCAAAGAACAAAAATTCAAGTAACCAAGTCCACACGTATCACAAGGGTAAAGTATCCTTATATCCCAGAATACGCGTCATGAAGACAGCCAAAGAAAATTGTGCACGGAATATAGCCAAGAATGGCAAAGTGTGTCAGGGAACCAGAAAGTGCATAGAAAGACCACCACATAAAAGGTACAACTACAAAAAAAGGTATGTTTAAAACAACAGGTCGGAGGATGGCAGCCTACCTAGGGGCCCTCAAGAACGGGACCACTAAGATGTTTCAGAGGAATAGCAGGTAATTGGCAACAACAAGTATAAAAGGAATCCAGTCGGTGCATGCGCTCGCTAGACGATCGAAATTCGGAGCATCACAATTTCAGGGGCCTGTAGAGAGTCCAGGCGAGGTTCAGGGAGGGAGCTGAGGTACCACTGCGGGTCAGGGGGGCAAAATAGACCAGCCCAATGTCTGAGAAGGACATGTGAGGAGAAATAAATAACATACCACTACAGGCAAAATGCTAGGCCTATACATCTAGAAACTAGGTAAATAACAAAGGAAAAAGGAAAATTGAATGAACAGGGCAAGCATGGAGTTTAGGCTAAGGGTCTAAGAATAGGCAATGCGCGCAATATGTAATAGACTATAACTAGATGAACATGGCTCAAAAGATAAAAGGCAGGCCAAGCACAATACAAAGCCTATACAAAGCCTATATCGATACACAATTAGGCTCAGTAAGAAAAAAGGTAAAAGATTACAAAATAAGATTTACAAGATAGCCGTGCATGCAGCTAGAATGGGGCAGCAGTGCATATAGGTGTAAACCACAACTGCAGAAAGACGAAAAAAGTCTACCTTTTAAAGGGTTCCAAAAAGAGCCTGATAAAAACTCTCCAGATAGGTGAAAATATTAGTAGATGGGCCAGGAATCAATATTCGGTGGACCTGTAAAATTATACAGAAAAATCACTGGCTAGAAGAGAGTGAGCATGCGAAGTGGTGCGAAGTGAAGCACAGAAGGCCCGAGAGTACCTCAGTAATATGGTCGGCTCATGTCCTCTATAAACGGGAAAGCAGCATCGATGGGCACGAACTTTAGGCAAAGTTTAGACAAAAAGGCAGAGAGCCTGCAAAAAAACGATAACGAGTTAGGGAGCCGGGCAAAAAAATGAAGAAAAAAGAAAGGGTAAAACGAAAAAGGTGCCCTACTTACCTGAAACGACCCGAAGGTCCGAACTAGATGGAGACCACGATGGAGGCAGCGGCAAGACTCCTTCTCCCTGCGGCGGTAGGATTCACCGATAAAGAGAGTCGGATGGAACGAAGATATTTATAGAACGGGCGGGTGCCGTGATTGCAAGCACCTGGGCGTGATAAAAATAGAAGACGGGCACAGCCGCAAAACAAATTGGGTAGAAATAAAAACTGGACTCGCGGACATAGACCGCCAACAATAATGAAAATAAAAAACAGACTAGTTACCGAACGAGATGGGGTGAAATACAATAAATTACACGGGGAAAGAGGTTCAAAAGAAAAAAGATATATAAACCTCATAAATGTTGAACGACAATTTTGCCATAAAATAAAAACAAGATGATATGCCAGAAGGGGATAGAAAATAATGAAAAAGGGGAGGGAGGGGAGGGGAAAAGGATCACAAAAATAACTGAAGCAATACAATTGCTTGCTAGGAAGCGTCGAAAAGAGACAGTGTCCAAAAATGGATAACAGGAGGGGGCCTCCAACCCGAAAACTCTGGAACCAGAATCTAACAGGCACAAGCTGTAAAGTGCAGAGAATAGCAGAGAGAAGGAAAAGGTCCAAGAGGGATAAACGCAAATAGGTGCGTCTCCAGAAGATTCAGTGGATGGCATTTTCCCAAGGAATGGAATCATTCAATCCTGAGACAGCCGTCTCAAGATAAAAAATCCAAAAGACTTCTGTTTTGGCTCTAATGGCATCAGTATTACCATCCTTGGGGTGATTTATCTTTTCAAGAATAAGCCATTTAAGATCTTCCAGGGTATGGTTAAGGGCTTTCCAATGTGCAACAAGTGGGGCTCCAGGGTGTAGGTTTCTGATGCACGATTTGTGCTCCGACAACCTAGTCCTGAATTCCCTTCCTGTTTCTCCTACATAGCCCCTGGAACAAGGACATATGATAAGGTAAATAACATTGCTCGTCCTACAATTGGTCATGTCTTTCAAAACAATTCTTTTCTTGCCCCAGCTGAATTCGGGAGCAGTCATGATATTATCGCAAGCGTGGCATCCGCCACATTTGTGGCTCCCAGTAATCTGGTTTGTCCCTTTGATGCTACGTTGGCTGGCCGTGGGCATGTCAGGTAGGGAAGCTCTTACCAGGACATTTCTGAGATTCCTATTGCGACGAAACGCAAAGATAGGTTTCTCAAATTTCTCCATAGTTTTATCCATGTTAAGGAGGTGCCACTGTGAGTTGATGATATATCGGAGCTTGTCATTGAAGTTGGAGTGGGTCGTAACCAACACTAACCTGTCATCATCTTCCTTGGTCTTGGATTGTAACAAAGCCTCCCGGTTGTAGTATTTGGCTCTTTTATAGGAATCCCTAATGAGTCTGTTAGGGTATCCCCTATCAAGGAATTTTTTCTTCATGACAGTGGCATGGACTTCAAAGTCCCTAGGGTCGGTACAGTTCCGGCGCAGCCGTAAGAACTGGCTAAAAGGTATGCTGTTCCTTTGTGTACGAGGATGGAAACTGTCGTACATCAAAAGGGTGTTCCGGGCTGTAGGCTTGGTGTAGCCTTCTCAGACATTGGGCTGGTCTATTTTGCCCCCCTGACCCGCAGTGGTACCTCAGCTCCCTCCCTGTACCTCGCCTGGACTCTCTACAGGCCCCTGAAATTGTGATGCTCCGAATTTCGATCGTCTAGCGAGCGCATGCACCGACTGGATTCTTTTTATACTTGTTGTTGCCAATTACCTGCTATTCCTCTGAAACATCTTAGTGGTCCCGTTCTTGAGGGCCCCTAGGTAGGCTGCCATCATCCGACCTGTTGTTTTAAACATACCTTTTTTTGTAGTTGTACCTTTTATGTGGTGGTCTTTCTATGCACTTTCTGGTTCCCTGACACACTTTGCCATTCTTGGCTATATTCCGTGCACAATTTTCTTTGGCTGTTTTCATGACGCGTATTCTGGGATATAAGGATACTTTACCCTTGTGATATGTGTGGACTTGGTTACTTGAATTTTTGTTCTTTGCTGACTCATATTAAGGCCTTCTTTTCTTTCTAATGAATGACATTTTGCAGTTTTTCTTATATTGCTTTTTCTGCCCACAGAATACCCACCCTCAGCCTTTGCTGCTACTAGGACCGCTCCTCAGGACCTTGTGTCAGACGTCATTTACTGCGTCTGCGTGTTTTCCATTCCAAGTGCGCCCTGATGAAGGAAGCCTGTATTGGCACTTGTCCGAAACGCGCGTCGGCGCTTTTGTGTGTGATGATATGTATGTGAATCCTTGTGTATGAATTTGATTGTACAAAAGGTGTGTTTGAGTGTGAGTGAATGGATTTTGTGCCTTTTTTGAATTATCTTTGCGTGTCCTAGTTTTTATATTGTATTTCTGTATATGATCATGAAAAGTTTTACAGATATTATTTCACTGTCTAAATGAAATTATTTTTCTATGAAAACAATGTATATATATAAAAAATTAAAATTAAAAATTTCTTTGAATAAATAAATCTTCCTTGTGGTTGTGTGGGTTAGCTGAATGTGTGATTAGAACTTTGTTCTTCTGGTATTTAGGGAACACCCATTTCCATGTTTCTCTCTAACAACCCCTCATCAGCCAGGCTTGCTTGAATCCAGTGGGAAAGTGAGCACGGGACCCACATCTGGGCATACCTTGCCAACTTAGGGCTAACAAAGCAAACACAAGGAGATGATTGACGAAGCGCTGAAACCTTTCCGACACTCACCGCAGGTCACAGATCTGGGTTGAATCCATCATCGCTCTTTAGCTCCGTCTGCAGCGTATGCTTTCTTTACCTCTTCGGGAACGAAGACCCCAAAAGACGGCATTATTACATCTTCCCCTTATGGGAAAGCTCTAACAAACTCTAGTGGCCGATTTTTTTCAGCCAACAGAATGTCATAGCTTAATGTTAATTGGGGGGCGTGGCTTACAGCCAACCAAGATTGCCGCAACATAGAGGAGCTCCGAGGGTGAGGCCGATTTCCCCCCCATAAATCCGGGCATTCATCCTTTTGGTATATCCCAGAGCTGATATTTATATTGCGGAGGTGAAGCGGACCCGATGATCCCGGTCTGAGGCCTCTCCGTTCCCAGACCATTGAGTGACGGCGGGCGAACCACTGCGGCCTGTATGCACGTTTCAGGCCGCGGGCTCAAATTTGAAGGTGTCCTGACGCTCGTACAATACGGCCGGCTGAGCGCGAGGACAGTGCGGTGCTGCATACCAGAGGTGAGAGTACGCGGTGGAAGCTCCCATTGTCAGCACAGACGGAGACCTCCTGCAAAACAGAGTGACTGCGTGCGAGTTGCCCCGCCATACCCGGTACTAATGGTGACAAACGGCAGGCATTAATAAAACTGACTTACAGCGGGAGTGAAGACCAGGGCTGCGCAGGGCCTGGGGGCAGCACCATTGGGGGTCACCACAACATACTTGCAGGACAGTCAAGCACACCATGCAATGCAACGGCCACTTGTGGGGGCTTGAGTGAAGGCGAGAAGAGCTCCGGTAAGTTACTTAATGCTAAATGATCAAGGCTGCTGTGGGAGGGTACCAGGCATCGCATATCTGGTGATAGTAAATTCCAGAGGTACTTGTATTCCAGTATAGTTTCCACCGACCCACACAGTCATTGAGGCGCCACTATGTCCTTCAGTGAATGTTTCCTTTATATGGTTTGATTCTCGTAGCAGACTGAAAGCCATGCTTTTTCAGCAAGATTTGGCCTTAACCTCAGCACGAAAGACTTTTGATCTCTAGGTTGCAACTTCTTCGTCTGAGATACAAGCTCTAGTCCGTACTAACTTCCTGCTCCATTTCAAGGAAATGTTTCATCATATCTTTAACATATCTGATAGAAGGGGGATCATGCGCCTATTTAAACTGTTCTAGTAAGAAATCCAAGTTGTAGACCAGGTGGTAAGTTCCAAGTAGTTCCTTTATTAGTTTCAATTGTAGATGTAGAATGATGAAGGTAAGATGGAAATAAGATAGAAATAAGATAGAAGTATAGCCCCACCAGGAGCAGTCTCCCTGTGCTCAGCCTCTCATCCTCAACTGACACTCTTTCCACCAGTCCACACACCAACATTCCATGACATCATACAGCATTCTCCAGCTATGCAGACTGAACAGAAAAGAGAGGATTGATGTAAAGAAAGAAGAGAGGAATTAACCATTACAACCTAAACGTATAGATCCTGGACTGGTTAGCACCTTTCAGACCATCTTCGGAGTAATTCCATCCTTGATACACTCCATATTGGGAAGCGTTTTAGGAGGGCTTCCGCTGGTCCTACTACTTCCAGTGGGCATCCTAATTTGAATTGTTCTGCTTCGCAATGGACATATGAGTTCATCGGGAGATGGAACGAACCCTGCTGGTGCGACGTTGTCTTGAACGCATGGTGTTACATCTGGGAATACCTCGGCTTCAGGAACTAAGCGAGTATTGCTTCCTATCATCCAGACCAGCCTGGTTTGACTGCATCTCGCCTGTGTTCCGCTGCCTACTATGCGGATATGAATGCGTATTGGACTTGTGTCTGACCCTTCTATTGTTTGCGCCACCAGACATAGACCTACTCCTTGGCCCCTTAAAGGCCCAAGTGTATTGTTGTCCCCAGCGTACTCCCATGTTAATGGTGGCATTCTTAGAGCCTCCACGGGATGCTTCAGCTCTTGGTGGAACGGACAACGGCTCTACAACAGTCACGCAGGTGGCAAGTGCTTCCTCAGCAGCTGCTGTGGGAACCAGAGAAGACCACGTTTGCTCAATTGACCTGACACTTGAGGTATTATTGGAAGGACTGTCGTCTTGAATACGATGTTACGTCTCCCTCAAACGACACATAAACAACTCGGCTTTCCGAGTGATGGGTAAAATTCGGCCTTTTTCTAAAACAATCTAAATTGGAATGGAAATTTTTGTTTTGTTTCTATTTTCTGCTCTTAACTGAGCACCATGGCTTTCGATGTGCTCAGTGAGCCTAATTATATATTGACCCTGGCTCCCATAGTGGAAGCGTTTGGGGTGGGCATTGTCAGTTATGCGGATGACACCCAACTGAAGTTCAAGCTTACGCCCGACCACAGAGAAGATGCCACTAACTTTTCTAACTGTTTGTCATCAGTGGCAACATGGATGAACAATAACTGCCTGCGCCTAAATGGCGAAAAAAGAGAACTGCTGGTGGTTGGGAAATCAGCTTCAGCATGGCCACACATGTGGTGGCCTACTGAATTGGGCAGCCCTCCCCTTCCTGTGGATTCGGTAAGAAATCTTGGCGTAATGCTTGACTCAGATCTCTCTTATAAGTCTCATGTTAGCAAAGTGACAGGCAGGTGTTTCAGCATACTGAAAGTTCTTCGTAAGGTTTTAGATCTCCTCCCTATTGGTACTAGAAATGTAAATGTAAATGTAAATGTATAGGCATTTATATAGCGCACTACTTACCCGTAGGGTCCCAAGGCGCTTCGACCGCTGCGAAACCCTTCCTGGCTTCCCTGAGAGATGGTCCCTTAATGGGTATCTCCAGGGTGAGACCAGGCATCCCCGGCGGTCTGGTGGGGCCGTTAGTGAAGATGAGGCAAGCTAATGCCCAGAGTTGCCGAGTGTGAACGCTGATCAGAGTGGGCACCGAGGCGAGAGAATTATCGAGTCCGCTGACCCTGGTCCAGAAACCTGCCGCGCCGGAATCGAACCCTGGTCCCGGGCCGTCCTCTGCTCTCGGGTCTGCCGCCTCTAACCAGTGAGCCACACTACTTCACAGACTACTAGAAAGACTATTGTCCATGCCCTGGTGACCCCCCACCTTGACTATGGAAATGCTCTGCTTTTAGGTTTGAGTAAAAAAGGCCTAGACCAACTCCAGTGCGTTCAGAACGCTGCTGCACGCCTTGTGCTCAAACTTCCTCACAGAGCATCTGGGAAGACCGCTCTAGCTAAGCTTCACTGGCTCCCAGTCAGGGAACGGATTAAATTTAAAGCCCTCTGTTTCGCGCACCGTATCGCCCAGGGCAAAGGCCCAGGTTACCTGAAAAATCTCCTCACTGTGCATCGCCCCATCCAGAATTTGAGATCATCTGGCGCAATGCTGTTTAAATCCCCTCGTATCACCAGAGCTAGGATGGGTGGCTGTTCTTTCAGGTACCTGGCTTCTAAACATTGGAATGAACTTCCGCTCGACCTCCGAATGGAACCCTCAGAAACTAAATTCCGTGGAAAACTTAAAACGCTTTTGTTCCCTCTTATTTAAATTCCCTGTCTTTTTCCTACCCTGGCTTCTTCTTTTAACATCTGCCTCTCGAGAATCAGCAGCATTTAGCGCGGGGACACACTGTTTTTTGTGTAGCCAGGCGCTTTAGAAATGGTTTATTATTATTATTATTATTATTATTATTACTCTTAGATGACTTTTAGAGCTCTTTTAACTTTAACAGCATCTTTTTTAACAAATTTTAACATGATATTTTTAGATGTTTTTAGATAATGATTTTATAAATTCTTTTATGCTTTTAGCAAGCTAATTTTAGTATTAGTTGACATTATCGACCTTCGGATGATCGGTGGATGTTATACTTCATAAGTTAGGCCTAAGTAGTAAGGCGACCTTTCCCCTACATTCGTCCTACCTTTTACTACATAACAGTTCTGGCGCTAACCTTTTACCCAGTTATGAGTTGAATAATTGTTGTGTAGTTTTCTCTGAAAACTTTCCTCATTTATTATGAATGAGGATTCTTAGTACCATATCTTCATCCCCTGCACACTCTGTATGATAACTCTGTACAAAAATCACCGCCATCGTCAGGCCTACTGTGCACAGTTGCAAGTATTGATTTAGGCTGATTTGCATAATTGCAATCATAACATTTCGATTGAGGTAGAACCCCTGTGGGCACCTTTTTGTTATAAAAGAAATACACCTTCACTGGGCATACAGAGGAGATACTCCCACGCTGACACTGGGTCCTTCATTCTCTCCCACCAGGTAATGGGGTTGGCTCTTTCCTCAGGGATACGTGGCTTCACACCCACATACATGCTTTTACATTTGTAGGAAACAGAGGGGTTATCTGTCCCAAACCCTTACTAGCCGTTTTAATGGAGCAAATAGTAATGATGATGCATGTCTGTTACAGTGGGAGACCCCTGACCCCCTAGTTCCAAAAAGTGGTTCCAAATGAATGTCTGGACAAGCTTTAGGTATTTTCTTTTCCTGGAGTAAATTCTGGAACAGGGTTGTAGCGGGAATTCCGTTCTCCTACAGAACTGTACATAGAGATTTGGAACCTCAGTGAATTAGGGTGGCCCAAAACTCACCTTAGTACCCAAAATCCCCTTACCGAGCTAGCTACAGTGTCTCATTGGTCATAACAAACTTCCAATGTTTAGACAAACCAGAACATGAACTTAGAATACCTCAGGTATCGTGGAACACATGAACACTCTTTCGCTATACAATCATTTCAAACCAGAACGTGGAGTAAAAGAGGACACGTGCATATTTGAAATAGTTATTTACTAATGCAGGGTTCTCAAACGCAGTATCTTATATAATACAAGCAAACATATTATAAGAAACAAAGTTATCAGCATAGTTACTAGTCCATAGAAAGCAAAAGGTGACAGCATGCGAAAATGCGGAAATGAATAGGAGTTAACAACACCTAATTCTCACACTCCCTAACTAGCATAGGATATTATATCTATGAAGGTCTCTTTGGGTTTTAGCAGGGCGGGCCCATACCTCAAGATCTGTGTCCGAGGATCAAATCATCTTCCACCAGCTCTCTGCATGCGAAGCACCATCAAGTGTGTTACGTGTGCTCTAAGCAAAGCAATATAAAACGCGCGTAAAGGCAGATTTTGGCAGCAGCTGCATTCATGTTATGTCTAGGAAGGTGCAAAGATCAGACCTCACAACAACACTGTGTCGAGTTATCCTTGGAGGCTTCAGCACTCACTGTGCAGACATATTTTACCAAGCAAAGCTGATATCAGAGCAATAACATATTATTCTCATGTAAATCACAACGCTCTTCTAGGTTGAAAGCTAAAATAACAATTTTGTGTTGTGTGCAAAGGCAGCAAAAGGAAAAATGGCGTTTAAACATTTAATAAGCTCATGCTAACTTAACACGGTATATAGGTAAGCAGTAACTATATGACACCCCCCCCAATGATCCGAGCACGGACAAAATAAAGTAAGATAAGACCAGAATAGGGGCACATTATGAAAGCAGAGTTCAATAATAAAGAGCTAGGTCAATTTTCAAACTTTTCAATTTTCAACCTGCCAATCTATGGCTCACTTCCACTCAAGTCAATAGGTCTGGGTTTGTAAAAAAAATTGTGCGCAAAAGGTTAAAAAAAAATTGTAATCTGGGACGGGGTATTAGCAAAAGTTTCGAAGGCTTTCAGGACAGGACTGAATATGCAAAATATGCAGCAACAGCCTCCAGCATGAAATCACTGTCATCATCCGAAAACAGTTCAGCCATCCAATTCATTAGTGGGAAAGAACATACGTGCTCCTCCAGGACCGGAGCCTCTAGCATCATCAGAGGACAACTCGGCGGGTTCTCAATATAGCTCTGTGCCAAGAAATCTTGCGCTGCTGCGAGTATGTTCCAATGACCCATTAGTCCATGCATCGCTGCCAAGGCCATAATCCTTTCGCCAGAACAAACCAACTCGTGAGTAACTACGGGACTCATCAGGTGATTAAAATCGACGTCAGGAGACACCGTCTTGCAGAGACACAAATCAAGGGCCCAGTCGAAATCGCAGCTCAGGCAATGAAACACAGGCTGGACACATGTGAAATAGGAAAATTAAAACGATAATCCATATGCCGTGCTTAAGGTCGCAAGCGGCAGTGTGCCATAGTATTCAAGCATCCGGTTGCGAAACAGAGCCAGGTGGGGCTGTGCGGCGTGTAACACAAGACGGGCATCCATTTTTAAGAAAACAAAATATCACCAGAACGCCTGCAGCTAGCGCCAGCAAAACAGGAAAACCACTAAATAGGCTCGAAAATATAGAATGAAAGAAAGCAGGGATTACTCCAAATATCTTCTCGAATGAAGTCACGAGACCACTGCTAACTATTTTAAAAAAGTGTGTGAGGCCAGAAGTGGAGGAGGCATTAAAGATTTGATGAATCAGCTCGCTGAAATGCAATGGCAAATCAGTATTCAATAGCGCCTGCACTTCTGTGCGCGTGTTAGCTATGTGAAGGACAAATGTTTCACGAGCCAAACTCAGGGCCACCTCTTTTTGAGACAAAAGGGCTCTTATTCTACTCATACCATTGAACTCTGCCTTCAAGGTTGGGATTCATGGCCAGATGGAAACATCTGAATTCCCATGTGTAGGAGGATACAAAACGTTTTCGCAACACACAACACGTTTCGATACTGTTACCACATAAGCGATACCTCTAATTAACCCACAACAGTCCTCGTTATTCAAAAGTAAATAACTGCTGTTTGCCAGTAATGTGAAAGTAGGAACGATTGCGGGAACTGGAGTACCTTTCAAAACACAGGCTAAATTTGGCCGGTCCTGGTTACAAGAACCGTGCAATTGAATGTGTCTATATATAAATGAGTGATCTGGTGTTTCTGTGCACTCCTCCCCTTTAAGATAAACTTCCTTCTCGTCTTTCGGGCATCGATAAGTGAATGGAAGCGACCACGCCTCATGGAGAAACAAACTACCTAGTGGTTCATATCTGCCTATCGCGATATATATCGCATACAATTTGTAAATTTGTACAAAGCAAATGGTAATGTAATCAACCCGTGGATAAGCCACGTCGCAGCAGTGGCTTCTGCCACAGAGAACGGTGAAGACTCTAATTTTTCAATGTGTAACATGGAAAAATAAGCATTCCGCATTGAAAGCATGCGCTGCTTGTCAGTCAAATTAAAAGGGGCAAAGAGGGAGGACACGTTCATGTAAGTCCAAGGCACCTTAACAGACTTAAGCGTCTGCAGGGTCCACGCAAATTGCATAATGGAACGCAATTGATTCTGACCATGGTATAACACAGACACCTCATCTTGCACAATATCAACAACAGAAGACACAATGTTATTTAACGTGTAAATGCGGGAAGAAAGCATGTTAATACTGTTAACTACAACTGCAAGTACTTTTTCTAAATTAGCTTGATCAATAGCTCTAAGGCGTGTAGCAGCCTCAATTTGTGACGTCTTCCAGATTTCATTGTAAATCGCATATATCCATCTTATAGATCTACCACTAGCCGGGCCCTTTATGAAATCGTTTAAATCTACATCATCAGTGAGCTTAGATAGATACAGCTTAACCGCAGCCAAGGTAGAATGTTTCAGCCAATTTTGACATAATTTGCCTACTGAATAAGTGGTGACAGAATGGTCAGTATCAAAACGGGGATCAGGCCTGACTCGTGTAAACCCATCAGCTAAACCCAGAAAACGACGTTGGCATGAATCAGAACTTCTGTGCCACATCAGCCAACCTTTGGATCCAAACTGGAAATGTTAAAGGACGCATTTTGCAATAGAGCTTGCAATTCACTAATGGAAAACTGTGTAATATTATTCCAACAAGAATATTCCTCTAAATCAGGGACGGTAGGTGTATTTAATTGTTTAGAAGTAGCCAATCCAAAGCATGTTGTTTGCGAAATGCTAGAATTCAAAAACACTTGATTTGGGATGAGACATGCTCGGTGCAAAGCCTCAGTGCCTTGTACCTGCCAACTTTTAGAACCCCAAACAGATTTAAGGTCAATGGTTTCCTTCCATAACTCCTAGCCCTCTACAGCCAACTTGTCTGGAAAGGACTTCGAATACAACAATTTAGTATCAGTAAGTCTAACCTTGGACATGGACTTCTGTGTCATTTTAAAATAAAAAGACTCGGGATTGGACTGATTAAAGTCGGTAAAATAAGTGTACTTTTTCAAAAAAGTACTCGAACTGCCTTGTAAAGGAGCTGGGCAATGTTCCCACTGTGTGTAATTTACAATACTCCTTCTGGAACTTGTTTTATGCAGATAATGGTTGCCAAAATGTTGGAAGCAAAATAATTCACCATAATTAGCAGAATCTAAGTACAAATCTTCAGCATCAAAGGCAGCATAATATTTCAAATCCGAGAATAATGCTTCCACGGCCTGAACATCCCAATCATCAGAACGTATGTTTTGTTTCACCACATCTCCCATGTTTACCCTGAGCACATTAGGGACATTAACAACTTCAGTAGGGCCATGGATTTGAAATGTAACCGCATCCCACACAATCCCATCAAGAACAGGCCAAGCAGTGATGTTAACAAAATTCAAGTCTCTCTTCAGTCTGTATGCTGAATGTGACGAGGAAAGAGGGGACAAAGTTCCATTAAGATGCCGAATGCATGTTCTCTCCTCCACATAATGTCCATCGACAAGACGAAAAAAATAAAACACAAAACCAATTGACATAAAAAGGTAAATTGAAAAAAGTACCAGCCAAATATATGTCCAAAGGGGGATCAAAAAATGGTTTTTAAATAATGTGGCATAAATTGCAAAACATGAGGGCTTTTTTGAATTTTGTGAAACCGTGTCAAAAGAGAATCTGGATTCTGTGGCCAAACGTGTTTGCAAATCAGGCATCGATAAGTCAGTTGGGTAAGTGTAATCAAGTTAATCAACCTTATCAACAGGTAAAGTACTTAATAAAGGACTGGAAACAGCAGGCATCTCGAGGGCCACTTCAGGCTCAGTATTAGAAGTAGTGGCCAAAACAAAATTTCTCACCATCGAGGGACAGGGGACCGCCAGGCTCATATTAAGAAAAATCGGCCACTCTGTGTATCTTGACATTGTCAATAGAGATAAACCTGTTTTCCTTGCGACCTGGAAGTGGTGGTAAAATGACTGTTCTTGTGCCCTTCACTCCAAGCACGGGAACCGGAGCTCGATAGGAGGGACCAAACTCTTTCTTGTTTTCGATCTTCTCTCGAACCAGTTCTCCAACTTGAAGTAGCCAGCCTACTACCGGGATCTGCAATGCATCATCCGATGTGGAGGGCAAATGTTCCTTTGCAAGACGGTCTCTGGTCTTTTGTAAATCCTGTAAAACATTGAAATGTTCATCTAGGTCAAAGGTTGTGGCTCGGGCCACGCCGTCTAGACCGTCAAGGTCCGGGACAAACATCTTGATACCAAAGAGCATTTCGTATGGGGTCCGCCCACCCAGAGACCTTCTAGGGAGATTATTAGGAGCACGCTGCACGCCATTGAGGTGGACCAGCCAGTTTCTGCCAGTGCCTATAACTCGAGCTGTCAATGATTGCTTTAAGTCACAGTTCATTCGTTCTACTACACTGTTACCCTCAGGTCTGTAGGGAGACGAAAACTTGACTTGGATCCCCATCGAAGTCATGGCACCCTTATACGCCTTAGAGGCGAAAGCCGGACCCTGATCCGAATGGAAGGTACCACAGGCAAAAATCCCTACAAAGACACGCAAATCTCTTATGACAGTCCGTGAATCAGCGCTGCGATGGGGCCATACCCACACAAAGCGTGTGCATGAATCAACTGCTACTAAGATGTACTTATACGCAGTATCAGAAGAAAAAGGACCGCAGTGATCTAAATAAATACAACCTAGCGGTTTATTAGATATGTACAACTGTGTCTGTGGCGGACGCGCAGCAGTCGAAGGTTTAATCTGCTGGCAAATGTCACATTGAAGGACATAGTCGCGCGTCTGTTTGTACAGTCCCCGCCACCAGAAACGTTGTTGTAATTGAGCTACAATGGCCGAGACGCCCGCATGCGCAGACGCCACACCTTCATGCGCCGCTGTAATCAAGCTAGCCCTGCGATCCGAGTTGGGAATCAAACGTTCTCCAACTTCAGGAATTTTCACATAAGGAACCTTATTGGGACTTAAGTGGTATGTGTACTTCGACGGGAACCCCGTAGGATGTTTACCTCCCTTCTCATTGGCAGCAACCGCCGCCAAGATGTCATCATCAATCTTACTTTTGGACCGTGTAACTGCTGCAACTAAATATGTAGATACCGCTGATTTCGCTACCTCATCAGCAAGCGAGTTACCCACAGCGTGAACTCCCACACGCTGACGGCCAAGAGTATGAATTACAAACACGAGTGGCAACTGCTCTTTAAGCTCAGCCACTCGAACCCAGATCATTTTATGTTTTATTGTGCTACCTTTGGAATCACGAAAGTCATTTTGAATCCAAAAGAACAAGTTATCATTGTAAGACTGGACACAGTAATAGGAATGACTCACAATAAGAGTCGTCACACTAGGATCTGCGTACTCTAACGCAAGCATCAGAGCACGAAGCTCCGCCAATTATGCGGTGCAGTCCCCTAGAGTCTGCGTGTGCACGACTCTGGACTTGAACTCATCGTTCACCATGGCACCGACCACAATGGCGCATGCGGAAACGTAGGCATGTTTAGAGCCATGCGCAACCTGCGCCAAACCATCAGTGTAAATGATGCAATGGAAATCCTCCAAAGGTCGCATTGCTAACGGAGCTGGATGAACGAATTCATACTGTAAATACTCCTGTGACCGTAAGGATGTGTCAAACACAAAAGTAACATCCGAGGACGTCAGTGAAGCCGCCCATTGAATCCACCGAGGGTGCAAAGCTTTTGAATTAGGTACACTGGCCTTCGTAACTGCTTCTAAAGCAGGACACGGGGTAACAACCAACATTTGTTTTCCCTGTGACAGGGCACGTTCCTTAAGAATCGCCATCTGCACAGCCGTTAAAACTTTCTCCACAGTGGAAAACCGCATTTCAGCCGACGTGTACAAGTGTGACTTGTAAGCAATAGGTACTGCATATTTCTCCAGGAAGTGAGGAGCCAAACCTCTACCTTCATTGTTGAGCTCGTAGCCCAGGAACAACACTATGTACTCAGCAATGTGCGATTTTGCAAAGTTAAATTTGTAACCCATGTTTGCAAAGTTACAAATTATGCTGTTTACTCGACACAGATGCTCCCAAAGTTCGTCGTCTGTGAGATATATGTCATCCACATACAAGCATGCATCTGGGTCGATCTCTCCAAAAGAGAGACAATGCGGGCAGTAAAAATCCCAGGACTATTCTTATAGCCCATAGGTAAACGCCGAAATTGTTTTAGCACACCGCCGCAAGTAAAGGAGGTCCTTTGGGAACTTAGACCATCCAATCGATGGGCATAAAAACCGTTGAAAATGTCAAGCGTGGTCTTAAAACGCTTACGCACAAGACTATCCACTAGGGCAGAGCTGTGAGTATTCTGTACTGCACAGTTACGGCAATGCGAGTTTAAATGCCGGTAATCCAACACCAAACGATATGAACCGTCAGGCTTGGTTACAGTAAAAAGAGGGTTATTCATTGGTGACACACATGTTTCAATTACTCCCTGATATTCCAATTGTTCAAGGATTGCCGCGACGAAAGCCTTGGCTTCACGCCGTATAGGATATTGAGGTTGAGGCTGCGGTTGAGACCGTAAAGGAATCTCGTGGTTTGGGGACAATTTATCCCAACCACATTGGTTACGGTACAGAGCCGGCGCTAGAGCCTTAGCCCACTCTTCTGCAAAGTGCAGCGCATGCTCTTTGGAGACTGTGTGCGCGAAACTGGGGAGGATTACCTCCTCCCCTCGCGGTGCTGCGAGAACAAAAGGTGGGGGCCAGTCAGCCTCCGAAAGCAAAATGTCATACGTAGACAAAAGATTTTCCTAAAATACCCCTTTTATGGTACGTTGTATGTCCCCTTCGATTAACAGGACAATTTCATAAAGTCTATCAGGGGAAGCAACTCTTGTATCAGCTGTTTCGATCACAACATAAATATCAGTCGCTGTCACCTTCAGTAGTGGACGCAGGGCCTCTCGCACAATGGTAATCTCAGCCGCGCTGTCCAGCAAGGTCAGAGCCCATGTCAGATTCCGAAGCCGCGCTCTCACTATCTGTGGCATATCTGTGTGCTGTTAAAGCAGCGACTTTCTTCTTGGCAAATTGCGGTCTCTTCGGCGTTGAGCCGTCCTGCTTTCCTGCACCGTCTTTCGGGCGGGGCTGGTCACGTCCTTGCTGACCACCCCATCCCCTTCCGCCTCCTCCACCACCGGTCGTCGAGGCCGATGAGTCCTGAAAGGAACGAGGAGAGCGTTGATCAGAAACCTGAAATCGATCAGGTGATTTAATCTTCGCGCGATCGCGCAAGTCATAAACACGTTCTGCTTGCGCAGGTAACGGAGACGCAGGACGAGATTCCTGTGCCTGTTGTTGCTGCTGTTGCTTTCCCGGTTTCTGTTTTTTAGGCCAATTTTGTTTTTTGGACTTGGGCTGAACGTCTGTTTCTGAATTCTGCCCTTGGGGTTGTTTTTTCTCTTTAACAGAAAAAGGTTTGAGACCCCTACTATTGCGACCCACGGTTTTCTAAGCCGCCACAATAATCCTCGCTAACTGTCGGGGTTCCTCGGCATCGGGAATAGCTGCCAAAGCATTAGCTACCTGAAAGTTCACTGCATCCCCCTTGACATTAGCAACAATGAGATCGCAAACCACATCAAAGGTGCCACACAGGCGCATACCCAATTCAACCGCTGCCTCCGGTCCGTGATCATCCTGAACAGGCTTAAGGACCGTAGGCAGGACAGCCATAGACGGAGTGCCGTAACACCTCGCATAGACCGCCGCAAATGTTTTACCCCAGGTCTCACAGTCATCGAGTTCAGGGGCCAAATCTTTTGGCAAACTAAGTGTCAGAATCCTGTGTTTTTCACCAGGAGTTGTATTAGGAAATACAGCTTCCAGCTGGTCACATTTTTTGGCAAGCCAGAAAGGAAAATCATCCTTTTCCTGGGGATGCCTGCCCATTACAGCATTGACCATCACGGGACTGAGCACCCCCCGGGGGCCCACCCGGAAGATTGCGGGCTATGTATTGCACTAAAGCTTGAATCACGGCAATCGAGACTACATGTAGTCTACGAACTTCAGCAAGGGTACAATTGCCGTGTAGAGGATGAGGAGTAAATCCAGCCAAAACAGGCCAATTTGCTCCTGGAATGGACAAACGACCTAACCTCGGAGCGGTCAACGAATGGGGTAGGGCGCCACCAAACCAAACGCGATGCTGCCAAGTATCAATAGGTACTTCCTGTGCCCTGTACGGAGTATATTCATTCGGTACAGGAGAGGGAGTGTAATTGTGGAACACACCAGAATTAGCATCCACAGCCGGAAATGTCACCCACGAATAAAAGAGTTTGTACGGGTAAGCTGCTTCCGCACTCACCACCATTATCACAGCCAAGCCTTCCACGGGTAAATTGTAAGTCAGCAAATGATTGCGCACCACAGTGCGACTATGCTGCGGAATGTCCACGGGATTGGCCATGACAGCACAGAAATGTAGAAAGACAAAGTAAACTTTGTAGCACAACTGGGTAGTAATTCAAGGAAACCGTTTTAGAAAGATTCAAGCTTGAAAAGACCTATTTCAAAAATAGGTAGGTTTTTTCCGACACCACCGTTTTCCGGAAACAACAGCGAAGGGGTTAAGGATTGAATGATATACTACTCGAGTGTCATGATATAAGACCACCAACGTATGGGCGCCATGTAGCGGGAATTCCGTTCTCCTACAGAACTGTGCATAGAGATTTGGAACCTCAGTGAATTAGGGTGGCCCAAAACTCACCTTAGTACCCAAAATCCCCTTACCGAGCTAGCTCCAGTGTCTCATTGGTCATAACAAACTCCCAATGTTTAGACAAACCAGAACATGAACTTAGAATACCTCAGGTATCGTGGAACACATGAACACTCTTTCGCTATACAATGATTTCAAACCAGAACGTGGAGTAAAAGAGGACACGTGCATATTTGAAATATTTATTTACTAATGCAGGGTTCTCAAACGCAGTATCTTATATAATACAAGCAAACATATTATAAGAAACAAAGTTATCAGCATAGTTACTAGTCCATAGAAAGCAAAAGGTGACAGCATGCTAAAATGCTGAAATGAATAGGAGTTAACAACACCTAATTCTCACCCTCCCTAACTAGCATAGGACATTATATCTATGAAGGTCTCTTTGGGTTTCAGCAGGGCGGACCCATACCTCAAGATCTCAGTGTCCGAGTATCACATCATCTTTCACCAGCTCTCTGCATGCGAAGCACCAACAAGTGTGTTACGTGTGCTCTAAGCAAAGCAATATAAAACACGCGTAAAGACAGATTTTGGAAGCAGCTGCATTCCTGTTATGTCTAGGAAGGTGCGAAGATCAGACCTCACAAAAACACTGTATCGAGTTATCCTTGGAGACTTCAGCACTCACTGTGCAGACATTTTTTACCAAGCAAAGCTGATATCAGAGCAATAACATATTATTCTCATGTAAATCACAACGCTCTTCTAGGTTGAAAGCTAAAATAACAATTATGTGTTGTGTGAAAAAGCAGCAAAAGGAAAAATGGCGTTTAAACATTTAATACGCTCATACTAACTTAACACGGTATATAGGTAAGCAGTAACTATATGACAGGGTGTGCAGGATAGAGATATTTAATTGTTGATTTTTTCGTGTTTGTGACTCGTTTGCACAGATTTGTGTCACAGAGGAAAAGAAGAGTGACAGCCAACACGTGTTTCAGCCCTTTTACATGGTCATTCGGCCTGGGCTTCCTCAGGGCGTGTTGAGTAAACTTCTCGGTTGGATGGTTCCTTGGTTAGGTATGTATTAAATTCCTCAAGTTTAGTCTTGGCATATTGCCCTCATATCTGCATTAGTCCATCGGCATTCATGCTTTTACATCTATATGCAGTTAGGTACATCTAGGTACACTTACATAGGGTCTGCATTAGTAGGAGTACACTGAGATTACTGATATATAAATATATATATATATTTTATATAATATATATTCTATATACTTGCATATATTCATTGCTTTAGCTCTATGGTAGAAATATATCTACTGTTTACACTTTTTTGTGCTTGTAATCTCTTATGTTTGTACTGTACTGTTTCCATGATTCCTGATTGGTGAAGGGTTGTCATGTTCAGTGGTTGCCAGTAGCTATTCGCTCCTTGGTAAGGATTAGGGAGCTTATGGTGGCACTGTGAGCTAGCTGGTGTTCAGGCTGACATATCCTGCGGGGGTGTCCGGAATCAGTCTTGACACCAAGCCCTTAGTTTATGGTGGCCAACAAATGTCCTGTGTATTTCTAGGAACTACAGGACAAAACGGGGTGAACAAACTCTTGTCCAAGAGGTCCTTACAACAGTTTAGAATATTGCCGAGATCCATGTGCGAGACTAGATTGAAGACGATCCATTGGGTGGTGTGGGAATGGGGGATGGTTGGAAGCAGAAGGAGTGTGGTGTTATATGGTTCCTACTTCGACAATAGGACTGCATATTTCTGGACAGCAGATCTTCAGAGTGTATAGGACAGTCTAAAATGCATGTAATACATACATTATGCAATTTAAGCGCCGTTAACCTATGCATCTACATTTAAAAATTCACTCAGCTGCCAAGGGGCCCCATGTCATAACTCCCTAAGTAATTCCTATCTTTATAGACCTAGTATTCTGGGATTTGAACATTTGCTTTTTTATGTTGCAAATATTTTATTGAGTTTTTATAGAAAAGCTCAGTGCACAAACGAATGACAAATAATTTAATCTACCTAGGTACAGGTCTCATTCTCTTCCAGGTGATGGATGGAAAATATGGAACAATGCTTCTAGAATCATTCGTAATAATCATTGTCCAAACAACTCTTGATTATGTTAATACAGGTTCAGTACAGAAATACATAAGCAAAAATGAAGATTCTATTTAACATAACAATAAGATGCCAAGGCTATTCCTACTGGAATGACAAAGGATAAGTAATAAGCTATTAAGAACAAGGTAACAAAGCCATTCTTATAACTAACAATTTGCTCCCCTGAATCTGGGGCGTAGGTCTCAGTGGTTGAATATGATGTGTGAATTACCTTCATCTAGGAATGTCATTGTGCTACAAATACATGTAAGCGAAGCTACTTTGCAGTAATGTGCGCTAAATGTATTGCTTAGCCAAATACTTAAAAGGTGATGCGTTTGTAAATGTAGAGCTGTGTCACAACCCGAGGGCGGGGGCGCAAGGGACAGGAGGAGAGTGTCTCGGGTTTGTGTCCCCTGACTGCACACACACATCCTGGTAGTCTACCAAGGTCTGTGGAACATTCCCTCGACCGTGGCTGAGGTAGTGTCCCTGGAACCAAGAGGCCTGCATTGTAATCCCGGCTTCTCCACTTCACCAAATTATTTAATCCTGAGCAAATAGCACATCCTGTGCCACAAATCCCATCACAGCCAAATTCGGGGTGCGTACAAAGACCAATTACTAAGAATACACACACATATCATCACAGAAATGTAGCCTGGTGTGAATGAATGAGGCAATGATGTCAGTTCGCCCCTTTCTCTTTGCTAAAACTCTGTTCAATAGTTAATTAGTGCAATGTAGAATATAGGGATTTGAGGTGGGTGACCCACTTTTTGTGTACATATACGTGCCTGTGTTTTGTGTCTCATTTGACAGCCTGCCCAACAGGACCACTCACGCTCTACTACTCAATCTGCAAAAACAGCCTGACCTTACTCCAACCCTTTACTCTTTGCCTAAAGGCACTAGTGAACAAAATGCCATAGGTCTCCTTTTTATCCATACTAATATAATAAAGAGAGAGCCCAAACCTTTGAGGCGGGTAATCTCAGTAACCACAGCACCAATCACAACACCCAATACAGCGTTGGAAAGGGTAGTTGCAGCAGAAGGACATAGGCTATGCAAACGCCCACCATATACATTTAAAAGGTAAAAGAATCATGCCAGCAAAGTAGTCCCTTGTGGGCGTGTCTGCGTTGTGCTGTGGGTGTGTGCTGGGGGGCGTGACAAACGCTGGGGGCGTGTGGTACGTTCCGCCCTTAATGCCATGTCTCATATCGTGTGCTGTGGGCGTGTGCTGGGGACGTAGGTGTGTGCGGGGCACGGGATTACGGGGAAAAAAAGCGAGCGTTGTGCCCAATATTTCATTGTTTTTTCTTCCCAGGTTCTGTACATTCCAGCTCCGGGTGTCCACCCAGCTCCCTTTAAATACCCCTGCACCCCATAATCATAACCCACCCTTACTCCTTAAAATACCCCAACACCCTTAAACACTAACCCATCTTAACCCTATAAATATACCCTGTACCCCAAAACCCAAACCTATCCCTAAACCCTAAAAATACCCCTGTACCCCAAAACCCAAACCTAGCCCTGAACCCTATAAATACCCCTGTACCCCAAAACCCCAAACTACCCCTGAACCCTAAAAATACCCCTGTATCCCAAAACCCAAACCTTGCCCTGATCCCTTAAAATAACCCTGTACCCCAAAACCCAAACCTACCCCTGAACCCTAAAATACCCCTGTAACCCAAACCTAGCCCTGAACCCTAAAAATACACCTGTACCCCAAAACCCAAACCTACCCCTGAACCCTAAAAATACCCCTATACCCCAACCCAAACCTAGCCCTGAACCCTAAAAATACCCCTGTACCCCAAAATCCATACCTATCCCTAAACCCTAAAACTACCCCTGTACCCCATAACCCAAAACTATATCTGAACCCTTAAAATACCCAAACACCCCAAAACATATACCTCAGTACCCCAAAACATATACCCCTATACCCATACTTACCTTATCCAAACATTAAAAAAAAACATGCTTTTACCATTCATGCATTTACAACGAATTTCGTTGTAAATGTATGCGTGGTAAAAGCATATAAAATGTAATGCCATGCGTTATAATGGCATTGCGGAGTCATGGTACTTTTGTAATGAAAGTATGCGGAGTGATAGTATGTGGAAAGAAAGTTGCGGAATAATGGGTGTTTACCCTCCCACGGCAAGTACATTGGTGGCACGGCGGCCCACATCTCCAGCAACATACTCATGTTTTTTCACCACCGATTTGAAAAATGCACAGGTCTCTCTCATTGATGGCCAGCACCGACATACACTTTTAGACACACCTCCCGCCACAAGTTCTAGAATTGCGAACTTTAGAGCTGGGGAGCTATGTTCGAATCTCGGCATCAGCTCAACATCCTGTGATTCCAGGCAAATCGCTTTGTCTCCCAGTGCCTACCACAAATTAATGTGTTCTTCTGTAATGTAAATTGTGCTCCTGCCATGTTGTCGAGTTCGCGCTATATAATATTGCAAGGAAAAATAAAGTAGGGAAACTCGAGTTCACACACTACTGAACACGCACTCTTAAGTGCATCAGCAGTGCACTGTGAATCAGAGCGTTTCACAGGCCTGTCACAGATAAGAAATGCTATCAAAACAAAATTATACAAAACAGTATACTACAGGCCGGCAGCAATTCATACCCGGACAACGTCGGGACGGGCTGCTAGTTACACATAAAGCAATTCTGTTTGTAATCAGGTGGCTTTTTAGCTTTAACTTTATTAGTGTTTTTCAAACTTTCATGGACATAACGTACATATATATGCGTAGATATATATGTACATATATGTATGTATATATACATACATATATAAACATTTATACATCTGCATATCTATATGAATACCAATATTAATGCATGCTTACATATACATAGATGCACACATATGCATGTTATGTACATGGGACTTTAAAAAACACTAATAAAAGCAAAACTAAAAAGCCACCTAATTACAAACAGAATTGCTTAAACTTTACTAAAGACGAGACCTATTGCATTTTCAATGTGTGTGTGTGTGTGTGTGGCTCTGTGTGTGTGTGGCTCTGTGTTTGTGTGTGTGGCTGTCTCTGTGTGTGTGGCTGTCTCTGTGTGTGTGGCTCTCTGTGTATGTGTGTGTCTCTCTGTGTGTGTGTGTGTGGCTGTCTCTGTGTGTGTGTGGCTCTGTGTGTGTTGAGATCTGTGTGTGTGGCTGTGTGGGTGGCTTTTTTGTAGGTGGCTCTATGCGAGGGTGGCTCTGTCTGTGTGTGGGTCACTGTGTGTGTGTGTGTAGGTGGCTCTGTGTGGGTGGCTCTATTTGTGTGTGAGTTGCTCTATGTGAATAGCTCTGTGTGGGGGGCTCTGTGTGGGTGGGTGGCTTTGTGTGTGTGTGTGGCTCTGTGTGGGTGCAAATGCAATAGGTCTCGCATTTGAGAGAGATTAAGCTATTGACATTGTAAATGACAATGCCGTTTCTTTAAATGTTTTAAAAACAAAAACATGTACAAAAATAATGTCATGAGCAATGCCAATAGCTCTAACGTTAACAATGCTGAGACCATTGCATTGTAAATGCTTGTTTTCCCAATGTATTGAGAAGTGCGTTGAAGGCTTGATTCATGCATTTTATGTCGGCGTTGTGGGGGAGGCAGAAGACGCCAAGGAATGTGGGTGGCTGCGTTGGATGGAGTCAGAGGTGGGATGTTTGAGATTTCATCTATTAACTTTGGTCTAGGTGATCTGTAGATCAGTTGAAATGAGGTATTTTGGAGATTGACAGAAGGAAGAGGCAGGAAAGGAGCTTGAAAGGCCTGGGTACTGTAGTTACTGAGAGTGAGGGTCAGAATGTCCTGTGTATGACTGCAAGCCACCCCTGTCCTGTTTTTAACGAGTGATCTGTGTGTGGAAGGGTTTAATTTCAGAGATCAGGACGTCCAGGATGTTCGTGCATGTGAACCAGGTTGAATGTTGGAACTAGGTTCTATCACTGCACAGTATCCACTAATGAGCGTCAATTTAGAAATTCACGGCTAGTGACCATGTTTTGGTGTATGTGCAGTATAAATGGTTATTGCACTTATAAAAACTTATGTGAATTGATATATACACAAAATGTTGTGGTGTTCTGGATTATTTGATAGTGTCACTATGACAAAGTTTATTCTTTAGAGTAGTGCCAAGTTGAAATGTTTTCATGATGTTAGGCATAAGGTGTGCACGGTGTCGTTATAAAGTAGCAGTAAGTGCAAATGATAAAGCATGTTTACCTGGAGCTCAGAGAGTCTGCCCCTTCTATGCAAGAAAAGGTCCAACAAAGAGACACTGGTGTCTGTGTCCTTGTCTGTGATACTTGGAGCTGGTGCTCACAATCCTCATATGTGCGACCGGTACGTACATTCTGGATAGATGTGGCTGATACTTAAAATATTAATGCATGACTGGTACGTTCTGTCTGGGCATGTGTCGCTGGCACTGAAGTGACTTTTTTTATAAGTAAGACCGCACTGTGCAGATCTGCCCTAATTTCTTTCACTCTCATCTCTGTAGGTAAATCTTCAAGAGTGGCTGCGTCTTTTAAAGAAAGAGGAGGAATATATTCTGGAGTCTAAAGTCAAGGAAGAGGAACAATATAAAACCATGAGGGTGAGTGGCTGCACTGAGATCGGTGCCCTGTGTTTCTTTATATGGATGTACCCATGTGTTAGACTTGGCATCTTTTGCCGTGTTTCCCATGAGTTTTTGCTTTCTGACCTCCTGGTTTTGACTCTGTTTTTGCTGGCGTAATGTTTCTGCGGACTTTTCTCACGGCTGACCAGTGGTAAAGTGCAAGTGCTCCTCTGGTAAAATGTGTTATGGATTGGTGTTTCCATGATTGACCTATTTGCTTTATGTGTAAGTCCCTAGTAAAGTGCACTGCATGCGCCAGGGCCTGTAAATTCAATGCTGTTGGTGGGCTGCAGCGCTGGATTGTGCCACCCACGCAAACAGCCAGTAAAGTGTGGCACAGGCCCGTGTTTGCAGAGACTGTGTGCAGTCTGAGACTGCCATGTTGACTTGGCAAGTGCACACACTTGCCAGTCCCTAACCTTACTTCACCTGATAACACACAGGCTCCTGTCTTAAGGACAAGCTGTCTATCCAACCTCCTCTCCTTTCCTCTATGAATCGCTGACTAACCTGCAGAATCTGGTGCAGTAACCTTGATTTATCTTGTAATTCTCCATTCCGTAACAGAATACACATAACTTTAAATGTGAAATTACCAGATGAGTGATTCCCCATCACTCTGAATGAGTGCCATAGTAGGATACCCCTTCAGCGTCTCCTGGGAGAACACATCTTTTACATTCTCAGCTGTCAGTCACATTGACTCACATTTAACTTCAGCTAGTCTCTCCACTCATTCTGTCTCTAGATCTGACTGTGGTGAGTTCTCTTCCTTGTACTCTCTCCGTGGATGGAGCTTCTCTGCTGAAAATCCTGACCTCTCTACAGTTCATGGGTGTCTGAGGAAAGGCGGGAAGGCAGGAGTCGGAGAAGGACGGGAGATGGTAGAAGGAAAGATAGTAAGAGGCTGCAGTAAGGAAATTAAGAAAAGCACTCTAGTGGGTTGATTTTTTTTTTACCAAGACTATCAACCCCTCCTCCCTCCTCCTGGACTCCTACTCTTAGGACGGCTTGTGGGAAACTTTATTGATATCTAACCAGATTTTCTTTGCTTCTGACAGAGCAAGTTAAGAACTGAGAAGAAGAAATATGAATCTGAGTTTGAGAAACTGCGGCAGCTCCTGAAAGAAAATGAGCAAACACTTCATGAAAAACTGGAGGAGATGGAGAAGAAAATCACCATGGTAGAAAATGCAAAGATCTCCAAACTGTCCAATGAAATCACCTCTCTCAATGCCTTAATAACAGAGATAGAACAGAAATGTGAGATGCCAGTGTGGGAACTCCTAAAGGTGAGATACTGTTTGGTAAATAAAACAATAGAAGGAAGTGAAATATTCATATTTGGGTGCATTATTAGATATATGAGCGGAACACAAATGACCTCCTGAAAGGGCCAAGGCTACTTGATACTGAAAACCTAATTCAATATACAGACAGGGGAACTTACAGTGACTTCTTACATTGTCACAAACATGTCACTAACTTGTGTATAAATTATTTGTATTTTTTTTTCCTACAAGGGAGAGTTCAATACACCAAAAAATTTCAAAGACAGTAATTAACGTATGGAGACCAATAAACAAAATGTGAAAAAGCATAGTGAGAGCCAAAATCTTATAGAATAAGAAAAAAAACAAATTCCTCACTTTTCTAAGAAGTTTGAAACCCTCTTTGTTCTGAAGCGGTTACATTTATCCCAATGCTGATGGCCGCAACTTACACTTGCCCCGATCTTTACGTATGTTAACAGTGAGCTATATCAATGGGCATTCAGAGTAGGTAATCTTAAACCCACTTTTTAAGTGGCCCCAGATAAAGATAGAGATTGCCACATAGAAACAAAGTGGTAACAGACTGAAAAGCTGTATAATTTGCATGAAGATATCATTTTTACTATTTAGGCTCACAAAATTAATGAAACAGGAAAATTCTGGTAGCATATGGATGGTCATATGCTGTTAATTTAGCAGTGATGCTCGGCTTAAATAGTTGGATTCGTTTACAGCCGAGACGTTTTGTGAGAAATAGCTCAATATAAAGCGCTTCCCTCTGAGGGTGACGGAGCGCTTCCCTCTGAGGGTGACGGAGCGCTTCCCTCTGAGGGTGACGGAGCGCTTCCCTCTGAGGGTGACGGAGCGCTTCCCTCTGAGGGTGACGGAGCGCTTCCCTCTGAGGGTGACGGAGCGCTTCCCTCTGAGGGTGACGGAGCGCTTCCCTCTGAGGGTGACGGAGCGCTTCCTCTGAGGGTGACGGAGCGCTTCCCTCTGAGGGTGACGGAGCGCTTCCCTCTGAGGGTGACGGAGCGCTTCCCTCTGAGGGTGACGGAGCGCTTCCCTCTGAGGGTGACGGAGCGCTTCCCTCTGAGGGTGACGGAGCGCTTCCCTCTGAGGGTGACGGAGCGCTTCCCTCTGAGGGTGACGCAGCGCTTCCCTCTGAGGGTGACGCAGCGCTTCCCTCTGAAGGTGACGCAGCGCTTCCCTCTGAGGGTGACGGAGCGCTTCCCTCTGAGGGTGACGGAGCGCTTCCCTCTGAGGGTGACGGAGCGCTTCCCTCTGAGGGTGACGGAGCGCTTCCCTCTGAGGGTGAAGGAGCGCTTCCCTCTGAGGGTGACGGAGCGCTCCCTCTGAGGGTGACGGAGCGCTCCCTCTGAGGGTGACGGAGCGTTCCCTCTGAGGGTGACGGAGCGTTCCCTCTGAGGGTGACGGAGCGTTCCCTCTGAGGGTGACGGGGCGTTCCCTCTGAGGGTGACGGGGCGTTCCCTCTGAGGGTGACGGGGCGTTCCCTCTGAGGGTGCCGGGGCGTTCTCTCTGAGGGTGCCGGGGCGCTCCCTCTGAGGGTGCCGGGGCGCTCCCTCTGAGGGTGCCGGAGCGCTCCCTCTGAGGGTGCCGGAGCGCTCCCTCTGAGGGTGCCGGAGCGCTCCCTCTGAGGGTGCCGGAGCGCTCCCTCTGAGGGTGCCGGAGCGCTCCATCTGAGTGCATCTCTCCGAGGGTTATAGAGCACATCCCTCTGAGGGTGCTGGTGCACATCCCTCTGAGGGTGCTGGAGCGCATCCCTCTGAGGGTGCTGGAGCGCATCTCTCTGAGGGTGCTGGAGCGCATCTCTCTGAGGGTGCTGGAGCGCATCTCTCTGAGGGTTATAGAGCGCATCCCTCTGAGGGTGCTGGAGTGCATCTCTCTGAGGGTTATAGAGCCCATCCCTCTGAGGGTGATAGAGCACATCTCTCCCAAGGGTGACAGAGCACATCTCTCCCAAGGGTGACAGAGCACATCTCTCCCAAGGGTGACAGAGCACATCTCTCCCAAGGGTGACAGAGCACATCTCTCCCAAGGGTGACAGGGAGCATCCTTCCAAGGGTGACTAGGAGCATCTTTCAGAGGGCGACAGAGAGCATTCTTCTGAGGGTGACAAACAGCATCCCTCCAAGAGCATCCTTCCAAGCATCTAATAAGCATCCCTCCGAGGGCAACCATGAGCATCCTCCCGAGGGCCACAGAGAGCTTCCCTCCGTGGGCCGCAGAGGGCATCTCTCGGAGGGCCACAGAGGGCATCTCTCGGAGGGCCACAGAGGGCATCTCTCGGAGGGCCACAGAGAGCATCTCTCGGAGGGCCACAGAGAGCATATCCCGGAGGGCCACAGAGAGCATCTCTCCGAGGGCATCCTTTCGAGCGTCACAGAGGACATCCTTCTCAGGACCTCAGAGAGCATCCCTCTAAGGGCCACAGAGAGCATTCCTCGGAAGGCCACAGGGAGCTTCTTTCAGGATTGCAGACATCATCCCTCTGAGGGGTGACAGAGATGGGTGGGGGAGGTTTCCACAGAGAACGACAATGGAAAATGAATTATTTATTTAATTTTCCCTTGTGGTTGTCTGTCGAATCCAACCCCAACCCGGCCCCACCGCTCTTACCTGCAAGGGCCGCTGTGGGCCCTGAGTGACCAATTCGGGGATTTTGCTCACCACAGTGAAGCTCATCCTTCTTACAAGCCAGGACTACTCTTGCCTTTTGCTAGAATGGCAGACCCTGACCCATTGATATGACCTTACGACTCATTCCAGGATGCTCTTCCGTGACCGTTAGATGTAGCCTCTCTTGTAAATATACAGGAAGATGACTCCTTACCTGTGGATTAACCTCGTGTGTCAGTCAAAGAAGATAGCCCATGACCTGTTGATGAACCTGAAAGCGTCAATTGCGTTTGGTTTATCTTATAATATTGGTCCCCTGCTTGCTACTACCCACTAAGTCAGCAGCCCTACTGACTTCTAATTTCTGTAGGCAATTTACTTCAGTACCCTTAAAGAGCTTAACATTTCAGAGAAATGTGGATAACAAATAATATGGTTTTGTATATGCCTCTTTTTCCCGCTGCCCGTACCCCGCATGTTGTTACAACGCGGTCGTTGTAACAACTGTTTTGTAAAAACATGCGGGTGACGGTTTCGTGGTCAGGGTTGTTTACCATTGTACTCCCATGTTCAGCTCTTCATAAAAGCTCTGATGTCACAGAGTCTTCAATGAGAAAGGCTGGTTCTCTGAGAGAGGTCATCAATGTTTAGTCATTTGATGCGAATCAATCTAGCCAAATCAGCCAACACGTGTTTTGCAGTTCTAAGCTGCTTATTCAGGGCTAAAACATTATATAGTCCTTCACAATTATTTCTTTAATAGTTTACATACTCTCTTTGAGTTATTTTCTATTTCGGGCACTTTCCCTTCACCAGCTGTCAACCTGGGGCCCTATTACAGAAAGTGCTCCATCAACGCAACCGGCATATGTGCCTGCTTTGTGCGCCCCAGAGCACTTTGGTATTACAGATGTTTGTGTGACCCCTTCTGTAATATTGATAGTTCTCGTGCACATGTAGAATCAGCTCTAACTCAAGGGCTTTCCCTCATTTGCATGAGGGCATGGACAGACGCAAATGAGGCAATTTCTTTGCCTCTGCTCCCGCACCATATTATACACAAATATGGGCACAAAGGCAAAAGAAGCTGTCAGGAAGCGCACTCAAAGTGCACTACAAAAAGGTGGTGCTCTGCCAGTGAGCCCCCCGTTGGTAGCCCTATTGAGGGGGAAGAGAGTCACATGGACCCCCATGCATCCCTTCCAGGCAGGTGCAATCACTCACTGCACCCACCTGCAAAGGAACCGCTAATCCCTCCTCAAAGTGCAGGTGGGTTGCCGCCTGCACTGTTTAACATGGAGCAGCTTTGAAGCAGTGGTTCCTTATTTCACTTGAATGCGCTGCCCCCAGGGCAGCACGAGTTCAGGACTGACCTGAAGCCAGCGCATTCACTCTTATTCTGTGCACATTCCCTATTTAATGGTTCACCATAGCACAAACAGGAAATGTGCGCCTTACGATTAATTATGGCCCTGGTGTCACCCTCTACACAGTACGTTTAAATCCTTATACTGACATACACTTGTAATTCAGCCCCACTGCATGCGGGTCATATACAACTTATTATAAAGAGTCCAATATTCCAAATCCATTGCACATGTCTGGTTCTTCTCCAGACATTTATGGAAGACCTCTCATCCCAGCTTTGTTCACTCCAACAGCGCATGCCATTGTGTGATGAACTAATCTAGAAATTGGCGGGAGATTCACCCAAGCAGACCCTTTAAAAGTCCGCAACTGCACAAGATTTTTACTGATCAGCTGTGATCTCCTTTTGTAGATGGCTTCCTCTTACATGCACTCTTCTGGTACTCCTTCTGCCCGTACCTCCTCCTGCAGAGTACTCTTCTAGAACCCCTTCTGCTCATACCTTCTCCTGGACGTCTTCGATTACCCCTTCGGCTCTTAACTACTACTTCAGGGCACTCGTCTGGCAATCCTTCTGTTTGTACCTCCTTCTTCTGAAGAACGCTTTTCTAGTATCCCTTTTGCACGTACTTCTTCCTCCTAGGCACACTTCCAGTACCTCTTCTGCTCTTACCTCCTCCTCTTGTGCACACTTCCAGTACCTCTTCTGCTCATACCTCCTCCTGGCACACTTCCAGTACCTCTTCTGCTCATACCTCCTCCTGGCACACTTCCAGTGCCTCTTCTTCTCAGTGAGTTGGCCTCGTCCACCAAGGTAGGTCCAGCTCGTTTAGCAGGGTTAGGACCCAAGCCCCTTGCACCCCTCCTTACTCACCAGTCAAAAGGACCGATGACGTCACAAGGCTGGCTTCTCACCTGGGGGTTGTAATTCACCAACCGCCTCTCTGCATCAGACAGCTCCTCTATTCTATAGAGATCCTACAGCTCTCCTTGCAGGAGTCCTTTCTAGGTTGCCCTCACCTGTAAGGAAGCAGCAATCAGTCGTCCTGGCTCTGGAACTGAAATATGTATCCCCATTAGTGCTTTGTAGGCCCTGACATGAAATAATCCTGGCACAGTGATCTGGGTTTCTACCTAATATTTGTCCTAGTTTTTTTTGGATGTAGATTTAAATTCGAGAGCTCCTTCTCTGGAGCTGGTTTCAGGCAATTCTGACATTTTATTTATTAGCACAGACTGGTCAGGTTAAAGTCTTTGTTGCTCAATCTTTGCAGGAAGAGAGAGCAGAGCTGTGTGTGCCGTGACAGAGGAATCTGAGGCAAAGGCTCAGAAGAGAGGCCTTCCATCTCAGCTGCTACACAGAACTGCATCAACTCTTCTGGGGATTAAGGATGCAGGAAGTTGGCTGCGAATCTCTTTCAGAACATCACTTGTCTCCCTCATCCCTTTCCTTTCACAGACGTCTGGTCCACTTCAAAGACCTCTGAAAGGTTTCCACAATCTACCTCCCTATCTGGCAGGCTCCCTCCATCCTCCATCATATGTACTATTCACACACAGGATCCAAAATAGAGTCCTGTTCATATACATTAAATCACAATAGACTCACTCTGTGGCACTCTCTCCGTAAGTGTCCAGTCGCTATAGATTACAGTTAGCAGCTGAATTGTAAATACGACTATGTGGATGAGACTCCATTAGGAAGGCTGCCATCACTGCAGAGGTCCAAATACCTGTATTCAAAGAGCAAAATACAGTGTTCATGGGCAGAAACCAGTGTCCATTTGCCACTCCAGCTGTGCTCTGAGTGTGTGATTTCACCTGTAGGTCTTCTAAAATGTCTCCTCTACGGGTGGAAATCATTCATGACTTGTAATATTATGTGAAGTTTGCTATGTGCTGAGTCATTTGACACAGATTAGAATAAAACAGACAATGCAGTTTCATGTGACCTCATTCAAAATATTACAGACTCTCAGGTGGCCTCATTCAGAAAATTGTCATGTGACCTTTTTTTAGACTATCAGACTGTCATGGAAACTCATTCATATCACCCACTGCTGTGTCATCTGACCATGGACGTCAATTCACCAAAATGCTAGGGGTAGCGGAAGTGACATCACACACTCTTTGATCCTAATCACACACTCTTTGATCTTAATCACACACTCTTTGATCCTAATGACATCAGAGGAAATGTTATCATATAATCTTTGACCCTATATGTCCCCAGGAAGTTTTCAAATGACCATAACCCTGAAGACATTGAAATAATTGACATCACTGAAGTTCTGCAATATCTGCACGATTAGTATAACACAACATTGAGAAGTGGCCATTTTAGAAAGTGGTGGGATGTAATACTTACCCGGAATTGTATTGAGCCATATCTCTTCTCCTGGGCTCAGGGAGGATTCTCCCAACGAGAAATGTTTTTTTTTTTAAATGGGAGCTAATAGTGTATTAAAAAGCAACATTTTCAAATATGTTTGTTAAAAAACCAGCAGTTCTGAAAGGGCACTCTTTTATATTTAAGTACGTTCAAGGTGTGTCAACCCAATGAAGCCTGACCCTCTGAAGGGGTTCATCCCATTGTTTTCAGAATGTGCTATGGATGCCCTCCCAGGTCAAAAATCACCTCATTGTGCCAGGGCTAGTATTTAGTCAGATATGCCCCTCATATGCAATGTGTGTCCCCTTGTGCCAAATAATGCTTTGGGAATACATCTATTACATCATTACTAGAATGTTGTCCTGATTGCATATCCCATATGCCACTGTTTTGCTCCCTTATGCCAAGAACATCTCCAAAGAGCTAGTGCCAACATTCTGCCATGGGTGCCCCTTATGCCAACAATTTCCTCAAGTGTTCCAGTATTTTTCAATGGGTTTCCATTATGCCAAGAGTTACCTCCAGCATTCCAGTACCAATATTTTTCTCAGGTGCCTGTTATGCTAACAGTTGCCTCCAGTGTGCCAGTGTTAGCATTTTAACATGGGCCATAAATGCCATGAGCCACACATTACCTTCAGTATGTCAGGGCCAATGGCAGACTAGCAAGCATAACCTTACATTCCCACTCACATTCCCTTACATTCACTCTCACACTCCATCATTCATTCTCACTTGCACTCATTTATTCACACTCACTCTAACTCACTCTCCCTCATTCTTACTCCGACTCAAACATACTTGCTCCTAGTCACTTGCACTAACTGAGTCATTCACACACCCTCATTCATTCATTCATTCATTCTCTCGCCTAAATTGACTCTCACCCACAGTCACTCTAACTCTTAATATCTCATTCTTTCTCACTCATGTGCACTCACTCTTATTGCCACTCATTCAGACTCACGTATATTCACTGACACTCAATGTCTATATTCTCACCCACTAACTTTTACTGGCTCTCACTCTACACCTGCCACTGACTCTCCCTCACCCTTGCTCACACACACCTATGCTCACATATACAGACACGCAATCACAACCACACACTCTACCACATAACACACTCTCATCCACAAGCACGCACACTACCACATAACACACTCTCATCCACAAGCACGCACACTACCACATAACACACTCTCATCCACAAGCACGCACACTACATGCATTTAAAAACATATATAATAAGTTATTGTGTATCACCCCGACATCACTTTCTACGGTTACACAGCTCAAATGGATACACCATTTTGATTCTGATGTATTCAAACATATTACACTGGACACTTGGAAAACCAATGGGAAATTTGCCCTACGTAATAAAATTGCTCCTTCTCTGATTCAATCAAAGTTTTTCACCATCAATCTTCTACATTGGACCCCAGCTCGTCTGTATACACTCAAACTTAAAGATGATAATCTTTGCTGGAACTGTAAAAGGGCTGCTGTTACCTCTCAATATATGTGTTTGAGTGCTCCCTTCTCCAAACGTTTTGGGAGTTAATCCAAAAGCATTTATTACTAATTTCTAATATCCAGTTTGAGCTTTCCTTTCCTCTAGCTTTGTTGGGTCCTTGGGCAGCTTCACCTCCACTTCCTTTAGACGAGTTAGTTTTACAACTTCTGGATCTATTGTTATCAATAGCTGTTAAGATTATATTGTCAGAATGGAAATCATTTAATTCCTTTTCGTATCACACATGGTGGGCATGGTTATCGTTTCTCCGCGGAGCTCACACTTCGGTGGAGGAGGGACAGTATACCCCTTTTATCTCTTCTGGTGTCTGGAGATCGCTTGATAAATATATCCATTTAACCTCTCAGGGTCTGGTGGCTCAATATCCTTTTATCACTGCTGATTGATTTTCCCTTTTCTTTTAGTACGGCTGGAGTACCTTTCTCTTTTTCTCTTCTTCTTTCGCTTTATCTTTTTATTCTTTTCTTTCCTTTTTCTCTTCTTTCTCTCCGTTTTTCTTTTTTCTTGTGGGTCTTCTTATTTATCTTTTCTGTGATACAAATGAAATGACATGATTAGGTTCTTATTTATCTGTTTTTATTAGGGTTTATCCATTATATATATTATTGCTCATATTTATTCTTTTTATTAATTATTTATTTTTCAAGATGTTTTTATGTATGTATTACATGTTGTAGTACCTTAATTATTTATACTCTATCTTTTAAATTAATAAAAAAATGTAAACAAGAAAAAAACAAAAACATTTTTACCTGCAACATGCGACACTGAGGTATTCATCCTAGATTCTAATGCTCCATTTTTTATACTAATAGTGAATAATAAACCATTATTCACTATTTGTGTAATAAAAAGTTGGCAGAAAACAATGGTGGAGCATGACTCCTATAAGGGCGAGCTGCCTCCCTTCTTGGCACTGATTTTTCTACCTCTGAAGCCAGTGGTCACAACTCGACCCCTGGCAACCCCCAAATGGCGTCCATTCATGTGACCCTGTAGAGAACATCATACAATGCGTCAAGCGACCCCTTACCGAATATCAGAATGTGCTATGTTATGTGACTCCATTACAAATATGGCATTGTGTTGAGTAATAACCATTCCGAATGTCAGTTTCTTGTATGTCATGAGCTCATTCAGAATTTCACATTCTGTGCTTTGTCATGCGATGTCGTAGACTGTGCTGTGCCAGGTGACCCCAGTCAAATTATTACAGATTGTGCTGCCATGTGACTCAGTTCACAAGATTACAGACTGCAAGAGGAATAGCTCCCTAATGTGTTCTAACCATAGACGGCTAGAAGTGTTTCACTCCTGAAAAATACTGCCATACCTGTAACAACTTCTCTGGAAACTGATTTTACTGTGTTTGTTTCTCTGTTTTGCAGGATGTCAGAAGCACCCTAAGCAGGTAAGGCTGAATTATTATCCTCCTCTCAGTGTGTAAGGATCAGTTCTTGCTGCGTACATGTGTAAATGCCACTACAGAGCTCACACAAAGTGTTAGGAAACTTTCAGATCCTAATATATTCACTTTGCATCCTCAAAAATCCCCTCAAGTCCTCAGAAAATACCTTTGATTCCCCTGAAAAAGTAAGTCTTTGGAAAATTCCCTTGCGCCATCAAGAAACTCGATACCTTTTTTAAAATCACTGTGAGTCACCAGAAAACTCCTTTGAGTCCTGAAGTAATTGCTACAGGAACAAGCGTCTGTCCTCTCAAAACGTACCTGCATCTTTAAAACCTACCTGAATCCTAAGAAAAGTAGCCTAAACACACAGAAAATAGAAGCAACGAACGTCTCCAGTGGTTGTGCACAAACTCATTCAAAATTTCCTAACTATGATGTCAGTCCTCACAGCATCCCTTTAGTGCCTTCCAATATCTTTGGAATTTTATTAAAGCCATATTCGGGCCTCATTCTTTAGTAAATTCCCTCCAATCAGAAGAGGCCACATCCAGTTCTCATAAACTTCATTGTAATCCTTAGATCTGTTCCCAGTCCTAAGAAATATCATCTGTCTGCAGTGACTTCCCTCCAGTCCATAGAAGCCTCTTGAGTCTTTAGAAGCCTCATTTCAATCCTCAAACCTCTGCCCAGGTCACTGACCACTCATTCCAGGCAGCAAATTTCCTTTCAAGTCTTCAGGGACTTCTTTGTGTGTTTTCCAAAGCCTCATTTCAATCCTTAAACCTGTAAATAAGTTTCCAAATCTCAATCATTTTTTTAAAAACCTGATTTTATTGGGTTTTCAGGCATTCATAATGTACATTGTCTCATCAACATTATTCATATACAGTTAGGTATATACCCTCTGGTGTGCCCTTACCTTAACACTAATAAACCACCCCTCCCCTTTCCTTTCCTTGAGTTGCATTCAGTTCTGAATAGTTGTCTCATCAGCTATTACGCACATGCTATTGACCTTACTTTAATTCTTGGTGTTATAGTGCTCATATCACTATAGTGGCATCATCTGGTCAATCTGCCCCGGGTCTACCAATTCATTTTCCCCTTCTTCTCGGTCTGATGCTATTGGCTGCGGGGATACTGCTCTAATGGATCCCACTAGGCGCTCCCATGCTCTTGCTCGGTTTATGTTACCTATTCCCCGCTTCACTTCTCTGAGTAAGAGTTTACCTACTTCCCCCGCCCATTTTTCCAATTCCTTTCTCCGTGTTCATACCCACAGTCCCCCTGGTGTTTTCCAATGTCTGGCTATCTCTCATCTGGCCAGGACGTATGGTAAGTCTTGAAATTTCCCAGTTGTTTTTTTGTTGGCCATGGGCGGGAACCACCCTAGCAGGTAATGGTCTGGTGTGTGCGACAGTTCCTTGTCTATGGCGTCTCCTATTGTATGTTGTACTTCCTCCCAAAAGGTGAGCAAGTTAGGGCAGTCCCAGAACATATGTAGAATATGGTTTCTCTCTCCCCGCAAATGGGGCATACTGCCGATTCTACACCAAAATATCGTTTTATATGGGACGGGGTAAGATATGCTCTGTTAAGCACATAATAATGTATTCGTTTGAACCGTGCATTTCTGGACGCCTTCATGGTTCTCTCTACTATCGCATCCCAATCTGTCTCTGCGATCTTTCTTCCCAGGTCCTCCTCCCATTGCACTTGCAATCGCTCTAATGGTTTCTGTATGTCCTGTGCGATCGTCTTGTATAGACAGGAAAACGTTTTAATCATTCCTGCCGAGAGTGGGACGTACCGGCATACCGCAAGCTCTCCGGGTTCTGTGTTGCACGTGCCCCAATGCTTCCCTATCCTCCGCGTGAGAGCCTGTGTTTTAAAAACTGGCCCCCCATCACTTTCAGGGAAACAGCCTTTACTCCGAAGTTTTTAATTCGTAGTACATTTTTCACGCATTTTTTAGATCGTAAAGACTGTTGGCATGCATGTTTTTACATCGCAAGACAAAACCACGCATTTGAGTATAATTAAAAAGGTAGGCTTGGGGGGGGGGGGGGGTCTTTCCCCATAAATATAATTTGTTCAATTATTAGCCTATGTGTAAACGACAAATGGAATTAAAAAATGCATTAAGAGTTAATGTATAGATTTTCAACAGTAAGTGGCAGTGTTACACTGTGCTAGAATGTTTCAGAGGCAGTACGCGTGGTAAAAGTGTGTGTGGTAGTGGAATGCGTTGTGAAGGTGTTTGTAATGTGAATGAATGTCAATTTGTGGTAGTGGTATGCGTTGTGAAATGTGCGATGTAAAGACGTGCGAGGTGAAGGAAGGCGTGGTAATGTCATATAACCCTTTCCGACCTGCCTCTTCCCAGCTCTCCAGCCCCGCCCAATGATCAGGTGCCTGTTATGCTAACAGTTGCCTCCAGTGTGCCCGGCTGCCAACCATTGGATCATCCAGTACAGTTGAGCTGCTATGTAGTATCCTCAAAGTTCGGGACTCCCTCCCTCATGGGGCGCTGTAGTGTGGTCAGCGCTACCCTCCTGTGTCCTGCTCCCCAGATCAAGGATACAATCATTGAGTTGAAATCCTTGAATGTCGCGGCGGTATTCACACCGGGAGGGTTCCGAATAAGTACAGCAGGCGTGGGAGTGCCAACATCTGTAGGACAGCTGTTTGTCCAACTACCGAGAGCCACAAGTTCTCCAAAAATCATATTGTATCGTATTGCTCTACCCACATTGCCTTATAGCAGCTCAGCAGGGCCATGGTATATTTTTACTCCCAAGTATGATCTAGGTTCCTATTGTAGGTCCCTTAGATCAAGCAGTGGGGGTCCGTCATGGGAAGCAATTTCAATTTCTGCCAATTGACATTGGGGCTGGATAGTCTACCAAATTGCGCCAGCATGGATCGTGCTCCTTTCTGATTCGTGATTGTATTCCGGAGAAACAACAGGAGATCATCTTTGTACAGGCCTATGTGATGCCTCATTTCTCCAAGCTGCAACCCTCTCTAGTCCTGCCCGCTTCTTGCCCTGAAAGCCAGTGCGCTATACCAGAAGAAAAGTTGTGTTATTGACCATGAGCAGGTAAAGCATGGTGTGGGTGACACTTGTTCACCTTGGTTGCTGATGAGTGACACTTTATTTTTGAAATCACAACAAGGGGCAAATGGCCAGCAATTTGGAGATCAGGTGCAGGGTTGTGATGAACCTGTTGCAAGGAGGCGAGATGGTTAAGTTATATGCCACAGGCTGAGAAGGAGGTAAGGGCAAGAAGGCCTCCTGCCTACTTAAATGAATATGTTTACGAATAATCTTATTTGTTTCTCGCAGGTCTTCTGCTCACTTGGGTATCGGTGAAATATTTCTAGCTGCTTTAGTTTCATTTTTCCTTTGCTAGCTTTTGGCATGTTATTTATCCATATTGTTTTTTATTATTATTTGTTTATTTTGCACAGCCACTGCAACTTCATTACTGCATGGCAACAAGTCTTTGCAATGGGTAAGGAAGGGGGATGTGTTGTAATGTACTTAATGAGCTTAGGGCAGTCTCAGCTAGGCTGAGACTGCCGTTCATTATGATGTCATTGTGTTCCATGATGATGTAATGGAGATGCTGTTGTTTCGGCAGTTGGAGTTTACTGCGGTGCCTTGCAAGATGGCTGTGGCTTTCAACCAATGTTATAAATAAATACTTTCTTCTGGAACAAGACTTTGTGTATAAATGCCATCACAACATCTTCCTTCCAGAGTGCTTGGTTTCCAGGGTATTGGCGTTACTTTTGTTGCCCAGTTGGTGATTCCAGTTGTCACCCCTTACTGTTGGTTCAGGGCAGGTCAAGCTCGAGTCTCTGCGTCAAAGCCCCCAGTTATGGTCAAAGTCTGCAAGAGTCTTGATAGCCGGCCTTTGTACCATCAGGAGTTAACCCTGTATTTGCCTCGGGGCTCTTTGCTCCTTCGAACCCTCCTGGAGTAGATTGGTCAGGCAGGGAGGCTTGCTGGCAAGGGTGGAGTGTTACTTCCATTCTACGTAAGTATTATTGGTTATTGCTACTTGGGTGTATGTCCCTGGAAGTTCTGCAGCGACGGGGCTCGGCCTCTCATTCACTGTGTGCTGCGCCTGCTCCTTTTCGCCCCTCTAGGCTTTGATGCTAGGAGTATACCCAGTCTGCTTCCATGTCAGTGCCCAGGCTTGTTCTTGCTATGGCTGTCCCTTCACATTTTGCTCCTTTACTCTGGGAAGGTATCTGCCAGTGCCACTGCCCTGTTATAGTCCCGTCGACTGCGCTTCTTGGGTCTAGGAGTGACTATCGCAGCACCGGGGGTTTTGCCTCACCTCCTTGTTTTGTCCAGCTTCTAGGTAGCCCGCTTCATCCTTGCCATTGTTCCCGTGCTATGTTGGGGCATGTATGGAGGTCTCCCCCCTCTCTGCATGTCTGCCCCAGGGTCTTGCGGGCCTTATTGTCTCCTCTGCGTCTTGTTTTGTCTCCTCACCACGTGAGCGAGCAGCGGCAGACCAGAGTCTCTGGCCTCAATATGGTCAGGGACTGCTGGACCCCCCCCCCCCTTGCGTTAACCAACATTAATAAAAATTGACATGAGAGGGATTTCTTTGGAGGCTGGGGTTGTACAGCCCCCGGCCGTATTTATTAAATAAAACCAAAATTGAAATAAACAATATTTACACAATTACGCAGAAAACTTACAATTGATATATACATATATCAGATGGCTAACCTTAACATAATTCTAGTACAAGGTATTTCCTATCCGAATCTAACATATGAACCATAATCATACAGTAATTACTTTTCTGCGTATCCTATTTGGGCCCACGGCAAGGTCACTAACTGGTTTCAGATCCTTATCAATGAACCACACCCTCCAGTTGGAGTGTGCATGCGCAGAGGGCCCGTTTACCGTGAGGGTACTACCCCCAACCCAGCCCCTCCACCCCCCAAACCCGGTTATCCCCGTATGCTCTATTAACTCCATTAAAGGGGGCCCTTGCATCTCTGCGCCGTTTATTGACGTTGTTGTGCATGTGCGGGGTGTCCAACCGGCCTAGAGAAAGTGTGACTCCTCCCTCCCCCACTGCTGCTATTTTCGCCATCTGTGGACGTCCTGCCAGCCGGAGATAAGCTGTAGTTATTAGGACGAACTCTTCCTACAAAGCTTTCAAGAGCCAGCTCCAAGCTCTCTCCCTCAATCGAGTCCTCACAAAGTGACATCGGATCTACTTTAATTTCCGACCACAAGACAAGAGACCCAGCAACTACGTTAAAGTCACTCCTGCCATCACTTCCCCCCTATTCTGAACACTACTCCCCCTACTTGAACACCAAACTCTCAACTCGGCATCGATTACTACCAGACGCTTACGGATTAATGAACCTCCTTGGACTCACTATCTACCTGAACACTCTTGATGTACTAAACTGTTAGAACAAATGTTGTAAAGCGCTCCGATACCTCCGGGTCTGGCTAGCGCTATAGAAAACTCCAAAATAAATAAATAAATAAATCTAACGGAGGTGTACCCTTGGACCCCGTCAACTATTCGTGTAGTGATTATCCTGTACGACGATATCTTGTGTTTTAATAGTTTATTGGGACATCTATCATTGTGCTTTTATGCAGAGGCTCTTTGCTCCACTCCGAATTCATCTTGGATATTTCATTGATGACTGCGGCCTGTCACTTACAAGGATCAGGTTTGCAGGGTATGCTATACGAACATTCTACGTGGTGGAAGATTACTGCCCTTTGATATATTTGGATGCCAGTGAATTACATGATGACATTACCATATCAGATGTAACTTCAAGATTAAGCCCCCCCGTTTTATTCTATTTGATGGATTTATTTCATAATATTGAAAGAAGAAAAAAGTATGTCTATCAAGAATTGTGTCTACCAAGAACTGTATCAACTGTGCCCTGACGAAGGAACTGTGGACACGGGTCCTGTTTCCGAAACGTTTGTCGGCGCCTTTTCTTAGTTGCTCTGTTATGTGTATATATTTATGTATCTTTTTATTGTAATGCTTTTGTTTCATTGTATGGTGGTTGAGTTGTGGTTGGTAGTCCTTGGATGAATGTTTGGATGTTTGGTATGATTAGATGTATGAATTACAGTTTTTATCGGCTGTACTGACCCTGGAGTTCTAGGAGAGACCACTTGTCCCTTCCCTCGGGCGACCCATTCAAGAATGGTGCCGCCCTCTAAGGACCTTAAATTTACTGCTCACCAATCATGACCGTACCGCCTGACCAAGGAATAGCAATAAATATGACGATTGATGACCTGTAAACGGGATAAAGTTCTAAGGAACAAAACCTATTAGTACGACACACCTATCATCCATATACATTCGGAACAACATGTGAAACAACCTTCATAAACGCAATTCAAATCATCTGCTTTATGGGATGGTGGGTGGGGAAAAAGAATGACAGCCTCCTGGAGGCTTGGGGGCAGGCCGTGGAACGCGGAGTCAAAGAGGTAGACCCCCGCGCTCCCCAGCCTTTTAACCCCTCACTAGCCAGGCCGGTTCAAACCGGCCTGTCCTTTGCTCCCCAGTGACCCGGAAGTGATTCGATCACTACCTGGTCATTATGGAACCCGGGGTCCAATCCGTGATAAGGTGTGCCCACCGCCAGGGACTACCAGAAACCCCCCCACGTTAACCAACATTATTAAAAATTGACATGAGAGGGATTTCTTTGGGGGGGGGGGGGGTCGTACAAGCCCCGGCCGTATTTATTAAAACATAAAATAAAACAAAAATTGAAATAAACAATATTTACACAATTATGCAGAAAACGTTCCATGACGTTTGATTACAATTGATATATACAGATATCAGATGTAACATAATTATAGTTCAAGGTATTTCCTATCCGAATCTAACATCTGATCCATAATCATATAGCAATTACTTTTCTGCGTATCCTATTTGGGCCTACGGCAAGGTCACTAACTGGTGTCAGATCTTTATCAATTAACCACGCCCTCCAGTTAGAGTGCGCATGCGCAGAGGGCCCGTTTACCGTGAGGTACCCTTCGCCCCCCCCACCTATTGTGGATCAGGACTCGCTCCAGGCAGAGGCCGACAATAGGCCAAAGCAGGTCAAGTAGGCTCTGGTAGGCAGAGCAGTTATAGGGAGGCCTCTGGAAGCATGTTGTGTCAGTGTAGCTCACACCGAAGGTCAGCCAACTATCCTTTGGAGTCCCTCTGGGTAGCCTGTGAACCAGGCAAGCAGGTCCAGCCCTTCTTCAGACAGTAATGCAGTCCTTCCAGCAGTGGGACAGTCCTTCTTCTGAAACCTCCACACGTCCTAGAGTAATCTGATAGTATTTTGAATGTCCCGTTTTCACACTGGTGCCAGCTTTATTGGGGAAATTCCCTGACCAACCACCAAAACTGATTCTGGTCCGTTCTTCCCCATTCCCTGGTCTTATCTCCAACTTCCCAGAGTGGCAAAGGCATGAACAGGCGTGATGTCTGGTTCCTTTGTGTGTGCTGCAGGCAGAGTCTTTAGAAAAGTAATTGGGGCAGAGTCCAGCATATCCTAAGCCGTCCTGTCATGAAGACCCCTCACACATGGGCATCCTTTGCTCAACGTTTTAAGGAATACACAACTCACAGTAGGAGAGACATTCAGTCACATGACTCAGGACAATGGCAGAAAGGCACAAAAATAGTTTGGGCAGAAAAATGCCAACTTTCTAAAAGTGGCCTTTTCAAAATAACTTTAAATTCAACTTTACTGTTAAAGAGGATTTTAACTTATAATACATTTAAGTATAAACGCTATTCTCTATCTGTTCCCAAACTGAAGTTATCATTTATTAAGTTTAATAAGGTAACCCAGTATGGGAGAGATGCACAGTGAAAATTGCACCCTGCCCTTATAAGTATTAAAAAGGAAGGGTTAGGCCTTGCAAAAGGTTTATTTTTCCTAGTCACGTTTTCAAATTAAAACAGCAGTGACAGGCTTGAGGCATGTTTTAAAAGGCGACTTTAATGGTTAGCACAATGGGTTATATCCCACTTTTTACCCATTAAAGTTAATCCGATGGATGGATTTTAGGTGTAACACAACTCCAGCCTGGGATTGAATAAATTGCTTTGGATGCACATCCTCCTCACCTGGGGACTTCCAGTGCACAGTGGGGTTCTTATTTAACGTATCTCATTCTACATAATTATATACATAAAGAAAGATTCCAGACAGTAATAATATATATCACTAATAAAATAAATGGCCATGCTGATCCTATGGATCCCCCATAGGATAAATGCAGAGATAGATCCTATGGATGCCACAGACAGGTTCAGCAAAGATGAAAGGAAGAATCCTAATTAGTAACAGTGCCTAGAGGTGACAGCGTACAGTGACATGAATTCTCCTCTCCAGAGAGGTATCACGGTGCGCTAATCCCATAAAAATTTCTAGAACGGGGAAGATGGGGTTTACAGTGGCAGGGATTGTGTGTTTATTGATCCAAGTTGTGGGTATTGTGCGCTAATCCCTCCGAGGTTCTAGAAAAGTGATGATGGTGATTACAGTGGCAGGGATCGTGTGTCTGCCTCCCTCTGTGGGCAGGGATCTGTGGGCAGAGATCTGTGGGCAGGGATCTGTGGGCAGAGATCTGTGAACAGGGATCTGTGGGCAGAGATCTGTGGGCAGGTATCTGTGGGCAGAGATCTCCCCAAGTACTGGAGCTTTTGAGCATTCATCATTGCTGATGATAAAATAGAAATCACCCCACTTTGATTGTGTGCAGCGTAACAACCCGAGAAGGATGAAAGGGTGAGTTTGCTCTGCTGGAATCACATTTGTGTCTTACAGGTCAGACAGATGCCAGCAGTGAGCACTTACCTCACTGAGCCCTCTTGTAAACCTGAGAATATGTTTTTAGAGTGGTTGTGCTCTAAAATTCTAGCGCAGTGATGATGGAGTTTGCAGCAACAGAGGTTGTGTGCTAATCCTTCCAAGGTTGTAGAGGAGTAGTGACTAGGTTTACACTGGCAGGTATTGGGTGTAGTAGTGTTGTGTTTTGGGTGCTGGCAGGAATATACATTTATTAAGTATGCACTCGAGACTCCACCACGAGCATATGTAACCTGTTAGTCAGCCCTGCTCTCACTTAGTTAACCGCCGCTCCTAGAAAACCCACGATGTAGCCCTCCATAGCATCACATGATGCACACTTAGCTATCTGCCTTCGAACAGCCACACCCTGCCATAGGATATTGAAGGTACTTTTGGATATCGTTAGAGCTTTGACCTGTGTATAAACAGTAACTCACACTGAGCACTAGTCCGCAGGCGCTGCTCCTAACCCCTTGCGCGCTGGACGAATTTTCACGCTGTGCGGGCAAAATAGAGAGTGGGCGGAGTTCGGACGGCCGGGATCCGTCGTTAGCACACATCCACTGTGACGCGTGACGACCTGGGGCCGTCCTGAGCACCAAAGGGGTTAATACTCAATATTATTGCAAATACAGGTCCTATGTGATGTTCATCCTTTGTTCCTGTAAACTGCCATTATTTTTTAATACAACAATAATGTGTGTTATTACAGGTGTAATAATGTAAAGATGCAGTGCCCAGAGGTGGTGAAGAGTTATAAAGGTAAATATCATTGTGCTGATTAGCTCTGTATGTTACTGTTCATGAAAAGGGCATGGCATGGTATGATATGGGATGGGATGGTATGATCTGATCTGGGATGGGATGGGATGGGGTGGCAGTATGGCATGTTATGGGATGGTATGGTGTGCTATTTAATGGTAATGTGCACTCGATTCAGGGTACAGTTACTTGATTTGTGTCTGTAAACTTTGTCTTTTTCAGATTTTTACTTCTCTCTATTCTGTATAAATGCTGCTGCATTTCCCGGGTTTAAATCATTCTGTCCATTGGACATTCAGTTGGCGTGATTTTTACCTCAGAAATCGGTATTTGCTGCATAACACATTCTATGTTCTCTAGTGCATCTACACCGGCAAAGTGCCTACATCTACACTGACCTATCATATGCACCTACAGGACCTCTACACAACCTAGCACATACACCTACACTGACCTAGCTCATGCACATACACTGAATTAGCGCATGCACATACACTGACTTAGCGCATGCACATACATGCACCTAGTGCATGCATCTACAGTGACCTAGTGTGTGTATCTACACTGACCTAGCACATGCACCTACATGGAACAAGCACATGCACCTACACTGACCCGGCGCATGCACCTACTCTGACCTAGCACATGCACCTACACGGAACTAGCACATGCACCTACACTGACCTAGCGCATGCACCTACTCTGACCTAGCACATTCACCTACACGGAACTAGCACATGCATCTACACTGACCCAGCGCATGCACCTTCCCTGACCTAGTGCATGCTTCTTCAATGACCTAGCACATGCACTCATTTGCTGAGATTACCTCCTTATCTAACATTCTGCACTCACATCATGCACTCGCAGCTTCACCCTGCCACACTCACCCCTCTTTCCCTCTCTCTCTCTCTCTCTTTTCTTCTTCATCTCTTCCTCTGTCCCTCCCTCCACTTTTCAGGTACAAATTTCCGGAGGGACATATGACCCTATTAAGATTTGATTCTGCCATCCTGGTAATGCACTCTGAAAATAATGATTCACCCGGAAAATGTAATCTTCAACTAAATCGATATTCATACCTATTTGAGAATAGCACATTTTGTAACGTGGCAGGGAAAGTTCAGCAAGATATTCTGGCTCTGTGTTTCTGCTTACTTCATGAACCTAAATAGGCACTCGCTACATTTAGCTCTTTCTTCGGCATGTATAAAAATACTTGTGTGATAAAGGCATGAGTGGTAAAGGAACACATTTCCGAGTGGTAAAGGCCTGCATTGTAAAGGTACAAATACCTGTGTGGTAAAGCCACAAATACCTGATGAGTAAAGGCATGTGTGGTAAAGACACACATTCCTGAGAAGTAAAAGCATGTGTGCTAAAGGCACACATACGAGAAGTAAAGGCATGCGTGGGAAATGCACAAATACCTGATGGGTAAAGGCATGCGTGGGAAATGCACAAATACCTGATGGGTAAAGGCATGTGTGGTAAAAGCACAAATACCTGATGGGTAAAGGCATGCGTCGGAAATGCACAAATACCTGATGGGTAAAGGCATGCGTGGGAAATGCACAAATACCTAATGGGTAAAGGCATGCGTGGGAAATGCACAAATACCTGATAGGTAAAGGCATGAGTGGAAAAGGCACAAATACCTGATGGGTAAAGGCATGTGTGGGAAATGCACAAATACCGGATGGGTAAAGGCATGTGTGGTAAAGGCACATATACCTGATGGGTAAAGGCATGCGTGGGAAATGCACAAATACCGGATGGGTAAAGGCATGTGTGGTAAAAGCACAAATACCTGATGGGTAAAGGCATGTGTGGTAAAAGCACAAATACCTGATGGGTAAAGGCATGGGTGGTAAAAGCACAAATACCTGATGGGTAAAGGCATGTGTGGTAAAGGCAAAAATACCTGATGGGTAAAGGCATGTGTGGTAAAAGCACAAATACCTGATGGGTAAAGGCATGTGTGGTAAAAGCACAAATACCTGATGGGTAAAGGCATGTGTGGTAAAGGCACAAATACCTGATGGGTAAAGGCATGCGTGGGAAATGCACAAATACCTGATGGGTAAAGGCATGCGTGGGAAATGCACAAATACCTGATGGGTAAAGGCATGCGTGGGAAATGCACAAATACCTGATGGGTAAAGGCATGAGTGGTAAAGGCACAAATACCTGATGGGTAAAGGCATGAGTGGTAAAGGCACAAATACCTGATGGGTAAAGGCATGCGTGGGAAAGGCACAAATACCTGATGGGTAAAGGCATGTGTGGTAAAAGCACAAATACCTGATGGGTAAAGGCATGTGTGGTAAAGGCACAAATACCTGATGGGTAAAGGCATGCGTGGGAAATGCACAAATACCTGATGGGTAAAGGCATGGGTGGTAAAAGCACAAATACCTGATGGGTAAAGGCATGTGTGGTAAAGGCACAAATACCTGATGGGTAAAGGCATGTGTGGTAAAAGCACAAATACCTGATGGGTAAAGGCATGTGTGGTAAAAGCACAAATACCTGATGGGTAAAGGCATGTGTGGTAAAGGCACAAATACCTGATGGGTAAAGGCATGCGTGGGAAATGCACAAATACCTGATGGGTAAAGGCATGCGTCGGAAATGCACAAATACCTGATGGGTAAAGGCATGCGTGGGAAATGCACAAATACCTGATGGGTAAAGGCATGAGTGGTAAAGGCACAAATACCTGATGGGTAAAGGCATGAGTGGTAAAGGCACAAATACCTGATGGGTAAAGGCATGAGTGGTAAAGGCACAAATACCTGATGGGTAAAGGCATGCGTGGGAAAGGCACAAATACCTGATGGGTAAAGGCATGCGTGGGAAAGGCACAAATACCTGATGGGTAAAGGCATGTGTGGTAAAAGCACAAATACCTGATGGGTAAAGGCATGTGTGGTAAAGGCACAAATACCTGATGGGTAAAGGCATGCGTGGGAAATGCACAAATACCTGATGGGTAAAGGCATGGGTGGTAAAAGCACAAATACCTGATGGGTAAAGGCATGTGTGGTAAAGGCACAAATACCTGATGGGTAAAGGCATGTGTGGTAAAAGCACAAATACCTGATGGGTAAAGGCATGTGTGGTAAAGGCACAAATACCTGATGGGTAAAGGCATGTGTGGTAAAGGCACAAATACCTGATGGGTAAAGGCATGCGTGGGAAATGCACAAATACCTGATGGGTAAAGGCATGCGTCGGAAATGCACAAATACCTGATGGGTAAAGGCATGCGTGGGAAATGCACAAATACCTGATGGGTAAAGGCATGAGTGGTAAAGGCACAAATACCTGATGGGTAAAGGCATGAGTGGTAAAGGCACAAATACCTGATGGGTAAAGGCATGAGTGGTAAAGGCACAAATACCTGATGGGTAAAGGCATGCGTGGGAAAGGCACAAATACCTGATGGGTAAAGGCATGCGTGGGAAATGCACAAATACCTGATGGGTAAAGGCATGCGTCGGAAATGCACAAATACCTGATGGGTAAAGGCATGCGTGGGAAATGCACAAATACCTGATGGGTAAAGGCATGCGTGGGAAATGCACAAATACCTGATGGGTAAAGGCATGAGTGGTAAAGGCACATATACCTGATGGGTAAAGGCATGCGTGGGAAATGCACAAATACCTGATGGGTAAAGGCATGTGTGGTAAATGCACAAATACCTGATGGGTAAAGGCATGAGTGGTAAAGGCACAAATACCTGATGGGTAAAGGCATGAGTGGTAAAGGCACAAATACCTGATGGGTAAAGGCATGTGTGGTAAAGGCACATATACCTGATGGGTAAAGGCATGCGTGGGAAATGCACAAATATCTGATGGGTAAAGGCATGAGTGGTAAAGGCACAAATACCTGATGGGTAAAGGCATGTGTGGTAAAGACTATGTTGTAAAGGCAGTTTCCCACTGTCTGATGTAGTGTTCTGTATCGTGTGTTGTGCAGTATGGTGTGCTGTCTAGCACACTGTACCATCCAGTGCAGTCTAGTACAGTGTACCTTACCCAGTGTACTAGACGGATTGTCTAATACCATTTGCTTTGTAGCAAAGTTTACTGTCTGGTACAGAGCTCTGATGCGTACGCTGTGCTGTCTAGTTCACTGCACCATCAGTGGGCTTTTTAGTACAGTTTACTGACTAGAAGAGAGCGCAGTTTAATACAGTATGCTATCCAGTACAGTGTATCAACTACAACAGAATACCACCCAGTACAGCATTCTGTCTAGTGCAGTGTGCCAACTACTGCACTGTGTGTTCAGTGCATAGTGTCATAAAGTACTGTGTGCTCCCTGCCCAGTACAGTATACCATCAGGTTCTGTAGGGTCACTAGTGCAGTATACTGTCTACTACAGTGTGCTGGGCATTTCGGTGTGGCTTCCAGTATGAGGTGCCGTCTAGTCATTATTGTGTCCATTGTCTAAAAAGTTATGTCCCATCTAGTACAATGTGCCCCCTAGTTCAATATTCTTCTGCAAAGTGTGGTCTAGTACATTGTACCTTCCAGTTCTGTGTGCTGTACTAGCTTCTGACACTCAATGCTTTCTAGTGCAGTTTGCTGTCTGGTACTAACACCTAGAACATTCTTCTCTTGTGTGCAGTGTGTTGTCTAGCACTGTATGCTATGCATTGCAATTAATTATATGGTGCTGTGTGCCATCAGTTTAGTGGGCCCCCCTGTGCTGAGCACAGTGTAGCACAGTGTGCTGTTTAGTACTCTTGTACAGTGTGATTTGCTGTCCAGTCTTGTGTGTACCATGTATAGTATGTACTCAAGTGTACTGCATGGTGCAGTACTACTTATTACTGTGTCCTCCCTGTTGTCCTGCTCTGTCGAGGGCAGTGTGCTGTCTGGTGTACTTTGCTATGGTATGTAGTGTACTGGTTAATTAAATGTGCTGCCTAGTGCAGTGTAACATAGCATCTGCTAAAATGTGCTCTCTGGTGCAGTGTGCCATATAGTTAGGCTGTGGGGTTTTAGGTTTAAACCTATAATAACTGATAAAACCCCACTGAAAGATAAATAGCCCTAACCGGTAAAAACATATAAACACTGAAAAAACACCTGCACAACCACAAACTAAATGCCATTCAAAGAAAGGAAAAAGAGAGTGAAATAGACATTTTTTGTCAATACAATGTAACTTTGTTATACAAGCTAGCAGTAAGGAAGGCTGGCTAACATTATTCTGCGTGAGTTTTGTTCTTTAGGGATGCCTCTAAAATATTGTTTCTTCTTCCTTTTACTTTTTTCAGTTTTGTGGCCTTTGATCTAAAGATGCAGGGTTTACTTTCATGTTTTAGGTCTAGTTTAATTATTTTATAAACTGTAGAGAATCAGAAAATATCGAACTCATATTTGATGTTTTAGCTGCATTTGATTCTTTAACTGATAGGTAAAATGGCTGGTTTCATAAAAATCTTTCCTAATATGTGTCATCACATTTACCCACAGAGAATGGGTAAAAACCCTTAATACATCAGACCATCGTTTCTAGTGGGTCAGTATTGATAGTAGGTGAATTGCCAACACCCCAGGCTTAAAACATTCAATGCAAGGTATAGTGACAAGTATATATGAAAAGAGCGCTATCACCAAGCATCTGGGATAGTGGTGAAAACATGACACCAGACTTTTGGAAAGCATTGAACGCAGGGTCACTTGTAATGCTCTGCAAAAAAAGGTTCTTTCCAAGTTCCACAAAGATTTGAGTGATATTGTTTGTATTTGCAGTGATTCAGCTACATATATAAAAAAAGTTGTGTGATGACCTGTCAAAATTGATACCTGAGCTGAAGTGAATCCCTGTAGGAGATCCTTGCCACTTGTTAGATGGTATGCTGAAAGCATCTTTACCATCTTTAGAGTTAATGAGGGATGCTATTGACTTTTTAGTCGATTCTGGTGCACTGTTTTCTTATGCACAGGAACCAAAACGCAAATATATATCATTTCGTGCTTTATGTGGCATCAAAGAAAGAGTCATCTCAACTGTGTCCCTTAGCTGATGGGTCTCAGCCCAAGGGGCTATGAATGCTGAGAGGGCCTTTTCACAGAAGATTACATGGGAAGGAAAGAGCGAGCGCACAAAGACTCACTGAAGAAGTATTGTATGGTGTACTACAATAAGATTAATTTGCAAAAATCTATTTGGACCTCAAATACACTATAAGTACACTGTCTATATACCATGTTCTTTCAGTGCAGAAAGCAAGCAATAATAAAAGCAAAACGTTCCATAAGCACCGGAAAAACACTTTTTCTGTTGTTTTTAGTGGCGCAAAAATGTGTAACCACTGATAACAACTGTTTTTTAAGCTATTGAAAACACTGAAAAAACCCCACCAGAATTTACCAAAAATAGAAACTGAAAACAGGAAAGCCTACATATAGTATAGTGAACAGGCTAGTATGTTGTGCAGTGTAGACAGCAGTATAGTACAGCATCCTCTCTCGTGCATAGTGATGTGCAGTGTAGCTTGCAGTTTCGTAAAGGGAGATACCTGATACAATGTACTGACTAGAACAGTGTTCCTTCTACTAGCTGTCTGTTACACTGCACCATCTAATACAGTGTGCTGTATGTTGATAGTGTAGTTACTTGCCATCCCTCAGTACCTGTTTGCTCCCCTATTATAAATAGTACAACCCTCTGAGAAGTGCTGGTGCTCGTCCTATCACATTAGAAAAGTGCAGGTACTCAGTGCATGGCAGTCACAGTATGAATACAGTGTACCTGTTCTAGTACAGTGGTCACTAGTGCAGTCTGTATTGCACTAGCCAATACAATTTTCTATCTAACCCTGAGTTTGGCTAATACATACAGTGTATGGTCTTATGCAGTGTACCACATAATACAGTGTGCAGTCTGTAACTGTGTTGTGTTTGTTGTAGTATGCTGTCTAGTGTAGTGTGTATTGTAGTGAAGTATACTTCGTAGTTTAGTATCATCTATAGTGTAAAGTGCTGTTAAAGCAGTGTGCTCTGTAGTGCAGTGTGCTGTCTAGTGGGTGGTGCCAGCTAGTATAGTATTAATTCTAGAACAGTTTACATTCTAGGACAGTAAACTGTATAATGCAGTGTACTTACATTGATAGTGCATTGCCTATTAGTATGTACTATTTAGTGCAGTGTTCTAGCTAGTACAGTGTGTTGTCTAATGCAGTGTGTTGTGACGTATGCTTCATGTGTGGTGTAGAGTAATATGCTTCATATGTGGTGGTGTAATGTAGTATGCCTCATGAGGTAGTGGGGCATAGTGTAGCATGCTTCACGTATTGTAGTGTGGTGTAGTGTAGTATGCTCCATGTGTGGTAGGTCCTCATCCTCCATCCCTGCACCTCCACCTGGGACAACACCTGGTAGCCCTCCGCCCTAGGGAGACCACCCACCCCTACAGACCACGAACGGAACATCGTCATCATCCTTGACTCCTCCATCTCCATGAACCACCAGATCAACCCTCCATAAGACCTTTAATTCGATCTCCCAGACTGCAGAAGGACCGTCACCCATGCACTCATTACTAGCTGAATGGACTATGGCAACGCCCTCTACGCCGGAATCAACAATACTCTTCTGCGCAGGCTCCAGACCATGCAGAACACTGCTGCCAGACTCCTCCTCGGGACATCTTGCCATGAGCACATGACCCACCATCTACGAGTCCTCCACTGGCTCCCGGTCAAGAAGAGGGCCTCCGTCAAACTCCTCACCCACGCCTAAAAATCCCTCCACAACATCGGACCCAAATACCTCAACGAGAGAGTATCCTTCCACGTACCCATGAGGAGCCTCGGCTCAGCCGACCTTGCCCTGGCAGAGGCCTCCTGCATCCGCAGAAACTGAACCGGCAGGAGAGCTTTCTCTTATTTCACGGCTAAAACCTGGAACAAACTCCCTGTGAACATCAGACGCTCCCCGACCCTACACAGGTTCAGGAAGGACCTCAAAAACTGGCTCTTTTACTGATTTGGAGCCGCCTCCTCCCCCTCACCCCCCAGCGCCTTGAGACCCTTACGGGTGAGTAGCACGCTTTAGACACCCCTGATTGATTGATTGATTGATTGAGTGTAGAATGCCTAGTGTGGTGGTGTGGTGTGCTATGCCTCATGCATTGTAGTGGGATGTAGTGTAGTATGTGTCATGTGTGATAGTGCGGTGTAGTATAGTATGCTCGAGTCAGATAAAATCCTTTTTAACCGCATGCGTGCGGCCGCGATTTTCGCGCTGTGCAGCTTTTTTTTTAAAACGCGTTACATGACGAGCTGAGCTGAGCTGAGCGGCGCAACTCATGACGAGCTCAGCTCGTCATGAGCATGGAAGGGGTTAAGAAGCTGCTCCTGGGTTATAAAGCGCAGATAAAAAGCGCTAAAGCCAAGTACTTAGAGGTTACCCCTAGCACATGCGGCCAATAAGTCACAACCCCTGTTTAAAATTGTTAACAATCTTTCCAACCCTGCATGTGCCATCAATAGCATTCCTGTTTCGCAGGCACTGTGTGATTCCTTGGCCTCTACTTTTGAGGACAAGATCACCGCCATTTTGAGTGGTCTCTCTGCTTCAAGTACTTTTAACATCCAGCCTACTATTGAATCATTACCTATACAGACCCCAGTTGACACAAGGGAGTTTACTGCGCACTCGGTGCTGTCTAGCTTTACTCTTCCATCTTATGAGGATTTCTGTACTTTGGCCAACAGTGTCTCATCGGGCTCTCCATTGGACCCGCTGCCACATAAGTTTTGGAAGCTGTTCCAAGCAGAGCTTTTTCCTCCCTTATATTCAATCTGCTGACAGTCTCTTAGCACTGCCACGGTTCCTGACAGCTGGAAATTGGCGGTGGTATCGCCTTTATTGAAGAAAGCCACATTAGACCCCCTTTGTCCTGTAAACTATAGGCCCATCTCTTTACTGCCCTTTCCAATTAAAATCTTGGGAAAATATGTCACTAAGTCTCTATCAGGTTTCATAGAGGCGAATGTAGCCCAGTTTGTCTTCCGGCAAGCTTATTGCACGGAATCTGCACTGGTGGTTGTTTTGGATGATCTTCGCTCGCGTGTCGACAGTGGCCGAGCAGCATTTTTGGTGCTGCTCGACATGTCGGCCTCGTTCGACACGGTGAACCACGCTACCCTAATCAGAAGACTGGAAGACTATGGGGTGGTCGGCTTGGCCCGGGATTGGCTAGTCTCCTACCTCCACAATAGACATCAAGTGGAGACTCTGCCTCCATTTAGATCGGACACCAGAATGGTAGGGCAAGGCGTACCCCAGGGGTCAGCGATCAGCCCCATTTTATTTAACCTTTACCTCTGCCCCCTGATCAGGCTGATTAAATCCTTTGGCATCACTGTAGTAAACTACGCCGATGACACGCAACTTATCTTCTCCTTTGAAGGTAAGGATGCTGTCTCTATAGAGACCTTTCATCGTTGTATGCTAGCCACTGCAGACTGGTTGAGACAAAATTCCCTCCAGTTCAATGGATCAAAGACAGAGGTATTGCATTGCTCATTGGATAAAATTCCTCACCCTCTGCCTGTTGACTTCTGGCCTCCCATAACCTCAGTTATTGTGGAATCAGCGGATGCTGCCCGCTATCTGGGTGTTATTTTTGGCCCACATCTACAGTTGGATGCCTTTGTGAATAAGACCATTGGCACCTGTATGATGCTACTACGAATGTTGCGTAAGACCCTCCCCATGTTACCTGCAGCGACCAGACCTCAGGTAGTGGGTAGTATGATACTCAGCAGACTTAATTATTGCAATGCACTGATTCTAGGTGGCCCTAGTTCCCTGATTAGACAATTACAGCAGATCCAGAATATGGCAGCCAAGTTGGCCCTTTCACGGGTGTGTTCAGCTTCGTCATCCTTGGCACTAAGACCTTCACTGGCTGCCTATACATCAACGCATCTGCTTCAAGGCATCTTGCATTGTCTTCAGGGCACTTCATGGGTTGGGGCCCAGGGCACTCCAGACTCTATTTAAATGGTACTCGGCAGCCAGACTCCTACGCTCCTCCTCTGCTTATTTGGTGGCAGTTCCCCGAATCCTGAGGACACGGATGGGTGGCCGTTCCTTCAGTTTCACTGCTGCTAAACTCTGGAATTCCCTTCCACTCTCTTTAAGGAGTTTGAACGAACTGTCTCTCTTCAAAAAGGGGCTGAAGTCCCATCTCTTTCCTAGGGCTGTGTGATCCCTCTCTGCTTGTGATGTATGCTGAGTCAAAGCGCCAGGATACCCTTTGGGTGACAGTACGCGCTATATAAGTATGTTTTACATTACATTTACATTACATTACATTTGTGGTAGTATGGTGTAGTGATGTATGCTTCATGTGTGGTAGTGCGGTGTAGTGTAGTATGCATCATGTGTGGTAGTGCGTTATAGTTCAGTATGCATCATGTGTGGTAGTGTGTACTATAGTATGTGTTATGTGTGGTAGTGGAGTGTAGTGTAGTATGTGTCACGTGTGTAGTGTCTGTGGTAGTGTGGTGTGTTGTAGCATGCACCATGTGTGGTAGAGTGGTGTAGTGTAGTTTGATCCATGTATTGTGTAGTGTTGTACGAGTCATGTGGTAGTCTGGTGTAGTGTAGTTTGAGTCATGTGAAATTTTGACTTGGTTTTGATGCTAATATCGATCTTTTGCCATGCCTGTGTGATGGACAAAGCAGGCAAACTACATTACATTTTTTATTCTTTTGTAAGTTTTATATAAGCTAAATGGCTTTCAATACCTTTTTTTTTTTAATAATTCACCTGTTCACCTTGTAGCTGTATACAGGTCTATCCTCCATTTGGAAGATGAAAAATTGGTTTTCCGCGTAGGCTACTTTTTGAAAATCTCTGTTTGTGCTCTCAATACAAAGTGCACTTTTATGAACAATGTTTTAACGTATTTGATTTTATATCTGATATTATGATGCAATTGTGTATTTTATATGCTGAAATGTGATTTGTTCTTTCATGGATATATTTCAATCCGAATAAAGTAAAGAAGTGAAGAAGAGTCACGTGTGTAGTAGTGTTGTTTGGATCATGTGTGGTAGTGTAGTAAGTTTCATGTGTGGTGAGATGTAGAGTAGTGTGTGTCATGTGTGGTGTAGTGTAGTGTGGTATGCTATGTGTGGTAGTGTGATGTAGTGTAGCATGCATCATGTGTGGAGTAGTGTAGTGTTTTCCATTTCTGGCAGTGTGATGTAGTGTGGTATGCTTCATGTGTGGTAGTGTGATGCAGTGTAGTATGCATCATGTGTGGTAGTGTGGTGTGGTATAGTATGCTTCATGTGTGGGGTTGTGTAGTATGTAGTAGAATTCCCTGTCTATATAGTGCAGTTTAGTGTGTGCTGTAGATGAATGCATGCTTTTGTATGAAGAGTTTAAATTAATCGTATAAAAACAGAAAATGGTAATTACAGTCTTTATTTGTGTAATTAAATCTCTAATTCTGAATCTCTTCTCTGCAGTGATGGTGACTCTGGATCCTGACACAGCTCATCCTCGGCTCCTCCTGTCTGAGGTGCAGAGACGTGTGAGAGGCACAGACACAGCACAACCCCTGCCAAACACCCCCAAGAGATTCACTAACTACTACTGTGTGCTGGGGAGCGAGGGGTTCACATCCGGCAGACATTACTGGGAGGTGCAGGTGCTGCAGAAGGGGGGAACGTGGCATGTGGGAGTCGCAGCAGAGTCTGTGAACAGGAAGGGTGTCTTCTCATGGTCACCTGAGGGGGGAGTCTGGGCTGTGCGGGGGTGGAAAAGTCTCTACAAGGCTCTCTCCTATCCTGAGACCACTCTGTACCCCCGTGAGAAACCCCATAAGCTGGGGGTGTATCTGGACTACGAGGGGGGGGCGGCTGTCCCTGTACAATGCTGACTCCATGGAGCTTCTCTACTCCTTCCCGCAGGCCCCCTTCACACAGAGGCTCTTTCCGTACTTCTATCTCTGGGGAGGAGCGGAGCTGAAGCTAGTCTGAGAGCTGCAGGAAGCTCAGCCACTCATCCCACAACCGTCTTCTGCACTGATAACAATGTAACTTAATCTTTTTTTTAATAATAAAACACTCTGGTTGGGGATAAGTCTCTTGGCAGGGTCCCAGTTATTAGGATGTTTATTTCAGCTTTAAAGGGTCCTCTGCCCCAACCGGCTTAAGTGTGGTGCGACAAGAAGTGCTGTGTTCAGGGATAACTTTGGGTTTTAAAAGCACTTGTTGTTTCCTCGTGTGTCTAGCAGTTTTCCGACATCAATAAAAATATCAAGATAATGAAAGTGATTATTGTTTCTGCTGAAGAGAGATCAAAGTTTTGTCTAGTGGCAGTTTCGACTCATCATAAAGTAGCGTAGAGGGTTAATATGCTGGCTGCAAAGAACGTGTACATGAAATGAAATGAAATGTGGCATTTAAGGAGCGCAAACTGTAGCTCCCAAAGGAGCCTCCTGGTGCTATACAGATAACAGGCAAACTAGTGAGGAGTTAGGAACTAGATAAGGGCGAGACAGGATTCATCACTTATTCCATAAATCCAGGTCTTTAGAGCTTTCCAGAACTGTTTTTCCGATACCATCACTCTCAATTTGTTAGGCATAAGATTCCATGCGTTTACACCCAATACTGCAGCAGTCTTCCCTCCCCTGGTTTTAAGTTTAAAGCCAGGCAGTTTGAGGAGGTTAGCCGATGTAGATCTAAGTATCCTCCCTGTGGTGTGTAGTGTGAATCTCCTAGAGAGATATTCTGATCCAATTTGGCGGGTAGCTCTGAAGGTAATAACCAAGAGTTTGAATAAAATTCTCTTGTGTAGCGGGAGCCAATGAAGAGTTTTCAGAGCTTCTGATGCTGACGACCTTCGTGGGAGATCACACAACGGTAATCCTACATGCAGATCACACAACGGTAATCCTCATTGATTTGTGTAACATTTCCTATAGACTGATTTGCCAACATCATTTTCATTGCCTCTGTATAATGTGTGTGATGTAAGTGCTCTGACACCCTAGGGTTAGTATGAGTAGCACTAAAAGGTAATGCGTATGTGACGGGGGCTGTGTACAGATGAGTGGAACTGTTGGAAGGTGGGGGTAAAGGAATCCTTGGAGAAGTTGGCCACAGGAATGGGGAGGGGCAGCATAAAAGATTCACACCTGGCTCTCTCACTCTAAAGTGGGCCCTGGCCTGATTCTTATAGATAAAGCAACAGTATAGTCCATTAAATTGGGAAGAAAATTGCGGATGGCTGAAGTCAAATATTTACCGAAGATCACACAATATGGTTAAGCAGGGAAGCCGTGATCAATCCAGGTTTTCTTGTTTCACTTTGTTCAACTCCGCTACTAAATGGGTTTCTATTTGTGTCTCCTTTTTACCTTAAATGTTAATGTTTTTGTGTTCCATCACCACTGAGTTAAGCCGATATTTCTTTGCCAGAGTTTAAAACGTCTTTCTGTGGACAGCGTTTTTGTAACATGTGAGCATGACAAGGCCAGTGAAGATATGCCACAATACAGAGCTATTTTTAAAAGCTTACATTTCCTAAACTGTTAGGATTCCATCACAATTATGGACCGCCGTGTATAAGCTGTTTTCTTGTGAAACATTTGCCCTGCTGCACAAGCCACTACTGTAATTGACAAAATGTGTATTGTGCAAAGATATGCAGACTCTGTGAACAATGTGCAATAATGTTATATTCCAGCACGGCTAAAATACAATATCAGCCTCCTGCAGTGCTTCCATGACTCCACAAACATTTCCAGGTTGTGCAGACATATTAGGTAGGATTATCCTGTGTCTGCCCATTATTTCCAGATGTTATTTTATATATACAGACCTTTCTGTATTAAAAGCAGAATTTATGTTTGATGTGAAACCTTAAGAGCAGCAGCTAGATGGGACACTCTGAGGCAAATATGCCGCTCAAGCCAACACCAGTGCATGCTGGGACTAAGATGACAAGGTACTTAATAGAAAGCAACAAGCTACATTTCCCAAAATGCAATGTGCTATTTACACAAAAAGGAGGGGTAGGGAGGGAGGGTCACATTGAGTGAGGTTTTGAAACCAGAATGATTTTGCTATTGACCTTTAAATGCTGCTCCTGGGAGACCAGGAATGACGTGTAACACCTGTCACCTCTTTATCCTTTTTGGGGTTTCTGCTTCTTAATATCCGGGTCTCTGCTTGATTTAGAATGGTTGTAATTTTTGTCGCTTGAGTAAGACTTGGGCTGATTGTGTTCTCTTTCAGCTTTAGTGTCTTGTTTATAAGGTAGCTCAGTGGGTTGAGGCACATCTGCAAGACTCATAATGTAGATATCACAGGTTAAAACCCTGTCAGTGACTTCTGCGACTTTCAAATCATTGCACTGTATTGTAACATTTATATAAACCTTCATGCTGTTACCAAAGGCTACCAGCTGATGTAAATGAGAAATGGACCTCCAAGCCCTAGACATTAATTTAAGATTAACATTATCAGATTAAAATGGTTTATCCATCATTTCTCACAGAGTTCAGTGGAGTTTTCCAGCAAGTTTGTCCTCTCCCCGTTCCAGGTGAGGTCATTGACTTATCCTGTGTGAGCCCACCACTGTGCCAGCAGTGCTTCTCGTACTTCCAGAACTGTGCTTGGTTCCTGCGTGCTGACAGTCGACTGTTCCTTATGGTCGATAATTTTGCCTGCTGTTTCCTCTGACGTTCTGTTCCCCTTGTCCTACTTCGGAGCTCCGTTCGGCAAACTTCCCTCAGAGTGGCCCGACGGACAACGCTAGCAGTTCCTCCGGCGCCCTTCGTCCTCATTTTGCATCTGTGTGTCACTCGTTAGTTCCTCACAGGGCGCAGCTTGTCAGTTTTCAGGAGTTCCAGTCGTCCAGAGCGCCGCTCGTCAATTTCCCTCAGAGCGCTCCTCGTCAGTTTCCCGGCGCACCAGCTGCAGTAGAACCGGCCCTTTCCTCTGGTTTCATTCCAGCTTGTCAGTTTTCCGGAGTTCAAGACATCCAGAGCGCCGCTCGTCAATTTCCCTCAGGAGCGATCCTCGTCAGTTTCCCGGCGCACCAGCTGCAGTAGAACCGGCCCTTTCCTCTGGTTTCAGTCTCCCTGCGTTCAAAACTGCCCAACAACGATCGTTTCTCCCTGGGAACAGTTTCTTCAGCCAAGGCACATTTGGTGTATCCTTTGGCAAGATTTTATTTCACACCTGGTACTTACCAAGTTCCACAGTTTTCCCCACTGTTCATCGGCTGTTATCAGGACAAATAGAAGAGTACTGCACCTTCGTGATACATTGCCCCAAGAGTGTTATTCCTTAAGACTTTTATCTCCCCTGACCCCCCCCCCCCCCTCACTCATGCATGGTGTGTGTACCTCTACACGGTGAAACGCACACCTCTTTCATGGTATTGTTCTGGCATTTTAGTTAATTCACAAGCTAGGTTCTTGTATTTCTTTCATTCTCTATTTCCTAAGTGGAATTTCTGCCATTCAGCTTGAGGGATCCAGAGATTATCTGTGATTACGAGTTCCACGACATGATTAGCTTCCTGCTTTTATTGTAAATATACGTAATGTATTGTGCTTACTGAGTTCTATCTGCAGGTTTTTATGGTTGTAAATGTATTAGAATTAAGTGGGGTTGTTAATGCACACATTTAAACTCTCAGTTTCAGGTCGGTTTTTTTCTGAGTTTACATATTACACTCTAGTGGTGTTTTATAGAGTTGAGAAGTCCTTCTAAGTGAGAATTGCAAGTGAACGTTCTCATTTCTTCCTTCTCATTCAAAGAAGCATTTATTTTCTCAAGTTACCGTGCCCTATTGTATTTTCATGTATTAAGGTTTTTTTTTTACCTTTTCTGTACATCTTTGTTCCATGTGCAGTGACATAGTACAATTCATTTAGGATTTACATGGTTTCCCAGTACTTCTCATATAGTCAGTTTTGAACTGTCAGTGCCTTTATATAGTATTTTATATAGTATTTTTGTGCTCATATTTAGCGCGCCCCTCTCCCATTAGGTATACTTCCCTTATCTACCCATCTGTAGGAATTCTTTGGGTAGGAATCTCTGTCATTCAGGCCATACTCCTCTAGAATCTTTTCAGTGAGCACCACATTGTACCTTGCCTCCGTCCTCATATTTTAGTGAAGCTTTCCTCCATGGCTGCTTCATCCATGAGTCAACCTCCTTCATTTTTGAATGATATTGTGGATCCTGAGATCCATTGGAAGAATTGGATCCACGTATTTGATTCCTACCTTATCGCTATTGGAGGGGAAAAGTTCTCTGCTGTTCGGAAACATGTCCTGTTGCACAACCTTGGGGTCCAAGGTAGGAAGATATGATACCCTACCTGATCCAGAACTAGAAGATGACGAGGATGACTTGGATGTTTTCAAAATCACTCTTATCAAGTTGGAAAGTCATTTTGGTGACAAAGTAAACGTCGTCCTAGAAAGGCATAAATTCTTCACTCGAGTGCAGGGAAAACAAGAGTCAGTCAGCAATTACATTGCGGCTCTTAGAGGTCTAACTCCATTATGTGAGTTTGGGGAACTTAACGACTCCCTTATAAGGGATCAGTTGGTGAGGTGCACCCACAATTCCCGCATTAGAGAGAAACTTCTATCCAAGAACCCATCCTTGAGAGAAGCTATTAGTATAGCACAGTCCATTGAACACACGGCTAAGTGCATTTTCAAAATTAACCCACCCAAAGAACCGGATTGCAGTCTAGTGAATACTATAGGGTATCAGGATGACATCAATGACAGTGAAGTTTTAAAAGTCAAAGCAAGAGAAGTCAAAACAGGTAAACCCACGAGTGTTACCGAAGGGTTAAAATGTTTTAGGTGTGGGAGCAGTAACCACCTTGCGAACAACGTTCATTGTACTGCCCGCAACGCAACATGTATGAAATGTAATAGGAAGGGACACTTTGCAAGAGTATGTAGAGAGGGAGAGAACAGCCAGGTAAAACTTGTTAGCAGTGGAGAGGAACACTCTCCTCGGTATGTATTTTAGTGGGAAGTGTGGATGTGGAGTCTTCCAGAGTGATACTGTGCAATTTCTGTATCCCGAATGTTTATTGGTTGTAATCTAGGAATATTTTGACCTTTTGATGAAGACCAGTATGTCTCAATAAGGGAATGTAACTTTTATCTGCCTTTACTTGTTGTAGGGTGGGTGTTGCAAGGAGGAGGAATGTAAAGGATACCTTTCAGTCTGTTTCTAATCTACTTGTTAGGAAGTTTATGAAATTATATTGTACTTAGGTGACCTATGAACTATCTCTCTCCTGTCTATCTGTGTGCTCATCTCGCCACTGTATTTAGCCAGTGGTGGATGCCTTGTTTTCTTCCCTCCCGCCCTCACCCTGTAGGTTTCTCCAGGTTGTATGCTGTTCATCTTGTCTCCTCTGACTTCAATTTCCTTTATTCATTAGCGAAAGGAGATGATTTGTAATCTTCTTTCCGATATATATATATATATGCGGGTGGTACATTCCGCCCCCCCCCCCTGTACCCTTCCCCTCTTGGTAGGCCCCACTAGAGTTTGGCTTAGAATGTTGGCACTTCTTCAGGCAGTTCTGGAGAGCAGGTGACCGAATAAAGACCGCTTTCATTTACCTTTACTTCAAGACTCATCATTATAACAGTTTCGCTGGTGATAAAATAATATTACAGGTGTAACATTTTACAAAAACATAATAAACAGGTCAGTTTACAATAATTGTAGTTGTCAAACTTTTTTCAGGAGTGCCGTGGCAATCTGAGGTAATTGGACGCAAACTATAACAAAGAGAGCCTGTTGCCACTGGTGTCCTGGGGCTTCACCTTACTGTGCGGTCCAAGACTGAGCACCAAGTGAATCCCTCGCCCTTGACTCTCAGAGTAGCGAAGTCGAGCGGTCCAAGGCTTACTCAAGGAGAAAGTGCGGGGGTTGGAAGTGGTGAGAGAGTGAGTGTGATAGAGAAAGAGAGTGGGTGGAGAGAGAGAGAGAGAGGCTGCCAGCAGTCAGCCTATAGGACGAGGGTCTGCTCAGATGAAGGCGCTGCTCGTCTGAGGGTTGTCCGGCTCCCACCGCCTGTGATGGACTGAGGTGACCTGATCCTTTCACAGCTGCATTAAGAGGATGCAATGCATATGACCTGGCCACCAAGACACAATGGACTAGCAGGGTCTGTAATCTAGTGCATAGGTTCCCGGCCTGAGGATCATGGCAGCCCAGTTAAATTGCACCAAAGCGCAGGAGGGTGCGCACATACAGTGGTGACTCCTCCACTAAGGCGGAGGAGCATCGCTTCACTGCTTTTTGCAGTGGTTAAAAACTAAATGCTAATAACTCTACGTTATTCTCATTTTATTTTTCCATCTGCAGCTTCTCGGCGCACGGGCGGGGCAGATCTGCTCTGCTCTCAGAGCAGGGGGAGGAGTGGTGGACTCTATGTAAGTGTGCATGAATGTTTGACCAGCCCTCTGGGGCTGCATTACAGCCTGCATGGAGAACATGCGCAGCCTCCCATTCCCGGGCTGAGCACCGAACCATGGCGCTCAGACCAATCACAACGCTGCATTGTGATTGGCTATCAGGAGGCTGGGAGCCGAGTGCTTCATCCTTCCTTTGCAGAGAAGAAGCCAGGAAGTGAACGCAGGAACCCCCCCCCCCCCCCAACCCCCCGTTTCCCCTCCCCACCCCACTGCTGCTTCCCAGCCGCGTCTGCCCTCATGTTCCAGTCAGGAGGCACAAAAGCTTCCTTGATGCGTAAAGTAGTTTCTAGTTCTAGGTGGTTTTAGAATAAGATTCCTAGGGTGAGGTGTTAGTGCTTCGTGCTGCCAGGAGAACCCAAACTTGTTCCTGTAGAGAGGCGACAAAGGAGAAAGAGCTGAGTGTTCATGTGCCTGAACTTTCACTTTCTATGACTGTATGAATGAGAGCCTTGGAATCTGGGGGCCAAAGTGGGACTAATTCACAGCGAAAAATCCCTTATAATGACTTGTACATATCCAAGTATACTGAATCCATCCATGTAATAAACTGTCCTGTTTGGTAACCAGATTCTTCGGCATGTGAGGCTTTTTTTCTTTTTTTAATTTTTTTTATTGTTGTTTTCAGATCATATACACCCCATGTTTCACACCTTAGTTCAGTCATAATAACCCCATATCTTATTTCCAATATTAACAAAATAGTGATAATGATGCATTTCTCTGGGAAGAAGCAGAGTTGAGGCTTGTGTAGTGGCTGTGTCCCCCTAGCCCCACGCATAGTTGTAAAAATGCAACAAGGAGCAGAAGCAGAGATGTTTTTAAATAATAAAAGACTCTTTCTGAGGATGTCTCTTAGTAAAGGCCACATTTTAGGATGTTTGTTCAAGCATTAGAAAGGTCTCCGTCCCAGCCCTCTGCACTGCACCCACAGCAGGCTTGTTTCCCTGAGGACAGAGATAGTGAGGAGTCCAGGGAAGGGGGTGGGGGCTCACAGTGATGGTGAGAGAGAGCAGGTGGGGGTCACCGCTGAGACAAGGTGCAGCAGCGATATATTGAGGGGGCAGAACTGTGTTTATTGCAAGAGAGGTGGATTTTATATACAGTTCCTCTGAATGATGCAGTGATGTGATTTGATTGTGAAGTTCACACAGACAGCACCAGGAACATGTATAGTTTACTCACAGCAGAGCTCCCGGTTGCTTCAGCTGCTTACTATTTTTCAATCAATTAATCAAGATTTATAAAGCGTGGCAAACCACCCATGAGGGACTCGAGGTGCTGGAGGTGAATGCTGCTTCGTAGTGAGAAAAGAGAAAGCCCTCAGAAAAACGAGGGGGAAAAGAAGGAGAAAGCAGTAAAAAACGAGGCAATAGCAGGATAAAGCACTCAAAAAAACGAGTAGAAAGGAGGATAAAGAGTAAAAAAAACGAGGCAAAAGCAGGAGAAAGCACTCAGAAAAACAAGGGGAAAGGAAGGAGAAAGCAGTAAAAAAAACAAGGCTGAATCAGAAGGAAGCACTCAGAAAAATGGGTGGAAAGGAAGGAGCGGAAAATGATTAAAACACAAGGAGAAGCTGTGAAAAGCAGGAAAAAGCACTCAGAAAATGGGTGGAAAAGAAGGTAAAAGCAGTAGAAAAACTAGCCAGGAGAAGTAGAAAGCACTCCTAAATCAGGGCGGAAAAGAAGGCAGCAGTAAAAAGCGAGGCGAACGCAGGAAAAAGCACTAAGAAAAGCTTGGGAAAGGAAGGCGAAAGAAGTAAAAAATAAATGCTGCAAAAGCAGGAGAAAGCACTCAGAGAAATAGTGGGAAGGGAAGGAGAAAGCAATAAAAAACGAGGCAAAAGCAGGAGAGAGCACTCAATCAATCAAACCAATCAAATTAAGCTTTATTCGGTTGTAGAGAAAACATCCATAAAAGCACAATATATGTTACATCTAAGTAAAAAAAGGTACAATTAAAAAAGATTATACTGATAAATAGTTAAAAATCTTAAAAATGACGGTTTTTTATTTCTTTTTTAGAGTAAAAAAGGTTAACCAAAGGTGGGTTTTCTCAATATTCCATTCCTCCCATAGGGAAGGACTTTTTACTCCTGATATGGAAGCTACAACCATGGGAGTATAAGGAATGAAGCAATACAATCAACGTGACAAGCTTATAAGTTAAAATAAGAAACAATCAAAGTGTCAAAGTTAATACAAAAGTGCAGCAGAATATAGGGAATGAAAAAACAAATCAACTTTACTATCACAGAAGGAACGGGTCAATGTTGCTCTAGATTCTGCCTGTGCTTAATAGCCAATTTCAGGAAGTTTACTATCGATTTAGCAAAAGGTTCAACATCTAGAAATTGAAGGGCGAGGAATGCCGGGCGACACCTACGTAGGCCCATGATTTTTAAAATAGGAATGAGCCACTGTTTCCTCAAATCCTGATAGAATTTGCAGAAGAGTAATGTGTGGATCGTGGTTTGTGGGGAACTATCGTCACAGGGACATGGTTGAGGGAATTTTTCCCAGGAATTAATCTTAGGGAAGGTGACTAGATGGTGGAAGATGTTTAATCTTAACCTGGTTATATCCCGAAAACTCAAAAGTTAAATAAGGCTGGACCGTCGTTGTTGTTTGAATTTGTAGTGAGTATTGCACAGTTGGTTTTAAACCTCACTAGACAGTCGTAGGGATTCAAGATGAGTCAAGCAGGCCTTTTTGAACCGCTTCCTTGGTATTGCTGCAATTGTGGGGGGAGAAGTGTAAAACTGTTGCATGCCAAGGTCGCTAAAGAATTGCCGAACATAGGCTATCCAGGTAATTTTGTGTCCCTTGTCAAGGGAAATACAGTCCTCAATGAACTCCCTACAAAGAGAGGTTTCGGTGGAGGACCATATGCGGTGCCACAAAAGAAGGGGTTGGATCCTTATCAGATCAGTTATAAAAGTCAATCCCAATTGGCAAGCATAGGTTGAAGTTCCCTGTGGGACAGCCATGAATCTTAAGAAGTTGTTTTCCACCCTTTGCACCGCCTCAACCTTGGCAAAACCCTAGACCCAGCCCCATATATTGTGCTTGAAATGCATTTAGCCCTATAGATTTCAAGGAATTCTACCGGGGGGCGCCTCCCTAATTTATTAGCAAAGTTAACCAAGGCGGCTGTTGTCCTCTTAAAAGTAAGCTTCCTTGATTCAATGGCAGGCTTCCGGGAGCATTTGTTGTCAAATACTACGCCCAAGTAAGGATAGGTGGTTGTAGTATCTATTTTTGGGTTTTCAATATACATAGGCTTAATGTTCTTCGTCCTTGGACCTGCGGACATAACAAATGTCTTTTTAATGTTTATCTTTAGGTCCAGGTTAGCCATGAAATTGTGATACTTTACAAGGGCACGCTGTAGCTCCATGGGGGTACGGGCTAATATGACAGCGTCATCCGCATAGAGTAGGATCGGTATAGGGCGTTTATTTATAGTGGGGAGGTCCTTGCAACCCGTAACCATGGCCTTTTCCAGGCCATTGGTGTAGAGATTAAATAAAAATGGGGCTAGTACACAACCCTGCCTTACCCCGCGCTCTACTCGAAACGGCTTTGTTAGCTCGCCCCCCACTCCGTATCTAACTCTAGCTGTGGCATTTGAATATAGTTCTTGCAAGAATGTTAAAAGAGACTTCTCTATTCCCATGTCAGCTAGAGTGGTCCACAGCCTATTATGAATAACGCAGTCAAATGCTGCTGAAAGGTCAACGTATGCCATGCAAATGCCCCCCCCCCCCCTTCGCCTTTACATATTTATCAACTAATAGGGATAAATTAAGGGCTTGCTCTATTGTGCCCAAACCCTCACGAAACCCGAACTGCAAATCACACAGAACTTTGTAGTCTAAAGCCCACTGCTGGAGTCGATCTAAGATAATGCGACCAGCCACTTTCCCCAGCGAGTCCAAGAGGGAAATAGGCCGAAAGCAAGATGGTAATTGACAATCCCCTTTTTAAAATATGGGCACGAGGATGGATTGGGACCATGAATCAATAAGGCCCACGTCACATGTTGCCTGGAGGACCCTAGTTAGAATAACACATGTTGCCTGGAGGACCCTAGTTAGAATACTCCAAAAATGGGAAAATGGGAGGAAAGGAAGTAGAAACAAGACAAAAGCAGGAGAAAGCACTCAGAAAACAAGCATTTGCAATGCAATAGGTCTCGCTATTACGCGAGTTTGAGCTATTGGCATTGTAAATGATAATGCCTTTTATTTTTGTTCTGGTTTTTAAAACATAAGTGACAGCCAGGCCCTTTCTGAAATGTGTCCGTTCCAATGTGCGGACCTACAGACCCTGATGGTCACCCCTTTACAGCATGTACCTTTCAGGCCTGTCATAGTTATTGCATTCCTTTCCAATGCGCATCATTCCACTTATGCCCACGGACGCCATGTGACCAGCCTTTTCTATCATTTTTTGAAAACATATTTTATTGAATTTTTATAAGGTCACCATACCACAAAAACATGTATCATATCCTTCAAATCTGTCAAATATGTCTCCAGTTTAATACCCAACTCACCCCTTAATGGCCTCCCCCCTACATACTCGGTGGTGTGGGCACGTTCAGAATCTCATAACCCATTATAGTACTAATTGTAGAGAAAGCTTGCACAACATTGTTCTTTGTGTGGTTATCACATGCACGAGTATTGCTCATTCATCCCCCTCATCCTGCTGATAGTCCTCCAAAGCCTGAGCCAGGGCCTCCCACGCTCTTGCCATCTCCAAAGCCTTATCATTACCAAGACCTGTCGCTTGTCGGAGCCTGACTTTACTCTCACACTTTGACCACTTACAGAATTCCGTGCGCCAGCGCTTGCTCGAAAGTCCCTCCCTAGACTTCCAATGCCAAGTTATTTCTCGTTTGGCCAACAATAGTCCCAAATCAATAAACTTGCTGGTTATTTTAGTTTTAGTCGTGTGCGGGAACCAATGCAACAAGCAGGCAGCCATGTCGTAATCTAGCTGTTGATCCGTGACTGCATTCAAAATGTCTCCTACATCTACCTAAAAACTCCCAATATTCGGGCAAAGCCATAGCATGTTTTCCAGTTCGACATCCTCCTCCAAACATCTGGGACACGCCGCATTTTGGACCCGAAAGTATTTCCGGATCTTTCCCGGCGTCACGTAAGCCCGATGTAGAATAAAAAACTGTATTTGTTGGAATCGAGCATTTCTGCTCCCTTTCCATGTCCTCTCAAGAATGTGTTCCCATGTTGAGTCCGGGATCGGGCGGCCTATACCTGCTTCCCATTTTGCCTTGAGGTCCGCCAATGGGCGCAATCCCTCACGCATCATCCGAGACTGGAGGCACGTGATCGCCTTAATGGTCCCTGCGGCCATTACGACATACTGACAGGCCAATGTGGTCACTAGTTCCGTTCGTCCACCCCCCCAGTGCTTTTGAATCACGGTTGTAACCGCTGCATGAATCAGAAAGTCACCCTCAGGGAGGCCATACATGTCTTGTAGCACTTGAAAGGGCATCAGTTCCTCATTCACGTATAAATCCCCTACCATGTGGATACCTAGTTGCTCCCAATCCGCTTGGGGAGTCCAGTCCCCTCCGTGTGGAAGCGCCGTCAGCATCCCCAGTGGAATCTCAGGCGCATATGGGTGGGAAGCTCTTGCCTTACGCTGGCGTCTATTCCAACAGAGCCTCAGGCTCCGCTCCTCCATTGTCGGGTCCCTCAAATCGGGCTTTTGTTGTAGGACTATGTAAGAGAGGACGTGTCGTTGTATTCCTTGTCCTCGCTTATGTTCAGGACCACGGAATTCCTGCGCTATACCTTGTGTAAGGACCTGCAGCTGTGCTGCCAGGTAGTAGAGCTCAAAATCGGGTACCGCCAATCCTCCATCTTTTTTAGGCCTCATCAAAGTTGTCAGTGCTACCCGCCGTCTGCCATTGCCCCATAGGAAGCCGACGGTCAATGACCGCAATTCTTTAAATAGTCGTGGTGGGATCCAAATCGGCAAAGTGCGGAAGTAGTAAAGCAGCCTGAGGAGTGCCACCATCTTAAGTAAAACGATTCTGCCCACCACCGATAGAGGGAGTGTCGACCAGAACGCCATACAGCCCTTCAGGGCCCTGATACAGCGCCCTACATTTCCTTCCAGCAAATCCATGCTGTCATGATAGATCCGAACCCCCAAATAGGTGAGGCATGTCGGTTCCCAGGTGATCTCACCAAGTGAAAGTGGCGGGTTCAAACCCTGTCGGACCGGGAAGAGGCACGTCTTGTTCCAGTTTACCTTGAGTCCTGACACTGCTCCGTATTGTGACAGCAAAGCGGTCGCCCCTCGTAGAGCTTCCTCAGTATCTCTCAAGAAAAGAAGCAAATCATCTGCGTACAGTGATATATAGTGTGGCATGCCACCGAGCTGCAGCCCCCGGTAGATCACTCCCGATCGTGCCTGAACCGCAAGGGGCTCTATCGCCAGCGCAAATAGCAGAGGCGATAACGAACAGCCCTGCCTCGTCCCCCTCATAACCGGATATTGGTTGGATATCACCTCCCCCAGTCTTACTCTGGCAGTTGCCGAGTAATACAACACTCTCGTCCAGTTTCCGAACTGGTCACCCAGTCCGAATCGTTCCAGTACTTTGTGTAGGAAATCCCACTCCAGACTGTCAAACGCTTTCTCTATGTCTATAGAGAGGACCGCTGGTGACAGTAAGTCATCGTGGTCTCCAGCGAGAACCCTCAGGAAGCGTCGTATATTCGAAGCAGTGTTCCTAGTCGAAATAAATCCCGCTTGGTCCGTGTGCACCAACGATGTCATGTACGGCAGGAGTCGGGTCGCCAGTATCCGGCTCAGAATCTTATAGTCCACCGTTAGCATAGATAACGGTCTATAAGAGGTTACATCCATGTCCGCCCGCCCCGGTTTCAGTAGAGGAATAATCAATGCTTCACGCATCGACCTTGGTCGATGGCCTTCCTCCCCCGCCTCCTTGTAGACCTACACTAAACGGGGTGCTAAAGTATCACTATATTGTGCATAAAATTCAATGGGCAGCCCATCAGGCCCGGCGTCTTGTTCCGGGCCATTTGTTTAATTGCACTGCGAATCTCAGCTAGAGTTATGTCTTGCCCTAGTAATTTAGCCTGGTCTGCGTCTAATGGGGCAGCGGGATCTCTGCTAAATACCCCTCTATGTCCGTTTCTGCAACATCCAGCTTACTGCTATATAGAGACTCATAATAAGTGAGAAACCGAGAGAGCACCTGTGCCTGTGAGTGAACCAATATGCCGCAGTCCGATTCTATTCTCATAATCGGGCCACTCTTCGATACTGGGTCTGCCAGCTTTGCCAACAATGTACCGACTTTATCCCCTTCTGCGTGAACTTTCGTCAGGTAGCCCCCATGATCAAAGCTGCGCAACCGCTTGATGTCAACCGCAAGCTTTTCCTTCGCCTCCAGTAGTTGCGCCTGTAGCGCCGGCTGTCCCGGCCTCCTCTTTTCTAATTCCCTCAATTTCTACTCCGCTTTCCTTATGTCCTCAAGCACAGCCTTCCTGGTTCCTGAGTATTTACTAATACATAAGCCCCTGACGACGACCTTAAATGCGTCCCATTCAATTGCTCTTGTAGAGGTTGTGCCCTGATTTTCCTAAAAATAATGTTAGATGCCCTCTCCTATCTCGGTTCTAATGATCTGATCTTCCAGAGTTTCGGGGCGCAGTTACCACATCGGAATCGCGGACCTCGCTCGCTGCCAGTTAATCGACAGCAACACTGGGTTGTGATCAGAGATAGTCCTTGTGAGGTATTCAGTGTGTGCTGCCACGTGGGCGATCGAGTGGGAACAGAGAATTGCATCAATTCTGACATGAAGCTCATGCATGGATGAAAAGAAAGAATAATCTCTGTCTCGCGGGTGTTGCACCCGCCATACATCCACTAGCCCCCATCTTTCCTGCCAGTCAGACCTAATTTTAGCCAATTTCTGAACCGGCGCGTTAGTTAGAGGAGGATGTGATCTGTCCATCTCTACGTCTGCTATGGCATTAAAATCCCCACCCACCACTGCAGGGGCAGCCAAGTAAAGCGCCAGCATGCCTGATAAGCTGTCCAATAAACAAGCCTGGTCTACATTTGGGGCGTATATACTACATAACACAACATCCCTACCATAAAGCCTTCCCTCCACTGCAGCATACCTGCCCTCTGGGTCCAACACATGTCTTGTGGCCTGAAAAGGGACACCCGCCCTTACCCATATGAGCACTCCCCTAGCAAACGCCGAGTACGCTGTGCTAAACACCTGTCTTCTCCATCTGCGCTGCAGCGCCTGACCCTCCGCTCTAGTAAGATGCGTCTCTTGAAGCAGAGCTATGTGGATTCCTCTACTCATCAAGTATGCATGAACCTTGTGGCGCCTAGTCATTGTATGCAAACCCCTCACGTTCCATGTGATGCATTTGAAATCCGGTAATGTTGCCATTGCGCGTGCTTTGCAGCCTCAACCTGTACATGTTGTATGCGCCCACACCACCACTGAACCCCCAAATACCAACATCCCATGTAACACCCTCAACTCCCCCCCCCCCCCCCCCCCCCCAGAACAGGACCTAATAACAAGCTATCAGCCCCCATCCAAACTTCTCAACAATACACACAGTTCTATCCTGTGGTAGTCACCATTCCGACACTTACATCAGTGCACTGCATGGCGAGTCCTTTACAACAGACTACACATGACCAGCCCTTCCTTTACAACATGCACCATTCAACAAGGGGTGACGCATATGCCCCGCAGAGAGGAAGCCCCTCCCAACCCTCCCAAAATGCTTTGTGCAACACACAATAAAAAACAGCACCCCGCATCGCCAGCCCTCAGCATGCACTGGTCAACACAGGTCACACATGAACAATCTAACACAGGGTCTCAGAGATTCTGTTAGGAACCCACTGCTAGCGCTGCCGAATGCCAGTGTCGCCGAGGGGAAGGCGGCTCTACTGGAGGAGATAGAGAGGGGGTCTAATGGCGAACAGCTACTGAGGTGTGGTGCAGTGACATGGGGGGGGGCAGGGGGGTTGGTGAGGGGAGGGGGGTTCTGGGTTAGGATAATGAGTATAGCCCTGGTATTGAACTTGGAACCAGGAGACCCAATTGTAATTAATTCTTCCCATCACGACCGAGCTGTGTGATCCTAGACAAACACTCCACCTTCTTGTCTCTCAGCAATATTTGCAGGTGTCTTGAGTTTCAGCAGTTTCCGTCCACCCCCCCTCCTCCCGACCCCAAGCAGACCAGTGTATCCTCCCTTCTTTCCAGGCACCACTTGGCCTGACCATATTAGTCCAGCTGCTACTCCCCCTCCCCACCTCTGTTTCCTTTGTTTAAGGATTACACACCATGGCTACTGTGGATATTGTTTATGCAGCAAGAGGAGGGTGAGGAATGGATGGGGGGCTGACTCAGCCCATGACACAACCAGGGCCCCAGGAGGCCTTGCCTGAGGAGTGACAATGCAGGAGGGAGAGAGACGAAAACAGCGGGGAGGACGACAACAGTGGGAGAGATGCGATAACTGAGAGAAAGAAAGACAGGGGATGCACAGAGAAGAGGAAGAGACTGAATGAGAGAGGGAGATTAAATGAAGTTCTAAAACACAAAAGGAGGCGAAAGATAACGACCGACTTAAGGAGACAAGCAGGGACATAATCAGTCTCAACTGAATGGCTCCTTTTCAATAGATTACACATGACCAGAACTTTCTTTCCAACATGCACCACCCAACATGGGGTGACGCACATGGCTACTGTGGATATTGTTTATCCAGCAAGAGGCGGGTGAGGAATGGATGGGGGCTGACTCAGCCCATGACACAACCGGGGCCCCGGGGAGGCCTTGCTTGAGGAGTGACAATACAGGAGGGGCGGAGAGACGAAAATGGTGGGGAGGACGACAACACTAGGAGAGAAACGAAAACTGAGAGAAAGAAAGACGGGATGCACAGGGAAGAGGAAGACATTGAGGGAGGGAGAGAAAATAAAGTTCTAAAACACACAAAGAGGCGAAAGATAATGACCGATTCAAGGAGACAAGCAGGGACAAAATCCTAATCGGTCTCAACTGAATGGCTCTGACATATCTGTGCCTGCAGAAGCCTGGGTTTGGTGAGACAGTGTGAGGAGAGGGAGGGGGGTGGAGAGGGCAGGCCGAGCAACTCCAGAGCCAATGTGAGGAGAGGGGGGGTGGAGAGAGCAGAGTAAGCCGAGCAACTTTATTGTCTGCCGTGAACCAGGTGCACTAATTAGAAACAGATGGCGCTATAAAGATAAGAAATTGCATCACGACAGCGGTGAAGCATACAATCCAGTCTAGATGGGCCAGACGAAAGGGAGAAAGGGCAGTGGCCAAAAAGCATCCTTTTCAATGGGAAGCTAGCGTTTAGCATAAACACTGCTGCGACCCAATGTTATGTTATGTTAATTATATTTTTATCGCGCACAGCTGCCCCAGCAAAGGGGCGTCCTGGCGCTTTGACAGAGACTACAACATAACACACAGTAAAAGAAAGGGCAACTATTCAGATATGGGAAACAAGAAGGTTTTAATCGCCTGCCTGAAAGCAAGCAGGTCGTCAAGAGCTCGAATGTGAACCGGGAGCGAGTTCCATAATCCTGCCGCAAGCACCCGAAGATGATGGGCGGGGCTTCAAGTCCCCTTCTGAAATCTCTCTCATAATATCTCTCTCCCAGCGATCAGGGCTTGGCGCTGCGATGCCAGGCGAGACCTAAAAACAAGGAAAACGAAGGAAAAATCAGTAAAACCAGCATTTGCAATGCAATAGGTCTCACGTTTGTGAGAGTTTAATCTATTGGCATTGTAAATGACAATGCCTTTTATTTATGTTTTAAAAAGAAAGATAAGATAAAGGCAATACTCTTTAGAATGCCAATAGCTCAAACTCTCACTAATGCGAGACCTATTGCATTGAAAATGCTTTTTTGTTAGTTTTGTATAGTGTGAATTCAACCTGAGGGTATTTGAATGCTTTACATGAGCACCAGTCACATTACAAAAGGACAGATTATTTTTTATTAGGTATCGGGAGATTAAGTGATTTGCCCAGAATTACAGGATGCTGAGCCGACGTCGCGACTCGAACCTGGCTCCCCACCTTCAAAGTCTGCAGCTTTGGCTGTTACCCAACAATGATAGCACGTGATGATGGTGGAAGCCAAGCATCAGCCTTGCTCTTCTTAATACTCTGAAAACAGTTGCCCTCCATGAAGCTTTTTCGAGGTCTGTGCCACCAACATCGTATCAAGCGCCATCTTTGCACCATAACCCCAACTGAACATCCGGTGCGAAGCGCCCTATCCCGAGGTTTCACGTAGCTGCATATTTTGTGCTTCAGCTCGCTAAGCCATTGCCTACAAGTGTCCCTTGTCCGCACAATTTATTTAGCAGAAGAAACGCTTTCATGTGTTCACCACTCTGCCTGCTCCGAAGCAAACAAAGAATACAGAGTGCATCAGCCACCAAACGTTTCACCTACACCTGCATCACATCATTCCTTACAGCTCCCCAAGCACTTCACCGGCTCCCTGTGTCTAAGTGCTCCTCCTCTTTAGCTCTTTGCATTGCCCATTGGGATATTCATGAACCTGGACCACAAAAGTTTGGTGCTACATAAAAACCAGAACCCCCACCAAATGCCTCTCCTTTAAAAGGATGCGCAGTGGTGGTACTTTGTACTCCGTGCAGGGAGCAAAATTCTGGACCGTTTTCCAGATAAGACACACTAAAGACCATCTGTGAATCATGACGGCAGTAAGGACCTGGCTACTCCCTAATGGAGGACCTCACCAGATTCACAGTGGTTCACTCCCGTATAAGCTTCCAGAAATCTCCCAAACAAGACAACCCAACGCAAGAACCTGCCACCTATCTGCTGAGAATCACTGGGGGCCAGATGTAGGTCGCCAAATACCAGTCGGTAACGGCCAATTTCGGCCGTTACCGACCGGTATTTGGGATTTGACATGTAGGGGGACTGTAAGTTACAGAATCGGTATACTTACCGATTCGGTAAATTTACCGATTCTGTAAAATACAGAATCGGTAAATTTACTGAATCGGTAAATCCAGATTTAGGTGGCACTTCAAACAGTGCCACAGGCCCTTACCGATTTGTTATTTACCATGTAATAACATTGCATGGTAAATAACAAATTCTGGTGTACATGCACACCTGTGCATGTACACCTGTGCCATGTGGCACACAGACATGCCGTAAGGGCATGTCTGTGTGCCACATGGCACACAAGCCAAAACCAGGGGTGCAACAGGGTGTCAAAGTGGCACCCTGTCCCCCTTGCAAAATCAGTAATTTTACCGAATCGGTATTTACCGATTCGGTAATTGACATTGATGCCTATGGGCCTCAAGGCCCATAGGAATCAATGGCAATTACCGAATCTGTAAATAACGATTGGGTAATTACCGACTCCTAACGATTCGGTAAAAAATACCGATTTTTTATCTACATCTCATTTACCGAATCCAGAATACCGAATCGGTAAAATTCGGTATTTTAGAGTCGGTAAATGAGGATTACCTACATCGGGGCCTTAGTGCGCGGCTGCCGTTAGAATGACAGGTAGATGCCTGTGTAAAGTCGCGACTAGCAGGAGGTGATGTGTGTGTGCAGGGATGGCCGGGCCCGGAACGGTGGAACCAACACGAGGGTGGGGACAAAAGTAGGGTAGCACAGGCTCTCCCCTCCCCAAACAGTACACAAAGCCCAGTGCCTCTGCTCATAGAAAGGGATGACTTACTGGGCAGTAAACTGACAATATGAGGAGGCTGCTGCCACATGGGATCACATGTGCGCGCTGCAGAGGCTCGACCTAATGACTATGTCTGTGTTTATTTACTTATTTATTTATGCGTTTTTATATAGCGCGGACTTTAGAAGGCGTCAGAGCGCTTCACAATAGGAACAGAACTGATACATGAGAACTATTACAAGTGAACAAATTACAAAAGCAAACGTTAAGTTACATGAGGCAAAAGTGACACTCGTGAGCCTGTCTGTGATATCTCCTGCTTAAGATACGAAGAGGACCCCTGCTGTGTGACACTTTCAGTCAACCCTGGTTCTTGCCAAACAGCACTTCGCACTCAGGGACTTGCAGTTTTTAATATTTCTCACATGGTCAGCGACTAGCTGCCACCTCCCCCCCAATCCGGCACCCAACACCCAGGAACGTGGACACGAGACGTCTTTACTTTTTGGAAGGCGGGCGCTAGTCGCCCGGCCGTATTTATTAAAGTATGAAATTAAAAAGGTTTTTAATTGCATAATCAACAATTTATACAAAAATCAGCAGGACATTTAGATACACAATTCTTATCAACAAGTTTGAGAGCCTGACCTTAACAAAACTCTAATACATGTTGTTTCCTAACCGAGACTAAACATCCTCATCTTGATTTTTGTACATTTCTGGCCATATGGCAGGGTCACTACCGGTGTCAGGTCCTACAAGCTGCGCCTCCCCTAGAGACGTGCGCATGCGCAGTGTTACCCCGGGAATTGCCCGGTCTACGCCCTGAACTCCATTTACCCACTAAAGGAGGGCCCTTACTCTGCGCCGGTGGCGTCTTGAGTCCACGCGCGCGGGGTGGCTACCAGCCTAAGGAAAGCGTGAACTACTCCTACCCGCGCTCCTTTGCTTTGCAGCATCCATTACCTTGCCCCTGGAGTTCTGGGAGTGGCCCGCAGGCCCCTCCCCTTGGGCGGGAACCTCCATAGGATGATGCCCGCCCCCTCAGACCTCAAATATGTGCTCACCGATAATGACCTTACCGCATGCCCCATACCTAATAAATACGACGACCTATGGGAAAAATTCTAAAGGACAGCTACACTGGCTAATAAATAACAGTATCAACGTATAGCTACAAAGGGAAAAAAGGCCTAAAGACACATGGCATCAAATACAATTCACTTCACACATGGTTTGCTAAAAAGGGGAAAAAATTCCTAAACAAAAGCATCAACAAAATATACCAACAGTTCCATCTCTACTACCCTGTGAGACCTGTGGACCGTACCTTCAAACTTACCATTCAACCAGACATAAGAACTGCTACAAAACTTTTCGTTCCAAGGGATGGTGGGTGGGAAACAAAGAAGCCCCGAGCGCGGGGCACCCCGTTCAGCGAGGGAGCGTCCAGGGACAAGGGGGTCTCCTGGGCGCTCCCCACCTCTTTATTCCCGAGGGGCCAGGCGGCCCCTCCTATAGCCCGCCCCCCCTGACCCAGACCTTCTACCTTGGCTCCGGGTCAGGGAGGCCGCCGGCCAATCGGCGGTGGGTCGCGCCCCCCAGGGCACGCCCCCACCGCCGAATGACAACAAAGGGGAAAGGGGGGGCGACGGTCGCCGCGCCGCCATGCGTGCAGGGGGCCGAGGGCCCCCCCTTTTCACATGGTCAGAGACTAGCTGCCGCCTCCCCCCCAATCCGGCACCCAACACCCAGGAACGTGGACACGAGACGTCTTTACTTTTTGGAAGGCGGGCGCTAGTCGCCCGGCCGTATTTATTAAAGTATGAAATTAAAAAGGTTTTTAATTGCATAATCAACAATTTATACAAAAATCAGCAGGACATTTAGATACACAATTCTTATCAACAAGTTTGAGAGCCTGACCTTAACAAAACTCTAATACATGTTGTTTCCTAACCGAGACTAAACATCCTCATCTTGATTTTTGTACATTTCTGGCCATATGGCAGGGTCACTACCGGTGTCGGGTCCTACAAGCTGCGCCTCCCCTAGAGACGTGCGCATGCGCAGTGTTACCCCGGGAATTGCCCGGTCTACGCCCTGAACTCCATTTACCCACTAAAGGAGGGCCCTTACTCTGCGCCGGTGGCGTCATGAGTCCACGCGCGCGGGGTGGCTACCAGCCTAAGGAAAGCGTGAACTACTCCTACCCGCGCTCCTTTGCTTTGCAGCATCCATTACCTTGCCCCTGGAGTTCTGGGAGTGGCCCGCAGGCCCCTCCCCCTGGGCGGGAACCTCCATAGGATGATGCCCGCCCCCTCAGACCTCAAATATGTGCTCACCGATAATGACCTTATCGCCACAGGCCAGCATTGTTAACCGACGATCTGGCCTCCCCCTGCCTTGACCTACCCTAGAAAATTCTCACTTTAGGAAAACCTTCCAACCAGGCCCTGACATTGTCAGACCCCGGGACCTTCCCTTCCTCCGCCTGGAAATCCCTCCCACCAGGCCCAGATATTGTCAGACCACAAGACATTCCCTGCTCCATTCAAGTGAACTCCATCCTCCAAGTAATACCGTCCACCCCCGACACGCCCATGAGGTATCGTCTGCAACAGGGGGGGCTCCAAACAGCTAGTCCAACTGTGTGTTGATCCTCTTTACCGAGTGATTCGACGCCCTGACCGAATCCCCCGCCCGCCACAGCAATAGAGGTATGAGTTGCGACCATACTACCGTGCAACCCGGGCAGATCCTGGCACTCCACCCTGCAGTTGAGATAATCTCCTCCATCAGAATGCGCCTTCCCAGTTTAGCCCAAATCATTCTCCCCCAGGTGAAGTATCACCACTGACGGGGGAAAGTGCAGGCGCGCTAACAGCCCTTGGAAGTAATCCCTAAACTGGTTGAGACATAACCCCCCCTCTCCCGAAGAATGAGATGTCCAGGAGACCCACCTGCAGTGGAGATGAGCTCATCACTGAGTATTCGCCCCCCAAGTTTGGCCAAGTCATTCCCCCCTAGGTGAAGTATCACCACTGACGGGGGGTCGGGCTGCTGCGCTAAGAGTCCCTGAAAGAAGTTCCTGAACTGACCAAGGCACAGACCCCCAAACCAAATCTTTCCCTGTCCCACGTCCAGCCTGTTGCTTGTGCTGGCACGTTGTAGCTCCTCCACTTCTGGTGATGCATTCCTCCCCTGCGTCACAGGTTTGAAAAACTGCAATAACCAGAAAAAGACCAAGAAAACCCGGGGGACAATTCCCACTTCCACCTTAGGGAATGGGTAGCACTTACACCTGCCAGGGGGACAATTCCCACTTCCACCTTAGGGAATGGGTAGCACTTACACCTGCCTGCAATACTTGGGCCCTAGGTGTCCTCTTTCTTGACATATGCTTCCCTTTTGACGTCCACCCGCTGGTGATGTTGCGGTGTGGAGCACCCCTCAGATATCCGCCATGGACCCAGCCGTGACTGACGTAAGCATCCTTTGGGCTGTCCACCTGTTGGAGCTGTTGTGATGTGGAGCACTCCCGGTATCCACCATGAACCCGGTCATACATAAAATGGAAAGATAAACACACACCATTAGTGTTTCTGGCGATAACTGCTGTACATGTGCTAGTCTTACATCACCATCAGTTGCTAAGTTGTAGATAAGATTAGCGCCAGATGACTACTCCTTAACACGTCGACAGTAAATGTTAAGCAGAGCCTCAGTTTGTGTCCCATGTATTGTGATTGAATTAGTGTTACAGAGAGTGCCCTGTAGAATGACCTCTATCAGGAATAATATCCCGTGTGCAGTACAGTGACCCAGCGGCAGTGTCACCATATCCCGTGTGCAGTACAGTGACCCAGTGGCAGTGCCACGGCACATTTATGGCTACTAAAAATTCTGCTGTAGACCAGGACTTCACCTCCTATTCCTGGTTTTCCACCCAAATCTTTAGGCCATCGGGTCTAGGTTTAAAAAAGGCCCGTCTGTTTGCTAGTGCAGCAACTAGGTCGTTTAAGCATAGGATCAGCACCGCCCTAACCCTGCTAGGCTGTACAATTGGCTTCCTAATTTCACATTCATTGTTACTACAAGAAAGTTGTGCCGCAGGCGAGGACATCGCCTCTTAGTCCTATTTTTCGACCTACGTTTCTTGCATAGGATCTTATGTGTGCAACAAGACAGTCTACTTATTAGTGCAGCATCACAGTCTTTAGCTAAAAGAATTAGCAAAGCCCTAACTCCGCCAGTCCATAAGCTGGCCCAAGGGCCTTTTTCGCTCGCCACTTTGGCCTCTGGGAAATCTCATCCTAACCAACCGGACATGATCACATGCATCCCCAGAACTATGTGATGCCGCAACTAGGCTCATGGGCACCTTTTATGTGTGACATCAGGGTGTGTATGATTATCAGGACCCCAAGTAGACTTTCTACAGGCTCTAGGCCCCGTCTCTATGCCATTCGTGGTTCCCCTACCACATTGTTAATATATGGCGTTGGTATACCCCTAGAGCTCCACGTATATGGTGCTAAATTACTGTGTGCTATATAAGTTTACACACAGTGATTATTCGCCTCTAATGTCATCATAGGCTCAACGTATATTGTGCCAATTTACTTGTGTGTTAAATAAGTTTACTGACTGTAATTCAGTGCCTTTAGCCTCGTAAAAGGAACTAAAGGGATGTGTTTGGAACAAATACATATATTTGTTATACACCTGTTCCTTTTTTCATTTACTCATTACTGAGATTATAGACTGGTAAAACAAGCTGCTCTACATTCCCCCAAGACTTAGCCTGAAGGCTGCACGCAATACAGCTACCACTAGGATAGCTTACTAATAATGTTGACTTTAACATATCATCCATGAAGGGTCGTTTGGACTGGTGTAATGTCCCCCCTAGAATAGTGAACAGCACCTCAGATGTTTATAACCTTCACAATGGAATAAGTCCCTCGTTTGGCTTTCTGCTTTAGCTCGCCAAGGAATGTGGGCCCTGGTCAACTGGCTTCCCCAGTCTCGTCCCGCCCTACCCTTAGATGTGCATTAATCCCCAGGAGGACCCCAAGAGAAGGGGGGTATACCCTATTCGTGAATCGTTCCACGATTGTTCTAACTATCACCTCAGCAGACACCAATAATAGTAATTATAGAGTTTCAAAATTTAACTTACGTCAATGGCTGTTCCTTGCGTAAGATAAATAAGCGGCAACCATGGCTTGGATAAAATATTGCAAGTGCCTGGCGGACATCAATAAAGAAGCCCAGGAATGAACACAAAGCGCTTATTTTACCCGAAGGACAAAAGCGCATTTCCAGGCAAGGTCTGAGAAGGGGGGGAATTATTTTTGTAAATGTCCCTAGCACTAAACCTTCTATGCTATATTAATGCATTATACGCTCGCTGTGCAGGGGAATCCTTCAGCACGTTCAGATACAGTCCACTACTAAACCTGCATCCCATACATACGCATTGGCGAAATCCTTGAAATACCTGCACAGCCACTTATCAAGCTGTAACCCCAATACGCATTGATAACAGTGCCCTGTCCCCATATCTATGCCAAAAATGTCCTATGGAGCAGACGGGTGGTTCATGAATCTCGCAAAAGGCAGTGCAAACTGCGCTGTGTTTAAAAATCATCCTTCCCCACCATGAAGTTGCTTAATAAAAATTAGTACATGGCCACAACCTGCCTCACACATGAAATCAGTGTTTAACGTTACCCATAGCAATCTGAAAAACCTGATAGCTATGGTTTTTATAGGAATCATGCATAAGAGCGCCGTACAAAGCGCCAGTTACCTTACCTAAAAAACCTTCCCTTTGGGACCTTACATCCCTCTTTAATGACTCACAGGATGTACCGAGGTTCGAACCCACACCCCCGTTCGTATGCCGTGTACATGAATCAGAGCGCCGTCGTGCTGGGTACACCTCTTGTGTTCATCACTCGAAAGTCAGGGTAAAGGTGGGCACTGCCGCTGTGGCTCCTCATCCTACGAGGAGTATGTAAGAAAACACAGAGGCCTCCCTGAAGAGGCGCGCACAGACACCCCAGCATCAAGACTGCAACCGGGGTTCAAATGCCTCAACTAAACCGTATCACCGGCGGCGGCATCGGTAAAAATTTAGGCCTGGGCTCTCCGCTCCTCCACCCATTCCCCGCCATTAATGATTAAAATCAAGGCTGCCTCTAACCCCCTGCCAGGCTTAATTGTTCTGCAGACAGGTAGGAGATGGGCTTTGCGAGGCTTCTTACACACTGCTCCCTGGCCCGAGGAAGCAACAAAGGCACCCCGTGAACGCCACTCGCGCCGATGAATAATTTGTGCGGCACCTGGTGGGCTTTTAAACGAGAACTTATGCTAGAGGAACATGCATAAATTCCTCTTACTGACCTCCGGAAAGCACCTATGGAGGGGGAGGAGGGAGAACGCAGGCCAGATAACAAAGAACCAACATTGAGATAAGGGGCAGAGAGCTATATCTATTTACAGAGGTCAGGAAACATATTTAGTATCGTTAATTTAATAAAGCGTTGACATATTATTTAGAAGTTGAACCAAACTAAATTAAAAACACCCGGGTGAACACACTCAGCTAACGAAGAGGGATATTGAATTCTGAAGGGAGGGAAGTATTGCCTTCTGAGCTGTACTGGGATGAAAGACATAACCTTGGACTTATGCTTAACTGACCCGACCGATGTAACACTAAAAAGAGTTCATAACTCTCTTTAATTTCTTATCACTGCAAGTGCAACACCACTAACGAAGTGATAAAATGTGCCATGAATGCGAGTGCTGGTGGGCATTAATTTGGACTGAAACCGGCTAAACTATATGGACCCGGTAACTATCTGACTAAATAAACTGCCAATAAATGTGGGGCTGATGCCAACTATTCAAAGCCACCGGGGTACGTACCACAGAACCTCCGATATGGCCCCGCACTGTCCGGACAAAAGGCGCAACACACCAATCTATGTGCCCTATTCACAATGCCCCTGACATTAATTCTGTGATTTGAAAATTGCAACGCAACGTCACCGTGTGCGAAAATTACGGGTGTGAGGCGGGCTAACAAAATCCACTCTGGATTTATCCTTGTGCTGTATTACACTTTGTCAATCCTTCACTAAAATACGTGTTCATTGTCCATACATAACAACTGTGCATCTCCCATCCAAGCACGCATTGGAGTACTAGACATAGCATGTGGGGGGTGTGAAGGGGCAGATACTGCGAATTTCATATTTTCAAACATGCTGACATTTTAAAACAACCATCTAAAAATCGAAACAAACCTCATTTCCATGTTCATTTACACAGAGAGCTTTTCCCAACCCTTTAACCCACTTCAGCGCGCAATCGTTTAACTCGCCACTCCCGCCCCACCTAGGCTCGTTGTAATGCTGAAGGGTAAACAACAAAGCAGAGCCGGGGGCTAGCGAGGAGAAACCGGGGAGAGGCTCTGCCCTGCATCCCATCCAAGAAGCAATTATAAAATAACCGGCCTCTCAACCGTACACTTGAAACAGCTGTGCTCCCCAACTTAACTTTTCCGGAATCACAAGTCGACCCGCTCCTCCGATGCGCAGCCTTCCTCCGAGCTCCGCACCCTATGCTCGCGCTCCGACCACCGTCGATCCCGCACCCTGGTCAACGCCGCCTCTACTTGTTAAACACAGGACGACCTCCACCTCTGCTTGTAAAAAAACGCCGGACGACCTCCGCTTCGTTCGATCCGACGGCCTGTAGCTCCCCCGAAGCTGCTCCGCCTGTAAACACAAAAACAGAGATCACGACGTTCAGGCAATGTTCCTCCTGTAAACAAGGGGTTAGCTTCCAGCGAGGTCCCGCTCTGCAACGCCGACCGAATCGGCACCTGGAAAAGAAAGCGAGATAATCATAGAGACAAAGAAGCCCCGAGCGCGGGGCACACCGTTCAGCGAGGGAGCGTCCAGGGACAAGGGGGGTCTCCTGGGCGCTCCCCACCTCTTTATTCCCGAGGGGCCAGGTGGCCCCTGTTGAGTAAATATCAACAAAATGAAGTCAAAGATATAAGTTTATTCATGGAAATGAAGCACTCCCTGCATGCAGCTCCGGTCACAGAGAGAATATCCAGTAACTGATCACAATACAGTTAGGGCATACAGTACAGCAGTAACCAACTGGGGATGGTCTCGAGTGATGCACAATTGAACAATAATATCACTCGAGACCAAACTGAATAAAAACAATGGCACGAGTCGGCGCGAGTCCATGTGGTGAGCACACGAGGGAAACCTCGCATCAAGCATGTACTCGCGCTGACTCGCGCACAACACAACACACCTTCCCCCCTTAAAGAGAGAAGAGAAGAAGAGGAAAAAAAAACACAATAAATTACACTTTTCTGGTAATGAAAGCAACAAAATCAGACAACCACTTCGGTTTTTTAGTGACTCTTTTAGGTAAAGAAACCCCATGCTGGACAATAACATCTTGGTTGATGACACTGCTATCTGGACAGGGAGTTACAGTAGGAACAGTATCTTGGTTGGTAAGACAACTATTTGAACAGCAAGGTGATACGTCAGCAGTACAAGAATCCTCATCCAAAAAGGAAAAATCAGGATGTTCAGGAATAACTTCCTTACAGTAGACATCCTTGTCAGCCTTGAGGACAGCAATTCTACCCAAATTCCAAACTTTATTATTAGAAAGTCTCACAGAGTTTTTCAAAACTTCTGAAACTTCAAAAGGACCCATAAATTAACTTTCACCTTTCTTGACCTTCCACGGTTTCTTGACCTTTACCATCATGCCCACTTCTACCTTGGGATCTTTTTTTGAACCACATTTCTCATCAAAGTATTTTTTGTTTGAACAATGGGTGCGAATAAGGTTTTCCTTGACTATACCCAAATCCACTTTGGAAGGAGTGGACTTCACCAACCACGAGGGATTCGCCTTTGTCCTAGGAACTCTTCCTCTCATGATCTCAAAAGGAGAATACCCAGTCATTGAGTTTGTGGTTGTTCTGTACATCCACACCTTCTTAAAAATCTCTACTTCCCATGTTTTGTCATCATTACTAGTGATCTGTATGGCCCCTTTCAGAACCCTATTGAATCTCTCTATAACCCCATTCCCACTGGGATTATATAAAGAAGTGGTAGAGTGGACAATGCCAAGTCTTGAAAAATAGTCATTAGCTTTCTTGGAGATAAATTGTACACCATTGTCAGATATTATCTTTACTGGTAACCCTTCTTCAATGAAGACTTTATCTAGGAAACACAGGACTGAATCTGTATCTATCTTCTGGACAATTTTGATAATAGGCCATTTTGAGAAAACGTCAATAGCTGCTATAACATACTTGGAATCGCAGCCAATGGGACCCATAATGTCTATAGCAATGGTTTCCCAGGGATTATTTGGAATACTATGTGTACCCATATTGGGTTTCAAAGTAACTAAAGACTTATCAGAATTGGCACATGTCACACAATTTCTGACCAACCTTTCAATAAACATGTCCATCCCTGGCCACCAAAATAAATGTTTAACTTGTTGCTTGGTTCTAACCATGCCACTATGACCCTCATGACCCTGTAAAACTATAATTTTCCTTACACCTACTGGTGGTACTATGCGCTCACCTCTTTTAATGATGTCCCCACAACATGAAAGTTCTGACCTTACTTCCCAGAAGCTTCTCAACTCCGGACTCAAACACTTCTTTTCAGGCCAAGTGCTAACTATATATCTGGCAACACTTTTTAAAATATCATCACTCTCAAATTTCTCTTTCCACAAAGTCTGATCAATAGAAATGGGACCCTCATCATGTATCATGGCAATCTGGAAATTGTCCCATTCATTATGTAAATCCTCTTGAATAGGTAAAGGCATTCTAGACAAGAAATCCGCAGAGACATTCTCTCTTCCCGGTAAATATTGTATGTTGTAAATAAAATCCTGCAAACGCATGGACATGCGTGCAATGCGTGCTGAAGCTCTTAACATACCTTCTGTAGTAAGTAGCCGTACTAACGGTTTATGATCACTCCTAAGAGTGCATTCCTTACCCCAGACAAACACTCTGAAATGTTCCAACGCCCAGATGCACGCTAAAGTCTCCCTTTCTATCGTGGAATACTTTTCCTCGGCAGGAGTAAGTGCCCTTGAAGCATGCGCAATGATAACCTCTTTTCCCTCCTTATTCTTTTGCGAAAACACAGCACCTAGACCTTTTGCGCTAGCATCGGTAGTAATAATGTTTTCCAGAGAAGGATCAAAACAAGATAATGCGCTTGCAGAGCAGATTGCATTCTTCACATCACTGAACTCTTTCTCACATTCACTAGTCCATTCGAAAACAACCCTATTTTTAATTAACTGCCTGATATTATATGTCCTGCACGAGAAGTCAGGTACATACCTAGCGTAGAATTCAACTAACCCTAAAAAGGACCTTACGTCATCCTTAGATAAAGGGTGAGGAGCTGATTTAATCGCTTCTAAAAGTGAAGGTTTGGGTTTGACACCCTCTGCACACAATTCATGACCTAGATAATTTACAGAATGAACACCAAACTTGCATTTCTCATGCTTAATGGTAAGGCCATGTACGTTAAGTGCATTCAAAACTTCCTCTAAAGCCATAATATGTTTATCTTTGTCATCATTGAACACCAAAATGTCGTCCTGAAAACAAATGGCACTGTTACAATCCTTCAAAATATCTTGCATGACCCTCTGAAAAATAGCTGCTGCGGACGCTAGTCCAAAAGGCATCCTATTGAATCTGAAACACCCAAATGGTGTAATAAATGCCGTCAAATCCTTACTCTTCTCACTTAACTCTATCTGGTGATACGCAGCAGATAGGTCAATTGTTGAAAAAATATTAGACCCCCCAACCACAGATAACATTTCGGAAATGCGAGGAAGGGGAAATTGATCTACAACAATATTATTGTTGAGATGGCGAAGGTCAATGCATAATCTCACCTTGCCATTAGCTCGCCTGGCAACTACTATGGGCGAAACCCACTCAGAGGACTCTATTCTCTCTATTATTCCTCCTTCCACTAAGGCATTTAATTCATTCCTAACCTCCTCTCTGACAGCAAAGGGAATGTTGCGAGCCGTATGTATTTTAGGACAAGCATTGTCCTTTAAACGGATTTCATGTTTAAAACTGGTTAACTTTCCAATGTCTTTGGAAAAAACATTTGGAAATTTACTTAACATCAGAGAAGAAATACCATTTTGTTCATCAATCAACATCACTGGAGTAGGACTATTAGGATCCAATACAATGTCAAGTTTGCCAAAATCAAACCAGCTAAGGACTGAGGGACCCTTCTTTGAAACATATAATTTTGCAATGCATTTTCTGTTCTTAAATCTGAAAACTAAGGTTCTGAATCCTAAGATATCTATCCTTCCACCAGAATATCCTTCAGGATTGATATCACTCTCTTCTAAATGACTGCCAAGTCTAGGTACAAATAATTTTTTCCAAACAGATTCACACACTATAGAATAGGGTGATCCAGAATCTGCATACATGTTAATCTTTACACCTCCAATAACCATATCACACAAAGGCTTTTTCTTGATGGAATGGTCATTTACATTTAAAACATCGGCATCCTTTATGTTCAAAACAAACAAACAGTCGTTGGAATCATCTGTAAAATCATCCTCATCACTATTCTCATTCAACTCAATACACTTGACTTTTTGATTGACATTACCTCTTCTGCAAGCAGAAGTGAAATGCCCTTTTAACCCACATTTTGAACATTTTTGTCTCAAACCAGGACAAGTTTTATCGTTTGCTAAATGTGATTTGCTGTTACATCTAAAACATTTCAAATTACTCCTTGAAACTTCCGAATTAGGTTTGGAAGAAAATGTCTGCTTCTTTTTGAGAGCATCCCTATTATTACTGTCATACTTTTGATTAATTTTGGCAACAATATTTTTACTGACGGAAATTTCTTTCCCTTTAACTTGTAGTGCACTTCTACAGGAAAGTTCAGCTTTTCTGACAATGGATAAAACAAAATCTAAATTCTCATCACCATTAATCCAAAGTCTCTCCTGTATGGTTTCATTTTTAGAGTGCATGACCACTTGATCCCTAATAAGATCTTCCTGTAAGTTACCAAATTTACAATCTAGCGCCAATGTTTTAAGGGATGAAACAAAATTATCCACAGTCTCCTCACTTAATTGTTTTCTTTGAAAAAACTTAAACCTCGAAATTCCTATGCATACTTTAGGAGAACAGTACTTATCAAAATCATATACCGCCTTATCAAATACATTCATGTCACCACTTGCTTGTGAAATAGGAAGTTGATTGAAGGCTTTTAGTCCTTCTGGTCCCAAACTGTGTAAGAAAATACCTTTTTTTTCTGGGGCTTTCATTTTGCCATTTGCATCTAAAGTCTCAATATAGTTTAAGAAGTAAGCTTTCCATTCAATACAAGGCATGCAAGGAGAACTACCAGCTGACCAATAACTTTGTGGAGGTGAAAGTGTATATCCTTGAGCACACATTGTAAAAGAAGTAAGTAAATAAACAGAATACTTTATACTGAATACTAATGGCAAATGGAATAACAATCAAAAATAGTCTTAGCAAAAATAAAGAAATATTAGAGCATTGCAGAGGAAAACAAAGCAGTCACAAGGAATAATGGAAGAATAAAAAAAAAAATTCCTGTGTCTATTAATCACCATCCATCTTTTTCTCTGTTTTTCAAGATCTTAAAAACAATCCATTCCTCTGTCCTCAAGGTTTTTGCTCCGTAATTTGAATAAATCTCTCCGTTTTTTAGTAGGACAAGAAAAACGAAGTCACCTTGTCAGTTTCATTAAAAATAGAAAACCAATAGAGAGCGGCGTCTGTAATATCCACAGGAAATGCAGCAATTGGTTACGTTTTATCCAATTAGCCACAGCGTAGAAAATGTAGCAGAACCGCTTAATGGACAGCCAGCCGTTCCACTTAACAGGCAGCCAATGCGTGTACAGGAAGGATTAACCAGCGCGATCAAACGCGCACCTCCACACGCAAGTAAAAGAAAGTCGGCTTTGATTAACCAGCACGATGAAACGCGCACCTCCACACGCGAGTGAAAAGAAATCGGCTTTCAGAAGAAATTCAAATCCTCAAATCCTTCGAGGAATCAGCTCTTCAAGAGACTGTGCGCCGCTTTCAATGTAAGTTGGAGCATAAGCGAAAGCATTTAAATGCTTTAAATATTTTTTTTTTTTTTGAAGAACCAAAAAAAATGGTAAATAAGTATTTAAATGGACAGGAAGTGCTTCGTTCAGGAACAGGTTCAGTGCTCCGTCCCTCGTCGCCAAGTTTGTTGAGTAAATATCAACAAAATGAAGTCAAAGATATAAGTTTATTCATGGAAATGAAGCACTCCCTGCATGCAGCTCCGGTCACAGAGAGAATATCCAGTAACTGATCACAATACAGTTAGGGCATACAGTACAGCAGTAACCAACTGGGGATGGTCTCGAGTGATGCACAATTGAACAATAATATCACTCGAGACCAAACTGAATAAAAACAATGGCACGAGTCGGCGCGAGTCCATGTGGTGAGCACACGAGGGAAACCTCGTGCCAAGCATGTACTCGCGCTGACTCGCGCACTACACAACAGCCCCTCCTATAGCCCGCCCCCCCTGACCCGGACCTTCTACCTTGGCTCCGGGTCAGGGAGGCCGCCGGCCAATCGGCGGTGGGTCGCGCCCCCCAGGGCACGCCCCCACCGCCGAATGACAACAAAGGGGAAAGGGGGGGCGACGGTCGCCGCGCCGCCATGCGTGCGGGGGGGCCGAGGGCCCCCCCTTTTCATTATACTCCCTGGATTAAATATCGCGGCAAGGGAAGTGTAACTCTCTGTGGGAAACATGTGGCGCCTTTGCAAATAAGGCACCCAGATGTTCAAAAATGTGTTTTCATAATAAAAAAATGTAATATGCATTTACAATACATACTTAGCACAAGGTAGCTTGTGAGTAATGTTTTGCTATGTGCAACATATTTTATTGGCTTGGCTTGATCTTAGGCTCTTAGAGCCAAGCCAGACCATGGCTCCGCCATGGCCCAGCTATGCCCATGACCTCCCTGGCGCACCTCTACATGGCAGCAAAGCCCAGTGGAACTGAATGCCAGCCTGATCGGTGGCACTACGGCCCGGGCCGCGGCAAGCTGTGCTGGGATCTAGCGCCTCTATTCGCAGAGTTCAGCCAGGCGCATTCCATCCGCTTGCAACACGCACCTTTCATCCGTTTCTGTTACTCATCATACACTTCGGGCATAGACTTGAAGTAAACATGCACATGATTGGCCCAGCGGGATAAAACTCTTCCGTAAATTGAAGTAGTTAGAATGAATGGGAACAAGGTAGTTGCCTCCATGAAGAAAGTTACATCTATTGTAAACATACTTCCTTATCTATCGAACACCCTCCTTTCCTAGCCCACTTAGTTGAATGAAGAAAACGCCCGTCTTCAAAAAAGCTGGTCCCAGGATGCTTGTTTCCGGTCCAGGGAACGCATGGCTTGGCAGTTCGGGCTGGACTGTTCCCATGAGGCACAGGGTCAGACTTATTTGCACAGGGGCTAGGAGACACTAACATTCTGGGGGGGACAGGGACAACCTTGTGGACTTCCCAGTGACCCTATACAAATCACCGCCCATTAAACAAATACAATTGCATACTTTTGAAGTGAAATATTAAGAAAATCGGGAATGTTGTCACAGTTTGCATGTATGCTTGTTTGTTATTTCATATAGTAATCAGACCAAATGTTAAAAAAACATGTATATGAATCCTGCATCTTCATGCACCAAGCAAACAAAGGTCCCGGACTTAGGGTGGGGCGTCGTGTTTGCAAGTGCATTATGGTTTGAAAAATACCTGCTGCATTCCTGTTCTCCAGCAATTTTCAGGCAACAATAAAAATGTGAAGATAACTTTGGTGATTAATGTCCTTTATTGAGAGAGATCGAAGGTTTGTCTAGTGGAAGTTTTGACTCTTGGTAAGGTAGCCACAGTGGAGTAATATGCCTGCTGCAAAGAAGGTGTACCATGCAGATCACAAAATGCATATCATGTAAATAGGTCAGTGAGTTACTGCTTTTGTCTGAGAGATTCTTTTGCTATTTGCAGTTTATAAGTTAAAATCCTAACGTTGAACAGTGAGCTATTAAGCGTCATCAAAGAGCTGCATGAAAACTTCAAGGTATAGATTAGAACGTTATGATTTTCCCCAGTCTTTCCTTATCCTAATGTTAGAAAATGGGTTCATTAGGATAGAAATCAATTCTGATTATTAAAGAGAACCCCACAACCATGGTGTTATGTTTTAAATTCTGAGTTTGTGCTACTTTAGTGTTGCAAAGCCATCCTCTGCCCTGGGCACTCCCCAACGTTTTGCTGACTGGTACTGGTGGTACCTGACTGACCCTGGCCTCTGCCTGAACAGGCACAGGGCCAGTGCTATTCTGAAAGAGACACCTAAAGATACTGTGAAAACACCTACATACACTAGGGTGCACTATGGGTTAGGGTACCCCTATGATTGGCATGGCCGCTCCTATAAGGTCCTATTACATAATAGGGCAGGGGGATTAGAACTACCTTTAAGTCCCTAGAATATAATAGGGCATGGCAGTTTTGAGGCCAGCAGCCCTTTCTGCATTTTCATGTGTGCACTGCTGAAGCCTGAGGTCAGTTTACAAGTAGCCCTGTGTTGTAGGACTGCTTTTAAAATGAAAATTGTGCCCAAACTCGACGTTTGGGTTTGGGGAACTTGCAAATTGATCAACTACAATGCTAGGGCAAAATTAAGTTAAGTGGAAAAATGTTTTCCACTTTACTATGGCTGTATCATATTTGCCACATAATACATCATCTGCTGCATAATCTAACGATTTGACCCAAAACAATTTTGTTGCTCAAACGGATCAAAAATTACTTAGAGAAATGTGACTTATGTTTCTGTAAAGTGTAGGGCCCTTTGCAAAGGTTGACTGGTCACCTTTCCTACTGCTGCATTTGTATGTTACACAGGTACTAATGAGGCAAAAGCTTTGCAGAGGCTGTTAGTATGTATAAATATGTCAAAATAATAAAGTATCATAAAATGCACTGCATTACGCTGCAGCCTTTTTATTGTTGCATAATTTAGTCAACACTGCAAAATCTTTTTGGCCTCCATTGCTGCATAACTCCAGTGGACCGAAAGCAGGCTGCACATGTTAAAAGTGTTTGTGCATGAAGCAGAGACCATGAAGTTTGCAATTTTAGAAGCTGATTACGATGGCAGGAGGACTTCAGTCCATCCGCCATCGAATTGGGGAATGGGACCGCTGGCCTTCAAGGTGGCGGCCACACGCTAGGCATTACAATGTGACCGCCACTATGGCATTCGCAGTGCCTATCTTTTACATTGCAGCAGGTGCTGATGGCTGCATCATCCGCCGCAATGTGAAAAAGGACATGTTACATATATCACTGCACTAGGTGGCAGGCACAATCAGGTGCCTGCCACATCGTGGAGTGATATGTAGGGGGGCATCTTAGATATCACCTGGGTCCCATGTCTGGGGGCTGAGGGGATAGGGGTCTGCTACGGGCCCCCAATGACCCTTTCCACCAACTTTTTTCATGGGGGGTGAACCGCCATGGATAGGCTGGCGGGTAAGGGGTATCGTAATCCCTACTGTGGTAGCTGGTAGGCACCACCAGCATTGTAGAAACCACAAGCCCCTCCGCCACACTGGCGGGCTCAAGGTGCCAGTTGGATGTGTGGCGGTGGTCTTTCCGACTGCCAGGGAACCACCCGCCATTGTAATATTGCTGGCGGTAATGCAGTCAACGATGGAGGTGGAAGCGCCACTGACAGGGTGACAAGGCAGTCCCACCTCCATTAAAATCACCCCCTAAGTTTGGTGTGCATGCAAATCCTTCATTACTGATCCCTGGTGAGTTTCACCGCTACTGCTAAAAAAGGCCAATGGAGGTACCAATGGGTGCGGGGAACTGGCCTCAAGGATCTTGTGACCTCAGTGACAGTCACTGTCGATGGTGTGTCTAGGGTGTGCTTCTTTGTATGCCTACTCGCAAGACTGGAGGTGAACTGCAGTATGGATTGTGGTGGACAGGCCTTCAAGGTTAACTCACACTTGCCACCATTAGGGTCCACCTACGGGTGCTAAGACACCAGGGCTTCTAAGGTCTATCGGGCCTTCTAAGGTGTAGCATCAGAATGAGCTCTGTCAGGAGTGTCGTCTGGTGTACTGGTCATGAAGGCTAAAAATGGTGCTCAAGTTCCAAATTCAGCAGCTCTGGTCAGAGTGCCACATCCTCTCCCACACTGAACACCATACTGCCCCACTGAGAGAAACTTGCACTGCCTTAAGCTACAACTCAATTGTGCTGCAAGTAAATTTAAATCATGCACTAGACAACAGTAAAATGCGGCCTGAAAAAAAAACAAAGAACACCCTGGAAAAAGCAAACACTCAAAAGGAATGCAAGAATAAGCAAAACATGTGAAATGTATTCAGGAACAACATGGTTACCTTAACAGTTTTAAACTCATTATTTAGAAATCAGTAAGTGAATTTGCCTGTAAATTTCAGGACATGGCTACAGGACCAGTCAGGAAGGGACCCGTTTCAATGTCCATTGCTTATATCCTTTCAAAATGTAAGCAGTTTGGTTTAAAAAAAGACCACATCCCCGAACACAGAGCCGCAGTACACATTTTATAAGCTAAAATAATTAAAACAGTTGAAAACGATCCTATTAAACGTTTCTACTCCACTCATCAACCAGGTATTGCAGTTCCTTTAGGGATGGTGCACTTCCCCACCCTGGGAAAACAATGTTCTTCAAAGAAAGAAGAAAAAAAGAAAGTAGCGCTTTCACTGGCAAACTATGTAAAGTGGTGCTAATGTGTGTGGGTGTAAATAACAATCTGGCCTGTCTGCTGACCACTCTGTATCGCTTTATTTAGGTATTTAATAATTTTTTCTCTCCGTCCTGAGGTTTTTCTTTGGAATTATAAAACGATCAGCAAATGGGGACATTTCCAGCCAAAGTGTTCTTCCTATTTTGGATCCATTTCACAGGGAAACAAATAAAGACAAAGAGAGGCAAGAGAGAGAACATAAGAGCTGTCTCAAAATCAGAACTTAACGAGGAGGAAGACTGAGACAGAAAGAGATAGAGGAAAAAGAAAGAGAGAGGGGAGGAGGGCCGCTGCCAGAGGCAGATCAGGACTCAGGAGAAGTTGACACTGTCCTTGCCTTCTCTGAGTATGAAAGAAAAGAGACAGAGTTTTTTTTCCTTCTCTGCCCTTCCCAGGACGCTGAGCCTTCCTGCAGCATAACAAAGAGCAGAGGGCGGGTGGCCTCCTTGACTCCAGGCAGGTCAAGTGCAGGGCCATTAGGTAGCGATTTCGCGTGCTAATGGCCCTGTGAATAACAGAAGGGAGAGGGGAAATTCTTTTGTCCCCCTTGCCTCCCCCCCACGCTTGTCCCCCGTGTTCCCCCACTTTAAAATCTGGGGGGGATATATCCCCCTCATCCCCCACACTTCCTACGCCCATGGATTTGCATATGGCCATGTCTGAACTGGGGGTTGTGGAGTGAGCTAAAGAATGATGATGGATTAAACCCAGATCAGTTGACTGGGGGTGAGTGCTTCCATTTTTCAACGCTCCGTCCATCAGCCCCTTTGGTTTTGCTTTGTTCTCCATAAGTTGGCAGGGTATGCCCAGACGTGGGTCCCTTGCTCATTTTGACACTCTATTCAAGCTAGCCTGGCTGATGACGGCTGATTAGCCAGAAACCAGTCCCAGGATGCTTGTTTCCGTTACAGGAAAGACATGACTTGACAGTTCGGGCTGGACTGTTCCCATGAGGCACAGGGTCAGACTGATTTGCATACGGCCTTGTCTGAACTGGGGTGGCGGAGTGAGCTAAAAAATAATGATGTATTAAACACAGATCGCTTGACTGGGGGTGAGTGCTTGCATTGTTCAACGCTCCATCCATCACCTAAAGCACATTTACACGGTTTGGTTTATCTGCAGTCCGAGGGAAAGTAATAAGTAAAAGCAACTAATGTGAAAACAGACGGACAACTATCAGCTCTGCTTCCTACTAGCTCTTCCTCCTTTCTCTGCCAACACTACCATCTTTCCCTTTGACTGCAGCAATCTGTGAAATGTTCTTCAGGCTCATGCCCATGTTTAGGTCTCGCCTAGACGAAAACAAAGCGAAGCTTTGCTGTCTAGGGCAAGACAACTAATGTTACTTTTGGGGGAATGTGGACAGCAAAGTGCCACGCGTTTTTTCAGGCCGAGATTTGACCTCGTGAGCGTGCACGCCCAGCCGGCGCCGTGCACATCCCCTGCCTGGTGCGCGCTCTTCAATGAATGAAAGTGAAACTGGCTGCAGTGCCTCGCATCCATGCCGCGTTAGTGTCTTTCCCGTTTATTTCCCTCCGCTTCTCTCGTGTCCCCTTCCCTCCGCCTCTCTCGTGTCCCCTTCCCTCAGCGTCTCTCTCGCCTGCATCCTTCCCTCGGCGTCTCTCGCCTCCCCTTCTGTAGTTTACTGTCCTCCCTCTGCCTAAGGCTCTCTCCAGGTCCTTTCTATACCTGCCTCTCCATGCTCCGCTCTCTGTCTCGTGGGCCGCGGTGCTCCTCTATCTCTTCGGTGTCGTTTCCCGTCCTAGCTGCTAACTTTCCTCTGCAGGAAGTCGCCGCTGCCCCGTCCTCGGCTCCAGCAGGGCCCCACCCTCTTAACTTCACGTCCCTCCCTTAGCTCCTCCCTGCGGTCTCCTCCCCTCTCCCTATCTCTCCCACCCCCTGGCGTCCCGGCTCCCAGGCTCTCCCAGCAGTGTCTCCACGGCTCTGCGACATGGGGCAGTAGCTGCTGGTTGAAGCAGATCCCGGAGAGCCCCCCTGCATCCTGGTGCCATGACCCCCCCGACCCGCCCCCGAGGCTCCCAGCCGGCGAAGGACGGCTGCTGCTGGGCTTCCTGGCGCTATCTCTGGCGCTGCACCTCGTCACCCTCGGGGGCTACCTCCAGCTGCGGGCAGAGCAGCGACGGGAGCTGAGCAGCGGGGCCCGCACACAGCAGCCCCCCAGCAGCGGGACCCCAGTGACAGCGAGCGGCGCCGCCGTCAGGTGAGTCCTCTGAAGTCCTTCCTGGAGCAGTGCAGGGCTGGTTATTATTGTGAAATGCAGTTACATTTCGGGCATGTATGTTCAAAAACAATGTTGTTCGTTTTAGTGTAGGCATTAACACCCAAAAAGCCTGTCTGGTACCCTCCTGCAACTCACATACTACAGAAAATGCGGTAGTGCAAGGTCAGCTGAAGGACAACCTTGCTTTGGTCTTTTGGATATATTGATGTGTATTACAGGATTGTAAGTCCGTGCTGCTTCATAATAATAATTGGCATCTGTAAAGTGCGAACATATCAGCTCTCAAGGCGCTAGGGCCCGCCAGGGAGATTAAGTGAGCTATTGCCCACAGTGACATGTTGCCGAGCTGGGGGTCGAACCGGGAGCCCGGCGTTCCGGGATCAGCCGCTCTGGTTGCTGCGCCACACGCTGCCATAGAACGTGATCGGTGTAAGATGTTATCAGGTCACTAGGTGATGCTCCAGCAGGTAACAAAGAGTTAATAGCGACTTAAGGTTGCATGGCAGCACATGACGTTAGGGGAATGCTTTTCAATACGTTTGGAGGGGACAGGAGGCTGCTCAGGTCGCTGCGCCATACACGCTGCCTTAGAATTGTCCGGTGTAAGAAGTTGTCAGGTTACTAGGTGAAGCTCCAGTTGGTAAGAAATAGGGAATAGCCACTCGAGGTTGCACTGCAGCACATGAAGTTAGGGGAATGCTTTTCAATACGTTTGGCGGGTACCGGAGGGGGGGGGGGCAGCCTGCAATGGTTATAGCTTTGATTACTTCAATTATTTTCTTTGGCTGCAACAATTCCAAAGAACAGATTTTAGGCTGTGTGGTCGAAGTGGCACAGTAGGGTGATGATGACAAGAGAATGACTTCATTGCCTTCGTTCTAGAGACTGCCTAAGTCCAAATTAATAGCTTTTCTGATGAAATGTTCTGGGAAGGAGTTGTGGTGTTTCCAAGGCAGGTTGGTGCATTTCGAGACAATTTTGAGAGTTCTTTTGATGTTCTGCGTTTAAGATGTGGTGAGAATTGAGATCTTTTAGCTGCCCTGATGACTACTTTGTAAATTGTATACTGTTCTAAAGTCTATTTTCTCACTCATTTGGTGATTTCCCCCCCCCAATCTCTGTTGAGGTAAGTAGCTTCTGTTTTTCTTAGCCATACATCCATTTTGAAGCAGTCGGTCTTTAGTTGATAGCATCTTTCTTAAGAGGCTTTGAGGAGATCCATTATGCTGAATGAAATAAATATGCAAATGAATGAAGGGAAAGAGAAGTAAAGTTAAAATTCTGGTTTATTCACCTTAAAGACAATCCATACACCATAAAGAAAACCAGGAGTGAGGAAGGAGTCAATTTTTCTGTGAGAGATTCCTTATTGTATTTCAGGAGGCTTCTTCGAGCCATCAATAGTTCCTGCCACTTTCAGTAACAAGCATTTTCAATGCAATAGAACTCGCAGTTGTGAGTTTGAGCTATTGGCATTGTAAATGGCAATGCCTTCTATTTACGTGTTGGTTTTTAAAACATAAATAAAAGGCATTGTCATTTACAATGCCAATAGCTTAAACTCTCGCAAATGCGAGACCTATTGCATTGCAAATGCTTGTTTTGTTCTGTCTCTCCTCGAGTCCTATATTTGTCCGCCCACAAGTAATAAACTGTATTAAGCTTCTTTACAGGCAGTAATCAGCCTGCAATGTTTGAACTCTGCAGTTGGTGTCCAACGGTGGAAGGAGGGCGGAAGCAGCAACGGAGGTACAGGGACTTAAAAAAAAAAAGTTAGCTAATACCCAGATAAGGACATTAAGAGTAAGGAGACTGTGCTCAGTCGGTGCTCCTCAGCCTTAACCGGAAGTGACATATCATCTGAGTGAACGACTCCGGGTCCATCAAAAAAGAGCAACAGAGCAGTGAGCCAATGATTAATAGCAGGCGGGAATAAAGTTGTTTTGTTGAAAACAAAAGGTCTTGCAGACAATACATGTGCGCTGCCTAGGCTCGACCTAAAAACGGTCAGGTATTGTCTTTTCAAATGAAATAAAGATTATTGATTATTCAGTACACAGACTGACCAGTGGCTTTCGTGTCCGTTTAAGTTGTGTTGACTAGTTATCAGTATTGGCATTTCTGGTTGTTTAATTGCTTATGGGCTCAGCCTTACTGATTCGAGCCATACCCGTTGTTGTTTTTGCGGAGACTCGCAAGAGGCGCATTTGGGCTGAAATCCAGCAGAAAGTCAATGCAGTGGGGGTGACACACAGGCGTGTCAATGAACTGAGAAAGCGATGGTATGATCTGCGCCAGCGCTCGAAGGAGAAGTTGGCTACCAGGCTGGAGCAGTCCAGGACAACCGGTGGAGGGACCTCAACAGTCTCTGACTCTCCACCTCTGGAGGAACTGGTGGAGGGGACCCTGCAACCAGAAAGTGTCATGGGCGTGGCTGGTCTCGACAGCTCCGAGCAACAAGTACCAGGACCAGGTAAGAAGCATTCTCTGTTTTTGTACCGCTCCCCCACTGGCCTCGCTCCTTATCTGCGACCTACTCCATTGGGACGCTGCGATGTCTTGTCAGCTTCGTTTGCCAGCGCATCTGCACTGGTAGAGAAAGTTAACGGCGGCGCTAGGACCACGGGGCGTCCGAAGGGGGCCCATTCCTAATAGTTGTTGCATCCGGTAGAGAACCTGCACAACTGGCTGTGAGAGCGCCAGGGGGCAGTGGCATCAGCAGCGACCCCTGACACCCCCCAAACACCCCCCAGCAGCGACCTAGGGGCAGGAGTAAATTTGTAGTCCAGAGCAGGTACACAGGCACACACAGCAATGCATTATGGGAGATGTAGTAACATGAACAGTGAAGTGGTGCCTTGTCACCCAGCCAGTCCCCAATTGCATGTGCACGTCCGGAAAGGAAAGTACATGACACATGTAACACCAAACAGTGAAATGTATTAATTGCCAAGTGAAAGTGAGAACAGTTAATAAATGTGTGCATTTACGTCCACAGCACCATCTGGAACACAGCCTACAGGCAGTGGGACACTGGCCGAAAGTCCAAACTTAGGAGACGCAGGGCATGAGGAGAACACAGATGGGGAGGACAATCCCGTCATCCCTCCGAAGCAACGCAGGAGACATGTAGTCAGACCACTACCCCCATTGGAGGGCGAGGCAGAGGACAGCGATGTCAATGTGCACCCAGAGCCACAGCCACAGCAACAAGTCCGTGCACGTGCTGACCAACTCCCACAAGGCACAACCAGGCTCAGGCCTCACACATCCAGCAGTGCTGCAGATCCGGGGGAGGGAACAGTCTTTGCCGGCCTGGAGATGCATATGTTGCAGGTGCAGCGCCTTCAAGCAAAAAACATAAAATCATTACAGAGAGAAGCGAGGGCAGGCTTCAGGGGCATGACGGCTGAACTGACGGGTGCCCTGCAGGCACTCTGTGAAGAAGTAAGAGCAGACCGTGCTGCAAGGCGCCCGAAATTGCAGCTCATGGACCTCTACACACGGGCCATGAACCGCCTGGCCTCTGCACCAATGTCCTCTCCAGGCGCAGCATACAGGTGCAGCGCAAGGTCGCACACGGTAGCCAGGACGTAGCTAGGGCACTGTTGCAGGTTACAGCTTGTGTAGACGAGCTGCGGGCAGTGCGTACTACTGGGCCAGGAGTCCTAACACCCATTGAAGAGGACGCACTGTCAGGGCGGAGCAGCACCCCCCCACCCATCATGGAGAGGCGCCGTGGTGGCCAAAACAGTCAGCCTACCACGGCTAATGCAGAGGACACTGTGCAACAACCAACAGGGGCTTCATCTCACCAGCGCCACATGTGAGGTGCAAATTCTGTGACCACTGGAAGGGGGCAGCTAGCTACTTGACTTGTACACTACCTCATGTTTACAGACTTGCACTGTGACTTTAACATATGCAGAAAATATGGAGTGTGATTGAGTGGCATTCAGGCTGTGTGAAAAAATTGGATCCTGCAGTTGAGGAATTGAAAACAGTCGCACACATGAGATCTGGCATTGTGGAATTAATTCTTACCTAGAAATAGTTGCGCTTAATCTCATCTCGCCTCTGGCGCCCAGCTGCTGCACCAGCTCCACCAGCTGGCATACGTCCTGGGCCAGGCCCCTCTACGTCAGATGAATTGGATTCAGTGAGCTCCACCGGTGTGCCTTTCCTGGTGGCGATGTTGTGCAGCATGGCACATGCTACAATTATCTTGCAACTGGTCTGGGGGCTCTATTTTAGTGCCCCTCCGCTTTTGTGGAGGCATCTGAATCTGCTCTTCAGAATCCCAAATGTACGTTCAATGGTGCCTCTGGTGGCTATGGGTGCACTGTTGTATCGCCGCTCCGCTGCATTGGAAGGATTGAGGTAGGGCGTCAGTATGAAGTCCCGGACCGCATACACACTGTCACCTGTGAGGTGGAATGGATATGGTTACACACAGTTCTGCACATGCTAGTTCTACAAAATGTGGCCTCTGTTCAAATGAATTTACCTAGTAAATATCCCTCGCCAAACTCCCCACTTGTGAGTCTACAGTGTATCCCACTATGGCGGAAGATGAAAGTGTTGTGCGTGCTGCCTGGATATTTTGCAACCATGTCTGTGATTATGTGTTTGGCATCACACACCACCTGTATGTTGAGGGAATAGTAGCTTTTGCAATTCCTGTACACGTACTTGGACTGGGAGGGAGGGGAGATTGCCACATGTGTCCCATCTATGCATCCTATGACATGGGGGAATTGGCCAATCTGATAGAAGTCCTGCTTGGGTAAGGCGAGCGCTTCACAAGAGGAACAAAACTGAAACATGAGCGTTTGCTCGGTGGCGAATTGACTGGTTCTGTTTCTGGGAGGGGGCGTGTCCAGAGGAACATGGCGGAGGGCTGACGCCGTCCGCGGGAGCTCCGATCCGGCCGAGTGATCTCCCCATGAGAACGCGGTTTGCAGGGGCAGCCTAAACGGTGAGCGGATGATTGCGATCTCCCCCCTCGTGTATGATTCTACTCCCTAATTTCCTGCCTTTTTTTTCTCTGTTTTTGTACCGCTCCCCCACTGGCCTCGCTCCTTATCTGCGACCTACTCCATTGGGACGCTGCGATGTCTTGTCAGCTTCGTTTGCCAGCGCATCTGCACTGGTAGAGAAAGTTAACGGTGGCGCTAGGACCACGGGGCGTCCGAAGGGGGCCCATTCCTAATGGTTGTTGCATCCGGTAGAGAACCTGCACAACTGGCTGTGAGAGCGCCGGGGGGCAGTGGCATCAGCAGCGACAGCGGCAGCAACAGCTCTACAACCCAAGCACAACCACGAGCACGAGTACAAGCGACCGACCCCGAGGGGGGGCATGAAAATTGGTTGCATGGGCGAGCAAAACTTTGGCACAGGGTAAGGTCGGTGCTGGCTAGGGTCAGCCATCACACTTCTGCAGGAGCTCATCTTCTAAGGTCAGTCAAGACAGGGAGGGGTAGTGTACTGGGACACAAAAATCATAATGAGATATCCTCAGGGCATTGTGATGTTGGGCTTTGCATAAGTAAATTTGATAATAAACACCTCCTCGCCGTGTCTGCCTTTGCTACCCTGCAGCTGGAACCACAAAGGGGGATGAGCTCGGATTGTCCGCAATCCCCTAGCTCATTACTATCAGCCTATCCCGGAGTGCCAGGTGCTCCTTTACCTTTACCTGAGAGAAGCAGTAAGAAAGGAACAACAGTACCTCTAGCTTCTACTGCCCCTATAGCAGGGGTTTCAAGAAATAGAAATAGATATCAGCTCAGATCCAACTCCGAGCTACACAAGGTGGGTCTCTTGGCGACAGGCACCTCATTAGAATCTGGGATAGCTGCATCTTCACCTAAGGGGAGGAGGAAGGAGAAAAAGGGGAGAAACCCAAAGGCAGGGACTGGGGAGCCTAAGCTGAGATTACAGAAGAATCTGCCTCTCCAAGGTAAACCGACTCCTTCATTAAAATCTTATTTCAAAATCTTAGAGCAGGCGATGGACTCTAAGGGAGGCAATCCGCCCCTTTTGTCTACCCCCCCTTTACCTTCACCAATGGCCTCTCCGCCTACCTCGCAAATCCCGGTCCAACCGCCAAAGGGCTCCACTTCTATCTCACAACCCCCACAGCCTCTTGCTTCTGCCACGGCCCCGAGACCAATTCCTTTAACCAATAGATATTCTGTCCTGGCTTGCGATGTGGCAGTAGAGGAGACCCCCCCTGTAGACGAGGAGGCCCCACGTGTTTTAATAGATAGCCCCGTTGGTCCCGCGCTCTCCCATTTAGAGTCCCTACTACATACTATGAGGGAGGATTTGCTATCTAAATTTGAAATATCTGAGGCAAATCAGAGAAGCATACATGAACAATGTACGAGTTTGGAGGCCAAATTGGACGAAGTAATTAAAAGGACTGGCATACTGGAAGAAGAGGTGTCAATGCTCACAGGGGCTTCACAGCGGCACGAGAGAGACCTAGAGGCTCTTAGATCTCAAAACAAAAACCTCCAAATGGATATTGAGAGACTTGAGATACATTCCAGAAGGAATAATTTGAAATTTCTAAAGATTCCTGAGGGAGCCGAGAATGGGGATGTCAAATTATTTATTTGTAAACTCCTTAGGGAAGGGATATTAAATAACCCTGGGCGAAGCACTACGCTACGCTCGCGTAGTTCACGAGTATGTGCAACTTCGCACTACACGAGCTGCACGTAGCACAGCGCGAACACGCGTAGCGCAGCATAGCGTAGTGCAGCGGTCATTTTTTGCTTGTTCGCGGTCCTCAACGTCATGTTTGCGACCGCGAGCAAGCAAAATGACATCCCGGCGAGACTCTCAATGCGGGGAGGTCAGGTTTCTCATTGCAAGTGGTCGTGCATGCTCGCGACAGCTCGTGATGAGAAACTACCAGTTCGCGTTGAGAAAGCTGCCGCTCGAGTAAAAATCTACTCGAGCAGCAGAAAACTACAGCTCGCACTGTGCAAGATGCCGTTCTCAATGATTGCACAGTGCCGGATGCTTGTTCGCACTGTGCAGTCATTGAAAATGCATCTTGCACAGTGCGAACATGCTACTACGCAGTTCGCGTAGTGCTACGTGAAGTTTGCGTAGTGCGAAGTGCACTTCGCGTAGCTTCGCGTAGCACTACTACGCGAACTACGCCCAGGGTTAATATTAAAGGACAGGCCGGACATAGATCTGGAGGCCGAAATCCAGAGAGCCCACAGGGACCCTTTCAGGCTACAAAAAGAGAGGAAAGCGCCTAGGAAGATCCTTGTCAATTTCCTTACTTAGACAGTCAAGGAGCTAATTCTGGGTAGAGCGCTATCTGACACAACTCTTCAGGTAGATTCCACCAAATATTTAATACGGTTAGATGTAGGGAAGGCCACAGCGCAAAGGCAGTGGGAGTTGGGCAACAGGATGCCTGACCTGAGGAGCCTGGGCGCCCAGGTTCAAATAAAATTCCCTGCATTTCTAAAAGTTGTTTGGAGGAATAAAACTCATAATTTTTTATCAGCCCATGAAGTTGATTCCTTCATAACTTTAATGAGAGAGAACTCCCAGTAGAGCTTCCCTGCAGAAAAAAACTGAAAGAAAGAGAGAGAGAGAGAGAGAGAGAAGGGAGCAGGGAGGGCCTGGGCTAAAAAAGAAGGAACGCTCTGTAGCACTTAGGTGGGAAAATGTAGGAAGTAAGGTAGGAAGGAAAAAAAAAAGAAGAATAGAATAAAAATAAAACAAAAAAAGGGGAGCGATGATACAGCTGATGCGAATAAAAATAAACTCACTCACACACTGAATTGGAGAAAAAAAACAAAAAACTTTATCACTAGTTATTAGATACGGTAAGGGAGATACTAGTTTTACACACAGGTGCCCGATTTCTCTCATTAAACGGTGGGAGTGATCCAGGCCGGATCAGGGGAGCCCCAACAGGCGACAAGATCGCCAACGTAGGTATGGGAGGGGTTCCTCAGGGGAGGTGGGTAACTGTATGGGTGGTAGGGGAAAAAAAGGTAAAAATAATCCTCATGTACACAAAGATATCCACTATACTTTCGTTGGGAGCTAAGCAGTTAGCCATTCTGTGGAAAGATGGTCTACCTGGCCAACATGACAAGTAAGATAAAACTTATCAGTTGGAATGTGAATGGCTTAAGGGATAGGAGGAAGTTACGTAGAAAAATCGACTATGTATAGAACTCAGGAGCACATATCTGTTTGCTTGAGGAGACACATCTAGAAAGAGAGGAATGTAAGTCCGCATTTAAAAAATGGATTCAGGATGTTCTCTGCTCAGAACAAAGCGACAGCACGAGAGGTGTGGCCATATTAATCAGAGCAAACGCTGGGATCAGGCTTACGAAATCTGAGACAGACCACTCTGGGAGATGGTTGGTGGCCTCCTTAATAGTTGGTCAGACTCCCTTCGTATGTGCAGTGTATTACTAATCAGGATGCTCCAGGGGCTCTCACGAAACTTAAAACTAGCCTTGTAGAAACCGATGGACCCGTAATATTGGGTGGTGATTTTAATCAGATCTTTGATGAAAACCTAGACCGTACTTCTGGAGTAAGATTTACCCCTCCCCAAAAATCCAGATTGGAGCTTAAAAACATCATGCGGGACTTTAACCTGATAGATATCTGGAGACTCAAAAACACAGGGAAAAGGGACTATTCTTTTTACAGCAGAAGACATGGCCACCATTCAAGAATCGATTTCTTTTTATTAGATAAAACTCTCTTTTCGGCAGTAGACTCCATATCTTATACCCCTGCTATTCTGTCTGATCACTCAGCCGTCGAGACGGTAATTCAGTTCAAACAAAAGGCACAGCAGAGGAGGTGGACTTTAGATAGAACACTCCTACTGGAAGAGGGGGTCAGGCAGGATCTAGTAACCCAGACGGAGGAGTTCTTTAGGCTCAACAATGGGTCAACCAGTAAACAGATAGTTTGGGAGACATTCAAAGCTACTACTAGAGGCTTGTTGAGCACCCTAATGATAAGGAGGAATAAACTGACGGGGAGAAGAGGGAAGAACGCCTCCTCAAACTTAAATTAAAGGAACAGGAGCTCCAGAGAGCGTCAATAGACCAGTCTGAGACTAGACTCATTCTACAAAAGGAATTAGACACCCTGCGGGCAGAGTACCAAGCAGCACTCGATAACGTTTTAAAAGACAGATGGGACGTGAGTAAGGTCCAACATTTCTCGGACGGGGATAAATGTGGCCGCCTTTTGGCGTGGAAAGCTCGAGCTGATAAAACCAGGAACCAGATTGATAGCCTATCCCGGGCTAGTACAGGGGAAATTACGCATGATGATGACCTCATTAGAGAAGAAGCCAAAATCTATATGCAATCCCTATACAGAACTAATTTATCCCAGAGCGGACAGCAGGCAGGGAACTGGCTGAGCAAGGTGCAGCTTCCTGAATTATCAGAGGTAGATAGATCTTTCCTCAGCTCTGAGATCAGGGGAGGAGAGGTGAGGGTTTAAATCTTGAAGATGGTCAATGGTAAAGCGGCAGGCCCAGATGGGCTTCCGGTGGAACTATATAGGATAGTTATGGATCAAATTGTCGTAGACTTAACGTTTTTTTTTTGTGTTTTTTTTTGTGTTCTCATTTGTTATGCCCTCAGTATATGAGATACCAACCACCTAGCGAGTCCTTCAATTTAAAGCCAAAGTGGTATTCGTGCCCTCTTTCCTATACCAGAACTCGAGTTATTTAGAAGTGGAAGATAAATCCCAGAGACTTGAGGTGTTTAAGCTGACTCCATCAAGGTTATTTCAACCCTTGGGACCAAATATCGTATCGAGGCCAGACCCAGTCCACGGAGTGTTTACGGCATAATCATAGGACCCGGGGAAAAAAAAAAAAAACCACAAAAAAAAAACCTGGATTCTATCTCCACTCGGACAACACATCCCAAAATGCTAGATTGCGCTTAGTGCATGATCTATTGAGGTCTGCCTTAGCTGTTTCATATAACGATGTGAGCCATCCTGAGTGTAATGGGGCTGTTTTTTCTGTCCAATGCAGGCAGATTTGTCTTCTAGCCAGCAATATTGCATAGAAGAGGAATGACCTTGCTTTACCAGTAAGATTGTCTTCCAAACCAAAAATGATGAGTGATAGTGATATCACGAGTGATATATTCAAGATAGAGTTTATCGTGACCTTCACTTCTTCCCAAAACTGACTTATTCCAGGACACTCCATAAACATATGGATGTCGGATGCTCCCATAAGGTTACATTTATTACATTTTTTATCGGGGAGGAATTTGGAAAGTTTAAGTAGCGTGATATATGCCCGATGTACTGAGAATAGATGATTTCCTTTTAGCCAAGATGGTTTTACAATCTTATGTAAAAGAGCAAAGGAATTTAGCCATCTCTCCTCACAGCGAAGGCCAGTTACTGAACTCCAAAGCTGATCCGGGAGGGTAAAGTCACCATCAATTTCTTCAAGAATCTGCCAGTACCATAGGGCTATCTCCTTACTTCCTGCTGGTTTTTCTACTAGCTGTTGTTCCAAGGAGCTTACTTTCCCCAAATGTTTGTCTTTACTACGCTGGGCTCTCATCCAACTCTCCAGTTGAAAGTACTTAAATCTGGACAGTGCGGGGCCGGTATAGTCGTATAACCCGTCCCATGTAATTAATGCACCCTCCTTCAGTATTTGACCCCCATCTTGTTATCCCTGCATGTTCTAATATATGTGACAAGCTATCTTTCATACATAGTGGAAGCCCAGGGGATTCCCAAATTGGGGCAAAGTTTGAATAATAAGACAGACCCAGTTTTTTTCTGATGATAAGCCACGTCTTAGCCCATGATTGTAGTATTTTAAGTTTGATTTTTTTGAAAAATTTCTGGCTAGCAAATTTAAACAAAAACCCGTCTACTGATAAGCTTGCCCCAATTAACATGGCTCTGTACATTGACCCGTTTGGAATGTTGGATGGAGTATTTAGGAGCATCCTAGAGTGTGACATCTGGAAGGCCCAAGCATAGTATAGTAGGTCCGGCAAAGCAAGGCCTCCCTTCTCTCTTCTCCTCCTCAGCTTTTTCCAGGCAAGTCTGGTGGATTTATAGTTCCAGATAAATGAGTTAATTTCTTGTTGGCTTTTATCAATTATTTTAGGATCAAATGCCAAGGGAATAGCGCTAAAAGCGAAAATAAATTTTGGGAGTATACGCATTTTAACTAAGTTTACTCGGCCTGTTATGGAGAGTGGCAGATGTGACCAGGATCTCAGCAGCTTTTTACTCTCTTTATGAATTCTGTCCATATTGATTTGCACAATGCTGTCCTCTTCTTGAGTGATTTGTATCCCAAGGTACCGCATGGAGGTTGAAAGGTTTATCTCCATGTTTAATTCTGAAATATTCCATGCCATAATTTCAGTCTTGCTTGAGTTAATTTCGTAGCCCGAGATTTGCCCAAATTCTTTTGCTCGCTGTATGACTACCGGGAATGTTGTTACTGGATCAGATGTAAAAATAAAGATGTCGTCCGCATATAATGCTACCCGCCTCTCCCATTCCCCAAAGTTGAATGATGGAATATTGGCCTCTGCCCGGAGAACCTGGGCGAATGGCTCGATATATAGGTTAAAGAGGAGTGGGGAGAGCGGGCAGCCCTGTCTTGTACCTCTGGTGATATAAAAGGCTTCCGTCAGAACACCATTGACCAATAGCCTAGCAGTGGGGGCCCGGTAAAGTTGGAATATCCCTCTACATAATCTATTTCCGAAATTAACTTTTTTGAGGACATCATTGAGGTAGAGCCAATTGAACCTGTCAAACGCTTTAGTTGCGTCTAGAGTGAGTGTGGCCAGAGGTAGGGAGAAAGCTGATGCAATGTCTATGGTACCTATCAGGTCCTGTGTTAGTTCTGACAATTGTCGGCCTTTGATGAAACCTTTCTGGTCTTGATGTACTATGTCGCCTATTACCCCGCTCAATCTTGTTGATATTATAGTTGTAAAGATTTTATAATCATTATTGAGCAACGATATGGGTCGATATGACCCACATTCCCGGGGAGATTTGCCTGGTTTAGGGATAAGCACGATTGTGGCTTCCCCCCATGTTTTTGGCGGTGGATTTCCCTCTATTAAAATATCATTAAATACAGCTGTCAGTACAGGGGCGATGACCTCTTCCAATACTCTATATATCTCGCCAGGGAGGCCATCTGGGCCAGCAGCTTTCCCTCTTTTGGCTCGGCGTATTGCTTTCCTCACCTCTTCCTCGGTTATCTCACTCTCCAAGGGTTTACTCTGTTCTGTCGAAAGGGTAGGGAGCAAGATTTCTTTAAGCCATTTGTCCCTTTCATGTTGGTTGTTAGGGAGATCTTCTTTATAAATTGCCCCAAAGAAATCAAAGAAGGCTTTACCTATGTCTAAGTTAGAAGATCTCCTCCCCTCTACCTGAATCTCTCTAATATATTTAAGCGATTGATCTGATTTTATTTTCCAGGCCAGGACTTTCCCGGCGGATTCTCCAAATTCAAATTGAGAGATCTTACTTGCCTGCCACCTTTTATTTATCCTTTCTTGTAGGATACTTTCCAGTTGTGCTTTTTTTCCTGCTAATGTTATCTGATCCTGTGGTGTTACCGGCAGTGTATCAATTTTTTGTTCTAATACTCTCATTTCCTGCTCGAGGTTGGCTACTTTATCACTATATGTTTTACGCCTATAAGAGGCTCTGTTAGTGATTTGACCTCTCAGAAAGGACTTGAAAGTCTCCCACACAACAGATAAAATTGAAGATTTTAAATTTAGATGAAAAAATATTGAGGACTCAGCTGCCAAGAAATTAACCTCTTCATCTTCAAGCAAAAGTGTCCGGTCAAAAGACCAAGCTTTTGCTTTGATCTTGCTGTCTGATCGCAATGTGAATAGTAATGCGGAATGATCTGAGAGATGAGGGGGGAGATAGTCTATTGCATCCAGAGTGTCTTTCAAAGAGTAGCTGGAAAAGGCATAGTCGATTCTTGACTTGTGCTTAAAACGGCCATTTCTAAAGGACACCCCCATTTAATTGCCAGCTTTTTCTCTCCACAGATCTATCAGGCCCAGATGTTTCAATATTGTGATAAGGGTTTGCCTCGACTTACTAGAGCTACAAGTTTTAGAGCATGTAGATTTATCAAGCTTAGGGTTGAGCACGATGTTGAAGTCTCCCATCCAGATCACTGGGTCCTGAACTAAAGTCAGATGATTCCTAACTGCATCTAGGTGAGATGGATCGTCCGAATTGGGGCCATAGTATCCCACCAAGGTGAGGGTTTGACCATCCAATGAGACTCTCACTATTAGCCATCTCCCTGTATGGTCTTCTTTATACTCTAGGATTTGTGCTTTTGCCGATTTCTTGAAAATGAATATTATCCCCCTAATGTTAGCATTATGATCAGTGGAGCAAAACTTATCTATCCACCGGTGCTTTTTAAGTATAGATTCAGCCTCTGATTTAAGTAGGTGGGACTCCTGGAGGACAATGATCTGTGCCTGAGAGTCTCTCAGGTATTGTAAGATACGCTCTCTTCTATCCCTCACCCTCAGGCCATTGACATTCCAGGACAAATATCGGAAATATGTCATTTTGTTATATCCATCCCCCCCTCTTCCAAATTATTTCTCTTCCACTGATAGCAACTATATATTGGTTTGTTATATAAAAATGTTTGAAAAGTAGGACACGCTAGAATACATATCGTGCTTGGCTTGTGAGGACTTTTTCCTGTTTCTCCCCTTCTCCCCCCCCCCCCCCCCGCCACCCCCCTGGGAAAACCCCCCCTACTTACTTTGGCCTGATGTCTGGCCAACTTCACGCCCACTGCAGCCATACTCTTTTAACTTTGCTGCTAATGAATTTTTCTGTCTTGGAGCTGATTTAAGTTTGTGGCTATCAACCCCTTTAAACGTATACCCGAAAAACCATAAAAGGGGGGGACTCTAGCTTTCGCTGTATTTTTTTTTCTTCTTTTTTTCTCTTCTTTCTCTTCTCTTCTCTTCTTTCTTTTTGTTTATTTATCTCCCTTATTTCACTTTTTGTTTTACTTCAGGGTTCATTTTTTTCCCCCCTGTCTCATACGTCCTTTTTTTTCTTTTTTTTCCCTTTTCTTTTCCTTTGCACCCCCTTTGCCCCCCTTTCTCCTCTTCGAAATGTATTTTTATTTTTTTCCTTAAGACTGACATCTAAGGCCTATATACACCTCTATTTTCTCCCCACTTGAGTCTAAGTCATTTTTCTTTATGGACCTGTGCCTGAGCCTGAGCATGATTTCTTATGCTCTCTAGGAGCTCGTCTGCATCTTGTATTGAGCGGACGTTATGCATCTTGTTATTGTACATAATCCGTAAGAATGCAGGGAATCTCATTTGAACTGTAGCTCCTAATGTTCTAAACCTCTCCATGCCCTGCCCTAATTCCCACTGTCTATCAAGAGTGGTTTTAGAAAGGTCTGACCGAACCTCGAAGGAGAAATCTGGGCCCTGTATTGTTTTTGCCTTCAGGGCAAGATTCAATACCTTCTCCTTAAGTGTATATGTGAGAAAGTTTATTAGTACCTTTCTAGGTTTATTTCTTGCTGGATTCAAACGGAAGGGGTCGCGGTGTATTCGCTGTATATCGCTCCCAAGGGTTTCTACTGTGTCGTCCAAGTTGAGAAAGTCTTTTAGTAATTTTACTATGAAGCTCTTGAGGTCTCCCCCCTCCCTTCCCTCGGGGATCTTAAAAATACGAATGTTATTGCGTCTGGAATAATTTTCCAGCACTTCGATCCGCTCCCGCATACTCTCACCGTCTCTTTGGAGTGTATGAATTTTACATCTTGCAGACTCTAAATTTGAGGTCAGTGCTCCCTCAGAGCTTTCTAGTATTTCAGTCCTTTCGCAGAGTCCGTCAACTTTTCTTTCCAGTATATCGCAGGGCGCTCTTATCTCGTTCTGATTAACTTTTGAAACTGCGAAATCATTTCTTATTTCTTCCCTCATCGCGGTTATAGAACTAACAAGGGTCTCGAGGGTGCTGCCAACTCCTGCTTCCTACTGCCCCCGGTCAGCTGCCTCCTGTCTGCTTTCTTTTTCTGGTAGTGGTCTAGTGTGCCCACCTGCATCTTTCCGCCGTTCCTGTGGGTTAGGTGCCTCACTAGCGTTATTGGCTTCTGGCAACGTTAGATGACTCGCTGAGGTGGCATCTAGGGATGGCTTGGGATCAGGTGCCAGCATCTCTAGAGGAAATAATTTCAAAAAGGGGGTGGTGATGGACAGAGTATCTGAGTTAATCAGAACACTCCTACCCAGTCAACAGATCAGGGCTTGATCCATCACCGTTTTTTAGCTCACTGCACCAACCCAGTTCAGAACCTGGCTATATGCAAATTAGTCTGTCCCTGGCCCAGTGCATCATGGGAACAGGGCAGACCAAACTACCAAGCCAATTCTTCACTGGAAAGGAAACAAGCTTCCGGGGACCGGTTTCTGGCATTACAGCCGTCTTCGGCCCGGCTTGCTTGAATCCTGATGGTGCAGTGAGCAAGGGACTCATGTCTGAGCATACCCTTCCACACTCATGGTGGCCAAAATAATTTCAAAAAGGGGGTGGTGATGGACAGAGTATCTGAGTTAATCAGAACACTCCTACCCAGTCAACAGATCAGGGCTTGATCCATCACCGTTTTTTAGCTCACTGCACCAACCCAGTTCAGAACCTGGCTATATGCAAATTAGTCTGTCCCTGGCCCAGTGCATCATGGGAACAGGGCAGACCAAACTACCAAGCCAATTCTTCACTGGAAAGGAAACAAGCTTCCGGGGACCAGTTTCTGGCATTACAGCCGTCTTCGGCCCGGCTTGCTTGAATCCTGATGGTGCAGTGAGCAAGGGACTCATGTCTGAGCATACCCTTCCACACTCATGGTGGCCAAAATAATTTCAAAAAGGGGGTGGTGATGGACAGAGTATCTGAGTTAATCAGAACACTCCTACCCAGTCAACAGATCAGGGCTTGATCCATCACGTTTTTTAGCTCACTGCACCAACCCAGTTCAGAACCTGGCTATATGCAAATTAGTCTGTCCCTGGCCCAGTGCATCATGGGAACAGGGCAGACCAAACTACCAAGCCAATTCTTCACTGGAAAGGAAACAAGCTTCCGGGGACCGGTTTCTGGCATTACAGCCGTCTTCGGCCCGGCTTGCTTGAATCCTGATGGTGCAGTGAGCAAGGGACTCATGTCTGAGCATACCCTTCCACACTCATGGTGGCCAAAATAATTTCAAAAAGGGGGTGGTGATGGACAGAGTATCTGAGTTAATCAGAACACTCCTACCCAGTCAACAGATCAGGGCTTGATCCATCACCGTTTTTTAGCTCACTGCACCAACCCAGTTCAGAACCTGGCTATATGCAAATTAGTCTGTCCCTGGCCCAGTGCATCATGGGAACAGGGCAGACCAAACTACCAAGCAAATTCTTCACTGGAAAGGAAACAAGCTTCCGGGGACCGGTTTCTGGCATTACAGCCGTCTTCGGCCCGGCTTGCTTGAATCCTGATGGTGCAGTGAGCAAGGGACTCATGTCTGAGCATACCCTTCCACACTCATGGTGGCCAAAATTATTTCAAAAAGGGGGTGGTGATGGACAGAGTATCTAAGTTAATCAGAACACTCCTACCCAGTCAACAGATCAGGGCTTGATCCATCACCGTTTTTTAGCTCACTGCACCAACCCAGTTCAGAACCTGGCTATATGCAAATTAGTCTGTCCCTGGCCCAGTGCATCATGGGAACAGGGCAGACCAAACTACCAAGCCAATTCTTCACTGGAAAGGAAACAAGCTTCCGGGGACCGGTTTCTGGCATTACAGCCGTCTTCGGCCCGGCTTGCTTGAATCCTGATGGTGCAGTGAGCAAGGGACTCATGTCTGAGCATATCCTTCCACACTCATGGTGGCCAAAATAATTTCAAAAAGGGGGTGGTGATGGACAGAGTATCTGAGTTAATCAGAACACTCCTACCCAGTCAACAGATCAGGGCTTGATCCATCACCGTTTTTTAGCTCACTGCACCAACCCAGTTCAGAACCTGGCTATATGCAAATTAGTCTGTCCCTGGCCCAGTGCATCATGGGAACAGGGCAGACCAAACGACCAAGCCAATTCTTCACTGGAAAGGAAACAAGCTTCCGGGGACCGGTTTCTGGCATTACAGCCGTCTTCGGCCCGGCTTGCTTGAATCCTGATGGTGCAGTGAGCAAGGGACTGGGTGAGAGTACTCTGCTTAATTCAGAGACTCTGTCCATCACCACCCCTTGTTGTAAATAATTTTGTCCACCCTAAGCGTGGAAGGGTATACTCAGATGTGAGTCCCTTGCTCATTGCACCATCAGGATTCAAGCAAGCCGGGCCGAAGACGGCTGAAATGCCAGAAACCGGTCCCCGGAAGCTTGTTTCCTTCCCAGTGTAAGAATTGGCTTTTGTAGTCTGGTCTGCCCTGTTCCCATGATGCACTGGGCCAGGGACAGGCTAATTTGCATACAGCCAGGTTCTGAAACTGGGATGGTGCAATGAGCTAAAAAACGGTGTTGGATCTAGCCCTGATCTCTTGACTGGGTGAGAGTACTCTGCTTAATTCAGAGACTCTGTCCATCACCACCCCTTGTTGTAAATAATTTTGTCCACCCTAAGCGTGGAAGGGTATACTCAGATGTGAGTCCCTTGCTCATTGCACCATCAGGATTCAAGCAAGCCGGGCCGAAGACGGCTGAAATGCCAGAAACCGGTCCCCGGAAGCTTGTTTCCTTCCCAGTGTAAGAATTGGCTTTTGTAGTCTGGTCTGCCCTGTTCCCATGATGCACTGGGCCAGGGACAGGCTAATTTGCATACAGCCAGGTTCTGAAACTGGGATGGTGCAATGAGCTAAAAAACGGTGTTGGATCTAGCCCTGATCTCTTGACTGGGTGAGAGTACTCTGCTTAATTCAGAGACTCTGTCCATCACCACCCCTTGTTGTAAATAATTTTGTCCACCCTAAGCGTGGAAGGGTATACTCAGATGTGAGTCCCTTGCTCATTGCACCATCAGGATTCAAGGAAGCCGGGCCGAAGACGGCTGAAATGCCAGAAACCGGTCCCCGGAAGCTTGTTTCCTTTCCAGTGTAAGAATTGGCTTTTGTAGTCTGGTCTGCCCTGTTCCCATGATGCACTGGGCCAGGGACAGGCTAATTTGCATACAGCCAGGTTCTGAAACTGGGATGGTGCAATGAGCTAAAAAACGGTGTTGGATCTAGCCCTGATCTCTTGACTGGGTGAGAGTACTCTGCTTAATTCAGAGACTCTGTCCATCACCACCCCTTGTTGTAAATAATTTTGTCCACCCTAAGCGTGGAAGGGTATACTCAGATGTGAGTCCCTTGCTCATTGCACCATCAGGATTCAAGCAAGCCGGGCCGAAGACGGCTGAAATGCCAGAAACCGGTCCCCGGAAGCTTGTTTCCTTCCCAGTGTAAGAATTGGCTTTTGTAGTCTGGTCTGCCCTGTTCCCATGATGCACTGGGCCAGGGACAGGCTAATTTGCATACAGCCAGGTTCTGAAACTGGGATGGTGCAATGAGCTAAAAAACGGTGTTGGATCTAGCCCTGATCTCTTGACTGGGTGAGAGTACTCTGCTTAATTCAGAGACTCTGTCCATCACCACCCCTTGTTGTAAATAATTTTGTCCACCCTAAGCGTGGAAGGGTATACTCAGATGTGAGTCCCTTGCTCATTGCACCATCAGGATTCAAGAAAGCCGGGCCGAAGACGGCTGAAATGCCAGAAACCGGTCCCCGGAAGCTTGTTTCCTTCCCAGTGTAAGAATTGGCTTTTGTAGTCTGGTCTGCCCTGTTCCCATGATGCACTGGGCCAGGGACAGGCTAATTTGCATACAGCCAGGTTCTGAAACTGGGATGGTGCAATGAGCTAAAAAACGGTGTTGGATCTAGCCCTGATCTCTTGACTGGGTGAGAGTACTCTGCTTAATTCAGAGACTCTGTCCATCACCACCCCTTGTTGTAAATAATTTTGTCCACCCTAAGCGTGGAAGGGTATACTCAGATGTGAGTCCCTTGCTCATTGCACCATCAGGATTCAAGCAAGCCGGGCCGAAGACGGCTGAAATGCCAGAAACCGGTCCCCGGAAGCTTGTTTCCTTCCCAGTGTAAGAATTGGCTTTTGTAGTCTGGTCTGCCCTGTTCCCATGATGCACTGGGCCAGGGACAGGCTAATTTGCATACAGCCAGGTTCTGAAACTGGGATGGTGCAATGAGCTAAAAAACGGTGTTGGATCTAGCTCTGATCTCTTGACTGGGTGAGAGTACTCTGCTTAATTCAGAGACTCTGTCCATCACCACCCCTTGTTGTAAATAATTTTGTCCACCCTAAGCGTGGAAGGGTATACTCAGATGTGAGTCCCTTGCTCATTGCACCATCAGGATTCAAGCAAGCCGGGCCGAAGACGGCTGAAATGCCAGAAACCGGTCCCCGGAAGCTTGTTTCCTTCCCAGTGTAAGAATTGGCTTTTGTAGTCTGGTCTGCCCTGTTCCCATGATGCACTGGGCCAGGGACAGGCTAATTTGCATACAGCCAGGTTCTGAAACTGGGATGGTGCAATGAGCTAAAAAACGGTGTTGGATCTAGCCCTGATCTCTTGACTGGGTGAGAGTACTCTGCTTAATTCAGAGACTCTGTCCATCACCACCCCTTGTTGTAAATAATTTTGTCCACCCTAAGCGTGGAAGGGTATACTCAGATGTGAGTCCCTTGCTCATTGCACCATCAGGATTCAAGCACGCCGGGCCGAAGACGGCTGAAATGCCAGAAACCGGTCCCCGGAAGCTTGTTTCCTTCCCAGTGTAAGAATTGGCTTTTGTAGTCTGGTCTGCCCTGTTCCCATGATGCACTGGGCCAGGGACAGGCTAATTTGCATACAGCCAGGTTCTGAAACTGGGATGGTGCAATGAGCTAAAAAACGGTGTTGGATCTAGCCCTGATCTCTTGACTGGGTGAGAGTACTCTGCTTAATTCAGAGACTCTGTCCATCACCACCCCTTGTTGTAAATAAGCATCTCTAGAGGAGCCGTTGATAATGTTGCTTCCAAGCTCTGGTTAGGGAAATACCCTTCCCCTGAGAGGGTCTTTGAGATATCCTCCTGCTTATCCTGTTGTAAGCCAGGGGTCATTGATGTTGCCATGTCTCGAGAAACCGCCAATACCTGAGGTATGGGTTTAAAGTAGGTCCGAAGTGACGGAGTAACGCCCTTGGAGTCTTTTAAACTTTTATTGTTCTTTTTTAGCTTTTTCTGTTTAATACTTTTGATAGCTTTGGCCCCTTCAATTTTATCAGCTCTCCTTAATTCAGTTTTCCTGGCTTGATGGTCCGACTTCTGTGATTTATCTTCCCCCAAACTGCACTCTGGGTCTTGTAGTTCTTCCACTAAACTGGCCCCACCGTGAGCGCCCTTGGCTTTACTCCTTGTTATTCTTATTTGGGAATCTGAGTCCCTAACAGACCCCCTTATGCTGGAAACTTTTCTGGAAACTTTTCTGCTCAACTCGAGTGTCTTGCCACTTACCAGCAGAGGATCTCTCACCTCATCTGCATGATCCGCCTCTCCGTCCGGTTTCCGTACAGGCGAAGCCTCCGTCTGCTGAAACCACAGGGGACTGGCCTCGGCGTCAAACGGTTCACCTCTCTCTCCACTGTCACCACTGTGTACAGCGACCCTTCCGAAAATGCCCGAGCCGCGGCCGCTCGGCCGCGCCGCAGCTCCACGGCTGCCCGCCTCCAACCCGGATGAAGGGCGGATGCCGGGGAGAGGACAACAGAAGACAGGCACATCGACCAAATCCGCACATGATATAGGGGTGAGTAATGGCTCACAAGCCACTGCAATTATCTCCTCAGAAAGCGTTGATCCCCTTTGCTGCTATACGATAATCGGCTCCATTTCTGACACTCGATTCGGTGCAGCAGCAAGGTTTCAAGGGGCTACTCGGTGCGTGCGGTCCGCTCTAGCCGGCGGCCGCCATGTTTTCCCATCGTTCTTATCTGTCGTCGTAGACTTAACGTTACTATTTAATGAGATCTTGCTACGGGGGGGGGGGGGCAAGCTCCAAAGTCATGGGCTGAGGCCACAGTCACTTTAATATTGAAGCCAAATAAAGATCCGGGTAAGATTGAGTCGTATAGACCGATTTCATTATTAAATGTGGACTACAAGTTCTTTGCGGGGGTACTAGCGACGAGATTGGCCAAGGTAATTAAATCTATTGTCCATTGCGATCAGAGGGGTTTTATCCCGATAGGCAACTCAACAAACTAACTTTTCAAGTTGTTGCTGCAATGGACGTAGCCATAGAGAAAAAGTTGCCCCTGACAATTGTGGCAGTCGATGCCTCCAAGGCTTTCGACCAGGTAGAATGGGAATACCTATGGATGGCCCTGGCCAATTTTGGCCTCCCGAATAATTTCATAGCAGCTATCAAATCCCTCTATTATTTACTGTCAGCCAAAATCATAATAAATGGTTCTCTCACAGATCTGAATTCTATTGCCCGGGGAACTCGACAGGGCTGCCCCTTATCACCCCTTTTGTTTAATTTATATATCAAGCCTTTTGTGTGCCTGCTTAGGTCTGACCCTCTAATTAAACCCTTCAAGATTGCCGATCTAGAACTAAAATTTGCGCTATATGCTGACGATCTGTTGATGTACATCTCAAACCTGGAAGAAGCCCTGCCTAGACTAATACATTCAGCGGAAAGCTTCGGAGAGATTTCCGGGTATACAATCAACAAGGATAAAACAGAAATTATGGAATGGGATCAGGAGACTGAGACGGCGGGTAGTAAGACCTAAATGAGATATCTGGGAGTCATTTAGCCAAAAAGATTGAGGACATTCCAAAAATAAATCTGGATAAAGTTATTAAGGATACCATTGCCCTACTCCACCGATGGTCATCTCTCCCTTTACAAAAAACACAGTTGATGGACAGAATGTAGTACAAGGATCTGGGCCTAAATCCATTGTTTTTTTGCACTCCACACCACCCTGGGTTCGACACTGGGGGCCTTATTTATGAAGGCCTTGCGCCGCCGGTGCGTCACTTTTAACATGGGAAAAAGTGACGCATCAGTGGCGCAAGGCTTTCATAAATAAGGCCCTGGCTATATGCAAATCAGCTCTGACCCTGTGCCTCATGGGAACAGTCCAGTCCGAACTACCAAGCCATGTCTTTCCCAGACCGGAATCAAGCATCCAAGGACCGGTTTCTGGCTATCAGCCTTCATTCAGCCTGGATAGCTTGACTCCAGTGGTGTGGAGAGCCTGGGACTCACGTCTGAGCATACCCAGCCCACTCGGGGTGAAAATTGCAAAAAACACAGTTGTTGTTCAGAATGTAGAACAGTCATACATTCACCCCAGTACAAGGATCTGGGCCTAAATCCATCGTTTTTTTGCACTCCACACCACCCTGGGTTAGACACTGGCTATATGCAAATCAGCTCTGACCCTGTGCCTCATGGGAACAGTCCAGTCCGAACTACCAAGCCATGTCTTTCCCAGACCGGAATCAAGCATCCAAGGACCGGTTTCTGGCTATAAGCCTTCATTCAGCCTGGATAGCTTGACTCCAGTGGTGTGGAGAGCCTGGGACTCACGTCTGAGCATACCCAGCCCACTCGGGGTGAAAATAGTTTTTTGCATCTCTCCCTTTAAACATCTTCGGGAGGGTGAACTTACTTAAGATGATCATCCTACAAAAGATCACCTTCTTATTTAATTCTATACCCTTATCTTTTCCACTGCTAATAATCAAAAAGTTACAAGGGAAATTGGGATCCTTTATCTGGAACTCAAGAGCTCCACGAATCACTTGGAAAAAGCTCAGAAGAAGTCTAAAAACAGGGGGGCTGGCTTTTCTAGACCTATCCGTTTATTGCCATGCGTTCCACTTTAAACATTTTAGACTAATGGCTGGTAAAATCGACCAATCATCCCTGGGGGTATTATTTTTAGCGTTATTGCAGGACATCCCACAGGGACAAGACTCTTTTCTCTTTAAGTTTGGGGACCCAACATTTTTTTTAAAAGTTAGGCTCAAGATTTTGGGGGCAGCCCTAAGAAATTGGGCATTTGTTAGGAAGAAGCTTAATATCCCCGATTATGCAGCGCAGCCGCCGATATGGGACTTACCAGGGATTCCTGCTTGCCTTGATGATCAATTGTCCTGACCACTAAAGTTGGCAGGGTTGGAATGTTGGGGGGACTTACAAGAAGGTGCACAGCTTTTAAGCTGGGACATGCTCGCTAATCTGACGGGGGGAACACTCACAAGGTTTAAATATTACCAGTTATCTGGATGGTGGTCAACCAGAACTGTGGGCAATAATATTCCAAACTCTAAATTTGATGCAGTGACCAGAAGCGGAAGGTGGAAGAGTCAAATCGCATATTGGTATTCAGCGCTGCTTGAGGATGAGGAAGTGACAGAACCTGAGCTAAATAAACTTTGGAATAACGTTTTAACCACGACCAGTGGAAATTTTAGTGACTTGTGACTTGACTCTTTCACCATCTTACAATCAGTAGTCAAACCTGCGACGCTAAAAAGAAACCACCTGTATACTATGTACAGGGTCTACATAACTCCAAAGAAGCTGGCGAAATTTACCAATCTAGAATATCATTGTCCGAGATGTCGCTACCCGGATGCGGACGATGTCCACATGACTATTGGAAAAAGATTAGCGACTTTCTGGAAGAGGTTCTCTCAGCCCCCATGGCGATAACCACAACTACCATCTTGTCGGGGCTATGTGTGGGTTATAATGTAAATGAACCCCTCACTAAATTTGTCTTCTATGTTATTCTCCTAGCAAGGCGCGAAATCTGCAGAGCCTGGAAGGACCCAACACCCCCCACCTTCCCGAGCTGCTTACGACAAATTATCTTTACCAGTAAGTCGGATTTGGCATGTGATCCCACAAGTTTGGTTAAAGTCTGGGTGGCCCTAGAGGCTTGGCAACTTGGATGATTGGTTTTCCAATGATTTATCTGGGGGCTTGCTGGTTCCCTTGACTCCATAGTAACATGGGGCGCCTACAATAATGCGAAATGGAGTAAGGATGGGAAAGCAGTGGCTACTTGAGGGATCAGGCCGACCACCTCGCTATTGGTCGACTACAGAAGGGCCGGATTAGGACGACCAAATGGCGTTGAGGTTGCCAGTTTCCCATCAAGACTTCCAATAATGGTATATGAGGATTACCAAAAAAAAAAAAAAGAAGTCCTGCTTGGTCTGGGCTAGTGCGTGTGGGGTGCTTGGGAAGTGAATGAGGTGGGGCAGCCTCTGTACCATGGCATCAAGGAATGCATGGAAAAACTGCGAAAGTGCACTTTGTGACACCCCTCCTGCTGAGTCTATAACCCCCTGGAAACTGCCTGATGCCAAGAGGTGCAGGGAGCACAGGACCTGGCTGTGGGTGGGGTTGGATTGTGTCCTGCGTGTGGGGTGTTCAAGGAAGGGTTTGAGTTCCTCAATTAAATCAAGGATACTCTCTTCATCCAGTCTGTAGATGTTCTCCTCTGTGCGCTGGAAGATGGAAATGCGCGCACGGAATATCCTCTCCTGGCGTCTTCTCCTCTGTGCAGCAGCTCTAAGTCGCAGCCTCCTGGCTATCACGTACAGCCCAGCCATTGTGGAGAGAAGTCTGTTGCATTCTGGGACTCCTTAAATAGTTTGCACCTGGTTACCACCTGCTCCCACTTGGTGGTAATTGCGATTCTCTAAATTGCGATTTTCGTGAATTTGCAATTTGCAAATTTTACATAAATACCATTGCAATTCCTTACTTTGCGATTTCCCGTTTGCGAATTTTGCTAACTGAGAAATCTCTAAATTAGGAATCGCAAGGAAATTTGCGGATTATTGTCTCTCGCAATGTAAGGAATCACAATTTTTTGCGAGGCTCTTTGGCTTCATCCATTGGAAATAGTGAATTTTGATTCGCAAACGCTGTTTTTTGCAAATCGCAGCGTTTGCGAATGAAAATTGGCTTGATACATATGGCCCCTTGTCTCTGGAAATAATTCACATTTGCTCTGGACAACTGATTTAAATTAATTTTAGCATTTTCCATATTTTGTGGGACCATCTGAGCTTGAAAAACTCCGGTCATTGGTACCTGTTTCTGAACTGACATTTGCATTTGCCGAACTGACACAATTGTTTGCATTTGCATTTCTCTATGTTTTTGTGTATCATGTTTAAATTTATATTTCTTCTTCCAATGCTTAAATCTATCTATACTACTATTATAAAGAGAGAACTGTGAACCTTTGAGGCGGGTAAACTCAGGAACCACAGCGCCAATCGAAACACACAATACAGCATTGGAAAGGGCAGGGTAAGCAGATGGACATAGGCTATATAGCATCAAAAAATATACGTGGCAAGGGCAAAGTACGTTCTTTGCCAAAGTAGTCCCTTGGAAGTAGCGCCATCTCGGAGGTGGGCGTGTGCGTTAACGACGTTGAATCCAGTAGGCGTGCTGACGTCACATAACAGTGACGGGGTCGGCCATTTTGGTAAAGTAAACTGGAGCGCAATGTGCGCTACAACCACAGGGGCCCCTGACTCCTCCGTCACCTTGGGGGACATGGAAGCCGAGAGCAGCACCAGCCCCAGGTACGTGCCGAAGAAGCCCAGAGCAGCACTAGCCCCAGGCACGTGCCGCTGACCCCGGCTCTCAGCCGCACTACCTCCTACGCCCCTTCACTCCGCTCCTTCACCGGCTCTGCTGCTCCCACAGAAGAAGCTCAGAGCAGCACCAGCCCAAGGTACGTGCCGCTCCACCCGGATCTCAGCCACGCTACCTCCTCCGTCCCTTCATTCTGCTCCTTCCCCGGCTCTGCTGCTCCCGGGGCTGGCCGCTCTGCTGCGCGTTTCCTGCAGCGGTGCTACCCCCTTAAAACCCTTTGCAAACAGTCAGACGGCTACACCAAGGCAGCCAGAGTAGGAACAAAAAGGAGAAATTAATAACATTACAACAAGCACAAGCAAACATTCACGACGGAAAACATTACGAGGTCTAAATGCAACACGCACAAACAACTACGCAGAGGCACTCAAACAGGCACTCGACAACACACATTCATAGCACACAAATACAAAAACGGACAACGTGCAAGCACAAATAATGAATGACAAATACAGGCAACAAGCAGCAAATAAAACCAGCCATCAAAAAGGTGCTCAAACACATCATCAACAAAGGGAATAAACATACGGACTATGAAGAAATACAAAAACTGACTACTTGCAAGCACAAACAAGGCATTACAAACATTACACACATACATTTTCAACCCCGGACAACGTTGGGGCGGGCAGCTAGTACTAATATAATAAAGAGAGAGCCCAAACATTTGAGGCGGGTAATCTCAGAAACCACAGCACCAATCACAACACCCAATACAGTGTTCGAAAGGGCAGTTGCAGCAGAAGGACATAGGCTATGCAGACGCCCACCATATACATTTAAAAGGTAAAAGAACCGTGCCAGCAAAGTAGTCCCTAGTGGGCGTGTCTGCGTTGTGCTGGGGGTGTGTGCTGGAGGTGTGACAAACGCTGGGGGCGTGTGGTACGTTCCGCCCTGCATGCCATGTCTCATATCGTGTACTGTGGGTGTGTGCTGGGGGCGTGGGCGTGTGCGGGGCGAGGAATTACGGGAAAAAAAGCAAGCGTTGTGCCCAATAATTCATTGTTTTTTCTTCCCAGGTTCTGTACATTCCAGCTCCGGGTGTCCATCCTGCTCCCTTTAAATACCCCTGCACCCCATAATCATAACCCACCCTTACTCCTTAAAATACCCCAACACCCTTAAACACTAACCAATCTTAACCGTATAAATATACCCTGTACCCCAAAACCCAAACCTATCCCTAAACCCTACAGATACCCCTGTACCCCAAAACCCAAACCTAGCCCTGAACCCTATAAATACCCCTGTACCCCAAAACCCAAACCTAGCCCTGAACCCTAAAAATACCCCTGTACCCCAAAACCCAAACCTAGCCCTGAACCCTTAAAATACCCCGGTACCCCAAAACCCAAACCTACCCCTGAACCCTGAAAATACCCCTGCATGCCAAAACCCAAACCTAGCCCTGAACCATAAAAATAACTCTCTACCCCAAAAGACAAACCTACCCCTGAACCCTAAAATACCCCTGTACCCCAAAACCCAAACCTAGCCCCGAACCCTAAAAATACCCCTGTACCCCAAAACCCAAACCTAGCCCTGAACCCTAAAAATACCCCTGTACCCCCAAACCCATACATATCCCTAAACCCTAAAACTACCCCTGTACCCCATAACCCAAAACTATATCTGAACCCTTAAAATACCCAAACACCCCAAAACATATACCTCAGAACCCCAAAACATATACCCCTATACCCATACTTACCTTATCCAAACATTAAAAAAAACATGCTTTTACCATTCATGCATTTACAACGAATTTTGTTGTAAATGTATGCAAGGTAAAGCATATAAAATGTAATGCCATGCGTTATAATGGCATTGCGGAGTCATGGTACTTTCGTAATGAAAGTATGCGGAGTGATAGTATGCGGAAAGAAAGTTGCGGAATAATGGGTGTTTACCCTCCCCCGGTAAGTACATTGGTGGCACGGCGGCCCACATCTCCAGCAACATACTCATATTTTTTCACCACCGATTTGAAAAATGCACAGGTCTCTCTCATTGATGCCCAGCACCGACATACACTTTTAGACACACCTCCCACCACAAGTTCTAGAATTACGAACTTTAGAGCTAGGGAGCTACGTTCGAATCTCGGCATCAGCTCAACATCCTGTGATTCCAGGCAAATCGCTTTGTCTCCCCGTGCCTACCACAAATGAATGTGTCCTTCTGTAATGTAAATTGTACTCCTGCCATGTTGTCGAGTTCACGCTATACAATATTGCAAGGAAAAATGAAGTAGGGAAACTCGAGTTCACATACTACTGAGGGCTGCTAGTCTATACTAATATAATAAAGAGAGAGCCCAAACCTTTGAGGCAGGTAATCTCAGGAACCACAGCACCAATCACAACACCCAATACAGCGTTGGAAAGGGTAGTTGCAGCAGAAGGACATAGGCTATGCAGAGGCCCACCATATACATTTAAAAGGTAAAAGAACAGTGCCAGCAAAATAGTCCCTTGTGGGTGTGTCTGCGTTGTGCGGTGGGTGTGTACTGGGGACGTGACAAACACTGGGGGCGTGTTGTACTTTCCTCCCTCCATGCCATGTCTCATATCGTGTGCTGTGGGCGTGTGCTAGAGGGGTGGGCGTGTGCGGGGAGCGGGATTACGGAAAAAAAAGCGAGCTTTGTGCCCAATATTTCATTGTTTTTTCTTCCCAGGGTCTGTACATTCCAGCTCCGGGTGTCCACCCTGCTCCCTTTAAATACCCCTGCACCCCATAAGCATAACCCACCCTTACTCCTTAAAATATCCCAACACCCTTAAACACTAACCCATCTTAACCCTATAAATATACCCTGTACCCCAAAACCCAAACCTATCCCTAAACCCTAAAAATACCCCTGTACCCCTGTACCCCAAAACCCAAACCTAGCCCTAAACCCTATAAATACCCCTGTACCCCAAAACCCAAACCTAGCCCTGAAACCTAAAAATACCACTGTACCCCAAAACCCAAACCTACCCCTGAACCCCAAAATACCGCTGTACCTCAAAACCCAAACCTACCCCTGAACCCTAAAAATAACCCTGTACCCCAAAACCCAAACCTACCCCTGAACCCTAAAATACCCCTGTACCCCAAAACCCAAACCTAGCCCTGAACCCTAAAATACCCCAAAACCCAAACCTAGCCCGAACCCTTAAAATACCCCTGTACCCCCAAACCCAAACCTACCCCTGAACCCTATAAATACCCCTATACCCCAAAACCCAAACCTAGCCCTGAACCCTAAAAATACCCCTGTACCCCAAAACCCATACCTATCCCTAAACCCTAAAACTACCCCTGTACCCCATAACCCCAAACTATATCTGAACCCTTAAAATATCCAAACACCCCAAAATATATACCTCAGTACCCCAAAACATATACCCCTATACCCATACTTACCCTATCCACACATTAAAAAAAACATGCTTTTACCATTCATGCATTTACAACAAATTTCGTTGTAAATGTATGCGTGGTAAAAGCATATATAATGTAATGCCATGCGTTATAATGGCACTGCGGAGTCATGGTACTTTCATAATGAAAGTATGCGGAGTGATGCTATGCGGAAAGAAAGTTGCGGAATAATGGGTGTTTACCCTCCCCCGGTAAGTACATTGGTGGCACGGCGGCCCACATCTCCAGCAACATACTCATATTTTTTCACCACCGATTTGAAAAATGCACAGGTCTCTCTCATTGATGGCCAGCACCGACATACACTTTTAGACACACCTCCCACCACAAGTTCTAGAATTGCGAACTATAGAGCTGGGGAGCTACGTTCGAATCTCGGCATCAGCTCAACATCCTGTGATTCCAGGCTTTGTCTCCCCGTGCCTACCACAAATGAATTTGTTCTTCTGTAATGTAAATTGTGCTCATGCCATGTTGTCGAGTTCGCGCTATATAATATTGCAAGGAAAAATAAAGTAGGGAAACTCGAGTTCACACACTACTGAACGCGCACTCTTAAGTGCATCAGCAGTGCACTGTGAATCGGAGCGTTTCACAGGCCTGTCACAGAAAAGAAATGCTATCAAAATGAAATCCTACAAAACAATATACTACTGGTCGGCAGCAATTTATACCCGGACAACGTCGGGACGGGCTGCTAGTCTGTTATAAAGATGGCAAAAGGACACTTTTTCCAGCAGTACGCCATCCATACCTGAATTTGCACAAACCAAAACACCTTAACTTCCATCCTGAGTTATTTTAATCTGCACCCAATCAACATCCTTTGTTGGCACTCTGCCCTTCAGGAAAGTAATCACTGCTATGTTTTTTTCCATAACAAGAGAAAATGATGGTGCATTCATGCAAACCCTTTTCACTGTCTCCTCACCTGGCCTTTGAACAAAAACTTTATATTCAACCCAAAATTCAGTTAGCATGGCAATGTAAAAGAATATTTCAAAATTAATGCACAACTCTTTCAAAACTTCAACAAATCCATCAACTCGTGTGTGGGTACCACAGCATAAGTTTGTCTCTCAATTGTGGGATTCTGTTCAGAAATGCTGCAAGTTCACTTTTATTCTGTGGCATATGAACGTGCACTTCTCCCACCATTTCTCTCAATGAGTAAGCAAAAGCTTCTCCCCCATTCTGCTTATTATTTTCCTCAACTAAATCTGGTAGCTTCTTTTCCTTATCCAGTTTCCTTGCTAGGTCTGGTGGTTTCTTTTTCTTCTCATGTTTTCTTGCCCATTTGTCTCTCGTTTCTCAAACCCATTGCATTAACAAGCATTTACAATGCAATAGGTCTCGCATTAGGAAAGTTTGAGCTATTAGCATTGTAAATGGCGATGCTTTTATTTATTCTTCTAGTTTTGATATAATTAAAGTAATAGGTGTGTTATAATAATGCAAAGTTTTTTTTGTAACTTGAAATTTTGCAAAGGTAGTGTGGCAATTATTAGTATTTATGAAAAACATAACATTACAATTCCTGTGGAAGAAGTGTTAATTAATTATGTATAGCAATTGTAGAATATTAAATCATATTTGAATGTGCAATAAAGTTTGCAATTTTATAATAGACTAGGAAATGGATAATATTTACTGTTTGTTGTAAATATAAGCCAAAAGCAATGGTAATGCACAACATTTTTATTTGTAAGTATATGTACAATATATGAATTTTTTCTTGCTGAGCAAGTCTTACATTTGTGTAATATAAGCATTTCAATTATGGCTGTAACAATATTATACATTTAAATGAGGTAGGCAAAAATATATATTTTTTCAACCGGCATTATTGTGCAATGTACAAAGTTACAAGCCATGTTAAAACAGTTTTGGTATTTATTAATCTGTAGTCTTAAGATTTTTTAAAATAATTTGTACATTGTAAATAGATATAATTGTCAGTAACAAATGACTGGTAAGAGATGAATAGCATATAAGGCAATAAACTTTAGGTGGAAACAAAACATGGAACACTTTTAGGATATATATATTTTCAGTTAGTCATGTTTATAATTTGAACAAATTGTAATAGATACAATTATAAAAAATGCAAAGTCAAACATAGTAATGTATAGCAAGACATAAAACATTGTGCAAATATGCTATGAAATGTAAACACGCAAAACAGTATCTGTAAAGGTAATACGTTGTTTTTTTTGTAAACATAGTTGTAGTGCAGTAAAACAATTTTTTTTTGATGTTACAGTTGCTTAATTATTTTGGTAATGCATCCATTGCAAAATAAAACATTCAATGATATTGGTAAATACTGCATTAATGAATTTTCTAAGTCTTCAGTATCAGTTTCAATACTTAAAAAGTCCATTAAAATGGTATTGTTTATATCCATGGATTGGATGTGATCACTTCCTGCGATTTGCACAGCCATTGTGCTTTTTTCCTGACGTGTTTTTTCTACTCCAAATAATGTGACATTAATGTCTTCATGTGGTGGTTGTTTTTCCTGTAGAGAGATTGTTATATTACTAAGTTTCCCTTATTGTTTTGATTTAGGATAATAGCTGTTAAAAGAATTATTACTTACTTGTATTGTAGTATTTCTAGTTGTGTTCAATATTTTTTCTCCATTGAACATGTGTACAGACAAGTGTGTTAACTGTACATATTGTCCTATGTCCGTAGTAAAGTCACTTGCTTCTCTCCAAAGAGAAATTTTGACAGAGTCTGTGGCGTCATTAATGGTAATACTTTTTATTTTTGTGTCTTGTCCATTAACAAAGATAGTTTTTGTATCTTCTACCTGCAGTATATAAAATAATAATTTGTTGCTGTGTTTATATATTTATGTTAATGCAATATTATTTTTTTCAGTGCATTTAAGTAATAACTATAGCTATTATGTTGTTATGAAGTACAGAAAAAAAATTAGTAGCATTTCTTCACATATTATTTCAAGTATACAATAATGAAATAAATAAGTATAAGTTGCCTTACAATACATAACCTTTGCTGGTAAAGAAGTGGTTGTTTATATACATCAGTGTAACTTACATCTTTTTATTGTTGCATTTTATGTTTTTGTAAATAGTGCGATATAGAAATATTTTACTTACTTGTTAGCGTTGCTTAATAGTTGTATGGCAGTAAAATAATGTTGCAATATACAAGTACTTGTTGAAACAAGTGAATGCTGTATGGTGGTCAGTATCATTGTATGTACCTTTTAGATTAAAGTGAAATATAGAAAATTTTACTTACGTTGTACGTAGGTATTGGCGTATTTTGCGAATTTACTATCTGTGGATTTTGCTGATTTGCAGAATGTACATTTCCAAAATTACTGGATTTGCGAATTTGCGGATCTGCGGATTTGTCTTGTTGAATTGAGCACTTTATTCAGCTTTAACTAGTTTCAGTGACTATGTGTGAGTTACTATGCAAATGCCTTAAGGAATGCAAAGCTTACGATTATTTATGTGTTGATAAATGAGTTACTTACAGGAAGGCCATTATGTAAATATTTTATGATAGTGCTTGCAAGTTGCCAGTGCTATCATAAAATATTTATTAAATTAGCTTTAATTGGAAGCTCTATTAGATAAAATATAGCAGGTGTGAGCATGTGTGTTATTTTATTTATTAGAGCTTCCCTTGAAGCTAACTCAGTAATTATTTTAGTATGGGAATTGCAGCTTGCTGGTGTCATGGTAAAATAGTTAAAAGCGGTAAGGCAGTTTTCTATTTTGCAGTATTTTTGCTTGGGGATTTGTGAATTTGTGGTAAATTTGCTGTAGTTTGCGCAATGCAAATTTACAGAAAATTTGCGAACTTTGCGAGCGGAATGAATCTTATGCTTACACCTAAGTGTTTTGGTAATTAATGTTTTGTTTTCTATAATTGTGTAACATTTACTTGTTGCAGATAACATTGTACAATTTTATTTTAGTGTACAAGTACTTTTTTTGCAACAAGTGAATGTTTTATGTTGTTAGTATTATTAAATGAAGCTTTGTTATTAGTAATATATATAAATGTTTTTACTTATGATGTATTGCTAATTAAATGCTAGTATCTGTAATTGTGTAGCATGCCCCTGTTGCAATCAACATTGTACAATTATTATTGTGTTGTATAAGTACTTGTTTGAAACAGGTGAATGCTTTATGTTAGTAAGTATTATTGTGTGAATGTTTTTGGTAATAGTAAAATAAACACATTTTTACCTATTGTATTGCTAATTAATTGCTGGTTTCTGGAATTATATAGTATTTACTTGTTGCAATTAACATTGTACGAATATATATGTTGTACAAGTACTTGCTTGAAACAAGTAAATCCTTTACTTAATAAATGTTTGTGTAAAGGTTTTTGTTAAAATAAAAATATAAATTTTTTTTTTACTTACGTTGTATTGGTAATTAAATGCTGCTTTCTTATGTTGTAAGCTGGTCACTTCATATAAAGACATTTTCCTTTTTGTATCTTTAGGCAACATTTAAAAATTGTTCCTTTTATATTTTTACTGGTATTATGTAATTTATGTTTGTACATGTGATTATTATCATTTATAAGTACATTTCAACCAATTCATTTTGTCATAGTTATACAGTTGTAAATGTTAGCAGTTTATAACAGCTGTTAAATTACATTATATAACAAGTAATAGAAGATAGCTTACCTTTGTTATTGTTTCTGAGGGACTCATAAGTATTTTTACTACAGGTGTCTATACAGTTTTTATAGGAGATACAGGTAGCATGTAACTGTTGGACTTGTCCATTCTGTTGTATTATACCTGCATAAATCATAAGTGGTGGCATTCTAGCAATTATAATTGTTTTTTTATAAACAATATACTATTCTTATACAAATAATTACGTATTTTATTCCATTCTGTTGGCAGTTTGTGGCCCTAATGTAAAATAGTTACAATAGGCCAGCCAGGCTTAAATTTTGCTCCTTGAATCTGTTGGTTGCGGATTTGAGAATTTGCTGGAAATTTGTGACTTTGCGCATTGCCAATGTACTGAAAATGTACAAAATATGCAAGTGGAATGTATTTTGTGGTCACCCCTAGTTGTATTGGTAATTGATGTTGCTGAGTGTAATTGGTTTACATTTACTTGTTGCAAATGACTTGTACAATTTTCTTTTGGTGTACACGTACTTCATTGAAACAAGTGAATGCTTTACATTAGTTATTATTATTATATAAAGCTTTGTTATCAGTAATATATAGAAATGTTTTTACTTACGCTTTATTTCTGTTAATAGCTGGTTCCTGTCATTATGTAGCATTAACTTGTTGCAAATAATATTGTACAAATTTTATTTCGTTGTACAAGTACTTGTTTGAAAGAAGTAAATGCTTTAGTTAGTGATTGTGTATAAAGCTTTTTGTTAATAGTTTTATATACAAAAATTGTACTTACGTTGTATTGGTAATCAACTGCTGCTTTGTATAATATAACATTTTTTTTTACTTACGCTGTATTGGTAATTAACTGCTGCTTTCTTTATGTTGTAAGCTGGTTACTTTATATTTAAACACAATTATTTTCTGAATTTTTTAGTTACTTTTTAACATAGTCCCTTGCATATTTGTAATTGTATATTCTAATTTATGTCTTTACATGTTATTATAAGCATTTATAAGTACAATCAATGGATATAATTTGTTACAGTTCTGTAGTTGTAAAACTGAGCACTTTATAACAGTAGTTAAATGACATTTCAATTAAAAGTTATGAAATGTAGCTTACCTTTGTTATTGTTCCTGAGACACTCATAACTGTCTTTACAGCAGCTTCACGGACAGTTTTTATGGGAGATACAGGTGGTGCCAGTGGCTGTAGAATTTGTATTAATTAATTAATAAAATTAAGCAGTAATTTTTTAACTGTAAAGAGTGGCCTGCTTAATTTTGACACTCTGTTTATTAACACCCACTATTTTTAATCTTTTCAGTTTTATATATAATTTTGCAGGCTATACTTATACATGAGTACCTTACTAACTACTCCATAAGAATTCAAGTAACATACATACATACATGGTGCATTGCTTTACATAAACAATTTACTGCTGTATAAATATACAAAATGTAATAAAAGGTTGGTATTGGACAGAGTTTCAACATCAGGTAGAATACTTATACAATTATACTATGCTGTTACACACACACACACTGCTTATTTTCACATTTATACACACATATTGTGCTGCTTCATACATACACATTGCATTATACATACACTATGTTATTTATATATATGTTGTGCTGTATTATATATACATACATAATGCATTGCATTACACACACATAGTGATGCATTACATATACACACATTATTGAATTTTTTTTTTATTAGTGTAGTGCAGTGTTTTCATACGGCAAGTAAAGTGAAGAGAGAGGCTGTTTTGTAGTGCTGTACTATTGAGAGTCTAAAAAATAATACTTGGAAAAGGCAATTTACCAGCATGCTATATAATATGCTCAGTAATAGTGGCTAATAAAGCATAACAAAGCCAAAACATAAAGACACAGATAGTAATCCATTACATATACACAGATCATAGCATTATTGTGTTTATTTGCGTACTGTGGTGTTTCTATATGTTAAGTAAAGTGAAGAGAGGGACCATTTTATAGTGCTGTACCATTGAGCATGTAAAAATATAATAATACTCGAAAAAGCACATTTAGTAGCACGTTATAAAGTATGCACAATAATAGTGGCTAATAAGGTAGAGATACGCTGTAATATAAGCAATAGATTATGCATTGCAAAATAATGGTAAGAGGGACTGACAGCAGGTGTGGGCTAATATGGAGTTCATATTTTTAATTGGGCAAATGTGAGCATGTTTGCGGGTAACACGGAATAATATGTAAGAAGCAAGTGCTGCACGCAAGACATAATGTACAGAAAGCATTTTCACGGAATAATATGTAAGAAGCAAGTGCTGCGCGCAAGACACATTGTACAGAGAGCATTCATATTAATACAATTGCATTGTTATAGTGCTGTATTACTGAGCGTCTTAAAATAATACTTGTAAAAGGGCATTTAGCAGTATGCTACATAATATGCTCAGTAATAGTGGCTAATAGGGCAGACGAAAGTCAAAACAAAAAGAGACATATAGTAATCCTTTACAAATACACAGATAATAGCATTATTGTTTTTATTTGCGTACTGTGGTGTTTCCATATGTTAAGTAAAGTGAAGAGAGGGATCGTTTTGTAGTGCTGTACCATTCAGCATGTAAAAAAATAATAATACTCGAAAAAGCACATTTAGTAGCACTTTTTAAAGTATGCTTGATAATAGGGGCTAATAAGGCATAGCGACGCTGTCTGATAAGCAATAGATCATGCATTGCAAAATAATTTTGAGAGGGGCTGACAACAGGCGTGGTCTACTATGGAGTTCGTATTCTTAATTGGGCAAATGTGAGCGTGTTTGTGGTAGTCACAAAATAATATGTAAGAAGCAGATGCTGCGCGCAAGCCACAACATACAGAGCGCATCGATAGTAATACAATTGCATTGTTATAGTGCTGTATTATTGAGCGTCTAAAAATAATACTTGTAAAAGGGTATTTAGCAGCACACTATATAATATGCTTAGTAATAATGGCTAATAGGGCAGAGCAAAGTCAGAACAAAAAGACACACATAATAATCCCTTACATATACATAGATCATAGCATTATTGTTTTTATTTGCACACTGTGGTGTTTCTATATGTTAAGTAAAGTGAAGACAGGTACCGTTTTGTAGTGCTGTACCATGCAGCGTTTAAAAAAATAATACTCGAAAAAGCGCATTTAGTAGCATGTTATAAAGTATGCTCAGTAATAGTGGCTAATAAGGAAGATCAACGCTATAATATGAGCGATAGGCCATGCATTGCAAAATAATGTTAAGAGGGGCTTAAAGCAGGCGTGCGCTACTACGGAGTTTGTATTTTTTATTGGGCAAATGTGAGCGCGTTTGTAACAGTCACAGAATAATACATAGAAGCAGGTGCTGCGCGCAAGCCACAACGTACAGAGCGCATTGATATTAACACAATATCATTGTTACACAAACGCAGTATTTTAATATTAAATTTAAATGAACTTGCTAAAATAATTATTTTATATGACTGCTGATTTTTAGTATATTATATTACTTTTTAAACTTAATAATAAATAACGTAAAAAGTACTATTATTAATTGTAACATCAAAAGAAATAGTGCGCTGAAAGTGAAAGTGATAGCTTTTAGTTATGTAAGCGTATGCATTGCGCATGCGCCTTGTGCGTTGGACATCGGCGTGGGATAGAGCACGTAGCAGAGAATCATGTTTAGGTAAGCTTTTTGTTATGCTTGCATGTTGCTAACTACTAAAGAAACAGAAATAAAAGACATGTTTATAAAAGTTTAATGGCTCATGAGTTAAGCACGTATTCTGTATATATTGTGTGTTATGTTATACATGTAAAGCTCGTATGTGCGCATGCGCTTTGTGCGTTGGACATTGTCGTGGGATACAGCACGTAGCAGAGAATCATGTTTAGGTAAGCTTTTTGATATGCTTGCATGTTGCTAACTACTAAAGAAACAGAAATAAAAGACATGTTCATAAAAGTTTAATGGCTGGTGAGTTAACCACGTATTCTGTATATATTGTGTGTTATATTAACATGTAAACACAACAGGTGATGGACCGAATGTGGATCAATGTCACACACTCACCCCAGTCCAAAGATCTGGGCCCAAATCCATCGTTTTTTTGCACTCCACACCACCCTGGGTTAGACAATGGCGATATGCAAATCAGCTCTGACCCTGTGCCCCATGGGAACAGTCCAGTCCGAACTACAAAAGCCATGTCCTTCCCAGAACGGTATCAAGCATCCGAGGACCGGACCGGTTTCGAGGTAACACCTCTCATCAGCCCGGATAGCTTGACTCCAGTGGTGTGGAGTGCCTGGGACCCACGTCTGGGCATCCCCAGCGCACTTAGGGCGGAATATGCAAACACAACAGGTGATGGACCGAATGTGGATCAATGTCACACACTCACCCCAGTCCAAAGATCTGGGCCCAAATCCATCGTTTTTTTGCACTCCACACCACCCTGGGTTAGACAATGGCGATATGCAAATCAGCTCTGACCCTGTGCCCCATGGGAACAGTCCAGTCCGAACTACAAAAGCCATGTCCTTCCCAGAACGGAATCAAGCATCCGAGGACCGGACCGGTTTCGAGGTAACACATCTCATCAGCCCGGATAGCTTGACTCCAGTGGTGTGGAGTGCCTGGGACCCACGTCTGGGCATCCCCAGCGCACTTAGGGCGGAATATGCAAACACAACAGGTGATGGACCGAATGTGGATCAATGTCACACACTCACCCCAGTCCAAAGATCTGGGCCCAAATCCATCGTTTTTTTGCACTCCACACCACCCTGGGTTAGACAATGGCGATATGCAAATCAGCTCTGACCCTGTGCCCCATGGGAACAGTCCAGTCCGAACTACAAAAGCCATGTCCTTCCCAGAACGGAATCAAGCATCCGAGGACCGGACCGGTTTCGAGGTAACACCTCTCATCAGCCCGGATAGCTTGACTCCAGTGGTGTGGAGTGCCTGGGACCCACGTCTGGGCATCCCCAGCGCACTTAGGGCGGAATATGCAAACACAACAGGTGATGGACATTAACATGTAAAGCTCGTATTGTACGCTATATATAAAGTGTGTGTGATACTATATGTGTTGTATGCGTAATATACTGTGTAGTTTCGCATTTGAAATGCTGTATGTGTGAAATGTACTGTAACCTTGAAAAGAAGGTGCTAATAGTAGAATAGTGTGAGTATTTAAACGTATTTTGTTCTCTGTTGTTATTGCAGATTGTACGACCGTTACTTAAAATGGCGCCTTTAAAACAAACACGTTCTTTTTTTGATGTTACGTACTTGTAACACACGAAAGTAAATTTACATTGACAGGTATAATAAGTTCGTCTTTCTTGTAAACTTTTACTTGAAACGCCGCTTTTAAATAATTAGTGTGTATTAACACACTTGAGGTTTGCTAAGAAATAATTAGGCGTGTTAAGTAAAACACGTTGTTGTAATACTAAATGTAAATATATTATGTGTGATGTTAAATGCCGCGCACAAGCAAGGATATTGGTAAAGTGTAAATAAGCGTTAAGCAAGGATATTGATAAAGTGTAAATAAACGGAAAATAGACATTGCACACAGAGCTGATACAGTAAATATAAAGCCTTTGCATAAAATGTTAGCGTATTTAAATTTGCTATGCAATGAAACTGTTTTGTTTGAAATCGCAAATAATATTATGCGTGCTGTCTAAAATACTGATGTCATATACAATAGTCGTGCATGTAGCTTTGTATGTAATAATGTATTATTGTGATGCAATAATGTAAACGTATTTGCGCACTCATTTATATGTGCGCATGTTAGCGTGTATAAAGTACGAAATAGAAGGAGATAGGCGGGGTGGAGGCGGGCGTCTAGAATATAGTAATTGAAAGAAGAGAGCGCGTAGAATAAATGCCGTAAATAGTGCGCAAATTCATAGCAGACAGGAGGCGGTAGTAGTAAGAGGGAGGGGGGATGGATAAAAATCAGTAGGAGCGAAGACACGAGCGCAAGAAAAGCTGCACATAACGCTATGTAAGTTAGTGCGCAAATTTATAGCAGACAGGAGGCGGTAGTAGTAAGAGAGAGGGGGAGATGGATAAAAATCAGTAGGAGCGAAGACACGAGCGCAAGAAAAGCTGCACATAACGCTATGTAAGTAAATATAGATAGAACAGCGTTAGGCGTTTACTGTTGTACCTTTACTGTTTATGCGAGCAAATGCGAACGTGTTTGTCGAAATAATAACTGTTATGTAAGAGTATATAATTGCATATAATTGTAAGCGCACGTTACTTTGCGTTTTAATAATATATTTTGTAATGTAATAATATAAACGTATTTTCTAATTAAATGAATGTGTTTAGCTTAACGTGTAGAAATTTTAAGGCTAGGTGGAATGAAAGGCAGGCTTGTTATGTTATAATATAGACTGTATGAAAATAAACGAGTAAAATAAAAGCATTGAGCAGTATAAAGATAAGAGAAGGGGGGGGGGGGAAGTTAGGTGATAATAGCTAAAGGTGAATGGGATAGCGCCAAACAATGTAGTGATGCTTTGTAAGTGAATATTAAGCGGAAAGAGAGCAACAGCAGTAAATAAGATAACATGCGAAATGAAGGTTGGCTTTTGCATAAAATGTTAGCACGCATTTAAAATCGAAATGCTATGAAAGTGTTTAGCTGGAAACTATGATTAATATTATGTGTGCTGTGTAAAAAACTGATGTGGTATACAATTATAGGTTTATGTTGCTTTAAGAAAGGGCAACAGCAATAAATAAGATAACATGCTAAATAAAGGGCAGCCTTTGCATAATAATGCTAGCACGCATTTAAATATGAGATGCTATGAAAGTGTTTTGCCGAATATTACTATTAATATTATGCAGGCTGTATAAAAGAGTGATGTGGTATACAATTGTAAGTGTATGTTGCTTTGTATGTAATAATGTATTTTTGTGATGCAATAATTTAAATGTATTTGCGCAGTTATTTAAATGTGTGCATTTTGCCGCGTATAAAGTACGAAGTAGAAGAAAAGAACGATGGGGGAGGAGTACGCCTGTAAAATTGTAGTTGGAAGGAGAAAGCGAATAGTATAAATGCAGTAAATAGCGCAAAAATTTAGAGCGGGCAGGAGGCGGTAGCATAAGGAAGGGACGGGAAGGGAGGGGGGGGTAATACCAGGTAGAAGGAAATACTGAACCGTAAGAAAACATGTAAATAATGATATGTAAGTAAGGCAGAGAAGCAGAGAAGAAAAAGCAGGAAAAGTTGTATATAATCCTGTGCTTGTAAATATGGGCAGGACAGCGTTAGGCTCAGATATGCGCAGTTGGCATATAGAAATGCGACGTGAAGTAAAGAAAGATGCGTGTTTGTTATGTTGGAATATGGACCGTCTGAAAGACAAGGAGTGAAAAAAACACAGTGTATTATGGGAAGGGGAGAACGACTAAGTGATAGTAACTGTAGGTAGAGAGCAAAGCGCAAGATAAGGGAGAGATAATAGTATGTAAGTAAATACGAACAGTGGACAGGAGAGAGGCCTTTGTTATTGTAGATGCAGTGTTTATTAAGGCGAATGCTATTAAGGACATTGGGGAGTTTAAAGTAAGAACAAAAAAGGCATTGCGCACATAGCTAATTTATTAATTAAGTAAGCACGCTCCAATTGAACAATTAGAAAGTATTTGCACAGTTATTTAGATGTGTGCAGCTTGGCGTGTAGAAAGCACTCAATGAAAGTAGAGAGGGGCTTGTGTTTGTGAGGTACTATAAACGTGTAATTTAAATTAGTAAAAGAAGGGCAATGAGCAGTAGGAGGGGGGAGGGGGAGGGACGGTTAAGCAATAGTACGTGAAAGCGGAGGCAGCAGAAAGAAAGCAGTAAATATTGCTTTATAAGTAAATATGTGGCAATTAAATGGAGTTACCGAGTGGGGGATAGAGCTACATAGTGGTAGGTAAAACGCGTGAATTTAAAGTGATAAAAGGGCGATAGCAGAAAGGAGAGGACTCACGTGACAATAGCTGGAAACGGAGAGGGAAGCGTAGTGAAAGTTGTAGATAATGCTGTGCTTGTAAATATGGATAAGCGTTAGGCTTAAATATGCGCAGTTGGCGTATGAAGTTTAAAGTAAGCATAAAAAAAGCATTGTGCACAGTGGTAATTTAATAATTAAGGAAGCGCACTTTAATAGAAGAATTAGGAAGTATTTGCACAGATATTTTGATGTGCGCAGCTTGGCGCGTAGAAAGTACGAGCTGGGAGTAGAGATGTGCCTGTTTGTTGTGAGGTATTATATACGTGTAATTAAAACTAGTAAGGAAAGCAGTAAGCAGTAAGAGGGTGGGGGGGTGGGGGTGGGGGGGGGGGTCGGTTGGGCGATGACAGCTGAAAGCAAGAGCGAAGCGGAAGATAAAAATAAATATTGCCATTAAAAGGAAATTTGTAGCGATTAGGTGCGGTAGCTGGGGAAGAGAGGGGGGGGAAGGGGAAGAGAGCTAGGCGATAGCATGTTAAAGAAAAGAGCGAGCGACAGTAAATGTGGAAATGCGTGTATTTGAAGCGGGGAGGGGGCGGCAGCGGAAAGGCGAGGGTGTCGCGCATATAGCTAATTTATTAATGAAGTAAGCACGCTCCAATCGAACAATTAGAAAGTATTTGCACAGTTATTTAGATGTGTGCAGCTTGGCAAGTCGAAAATACTCAATGAAAGTACAGAGGGGCTTGTGTTTGTGAGGTACTATAAACGTGTAATTTAAATTAGTAAAAGAAGGGCAATGAGCAGTAGGAGGGGGAGGTGGAGGCAGTGTTAAGCGATAGTACGTAAAAGCGGGGGCAGCGGAAAGAAAGCCGTAAATATTGCTTCATAACTAAATATGTAGCAATTAAATGGAGTAATTGAGTGGGGGATAGAGCTAGATAGTGATAGGTAAAAGGCGAGAGCGAGTGGCATAAAGTCTGTAAACGCGTGAATTTAAAGTGGTGAGAGGGCGGAAGCCGAAAGGAGAGGACTTAAATAATAATAGCTAAAAACGGAGAAGGAAGAGTAGTAAAGCTGTAGATAATGCTGTGCTTGTAAATATGGATAGGATAGCGTTAGGCTTAAGTATGCGCAGTTGGCGTATGAAGTTTAAAATAAGCATAAAAAAACCATCGCGCACAGAGCTAATTTATTAATTAAGGAAGCGCGCTTTAATAGAACAATTAGGAAGTATTTGCACCGATATTTTGATGTGCGCAGCTTGGCGCATAAAAAATACGAGCTGGGAGTAGAGATGGGCATGTTTGTCGTGAGGCATTATATACGTGTAATTAAAACTAGTAAGAAAAGCAGTAGGCAGTAAGAGGGGGGGGGGGTCTGTTGGGCGATGGCAGCTGAAAGCAGGAGCGAAGCGGAAGGAAAAAAATAAATATTGCTATGAAAAGGAAATTTTTAGCGATTAGGTGCGGTAGCTGGGGGAGGAGGGAGGGTACAGACGGGAGAGAGCTAGGCGATAGCATGTTAAAGGAAAGAGCGAGTTAGTTGGAAGCAGAGAAGGAAAAGCAAGAAAAGTTGTATATAATCATGTGCTTGTAAATATGGGCAGGACAGCGTTAGTCTTAGATATGCGCAGTTGGCATATAGAAATGCGAGGTGAAGTAAAGAGAGATGCGTGTTTGTTATGTTGAAATATGGAGCATGTAAAAGAAAAGAAGTGTAAGAAACACACTGCACAACGGTATACACCTGTTACAACGCATTTTTTACAACGCAGTACTGTTACAACGCATCTTTTACAACGCAGGTACTGTTACAACGCATACATTTACAACTTATACTGTTACAACGCAGGTACAGTTACAACGCAGGTACTTTTACAACGCATATATATATATATATATATGTATGTATTTAAATATAATTTTTTATTTAAAAATAGGTTAGATTGTAGTAATATTTGTATTGACTTTAAAATAATTAAATTTGTTTTGGTATTATTAATTTATATGTTCATTGAAATTTAATATTGTATAGTATAAATATAGGAATGTATATTTAATAATTGTAAAATAATGTATTAAACAAATGAAAAGTATTTTTGTAAATAATTATATATCTATTTTAGTAAAAATTTGGGTATTAAAAATTTAATTATTATAAGATATATATTTTATTATAGTATTTATTTTATTGTTTATTTTAGGAATATGATTATTATTTTGGGTATTTAAGTATTAATTAATATTTATATATTAATAATAATAAATGGTTTAAATAAATTTGAAAAATATTTAAATAATATTACTTTGGATTTATTTTGAATTTTATAAATGATTATATATGAATATATGTTTATTTTAATCTATTTATTACATAAAAAATATATTGGAAAAAGTTTACGTTCTAATATAGTTTAATTAAATTAAAATAAAATGTTTTCTACATTTAGACTTTATTAAGTATAAAGTTTTTAAAACAAATTAATGTATAATTGATTTTGTTTGTGATATACTTATATTAATGTTTCCGTTCCCACGCTTTACCATTGTTTTCTATGGATACATTTGTCCTTCATTTATTTTCATGATACATCTAGATATGTAGAGCGGTTCGGAATTAAAGCAAAGGAAACGAAAGGAAAGAGGAGGAAAAAAGCGGAAAAGAAAGAAGAAAACAGGTATAGTAAGGAAGTATATATTTTACATTACATTATAAAAGATAAGATACATTGTGAAATAAATAAAAACGAAGAGATATGTTTTTGACAGTAAAAATATGTTTTTATTACATATAAAATATATTAAAAAATTCATCACTTTTTTATACATTTTATGTATATTTTGGTAAATTTTTACATATACATGTAATCATATATAAAAATAATATTTATTCAAAAATTGTATTATATTAAAATGTACAGTAGTCCTTTGTTTATTGTTGCAGCATATCCTGACGTTATTACGTATACGCGTGCGTCGTCGGCCATTTTGTGGGTAACCGGAGCTGGAAGCAGCAGGAAGCAGCAGGACGCTGAACTACGATCAGGTAGGAAAACAATTTAATACTAAATAATAAAGTTAAATAATAAAAGATTTACATTTATTGTAAGGATATGTTAAGTAGAGGTTGCTCAAAATTAAAAAAATGTAAAATAAACAACATGTCGCTACTCGTATTATTAGAATATGCCGATGTTGGGTCGGTGGGCGTGGGGAACATCGGTAAATATAATTAAAGTAAGATTTAGTTGAATTAGTAGCATGAAAAGTTGAAAAAGTGTTTAGAAAAGCATAACATATATTTCAAAATGTATTTATGTATGCAAAGTATTAAAATGCATTTTCGAGTGATATTACAGTTTGGAAATATGGAGTTTGAGAAAGTTAGTTGCTATGTTGTTAAAATATTATATGAATGTTAATAAAGATATTTCCAATGTTTTCTTCGTGCTTTTCGGAAACAACTTTGTATTTGCAGAACATTCTGATCTAGGGATTATTTGCGAATAATTGATTGTCTGATTGATTATATTGGTTACATTTTAGTTGTATTTTATAAATTTTGAAAAAATTTTTGCTTTGTTTTTTCTTTGAAAATATGAAAGCCAAAATTTTGGAGACTTTGTATATTCTGCTTAATTAGATTTAAAGGCAGAATTGATGTTCATTGTTTTGTATTTAATTAAGTTGAAGTCTGTATTTTTTGTATGAGGAGGAGTAGAGAAATTTGAAATTACAAAAATAGGTTATGTAGAATAATAAAGATGACAAGGTTAGATTGTTTGTCACTTTCTGAAGACAACAAAGAAAATTTAAAAATAATTTTTCTATGTTTGGTCAAATGTTGTAGGAATTAGCACTTGATGTGGAAACATGGAAATATCAATATTTTGTATACATAAATATTTTAATCATTCATTTTATGGTGTGGTTTTGATAGAAGAGTTTTGGGAAAAATTGAAAATGCATTTTTTTTATTTGCACTGTAATTTTCTATTATTTAAAAATGCAGCCCCAAAATTTATTTTTGGGAAAATATTGGTTCTGCTATTTTTTCTAAAGTCTTATGTGATTCAAAAATAAAAAAATATCTCATGTAAGGGATTTATTTTAGGAAAAATGTTTAAAAAATAAAAACGAGGAAAAATGACCCAACATTAAATATTAAAAAATGTTTTAGGAAAAATGTTTTAACGAATTCAAATTAGAAAAATATTTAATTTTGGTAGAAGCAGGAAAGTAATGTCAATAATAGTTTAAAAAGAAAGGATGTTAGCAAGATTCTCAAGGTAATCTAAAGCCACACACAACGAAAATTGTTGTAATAGTGCCAATAGTCGTTCAGACATATCCTTAGTTCTTTGGGTAATCCGTGAGTTTAGACTACCAGTGAGAGTTTGTGAAAGTCTCATTTCTTGGAAACTTTGCTCCTTCTTCAAAGTTTCCAGAAATGAATAGAAATTAGGGTGGGGTTTACCAATTACATGATTGAAGGAGTTATGCCATCCCTCAATGGCATTATTTGTTTTTGCCTCTCCCTCTAGGCAACTCGAATAACAGTTCCACCACTGCACATGGAAACGTGGCTTCCTCCTGCGACCCGATCTGCCTAGGTGTCCAATCCATGTGTCTTCCATATAATTTAAAATGGGTGCCAATTTATCTTCGTTTGTTAAATAATAATCTGATTCTGTAATTGCAGTGTAGTACTCGTCTACACTTTCGGGAGGGACAAAACAAAGAGCAGTTAATTTTTTTAATTCGACTTGTAGTTTGCTGTCCGTTGAGTATTCAGTAACTAAGGGTGTTTTTTGTAATTTACACCAGAATGCCTGGGAAAAGTGGAAAAAACACCCTTGAATTTGGGTATCCGTGTACAGTTTGGTGATCACATTGATCATACTCAATTCAAAATCGATAATAATTTTCCTAGGACTTTGGTTTGTTTTGGACTTAATCACAGATAAAAATTCTGTGTAAGTTGCTGAAGTCTTATCAGGAAGCAAACTATATACTAGGGGTATTACACTATTATTAATTTTTGCATGAATAGTATAAATTTGGGTGAATGGATGGGGCGTGCTTTTAAACGTCCCATCCATCATCCAAATTTCACTTGATTCAAGCTTAACAAGGTTGCGTGGGGTACTAAAAATTAAGATGCGCTTAAGAGGGTTTTCGTTGTCATGCAGGAGGAAAGGTTCATTAGAAAAAGAAATAGTAAGTTCAGGAGGAATATTGATATCAGAAAAGGTATGAGGTGTGTTTATTTGAGTATTACTTGCCTGCTTTTGTCTTTGTATAATTCTTCGCAAATTATGAACGTTGGGAATATTGCTAGCAATATGAGTAGGGACATGTTGTGCAACCTGTCTCAAAATAGATCCAGTGGATTCATTGGAGGTGCTTGCAATAGCTTTCATTTCATTCACAGTTTCTCTAACATCAACTTCCATTGCAGAGGCAGAGTGGTTATGGTCAGTTGTCCTTACAATAATATCATTGACCGTAACCGCTCTGCCGCTGCAACGAGTTGTATGGTATTGCACGCATCTCCAATGAATCCGTGGATTACTTAACCTATCCTTACAATAAATGTAACCTTGATGAGCTAGTAATTGTTTTCCTTTTCTGGATGGGATATATTTAGCAGTTTGTTGTGAAGACATTTTCTGAAAAGAAAAAATAAATGTTTTAATATTTGAAATATAAAAATTTAAAACAAAAAATTTGTACGCAGTTTTCATTTTGCTTAACTTTGATTATTGTTTATTTCTATTGTATCTAGCACATTTTACATGTTTCTTCACTTGCTAGCACTTTACCTATTGCTGCAATTACCAGTAGTTGGAATAGTAAGTTAGGCATTTTGACTATCCTGCACTTTCCCTTCTGTTGCAGTTATCAGGAGTTGGAATAGTAATTTATGCTTTTTGACTATCCTGCACTTTCCCTAATGTTGCACTTAGTCGGAGTTGGAATAGTATTTTACACCTCTAGAGTATCCAGCACTTTCCCCACTGTTGCACTTTCCACGAGTTGGAAAAGAAATTTAGGCCTCTTGACTATCCTGCACTTTCCCTACTGTAGCACTTAGTCGGAGTTGGAATAGTAATTTACACCTCTAGAGTATTCTGCACTTTCCCTACTGTTGTACTTACCAGGAGTTGGAATAGTAATTTACACCTCTAGACTATCCAGCACTTTCCCTACTGTAGCACTTAGTCGGAGTTGGAATAGTAATTTACACCTGTAGAGTATCCGGCACTTTCCCTATTGTTGCACTTTCCAGGAGTTGGAATAGTAATTTAGGCCTCTTGACTATACAGCACTTTCCCTACTGTAGCACTTAGTCGGAGTTGGAATAGTAATTTATACCTTTAAACTATCCAGCACTTTCCCTACTGTAGCACTTAGTCGGAGTTGGAATAGTAATTTACACCTGTAGAGTATCCTGCACTTTCCCTACTGTTGCACTTTCCAGGAGTTGGAATAGTAATTTACACCTCTAGACTATCCAGCACTTTCCCTACTGTTGCACTTACCAGGAGTTGGAATAGTAATTTACACCTCTAGACTATCCAGCACTTTCCCTATTGTAGTACTTAGTCGGAGTTGGAATAGTAATTTACACCTGTAGAGTATCCTGCACTTTCCCTACTGTTGCACTTACCAGGAGTTGGAATAGTAATTTAGGCCTCTTGACTATCCTGCACTTTCCCTACTGTTGCATTTTCCAGGAGTTTAAATAGTAATTTACACCTCTAGACTATCCAGCACTTTCCCTACTGTAGCACTTAGTCGGAGTTGGAATAGTAATTTATACCTTTAAACTATCCAGCACTTTCCCTACTGTAGCACTTAGTCGGAGTTGGAATAGTAATTTACACCTGTAGAGTATCCTGCACTTTCCCTACTGTAGCACTTTCCAGGAGTTGGAATAGTAATTTACACCTCTAGACTATCCAGCACTTTCCCTACTGTTGCACTTACCAGGAGTTGGAATAGTAATTTACACCTCTAGACTATCCAGCACTTTCCCTACTGTAGCACTTAGTCGGAGTTGGAATAGTAATTTACACCTGTTGAGTATCCTGCACTTTCCCTACTGGTGCACTTACCAGGAGTTGGAATAGTAATTTAGCCCTCTTGACTATCCAGCACTTTCCCTACTGTAGCACTTAGTCGGAGTTGGAATAGTAATTTATACCTTTAAACTATCCAGCACTTTCCCTACTGTAGCACTTAGTTGGAGTTGGAATAGTAATTTAGGCCTCTAGACTATCCTGCACTTTCCCTGCTGTTGCACTTTCCAGGGGTTGGAATAGTAATTTACGCCTCTTTAATATCCTGCACTTTGCCTACTGTAGCACTTATTAGGAGTTGTGATAGTAATTTACACTTGTACATTTTACAAAACTTTATTCAGTGCTGTGTTTAGCTAGAGGTGAAATTTGTAGCTGTTCATTTATACCATGTGTTATTCATTAGTGCTTATGCATGACTTATATGTATCAGGAAAACTGTATTTCACTTACTATTAGTTTTTGATCTTTACTTTGAAGAAATGTGTCCTTGTGTCGGTTTTCTTCGAGGTTGTTCAACTTTTGGTTAGATGGAGTCCTTAAACAAAGAAAAGTATGTGTGAAAATGTGTGACACATAATTTTTGAGGAGAGTGATTTTCATGTTTTCTTCATATGCATGAGGTATCATATTGAAGTTTACTTTAGCACTTTCTTTGCACTTTATTTATAGCAGTACTTATGTAAAGATAGAAATGCAATTTTGTCTTCTGGATTCTCCAGTCCTTTGTGTATTGCAGCATTTACATGGAAAGGGGCGACCATTCGGTCCCCCCGAACGTATGGCGGAGTACCACGATCCCCCCGGGAAGCCATCTTGGGCAGGAGGCGAGTCTCGGCTGGTATGCCCGAAGCGGCGTAGCCGGGGCGCGACTTTTTCCCGCCCTGGAGTGGGCTGGCCTAGACACTGACGCGGCCGGGCCACGCCCTCGGGGCAGGCCGGGGCGGGTTTACGCCCGCCCTGAAGACGGATAAAAGGAGCAACGAGCCAAGGAAGCATCCTCTTGTTCCTGTGCTCTGAAGCTGCACCACCTCGCTGCACGTGAGCTCGAGACGGAACGAAGAGCCAATTTTGAGCGTTGTAATCTTTCTTGTTTGTTTTACAGATACTCTGTCGGAGAATGCCTAAGAAGGCGGGAAAGCGAATGACTACCGACCAGATGCTGCGTGTTCTCATGAAAGAGGTGACCGACCTAAAGAAGCGAATGGCGGAGAAAGACGAGGAAGGGGGGCCAAAACGTCCTCTGGCAGGAGCAGCTCCAGGAGGAAAAGGCAAGAGGCCCAGAAGGGGAGCAGCTGGGGGAGACGTCCCAGTTCCCTGTACCCCACTCGAAGCACCCACTCCTGTGCCGGAGGAAGGGAATCCGATTCCCGTGGTGGTCACCCCCGTGTCCGGGGAGGATATGCCGCCCGAGCTGGCAGCACAATTAGCAGCGTGGTTGGGTAAGGGTAGCAAGGGCACCACGGCTGACGACGCGCAGGTGTTGATGAAGCAGCTGCGGGAAACAAGGGAAGCGACGAAGGCACCATCGCCGTCAGTACCAGTCGCAGATACAGCTTCCGGTTCAGGTAAGCGGCCATTGCCGATTGCGAGGGATGAGTCGGCACCCTCTCGAAGGGAAAAGTTGGGTCAACATGTCCCTCTGGCTATCAAAGAGAAGATATGGGCAGGGGAGTATATAAACATCTTCTCGTTGCTTACCGATCATTATGAAATGGAGCATGTTAAGAGCCAGAAGGAGCTCATGCATCCGAGTGTTTGGCGCGCAAAGATGGCCGCCTTTAAGGTAAATGAAAACATTGGTAATTGGGGCAAAGCATGGGGGGTTTTTACATCCATCTTGGGTGAACGTAGGCCCGAATTGCTGCCCGAATTGCCGATTTATCAGTCACGGATCATGGGGTATTCAGTATCTCACGAGGGCAATCATTGGTTTTGTTACGATAATATTTTCAGAAAAGCGAAAGAGCATGATAAAAACTTAACTTGGGATTGTTATGATTCTGTGTCCTGGTCCAAAATGGAGGACTCTGGTATGTTGAAGGTGCCGTTGGTAGGGAGTAACGTTGGTGAATCCTCCCGCCAATATGCGGGGACGCACTTTCGATCAGGTACAAGTAACGACAATCAGTCGAGGCCAACCGGCAACGCAGGTAAAAGGGGGGTTTGCTGGAACTTTAACAGGGGAAAATGTACTAGGCCCCAGGGGTCATGCAAATTTAGGCACGAATGTGGGGGGGTGGGCAATCATCCCATCCTGAGTCCATGTGCAGAGCCAAAACGGGTGATAACGGGGGTAGAGGAGGCGCCAAACAGGTCTGACATAGTCCGAGGGGCGCCTTTACCTACCCCGATTGATACCATGGCAATGATTCCCTGGCTCAGCGAATACCCGGATCACGCTTCCGCTGGGGTGTTGCGGAACGGATTTTCATATGGTTTCCGCATTCCAGTGGGGGAGTTTCAGGGTATAGCAAAATGTAAAAACCAGATATCGGTCTTACAGCATACGACCGTGGTACAGGAAAAGATCGGGAAGGAGGTGGCTCGGGGTAGAGTCGCCGGTCCATTTAATGTGCCACCAGTTCCTAACTTTGTTTGTTCCCCTTTAGGGGTGGTCCCCAAGAAGGACCCGGGTGAGTTTCGGCTGATACATAATTTATCAGCCCCACGGGGTCTTTCTGTAAACGATGCGATAGACCCGGAAGTGTGTTCGGTGCGGTACGCATCCTTCGATGAGGCCGTAGCCATATTGAATCGCCTAGGGCCCGGTGCGCTGATGGCAAAATCTGATATCGAGTCAGCGTTCCGAGTTGCTCCCGGTACATCCAGACGATCAGCGTCTCCTTGGTTTCATGTTTCAGGGTCATTATTACATGGATAGGTGTATGCCGATGGGGTGCTCTATATCTTGTGCCTATTTCGAAAAGTTCAGTTGCTTCCTGCAATGGGTCTTCACAAAGAAAACGGGGTTTCAACATGTTATGCATTATCTCGATGACTTTTTGTTTCTGGGGGCAGCCGGGGATCCGGAATGTGGACAGGCTTTGACTGCATTTTGTGTCTTGATGAATCAGTTTGGCGTGCCATTGGCACCAGGTAAGACTGTGGGTCCCTCGACTTGCCTCGAGTTTCTGGGGATCGAGCTCGATTCCGAGGAAGGTTGTTTTCGTTTACCAGGTGACAAAGTGTTAAGATTCAGGGCATCCCTGCAAATGTGTATAAGTGAGTCGAAGGTTAGGCTACATCAATTACAGCAATTGGTGGGACAGTTGAATTTTGCCCTAAGAGTTATACCAATGGCCCGCCCCTTTTCTCGCTCGATCGCTCAAGCCATGGTCGGCCTGAAGGAGGGTCATCATCGTACGAGGCTCTCGGCAGAGGTTCGCCAGGACATGCGCATTTGGTTGGCATTTCTGGCGGATTTCAATGGCCGAATTGTCTGGAACAAACCGGCCGTGTCCTCTGAGGAGCTGGGCCTGTGGACGGATTCGGCAGGGAGCATTGGTTTTGGTGCCATATTCGGCACTCAGTGGTCGGCGCAAAAATGGCCGTCATGGTGGCATGATAATGGTCTGACAAGTAACATTGCCTTCCTAGAACTTTTTCCCATTCTGGTGGCCCTGAGAACTTGGCCCGAGGGGTTCAGAGATCACTCTGTGGTATTCTGGTCTGATAACATGACCGTTGTTGAGTGTATCAATAGCCAGGCAGCACGATGCAAATGGATTCTGAGATTGCTCAAGGAAATTGTGTTATTGTGTATGCAATTGAATGTACTATTTAAGGCAAGACATGTCCCGGGGGTGATGAACCAGGCGGCTGATGCGCTTTCTCGTTTTCGTATGCAGGCCTTCTGGGGTTTTTCTGCCCACAGCGGACCCGGTGGCAGCACCCTTTCCCGAAGCTCTCTGGTCTCTCGGTGCCCCGAACTACAGAACCTCGTGGGAGAGAGTTTAGCACCCAGGACGAGGAAGGCATATGAAGGGGCGTTCCGTTCCTATTGGGCCTTTTTGGGGGCAGCTAGAGGGGAGCTTTGGGGCCAGGAGGAGTTGGTAGTGAAATTCCTGCTGTCTTTACGTCAGGCAGGCAAAACAGTGGCTACGGCCCAGAGGCATCGGGCCGCCATTTCCTTTGTGGCTAGGGCTCATGGGATCCAGGACCCGACAGCGTCTTTCATTGTGCAAAAAGCGCTACGTGGGTGGCAACGCCTTGAGGGTCGCAGAGTAGATGAAAGGCGCCCGATAGGTTTGGATAGGTTAGCCCTGTTATTATCTAGACTCCCTGCAACATGTTCATCCCAGTATGAAACGGTGTTATTCCGAGCCGCTTTTACGCTGGCATTCCATGGGGCTATGCAGGTAAGCGAACTAGTGGCAAGGAACAAGCAGGACGTGATGGGGGGACTGTGCCAAGAGCACGTTCAGATCAGAGGGGAGACAATGACTGTCTCGTTCGTCAGGTCCAAGACCGATCAGGGTGCGATGGGTGATTGCATAATCATACAAAGGATCCCCGGGTCCTCCATATGCCCGGTGAGTTGTGTAGAGGAGTATTTAGCACAAAGGGTGGCATCATGGGGGGGGACCTTGTTGAGACACGCTGACGCCACCCCACTGACGAGGTTTCAGTTTCAGCGGGTGCTTGCGATGTCGATTACTGCTGCGGGCTTGAACCCGGGCGAGTTTGGGACCCATTCCTTTCGGATAGGGGCTGCTACAGAGGCTACAGCCAGGGGTCTGAATGTTGAACAAATTAAACGTGTGGGGCGTTGGTCCTCCAATTGTTATAAGAGGTATGTGCGGTTGCACATGTTGTGAAGCTGTAACGATGTACTCACGCTTCTTGTTTTTGTTTGGTTTCAGTTGCGCAAGCCTACGAGGCGGGGCGGACTATGCAGTCGACCCAACACCGGGCCAGCGGTCAGACTTCACCGGCTGTGAAAAAGGAGGTGTGGGTCGTGGGCCACTCATACGTGAGGCGTGCCGCGGACGTATTCAAAGCAGGTGACATGAATCACGTGGCTGGGGAATACGGGTACAGTGTGTCCTTCTACGGAAAGGGCGGACTCTGTATTGACCAGTTTCAATCATTTTTTGAGGGTTTGCTAGGGCGGACGAGGTCACCGCCGTCTATAGTCATAGTACATCTTGGGGGCAATGATTTGGTCACCACTGGTAGACGACTTCTTCTTGAGGCGATGCTTTCCACTGTAAGTTGGTTGGCGAGGAGAGTTCCAGGGTGCACGATTGCATGGTCACATATGATCCCACGAAAAGTATGGCGGGGGGCTATTTCTGTTTCTGCTCTGAATCATTCAGTAAGAAAAATTAATAACAAAGTGAGTAGATTGTTCCGTTCCAGTACACTGCATTCTATTTCGCATGGTTGTATTACCGGTGACAGTATGTATTTGGGGGATGGTGTTCATTTGTCCCGGGTGGGGAACGAGTTACTCATAGGAGACTGTATAGCTTGGCTAAAGACTTTAAGACATGACCTTTAGGTAGGAGTGTTGTGGGGGGTCCGGATAGCCGGTCAACTATCCGGCCTGTGGCGGTAAGGTCATGATCGGTGAGCACTAATTGGAAGATCCCTATGAGTGGGCGTCACCCATTACGGATGGGAGCGCTCGAGGGAGGTGGCCATTGGCCCCTCAACGGGGAAGGCGGTCCCTTCTAAGGATGGGACGCCGAAAGGAAAGGAAAGGCGGTCAAGGCCCCTTCCTGGGTAGGAGGGGCTACAGCCCCCTCCCGGAGAATTTCCCGGGGCCAGGACATCTGCGACAGCAGATGTGGTAAGTTGTGTGGGGTTTGGGGGGGGGTCTACGCTACCTTCTAGATTCCTCACACGAGTCCTCGGACGACCTTTAAGTGGCGTCGAGTTTATTGGGGCCCCCGTCAAGTCAAGGGAAATTGGTAGTTGCACTCGAGGTACACCTCTGTGCGGTCGCCCCTCACAAGTGAGGGGGATATTTCTGGTTAGGGATCTTGACACCGGTTACGACCTTACCGTTGGCCCTTAAACGTTAGGATGTACAATTTCAAAATTTCAAGCTAGATGTTTTGTAGGATGTTAGTTCGGCTAGGAGAACCTTTGTATTAGAGAATATGTTAAGGTTAGCCAAACATCGCAATGTGGTAATGAAATTGTACATAATATGAAACTGTTATTTTAATGTTTTAATTTTGTTTCATATTTTAATAAATACGGCCGGGAGGGTCACTCCCTCCCGTCTTCCAAAAGTTCAGAACTGTTTCCGGTTTCCCATCCTTGGGGATTGTGTTGAGAGGGGGTGGCGGGTATCTCAGCCATATGGAAAGGGGCGACCATTCGGTCCCCCCGAACGTATGGCGGAGTACCACGATCCCCCCGGGAAGCCATCTTGGGCGGGAGGCGAGTCTTGGCTGGTATGCCCGAAGCGGCGTAGCCGGGGCGCGACTTTTTCCCGCCCTGGAGTGGGCTGGCCTAGACACTGACGCGGCCGGGCCACGCCCTCGGGGCAGGCCGGGGCGGGTTTACGCCCGCCCTGAAGACGGATAAAAGGAGCAACGAGCCAAGGAAGCATCCTCTTGTTCCTGTGCTCTGAAGCTGCACCACCTCGCTGCACGTGAGCTCGAGACGGAACGAAGAGCCAATTTTGACCCACCCACCAGCCCCTGAGGACAGCAAGTGGTTTTGAATAAAGTTTGATGGGGTAACTCTTTTGTTTGCAGGTCCGGATTATTATCGTGATAACTTTGAATATGCAATAAAGAAATGGTCAATTTGTGGTATGTTTTGCAAATAAAGTAATCCTGCTCTAGTGTTGATCAGTAGCATGTTTTTTAATAAAATTGTTGCTTTTAACTGTCTTTTAAGTAATTTAGTCATTTAGTTTAGAACTCATTTAGTTTAGAACTGTCGTATTTATTTTGGTCGGGCGGTAAGGTCATGATCGGTGAGGACTAATTGGAAGATCCCTATGAGTGGGCGTCACCCATTACGGATGGGAGCGCTCGAGGGAGGTGGCCATTGGCCCCTCAACGGGGAAGGCGGTCCCTTCTAAGGATGGGACGCCGAAAGGAAAGGAAAGGCGGTCAAGGCCCCTTCCTGGGTAGGAGGGGCTACAGCCCCCTCCCGGAGAATTTCCCGGGGCCAGGACATCTGCGACGGCAGATGTGGTAAGTTGTGTGGGGTTTGGGGGGGGTCTACGCTACCTTCTAGATTCCTCACACGAGTCCTCGGACGACCTTTAAGTGGCGTCGAGTTTATTGGGGCCCCCGTCAAGTCAAGGGAAATTGGTAGTTGCACTCGAGGTACACCTCTGTGCGGTCGCCCCTCACAAGTGAGGGGGATATTTCTGGTTAGGGATCTTGACACCGGTTACGACCTTGCCGTTGGCCCATAAACGTTAGGATGTACAATTTCAAAATTTCAAGCTAGATGTTTTGTAGGATGTTAGTTCGGCTAGGAGAACCTTTGTATTAGAGAATATGTTAAGGTTAGCCAAACATCGCAATGTGGTAATGAAATTGTACATAATATGAAACTGTTATTTTAATGTTTTAATTTTGTTTCATATTTTAATAAATACGGCCGGGAGGGTCACTCCCTCCCGTCTTCCAAAAGTTCAGAACTGTTTCCGGTTTCCCATCCTTGGGGATTGTGTTGAGAGGGGGTGGTGGGTATCTCAGCCATATGTATCTGGGATAGTAAATGACAACTCTACATTTTCCTGCACTTTCCCTACTGTAGCACTTACCAGGAGTTGCAATAGTAATTTAAGCTTCTAGAGTATCCTGCACTTTCACTACTGTTGCACTTACCAGGATTTGGAATAGTAATTTAGGCTTCTTGACTATCCAGCACTTTCCCTACTGTAGCACTTAGTCGGAGTTGGAATAGTAATTTATACCTGTAAACTATCCAGCACTTTCCCTACTGTAGCACTTAGTTGGAGTTGGAATAGTAATTTAGGCCTCTTGACTATCCTGCACTTTCCCTACTGTTGCACTTTCGAGGAGTTGGAATAGTAATTTACACCTCTAGACTATCCAGCACTTTCCCTACTGTTGCACTTAGTCGGAGTTGGAATAGTAATTTACACCTGTAGAGTATCCTGCACTTTCCCTACTGTTGCACTTTCCAGGAGTTGGAATAGTAATTTACACCTCTAGACTATCCAGCACTTTCCCTACTGTTGCACTTACCAGGAGTTGGAATAGTAATTTACACCTCTAGACTATCCAGCATTTTCCCTACTGTAGCACTTAGTCGGAGTTGGAATAGTAATTTACACCTGTAGAGTATCCTGCACTTTCCCTACTGTTGCACTTACCAGGAGTTGGAATAGTAATTTAGGTCTCTTGACTATCCAGCACTTTCCCTACTGTAGCACTTAGTCGGAGTTGGAATAGTAATTTATACCTTTAAACTATCCAGCACTTTCCCTACTGTAGCACTTAGTTGGAGTTGGAATAGTAATTTAGGCCTCTAGACTATCCTGCACTTTCCCTACTGTTGCACTTTCCAGGGGTTGGAATAGTAATTTACGCCTCTTTAATATCCTGCACTTTGCCTACTGTAGCACTTACTAGGAGTTGTGATAGTAATTTACTTTTGTACATTTTACAAAACTTTATTCAGTGCTGTGTTTAGCTAGAGGTGAAATTTGTAGCTGTTCATATATACCATGTGTTATTCATTAGTGCTTATGCATGACTTATATATGTATTATGAAAACTGTATTTCACTTACTATTAGTTTTTGATCTTTGTTTTGAAGAAATGTGTCCTTGTGTCTTTGTGTCGGTTTTCTTCGAGGTTGTTCAAATTTTGGTTAGATGGAGTCCTTAAACAAAGAAAAGTATGTGTGAAAATGTGTGACACATAATTTTTGAGGAGAGTGATTTTCATGTTTTCTTCACATGCATGAGATATCATATTGAAGTTTACTTTAGCACTTTCTCTGCACTTTATTTATAGTAGTACTTATGTAAAGACAGAAATGCAATTTTGTCCTCTGGATTCCTCAGTCCTTTGTGTATTGCAGCATTTACATGTATCTGGGATAGCAAATGACAACTCTATAGTTTCCTGCACTTTCACTACTGTAGCACTTACCAGGAGTTGCAATAGTAATTTAAGCTTCTAGACTATCCTGCACTTTCACTACTGTTGCATTTACCAGGAGTTGGAATAGTAATTTATACCTCTAGAAAATCTAGCACTTTCCCTACTGTAGCACTTAGTCGGAGTTGGAATAGTAATTTACACCTGTAGAGTATCCGGCACTTTCCCTACTGTTGCACTTTCCAGGAGTTGGAATAGTAATTTACACCTCTAGACTATCCAGCACTCTCCCTACTGTTGCACTTACCAGGAGTTGGAATAGTAATTTACACCTCTAGACTATCCAGCACTTTCCCTACTGTAGCACTTAGTCGGAGTTGGAATAGTAATTTACACCTGTAGAGTATCCTGCACTTTCCCTACTGTTGCACTTACCAGGAGTTGGAATAGTAATTTAGGCCTGTTGACTATCCAGCACTTTCCCTACTGTAGCACTTAGTCGGAGTTGGAATAGTAATTTATACCTTTAAACTATCCAGCACTTTCCCTACTGTAGCACTTAGTTGGAGTTGGAATAGTAATTTAGGCCTCTAGACTATCCTGCACTTTCCCTACTGTTGCACTTTCCAGGGGTTGGAATAGTAATTTACGCCTCTTTAATATCCTGCACTTTGCCTACTGTAGCACTTACTAGGAGTTGTGATAGTAATTTATTCTTCTACATTTTACAAAACTTTATTCAGTGCTGTGTTTAGCTAGAGGTGAAATTTGTAGCTGTTCATTTATACCATGTGTTATTCATTAGTGCTTATGCATGACTTATATATGTATCAGGAAAACTGTATTTCACTTACTATTAGTTTTTGATCTTTGTTTTGAAGAAATGTGTCCTTGTGTCCTTGTGTCGGTTTTCTTCGAGGTTGTTCAACTTTTGGTTAGATGAAGTCCTTAAAAAAAGAAAAGTATGTGTGAAAATGTGTGACACATAATTTTTGAGGAGAGTGATTTTCATGTTTTCTTCACATGGATGAGATATCATATTGAAGTTTACTTTACCACTTTCTCTGCACTTTATTTATAGCAGTACTTATGTAAAGACAGAAATGCAATTTTGTCCTCTGGATTCTCCAGTCCTTTGTGTATTGTAGCATTTACATGTATCTGGGATAGTAAATGACAACTCTACAGTTTCCTGCACTTTCACTACTGTAGCACTTACCAGGAGTTGCAATAGTAATTTAAGCTTCTAGAGTATCCTGCACTTTCACTACTGTTGCACTTACCAGGATTTGGAATAGTAATTTAGGCTTCTTGACTATCCAGTACTTTCCCTACTGTAGCACTTAGTCGGAGTTGGAATAGTAATTTATACCTTTAAACTATCCAGCACTTTTCCTACTGTAGCACTTAGTTGGAGTTGGAATAGTAATTTAGGCCTCTTGACTATCCTGCACTTTCCCTACTGTTGCATTTTCCAGGAGTTGAAATAGTAATTTACACCTCTAGACTATCCAGCACTTTCCCTACTGTAGCACTTAGTCGGAGTTGGAATAGTAATTTACACCTGTAGAGTATCCTGCACTTTCCCTACTGTAGCACTTTCCAGGAGTTGGAATAGTAATTTACACCTCTAGACTATCCAGCACTTTCCCTACTGTTGCACTTACCAGGAGTTGGAATAGTAATTTACACCTCTAGACTATCCAGCACTTTCCCTACTGTAGCACTTAGTCGGAGTTGGAATAGTAATTTACACCTGTAGAGTATCCTGCACTTTCCCTACTGTTGCACTTACCAGGAGTTGGAATAGTAATTTAGGCCTCTTGACTATCCAGCACTTTCCCTACTGTAGCACTTAGTTGGAGTTGGAATAGTAATTTATACCTTTAAACTATCCAGCACTTTCCCTACTGTAGCACTTAGTTGGAGTTGGAATAGTAATTTAGGCCTCTAGACTATCCTGCACTTTCCCTGCTGTTGCACTTTCCAGGGGTTGGAATAGTAAGTTACGCCTCTTTAATATCCTGCACTTTGCCTACTGTAGCACTTATTAGGAGTTGTGATAGTAATTTACACTTGTACATTTTACAAAACTTTATTCAGTGCTGTGTTTAGCTAGAGGTGAAATTTGTAGCTGTTCATTTATACCATGTGTTATTCATTAGTGCTTATGCATGACTTATATATGTATCAGGAAAACTGTATTTCACTTACTATTAGTTTTTGATCTTTACTTTGAAGAAATGTGTCCTTGTGTCCTTGTGTCGGTTTTCTTCGAGGTTGTTCAACTTTTGGTTAGATGGAGTCCTTAAACAAAGAAAAGTATGTGTGAAAATGTGTGACACATAATTTTTGAGGAGAGTGATTTTCATGTTTTCTTCACATGGATGAGATATCATATTGAAGTTTACTTTACCACTTTCTCTGCACTTTATTTATAGCAGTACTTATGTAAAGACAGAAATGCAATTTTGTCCTCTGGATTCTCCAGTCCTTTGTGTATTGTAGCATTTACATGTATCTGGGATAGTAAATGACAACTCTACAGTTTCCTGCACTTTCACTACTGTAGCACTTACCAGGAGCTGCAATAGTAATTTAAGCTTCTAGAGTATCCTGCACTTTCACTACTGTTGCACTTACCAGGAGTTGGAATAGTAATTTATACCTCTAGAAAATCTAGCACTTTCCCTACTGTAGCACTTAGTCGGAGTTGGAATAGTAATTTACACCTCTAGACTATCCAGCACTTTCCCTACTGTTGCACTTACCAGGAGTTGGAATAGTAATTTACACCTCTAGACTATCCAGCACTTTCCCTACTGTAGCACTTAGTCGGAGTTGGAATAGTAATTTATACCTCTAGATTATCCTGCACTTTCCTTACTGTAGCACTTAACAGGAGTTGAAATAGTAATTTAGGCCTGGTCAATACCCTGCACTTTCACTATTGTAGCACTTACTAGGAGTTGGAATACTAATTTACACTTCTACATTTTTCGAAACTTTATTGAGTGTTGTGTTTACCTTCAGGTGAAATATGTAGCTGTTCTTTTATACTATGTGGTATTCATTAGTATTTATGCATGACTTATATATGTATAATGAAAACAGTTTTATACTTACTATTAGTTATTGAAGTTTGCTTTTTAGAAATGTGTCCTTGTAATTGTAGTCGGTTTTTTTCGAGGTTGTTCTACGTTTGAGTAGATGGAGTCCTTAGAAAAGAAAAGTATGTGTGAAAATGTGTGACACATAATTTCTGACGAGAGTGATTAACATGTTTTCTTCATATGATGCGCTATTATATTGAAGCATACTTTAGCACTTTCTCTGCACTTTATTTATAGCTGCATTTTTCATACTGTAGCACTGTACTACATTTTTTTTCCTTGCTGCAATTAGCTAGAGTTGGTAGATGTATAAGGATTTTGATATTACTAGCATTATTTACTGTTTATGTAGAATTAATACATCTATTTCGAAATCTGTTTTTCACTTACTTTTCGGTTTGGTTTTTTGAATAGTAGAAATGTGTTCTTCCACTTGCTGTACGATTTATTTCTTACTTGGATTGGTGTGTTTTTCTGAAACATTTTAAAAAACAAATAATATTTTTTTTAACCCGTGTTAACTGATTTATTTTTTGCCTTTGAATTGCAGTGTTTAGTTTTATTTGAAATATTTGGATTACCTTTTAAATCGGTGTTGAAAATGTTTTTCAGTCCAGTTATGAATCGAGATATAATTTATATGTAGTATCTCTGTCAGAAAGAAAAATTGTAAAGCTTACTCCTAATGCGGCATTTTACATTTAATAAATAATAAACTAATTTTCGTAGAAATAATGATGTACCTTTTTTTAATTTTCGAAAACGGGTCGCTTTCAAAAATGAATGAAATATACAGGGCTCTCGTTTGTAACCGTTCTGAATAGATTTCTGAGAGAAATATAATAAATAACCAAAATATTAATGCTATTGTATTATATTAAAATCACGTTTTATTCTTGAAATTATTTATTAAAATTTTTTGTTTTACTTTATATTGGACGTATTTTTAAAACATGTCATTATTGTTCATTTATTTTTATTTTTTCACAGAAATATTTTTCTTACATTTCCATAAAAAAAATATAGTTAATATTAATATAGTAGTTATTTATTTAACATGACTAATATTGATGGTGTTATCGTTTTCCGAACACTTTACTTACTTGTAAATAGTTGGTATTCGTACTATTATGTAGATTAATAACTATCGATGGGATGACAGGGTGAAAAGTTCACAGAGTGGAATCTCACGTCTGCTCTCTCGGGTAGTTGAGGATCAACTAATTTCAAAATGGTGTCTCAGTACTATTTATAAGTTTGGTGTAGTATCACAAAAATAATTGTAAAAATATGCGCTGGAAATCGTTTTAAATTTTACATTTATTTCTCTGAGAACATATAATTTAAAAATCCATTAAAAGACGTTTATATCCCGTTATGTTTGCCGTTTTGGCATCCATTTTGGGTATTATGTTGTGGTATGAAATCATTGAAATAATAGTAGGACTCATTATTGTGATACTTATGCAAAATGGCGTCCATGAATCCTATATATATGTTTGTTTTATCCGAATACTTACATATCGTGTAAAAGAATAAGAATGAGTATATTTTTGTTTAATAGAAAGGCAGTAAGTTAATTGTTATCATTTTTACTTATCGAAATATTAATGAAAGTACTCGACTATGAATTTTAATACTCGAGTAATTATTTAATAAATAAATAAATGGTAATCGTAATAATATGCTAGTTTTTCATGCCGTTTTTTAATATACTTACCCACCCAAAACCCCTATTTTCCCTGGATCCCGTTGGCAGGTTTTATTTTACAAAAGAAATAATACATATATATTTATATGTGAATTTTAAAAAAGCACGAGTAATAATTTATTAAATAATAATGAAAATTAATACTCGAGTAATTATTTAATAAATAAATAAATGGAATTCGTAATAATATGCTAGTTTTTCATGCCGTTTTTTAATACACTTACCCACCCAAAACCCCTATTTTCCCTGCATCCCGTTGCCAGGTTTTATTTTACAAAAGAAATAAAAAATATATATTTATATGTGAATTTTAAAAAAGGACGAGTAATATTTTATTAAATATTAATGAAAATTAATACTCGAGTAATTATTTAATAAATAAATAAATGGAAATCGTAATAATATGGTAGTTTTTCATGCCGTTTTTTAATACACTTACCCACCCAAAACCCCTATTTTCCCTGCATCCCGTGCCAGGTTTTATTTTACAAAGAAATTTTTTAATATATATATGCGTTGTAATGGTACACGTTGTTAAATGTTGCGTTGTAATGGTATTTTTCCTATTAAAGTACTATTTTGCGTTGTAATAGTACTCGTTGTAAAAACATGCGTTGTAGTAGTATTAGCGTTGTAAAATCCGCGTTGTAACGGTATGCGTTGTAACAGTATGCGTTGTAACATCATATATCCCTGCACAACTGGGAGGGGAGGGGGACTAAGTGATGGGCACTGTAGAGCGAAGGGCAAGAAAAGAAGGAGATAATCGTATGCAAGTAATTTTAACAGCGGATAGGAGAAAGGGCTCTTTTATTGAAGATATAGTATCTATTTGTGTAAATAGAAGCAAGAGCATCGGGGAGTTTAAAAAAAGCATAAAAAAGCATCGCGCACAGAGCTAATTTATTTATTAAGGAAGCGCGGCAACTGAAAAATATTGTTTTTTAGAAGCAGTGCAATAAGTAACAGTTGGTATATATATATAATTTATAAAGCCAAAACATTACTATTTATGGTACAAAGTTTATCACGATTGTTTGCTAGTACTTACGTTGTTGCTGTGAAACTTATTTCTTGAGCAGTATTTGTCCGCTGTTCGCTTCGGAAAAGGTAACTCGGGCAGCAGACGCTATAGAGAAATGCAGGAAATAATTATTTTTTTGAAACCCATTGCAAACTGCAAATAATATACGTTTGAAAAATATATAAGTAAACTTACCTATTGAAATATAAGCAGCGTAAATCGAACGTCCAACGATACTGCAGAAGGAGCCCAAAACAACCGCACTCAACGAGGCAAAAGCTTGTTGTGAAAGAGGTCAAGTAACATGTGCTTTGCATGAGAACAAGGTTTCTGTTTAAGTACCTTTGTTTACCATGAGATAGGAAAGTTTGGTGTAATAAAATGCCACGGGCGCAGAGGAACGAAATGCATTGTGTTAGTGTGAAAATGGCCACAAGTGTTAAAAGAACTTGTCTGGTAAGCGTCAATGTGAAGGAAAGGTTAAAGGTGGCCTATAAAATGTAAGGAGTTTCGTTTCTTTAAAATCTACCCAGTTACTGGGAAATGTAGGCACATTTCTTGAAAATCGAAACAAAGAGTCTTTTTTTGATGTTTGCGACATATCCCTTTAGAATAATCTTATTTTAGTGTTTAAAAGCATACCAATTTCACTTTGTAATCCTAAATGACATGCACCAAAAGTATTGCGTGAAAACGACTTGTAGTTAAACCTTAATGAGAGAAACGTTGAAGGTGAGCTCCTAAATAAAGTATTTTCCTTTTTTACAATGTACGCAATTACTGCGAAATGTAGACACGTTTAGGAGAAATAAAACGTAACGTTTGTAATTGTAAGAACATGCACTTAATATATTTAACGTGTCATATTTAGAAGAAGATATATTTTAGTGGGAAATGTAGACACGTTTACGAAAAATAAAACGTAACGTTTGTAATTGTAAGAACATGCACTTAATATATTTAACGTGTCATATTTAGAAGAAGATATATTTTAGTGGCTGCCTATAGTTGTAGTTGCGGGATGTTAGTTTCTACAAAGCAATAATTTGCATGATGCCACATTTTGCTTTGAAATCGAAAACAGCAGACAAGACGGCGGCAAGTTAACTTATCGTTTAGCACCAGTTATACATCACGCTGTTCTAAGCCTACTGCAAACTTTCCCACTATAGTGGAAATTGCTCCTAAAGCACACCTTTTTAAGATGGCAGCACTATTTTTTTAAAAGAAACCAATCTCTACATTTGCATGGCGCCTACTACATCAAATACACAAACGGCAAAGAAAAGAAAGTAACACCTCTTAGAGAGCTACATCCAAAGTGCTCGATATTTGCATGGCGCCATAACAAAAGAATACCCGACTAGCAAGTGCTAAGGACGCATACGCATTGCTAGTAGAGGCATGACATTATTTAAAGCAGTCACTGTGATGCTCTCAATACGAAATAAAATATGTTAAATGTGCCTTTACTGTAAAAGCCTAGCAGCCTACTTCATAATGATAACCACACGCAGTGCACGCAAATGGGGATAACATTATTTAAATGAGTGGCTCCAATTAAGTATAAGAAAAGATTATACGACTAGCAAGTGCGAAATAAAAAACGTTAAATGTGCCTTTACTGTAAAAGCCTACCAGCGTACTTCATAATGATAACACACACTGCACGCAAAAAGGGATAACATTATTTAAATGAGTTGCGCCAACTGAGTCTAACAAAAGATTACGTTAAATGTGCCTTCACTGTAAAAGCCTACCACCCTACTTCATAAGAATAACACACACGCACTGCACGCAAACGGGAATAACATCATTTAAATGAGTGGCGCCAAAGGAGTATAACAAAAGATTATCCGACTAGCAAGTCCTTAAGACGCAAAGGCATTGCACAGAAAGAGGCATGACATTATTTAAAATAGTCACTGTCATGCTCTCAATACGGAATAAAAAAACGCTAAATGTGCCTTTACTGTAAACGATACCCGCCTACTTCCTAATGAAAACACACACGCAGTGCACGCAAACATGGACAACATTATTTAAATGTAAGCATTGCATTGACAGCTAACGCTGCCGTCACAGCAAGCCTGCTCATTCCAAGCTAGCCTCGGATAATAAATAAATAAACCAGCAGCTTGACCCATTTATTCACTGTGATGCTTCCGATAATTATAAATGTGCCTTTACAAAGAAGTGTTTTAAAAGGAATCCCAGCGTGCATGTTCATTACGAGACAGCTAAAAATAATTACTCATGATGTTCAAAATAATAAATAAATAAACCAGCAGCTTGACCCATTTATTCACTGTGATGCTTCCGATAATTATAAATGTGCCTTTACAAAGAAGTGTTTTAAAAGGAATCCCAGCGTGCCTGTTCATTACGAGACAGCTAAAAATAATTACTCATGATGTTCACAGCAAGCCTGTTCATTCCAAGCCAGCCTCGGGAAAAACGAAAGTAATAAAAAAAGCGAAACTGACACTGCCACTGCAGACAATGCTGCGCGCTCCCGCGGTGAAATCCGACACTGGGAAAGCTCGTGACACTTTGGTGTCCACTCTCACAAATACGGGCAACATAAGTTGTCGAGCTGACACATTCATGCTTCGCATGAATGCTAACGTCAGCTCGACCTAAAAAATATATTGTATGTATGCAATGTGCAAATGCATTCCTGAAGAACACATTTTCTCATTTGCTTCATCATCCATATGTACCCTAAACATTTTCTGAAATAGAACATTTCCTAAAACATCAATTTCATATTTTTGAGCCACATCTGTCAGTCCATTATGTGTAGTTAATGTACATGCAGGTGTTTCCTTACTCAGTGAAATTAATTCTTTTTCCTGACACTGGTTCACATTTTCATGATTTAAACAGCAGGGACTGTTAATTTCTTCATGTTCACATGTTGAATTTAAAACATTAATCTGTCTCTCTTTTTCATGGTCTGTGTTAATATGTTTTCCCATGCTCTCTTATTTTTAATCACTGCTACTTCCTCAAAGCAGGTTTGAAAAATCCAATTTTCAATGACATTCATTTTATTCTCGGCTGCAGATGTTGTAAAGACCATTTTCCCTCCCCTTTCAGTGCTTGGGGAAATTTCTGTTCAATAATCTGTGAACTCTGAGTTTCTGAAATAAACCCTGCCATAATCACTCCTTCTGCAGCTCTTTGAACCTTTTCAATAGGGACCATATCAATTGGGACAGTCATAATGTTTCTAGGCATTATCTGTGCATCTGCAGTTTGCAATTCTTGGACTTAATCAGTCACATTTGAAGCAGTAACACCTGAAGGTATCACTGTCAGTGCTGAATCAACTGGTAATGGGTCAATCTGAAATGTTTGCACAGTTCTCTCAGTCTGTGTTTCTCTTTGTTCATCAGAAGCAGTAGCCCCTGTAGCACTTACTGATACACTATTTTCAGTATTTTTAATGGGAACCACATAAAGTGACGGTCACTAAGTTAACAATGCATCCATTATTTCATCCCCTGAATCATTATTTATTCGAAGCTTTTTGTCACCATTAATTCTCCTGCATCTGGCGCTTTACCTTTTATATTCTCACTTGCTTTGTCTGTTGCTGTCTTTTCCCACATGCTTAAAGCCTCAAATTGTGCAGCTCTAGATGGTGTCTTTATTTCACATAACACTTCGCTTAATTTGTCAATAATTTGCAATTCAAAAGTACCATCTTTTGGAAACCTCAAAGGACCCTCTTTTTCAGTAATCTTGCACAATTGGTGAACCCACATACATGAATTTTGTCCCAAATTGGTAGACATAAAATGCACAGGTGTTCCTTCAGGAGCATCACCAATTAAAAACACATTTTTCACTTTTCCTCCCAACAGTTTCTTTAAACCTTCAAACAATTTCATTTCTGCAATAGTTCAATGCAATTTCTTTTCTCCAATGCTGTCAGTTTCAACTCCTACCACTGACCCGCCACAAAATCGTACTGCAATATTTTATTTTATACTTTACTAGCAGCCCGCCCCAACGTTGTCCGGGGTTGAACATGTATGTGCGTAATGTTTGTAATGCCTTGTTTTTGCTTGCAAGTAGTCAGTTTTTGTATTTCTTCATAGTCCGTATGTTTATTCCCTTTGTTGATGATGTGTTTGAGCGCCTTTTTGATGGCTGGTTTTATTTGCTGCTTGTTGCCTGTATTTGTCATTCATTGTTTGTGCTTGCACGTTGTCCGTTTTTGTATTTGTGTGCTATGAATGTGTGTTGTCGAGTGCCTGTTTGAGTGCCTCTGCGTAGTTGTTTGTGCGTGTTGCATTTAGACCTCGTAATGTTTTCCGTCGTGAATGTTTGCTTGTGCTTGTTGTAATGTTATTAATTTTCCTTTTTGTTCCTACTCTGGCTGCCTTGGTGTAGCCGTGTGACTGTTTGCAAAGGGTTTTAAGGGGGTAGCACCGCTGCAGAAGACGTGCAGCAGAGTGGCCAGCCCCGGGAGCAGCAGAGCCGGGGAAGGAGCAGAATGAAGGGACGGAGGAGGTAGCGTGGCTGAGATCCGCGTGGAGCGGCACGTACCTTGGGCTGGTGCTGCTCTGGGCTTCTTCGGCGGGAGCAGCAGAGCCGGTGAAGGAGCGGAGTGAAGGGGCGTAGGAGGTAGCGCGGCTGAAGCCGGGGTCAGCGGCACATACCTGGGGCTGGTGCTGCTCTGGGCTTCTTCGGCACGTACCTGGGCTGGTGCTGCTCTCGGCTTCCATGTCCCCCAAGGTGACGGAGGAGTCAGGGGCCCCTGTGGCTGTAGCAAACATTGCGCTCCAGTTTACTTTACCAAAATGGCCGACCCCGTCACTGTTATGTGACGTCAGCACGCCTACTGGATTCAACGTCGTTAACGCACACGCCCACCTCCGAGATGGCGCTACTTCCAAGGGACTACTTTGGCAAAGAACGTACTTTGCCCTTGCCACGTATATTTTTTGATGCTATGTAGCCTATCTCCATCTGCTACCCTGCCCTTTCCAACGCTGTATTGGGTGTTTTGATTGGCGCTGTGGTTCCTGAGTTTACCCGCCTCAAAGGTTCACAGTTCTCTCTTTATAATAGTAGTATAGATACAACTAAACTTAGTTAGTATCCATATGAAACAACTTCATTAGTCTGTTTCGCTAAAACCAAAGTGGTAGTTTCCTCAATCACACAAGTATTCTGTATTTCCAATAGACATCACTTACCTCTTCTCTACCACAGAATATTAGTTTCGCCGATAAAGTAGCACATCCCTCTACTTTACCCTTTTCTCAAGCTCAGGTTAAGCTCTATTACTCTCCTAGCAGTAAGTTTTAAATCAGAATACACAATGATCCCTGTACTTAAGGCCAAGATTTTATAGACTGCCCTCGCTATACATTTACCACTTTCACACGTAAAGGTCCCTAACTTGTAACATACGACGATGTCACCGCTTTGAAACAGACTATGTGATGTGCGACTTCACATGCCACACTTCCTCTGCCTGCAGACAGAGTGACCAGCTTCCCACACTTTCCGGAAGCCTTTTCCAGAATACATATAATGCAATACAAACTCAACAGATAATGTTAGAACGTATAACATCAATAATCAATAAATCGGTCCTATGAAATTACCAATTTAATCAATAAAACCATCACATCAAAATGAGCAAAATGTCATCAACAGTCAAAACCCTTACTATTTTCTCAACACTACAGAAACATACCTGCTAGCACATTAAGAACATTTCACAACCCCATTGATACTCGCACCACTCCAGCAATCTCCTTCTTGCATCACCTTCCAGTACTGCTTTGCCAGTCTTCAGGTTCCGAGCATTGGAGTCAGGAATCAGGACTTAGACATTTATCTAACTTGGGCACTTATTTTCTAGAACTAATTTTTACAGACCAACTCTCCTCCTAAGGTTAATGGACCATTAGTCAAATAGTTGATGGTGATATTAATAATCCTTAATCACCAAACTAATTGATAATAACCTTCCTCTCGCTACCAAAAAACTGATCCTGCGGTAATTTCATGGTAATTTCTCAATGCAAAACCTCATCTAATTCTATTCATCGCTGAAAAGGTGTTGGGCCCTTGACACTGTATATCACCTTCAGGAGAAATATACAATTATTATTTAAGCCAATGAAGAGAGTTGGTGAGTATTTTGAAGGGTTTTATTTTCTAAATTAAAAGTGAAGTGTTTTTTTCTGATTCTTTATTCATTAGTCAAATATCAATCAGGTTACAGAATTCAAAAAATAGGAAAATTTGCATTAATACAGAACCTATTACAGTCTGCATACAAAGCCTTCCAAGTAGGAATAAAATGTGGCGCAAAATTGTCAGTCAGAAACTCTTAAAGAATTTGTAAGAAAAGAGTGAGTTTTTGCAAGGCTAATCAATAATTAATAATAGAAAAATCTCCCATAAAGAGAAATAAATGCATAGGACAAATACATATTTTCAAAAGCAATTAGTCAAACATGAAATTTAAAGTTTAGCACCTAAAATCTAAAGCTGTTTTGATCCTCTCAGCTCCCTCTCTGCCTCGCTGTGCTGGTCTGTCTCTCTGTCTCAGGAGCTGCAAAAGAGCCCCCACAGACGCAGCCCCTCCTTCTCTCTCTTCCCCGTCTCTGTATCCAGCACAGAAGCTGGGCCCGACCCTCAGCAAAAATTAGCAAAAAGCCACCCCTCCCACTTGTAAGCCATATTTCAAGCAAACGTTCACATGCTTGGACCTTGTAGCTGGTCCAATCAGACTTTCAAAACATATCGTCTCCCCATGGGGTGACTGGATACGTCATGAATCAGGTATGTTCCTGTTCAAATTTGAGTCTTGTGCAGTCCTGCCAAGTATCACGCATCGGGTGTTAGACTAAAGCATTTCAGTGTGGTAAACCGCATTACCGCACTGAAATGCATTGTCACGCATATCTGCATTGTGTCTCTACCTTAACTGAAAGCTCCAAGCACAGGCTGCAGCAGCACGCCGCCCATAACAGGGCACTGCACGTGCTGCGAGCTGTGCTTCTGCAGCAAGCAGGCTTTGGCTCTCGCACTAGGATCTAAGGATGTACTGGCAGTTTCACACTACAGAGTCAACGAACTGCAGTACCAGACTTATCAACTTCATGTGATCAGATTTGGCGTGGCGCGGCTGACTGACAGCCTGACGTCATGAATCCATCTAAGGTAGTGTCCAATGACCAGTAAGGTTGTTGCTACAATTGCGCGCTGGGGGCGTCACAACCTGCTGCCAGGAAGCGCAAAGTTTTGAGGAAGGCTCGCCTCTGCGCTGGCTTGTTTGCGGGCGGCTCCACAGTAACATTAGGCAAGAAAGAAAGAGATTCTCTCGCATTAACCAAAGAAACGTCATAAGCTAGCCTCTGACAGTATCAACTGGAAAAGTTGATAGACAGCAGAGAGATCAGAGAGCATGTACCGGGTGCGGACTTTCTTGACAGCGTGGATGAGAAGATGTACTCTGCAGCAGGAAGAGAGGCTCTGCTGCAGGGTGATCCGTGAGAAGCGTGTCTGTTCTAAAACAGACGGCAAAGCATAAATGCAGTAAGTCTTTGTTTAAAATGACATAAACGGTGTTTCTATCTGCTAAAGAGTGCTTGCAGTACTCTTAGTTTATTTTCTTGTCCAAGTAAGTTAACTGTGTAGGGGTGTTATGGCTGTCTTTTTGCCAGCTCTCTGGAGAAGGAGAATGATGGAGAGTGACTCCAGCCTATCACCCTCATAGCATAGGGATTAGGCCGATAGACAGGGACCCTGTCTTACAGATATAAGGGCATTTTCGTGCCATTTCCCTTAGAGTAAGGCTTATGAATTTAAGTGAGGGGTTAGATATATAAGTATTAGTCATGATTTACTCATTTGCTAACATGCCGATCTGTTTCTCATGGAGCTATGTATATTATGGGCTCCGTAGGCCTTAAGCGAGACAGACTCCATTTTGCTTTCTGCCTGGTAGCTCGAGAAGGCTTTCTAGGTTAAGAGTGATGTTTTAGTTTCAAGCTGTTGTTCGCTTGGAGAGAACCGGTTCAGGCTGACCCTTATCGAAGGAATGTATTTTTCTCCACTCCGAAGACACAACTTCAGGCCGGCCGGCTGGGAAAGTGTCCTTGGTACGGGGAGGTACAAGAATTTGGTGGGCGGCAGGTTACTGGCCGTGAATTTCCATGAAGGAACGGGCTTTGATATTAGCGAAGGTGTTAGTTTTTCAGTCAGTCAGTCCGTAGGCGGCATCTAGCCGTTAGCATCTCTACCATTATTCATTTTCATGGTGGACAAGTCGCCATCTTTGAAGTCGGAGAAAGATTTAAGACCGAGACTCTCTGAAAATAGACTGAACGAGAAGTGGCGCGGAGCGCACTAATGCAGAGAGAGAGAGAGACGGTAGCTAATTAACAGCAAGGTTCCGAGGTCCTGAGGGAGAGCAGACGAGTTTGAGCCTAGCGGTGCAGACGTGTACTTGTGACGGCTGAGGGTGACTGCAAGGCGAGCCAGGACCCAGAGACGAGACAGGAGCCTAGATGACTGCCGAGTCCCGATTTCCCATTAACCAGGTGAAGTCCGACCGATTCTTATAGTATGTGCACCCTAACTTTTATCTTTTATTCCCTTTGCAAATGTAATGCTGCATAGTAATGTGATTTATGTTTATTGTCAATAAATACCCTAATTCATATAGAATTATCGTGTACCTGGTACTTGTGTTCTATCTTGGTAAATGGCACTCCTAGTTGAGCATTGTTTAGACGAACGGATGAGAAATCCCGATCAGACGAATAGTTATCAAATAAAGAGGGAGTGAGTGGACCTTTGATGTCGTAAGCACGGAGTACACTATACAATCTGAATCCATATCCAAAGTTATTATTTTAGTTTTATCTTAAGTAGACTGTTGAGATACCATCCCAATAATGTTTCATAGGAATGTGGTCGTCGTTGATATGCGGCGTTAATGAGAACGGCGGGAGGGACACTGCCGTGTAAAGCCACCAGATTGTGGCATAAGACTAAATGAGAGCGTCAGGGGGGATACTGACGTGTAGGTTTCGCAGGATCGCGAACGCTTTGGAAAAGGGAGCATTGGGTTCTGCAGGCCCGTGTGTAGACACGCCGGATTGCGTGTCAGATCTGCCCTAGGGTAGAACGGTCTGGGTCGGGGCGACCGCGAGGCCAACTGATGTGAATAAGATATTGTAGAAAATCCATATATGTATATTGTCATTCCCCATTCTTAGGTGCAATCTGTATATTTATCTGTATAGCTACTTATTGTGAATACGATCTAAGAAGGGAAGGTGAGTACGTTTTGGCTGGGTCACAGGGGCCCCTGGGGGCTGATCCCATCTAGACAGGAAATCCAGCCATTACATCTGGCGTCACGAACTGTTTACGAAGCCTGTGTGCATTGTATTGTTTTGATCTAGTTGGTTTGCGCTCGGCTTGTACGTATAAAATTTTGTTTATAATTGTGTATATAATTTTTTGCGTGTGATTATGTTTCCGAAAAAATCATCGTCGGTTTTTAAATTACCGATTCAGATTCCCGGCTGGGAGTCTACGCCCTATGAGGCCTTAGCCCGTGAGTGGGCTGATTCTACTGGTTTGAGTGAAAATTGGTCTTCATGCTTGGAGCAGGCGGAGCCTGCCGATGTGATCTCGTGCTTACAGAAAGCGCCAATAGTGAAGGGCGATGACCTTCCTATTTTAGGACGCAGAGGGTGGATTATTCTTAATGCATACAGAATATTGCATGAGAAGTTTGTTCAACTACAGAAACAATTTAAAGATACGGAAGGACAGTGTGTTGAGTTGCAAAATGCGCATACTCTTTTGCGTTGTCAAAATAAACTGCTTGCCGATAAACTTGAAACATATCAGACCATTGCCGAAAGAGCTGCGGTCCGTATTGCACGATATAAATACAAACATCGTCGTGGGCGCGTGTCGTCCCGCAAAGTGCGTATGATTGTAGCGAAAGCTGGAATGGATTGGAACCCCGATGAGTGGGACGGTAATATCTGGGATTCTCATACTTCTGACTCCTCGGCAGAGGAGGGTGACAAGCGCGAGTCTTCTCGCTCCGGACGTGATTGTAAATCTGCTTCATGCATTGATTTGACTCCCGATTCTGACCGTGCTCGTTCTTCCCGTGCGGATGACGTAGCTTGCCCTGATTGTGCTGTTAAATCTAAGATGCGGGCTTCCTCGGAAGCTCTTCCCGCAGTTTCTGCTCATCCGATCTTCCGACGGAAATTACAACAAGCCCCTGGTAATCCGGGTGGTATTCCTCTTGACTGTATTGAGGATTTTACTCAGCAGGAGATTAGTGACATCCTGCAACGATTTAAACAACGGCCTGGTGAGGCCTTGCTTACCTGGATGGTGCGTCTTTATGAGCTTGGCGCTTCCGGTATTATGCTCGATGCTGTTGATTGTTTACGATTTTGCTCTTTGAGTTCTGATTCTACTATTCAGGACCATTTTCGGAATTTTAATGGTAATGTCCAAACTTCTTTACTCCAGCTTGCGTCTGATGGCTGTAATCATAAATATCCAACAGAGTCTGATTGGCCCTCTGATGAAAAGCCGTGGTACACTCTGCGCGATGCGTCGCAACGTTTAAAGGAAGAAGTCATGAAAACGTGTATCTTTCTTAGTACTGCTGACAGGTTATTGGATGGTTTGTTAACATCTTCCGTGCGTAATCGCATTATACGTACTTCTCCTGTTGCTTATAAGCAGGTCATGATGACATTATTGATTAACCAAACTGGCAATCCTTTGTCTGCTGTGCTTGAGTCTGTTCGTCAGCTTGGTGAGCTGGGTGAATGGTTTAAACCTGAAAGACAATCCCGACCTGAGGGTCGTACTGGTGGGGACTATAAGTTCTCTAGACGTGACATGTTTCTTGCTCTCATTGCTGATGGTGTCAAAAGGGAAGAGATCGATGGTGAACCTAATAATATCCTATGGGATATGTTTCGTAAGCGTGGTTTGGATCGGAAGGAAGGTGCCCGTCGTGTGCGAAAGAATGATTATGATCGTGGTTCGGATGACAGTGGTGATGAGAGACGACGTGTGAATTTTGATCGTCGTGATGATCGGCGCCAAGAACATGGTGATTCCCCCCGTCGTAGTGATGGGAGGGGGAGAGAGGATGATCGTGAAAGGGGAAGAGATGATCGTGGTTCTAACAGACGTAGAGATGCAAGGAGTTTTTCCCCTGATGTACGAAGGAGGGAGGATCGTAATAGACTCTCTGACCGTAACTCACAACTTTTTGAACCTGACACTAATCCGTTTCGTACTGGAGATGGATATGAACAAGAAATTCTGATACCGAAGAAAACTGAAAACATTTACCCTGATCTGTCTTGGTTGACGGAACGCAGGAAAAATGACTAGGAAATAGGTCAAGCTCCGGTACGCAGGTGGGCCCACAGAGATTACAGACCATATGTAGATATTGAGATTTTTTGGAAACATCGTAATATTCAAAGGGCCCGAGCGTTAGTTGATACTGGGGCGGAGGCCACTTTAATTCATGGCAAATCAAGAAAATTTCATGGACAGTCTTTCACAATTACCGGGTTGGGTGGTAAGGAAACACCTGCAGTTCAAACTGCACTTGAAATTAAAATTGGTAGGATTCTTTGTAGAGAATACTCTGTGTTGGTTGTGCCACTTTTGGAATACATTATTGGAATTGACATCTTGAAAGGTATGACCTTGCATTTAGATGATGGTTACTATCAGTTTGGTACTAGGCAGTACATTTCGACCAGACCCGTACGGGTTGGCCGTTTACGCATGCCACCTATTAAGATCCCTTTAGCAACAAAAGTGATTTCTCAGAAACAATATCGCATCCCAGGTGGTCATGAAGAAATTACAGCTACGATTCAGGATTTGGTTGACGCAGGAGTCATTACTCCGGTCACATCGGCTTGGAATAATCCTGTTTGGCCCGTGCGCAAAAGTGACAACTCTTGGCGCATGACTGTTGATTATCGAGAATTGAATAAACATACTCCTAAATTGACTGTGGCAGTGCCTGACATTGTTACACTGATTGAGAGAATTCAAAAGCATCCTGGTACATGGTATGCTTCTATCGATATTGCTAATGCATTCTTTTCGATTCCAATTGCCCCCGAATGCCAAGAACAATTCAGTTTTACATGGAATGGACGTCAAATGACGTTCCGGAGTCTTCCTCAAGGCTATGTACATAGCCCTACAATCTGTCACCGGCTGGTGGCGGAACATTTATCTGAAGTACCTACGATTCCACAAGTTCAGATTTGTCATTATATTGACGACATTTTGATTCAAGGTGAAACGCAAGACCAGGTACAGTTTCACTTAGATCAGATTATTGACTGTTTGCGGGCAAAAGGTTGGGAAATCAATCCTGACAAATTACAAACTCCATCCCAAGCTGTAAAATTTTTAGGAATTAACTGGCATGAGGGTCACAGAGAGGTGATCCCACAAGTTAAACGTAAGATACTTGATTTTGCTGTTCCCAGAAATAGGAAAGAGGCGCAATCCTTCATTGGGTTGTTTGGATTTTGGCGTCAACATATTCCACATTTGAGTCAAATCTTGGCTCCACTGTATCGAGTCACTCGTAAAAAGAATGCGTTTGAGTGGGGTGAACCTCAACAGACTGCTTTTGATTTGGCTAAAGAAGCTATTCAGTATGCTTTGGATTTGTGGCCCGTGAGTGAAGGTAATGTGGATTTGAATGTGTCCGTGGAAGGTCTGTATGCCAATTGGAGTTTGTGGCAAAAGCAGGGCAGACAAAAAGTGCCATTAGGTTTTTGGACCAAAAAGTTACCAGAGGCTGGTGAGCGTTACTCACCTTTTGAAAAACAGTTGCTTGCTTGTTATTGGGCTCTGGTGGATACCGAGCAATTGACTTTAGGCCATGCTGTGATTTTGAGGCCTGAGATTCCCATCATGCAGTGGGTTTTGAGTTCACCGAAGTCCCATCGAATTGGACATGCTCAGGAGGCTAGTGTGATTAAATGGAAATGGTACATTCAGGACAGGGCACGTGTGGGTCCGAAAGGTGTGGCGGTTCTACATGAGCGAGTGGCGCAGGCGCCCTCCAATGAGGCTGAAAGTGAGCGTTCGGTTCCCGTAGTGCAGGAGTCTCCCGTGAAGTGGGGTAAATCATTTGATGATCTGTCCGTGGAGGATAGAAAACATGTGTGGTTTACGGATGGTTCTGCGAAGTTCATTGGTGACAAGAGACATTGGAAAGCTGTCTCCTATAACCCGATTACTCAGAAATTATTGAGTACAACTGGAGACGGTAAGAGTAGTCAATATGCTGAACTATATGCGATTTACCAGGTTTTGAAACAGGAATTACCAGGTACATGTCATATTTTCACTGATTCTTGGTCCACTGCAAATGGACTGGCGGTGTGGTTGCCTACATGGCACTCGCACAATTGGGAATTGCACTCCAAGGAGTTGTGGGGTAAAGAATTGTGGCAAGAAATTTGGGAACTGCTTCCGCAGAGTACTGTAACAATCTTTCACGTGGATGCTCATACTCCAATCGACTCCCTTGACAAATTTTTCCATAACATTGCAGATGAACAGTCTAAAATTTCTGAGGCAGTGGTTGACATGCAAGATTCTGATTTGGCGGGATTGGCGAAATGGGCCCATCAGAAAGCAGGACATTTTGGAGAGAAAGCCACTAACAGGTGGGCTGCTGATAGAGGAATTCATATTCCCTTTTCTTTAATTAAAGATGCCATTCTACATTGTCCCATTTGTCAGCATTCTAGAAAGAAAGAGGTGCCTCAAATTGTTCGAGGCCACTTACATCGAGGTAAATTGCCCGCCCAAATTTGGCAGATTGATTATATTGGTCCGCTCCCTATGAGCAGAAATTGTCAATACATTTGTACAGTGGTTGATACCTACAGTGGCCTTTTGGTCGCTTTCCCTTGCAAGAATGCTACCCAAGTGAACACGATTAAAACCCTGGAGCTGATTATCCTATATTATGGTGTCCCATTCCAAATTCAATCAGACAATGCGAATAGCACCATTCTTACAGCACAAAATAGACCTAAAGCCCTGTTCAAAATAGTCAAGGAGCTCTCGGGTGCTTCCTCGGTCCCTAAGGATCCCTGTCTAGACACTGTTCAGTGTAATGCCTTGGCCAACTTTTTTCTTGCAAAAATTGACAAGATTTATGACATTTTTAATTCTACTCCTGTCTCTCCCACCCATTCTGCTCAACACCCATGTAACTTTCCGCTTGATACCATCCCCGGCCCATTGCCCACCTTCTCCCCACTTCTTGCTTGGGACCCTATTTCCCTTGCGCTTCTTAATAAATATCTTCAAGACATCAAATCTGGCTCCCCCCTAGATCCCATGCCCCCGCAAGTTTTGCGCTCTCTGGACCCAGTATCCCTTCACATTATTTTAGATGTCTTGAACGCTTCTTTGACAGAAGCGGTGGTTCCAAACGAATGGAAACACGCAATGGTGGTTCCACTATTAAAAAAGGCAAATGCAGATCCAAACAATCCCTCCAACTTTCGCCCTATTTCTTTGCTCCCTTGCTTCTCCAAGATTTTGGAGAAACATGTTAATTTTTTGCTTAATTCTTTTGTTGAATCTTCCAATTTTCTTCATGGTTCTCAATCTGGGTTTCGTGCGGGTTTTTCCACGGAAACCACCCTCCTTGGAGTGTCAGAGACCATCAGACGCCAAGTGGATAATGGGGAGACGGTGGCACTCATTCTGCTTGATTTGAGTGCCGCCTTCGACACCGTCTCCCATTCCATCTTATTGTCCACATTGAAGGAGGTTGGCGTTGGTGGTCCCGCCTTGGCCTGGATCGCTAATTTTCTTTCTGACCGCACGTTCCAAGTCTTTTCCTCTACTTCTGTCTCTTCTATTCTCCCCTCCACTCACGGTGTTCCCCAAGGATCTATTCTTAGTCCTCTTTTCTTTAACCTGTATGTGAGGCCGCTTGCTTTTTTAGCGGAACAGGCGGGCCTCACAATCTACTCATATGCTGATGACACTCAAGTCATCTACTCCCTTTCCACCAATAAAAACCTCCCCTCGTCTTCTCTTCAATCCGGGCTGAAACAAATATCGGATTGGATGCTGAAGAACAAGTTAAAATTAAATGGGGACAAGACAGAGCTTCTCCTGTTTGGCCCAGACACTTCACTCTGGGGCCCACACCATTGGCCAGCGGAGATGGGTCCTCTTCCCACTCCATCAGAGTCTGCCCGCAATCTTGGGGTTCTTTTTGATAACCAGCTAACCTTCAAGCAACACGTTGTTAAAGTCTCCGCCACCTGTACCACCATCATCAGGTGGCTGAGAAAAATCACGTGGATGCTGCCTGCGGACACCTTGAGGACCGTAGTCCAGGCTCTTGTCATCTCCCGCCTGGACTATGGGAACATCCTTCTCTTGGGCGCCACCAAGGAGGTTACCAGGAGGTACCAGGTGGTGCAGAATATGGCAGTTCGCCTCATCTGTCACCTTCCTGTTAGATCCTCGGTTTCCCCCCATATGCGGAAATTGCACTGGTTGCGTATTGAGAACAGGGTTAAGTTTAAGGCACTCTGCTATATGCACAAAATCATGACTGGTAAGGCCCCTCACTATCTGTCCGCCCTAGTGCAGCAATATATTCCCCCTCGGACACTCAGGTCTTCCACGCAGAATAAGTTCATGATTCCGCGTACCAACAGAGCCAAAATGGGCGGACGCTCGTTCTCCCTGCTGGCCCCTTCATTATGGAACGCCCTACCTCAACTGTTGCGCTCTGAATTTTGCTTTCTTACTTTCCGCAAGGGAATTAAAACCTGGCTTTTCAACACTTAACCCTATGGTTTATTACTTTTCTCACTTTTTCTTGCCGTTAGTTTGCCTTAGCGCCGGGAAACCTCCGGGTAGCTGCGCGCTTAATAAATGTAATTATATATAAATAAATAAATAAATGCATCCCACTTTCGTGGAAGATTGGTGCAGGAATTCTGTATGGAAAACAATATCGACTGGGTATTTCACATTCCATATTATCCACAAGCTTCAGGACTGATTGAGAGAATGAATGGTTTGTTGAAAGAACAGTTGCGCAAGTTGACTGATGACCGTTACAGCCAGTGGAGAGATGTCTTACTTCAAGCCTTGTTAATACTGAATAATCGTCCTTTGTTGCATGCTGAATCTCCTTTGATGCGTTTGTTTCCTCCACATGTTGATGCGAAACCTAATTCTGTTGCTACCACTGTTACTTATTGGGAAATTACCCCCGGTGCTTTGGCTCCATGTAGAGCAACCCCAGGTTCCGCAGGCCTCGACCTGCATGCTTTAAATGATGCACACTTCCCAGGAAAAGATCGAATCATTGTTGAAACTGGCATAGGTGTCTCTATACCTGCCGGTAGTTTTGGATTAATTGCCCCTAGATCTGGCCTGGCCCTGAAAGGTGTTCAAGTCCTTGGTGGTGTGATCGACAGTGATTATCAGGGAGAGATTAAGGTTCTCTTGCTTAACAGCAGTGAGATGGATTTGTTTATCAAAAAGTCTGACCGTGTTGCTCAGTTACTGATTATGCCTGTCTTCAGTGGTGAGATCAAAAAAGGCTCTGCCCCAACGTTGCTAACTGTGCGAGGACAAAAAGGCTTCGGTTCATCTGATCTTCCTGGAGCTAAAATATGGGTGCAATCGCCTAAAAATCCCCCTGAACAGGCTGATATTATTGCGACCGGTCATGACAACACCGTTTTGGTGATGAAGCCAGGGCAAGATGGCTGGGAAGCTGTCCCAGCTGATAAATGTTACTTACGAGAATGATTAAGGCCTGTGTTCGTATTCTTTCAGATCATCCTCTGGACTGCTGCTGCAGGATGTGTCGGCGTTGGACTCCTTTTGGTCTGCTACGTCGGGAGAGGAGAGGATCTACCGACGCCGAGTGATGGGATAACAAGAGCTGCGCGATCTGCATGGCGGTCATCATCTAATTTTTGGATTACACTCGCTAAACGAGTGACGAACTCTCCGCATTTTTGCCTTACCCCCATGAAATCTGTCACTGACATTCTATCGACCTGTTTGGTTGCTGTTCCTGCATCTACTGAAACTCTACACCATATATTTAATGTATCCAATGCTCGACCTAATGTTATTCTGGGCGACTTCTTGGCCCATGAATTTTGTCCTTCATGTACTCTTCTTCCAGACCAGGATGTCCTTATTAATTCCAGAATTACTACTTTTAATATTACCCCTGGTGACCTTTGTTTCATGATGACCTGCAATCCTAAGGCCATCTCTGAGTGTCTGCGGTTGAAACTCCAAGCCGCTACTACTTTTTCATTTCATCAACGTCTGCTGTGCTCGAAGAGACTTCCTACTTCATGCCTTTCAGTGAAAAACAATATGACCTGTAAAAGTTTGGTTGTTGCCACTAGCCATTATCGTTCAATGTTGTTACCAGCTGGATGGCTCTTTTCTTGCGGGAATTCATCTTGGCCCTATATTCCTGCGAATATTTCTGGTGGCCCATGTGCCATCACTAGATTAAGTCTGTTAATGTTTTCTTCACATCCTCCTTCCCATTCCCGTATTGTTCGAGATTCCATGTCATTGCATGAGGATTGTGATTCTTCTGTTCATCTTTATTCCAGATCAGAATATCTTGGTTTAGCTTTTTCTATTATTGGTGTTCCTGCATTGGCCGTTTATAATGCCAAAACAATCGGCAAGATAGCCTGCTGGATGGTCAAATCGATCAACCAAACTTCTACTGTTCTGTCAGATTTATTATTAGATTCCCAAGGTGAACGTAGAGCTATTTTGCAAAATCGTGCCGCTATCGATTATTTGTTGCTAAAACACGGGCATGAATGCTCTGAATTTGAAGGTCTGTGCTGTTTTAATTTATCTGATCATTCCAAAGATATCCAATCCCATATTAATAAACTCCACGACTTGACTGCAGAAATTAGAGAACACATAGATCAGGGTTTCTTTGACTGGCTTTTTAATTGGCTCCCTGACATGCATTTTTTACGACAAATTTTGGGAGGGGTTATTATTATTGTCTGCATCCTTATAGCGATTTGCTGTTTTATTCAGTGTATCCCTTCCCTGCTACAATTTTTTAGACTTACGAAGAGTCGTAGATCAGTTAGTTTTGTTTCATATTACTCGTCTACTGACGTTAGTTCCATTTAGTTATTGGTAAATAGACTGGAGTCAAGGGGTGTAATGTTATGGCTGTCTTTTTGCCAGCTCTCTGGAGAAGGAGAATGATGGAGAGTGACTCCAGCCTATCACCCTCATAGCATAGGGATTAGGCCGATAGACAGGGACCCTGTCTTACAGATATAAGGGCATTTTCGTGCCATTTCCCTTAGAGTAAGGCTTATGAATTTAAGTGAGGGGTTAGATATATAAGTATTAGTCATGATTTACTCATTTGCTAACATGCCGATCTGTTTCTCATGGAGCTATGTATATTATGGGCTCCGTAGGCCTTAAGCGAGACAGACTCCATTTTGCTTTCTGCCTGGTAGCTTGAGAAGGCTTTCTAGGTTAAGAGTGATGTTTTAGTTTCAAGCTGTTGTTCGCTTGGAGAGAACCGGTTCAGGCTGACCCTTATCGAAGGAATGTATTTTTCTCCACTCCGAAGACACAACTTCAGGCCGGCCGGCTGGGAAAGTGTCCTTGGTACGGGGAGGTACAAGAATTTGGTGGGCGGCAGGTTACTGGCCGTGAATTTCCATGAAGGAACGGGCTTTGATATTAGCGAAGGTGTTAGTTTTTCAGTCAGTCAGTCCGTAGGCGGCATCTAGCCGTTAGCATCTCTACCATTATTCATTTTCATGGTGGACAAGTCGCCATCTTTGAAGTCGGAGAAAGATTTAAGACCGAGACTCTCTGAAAATAGACTGAACGAGAAGTGGCGCGGAGCGCACTAATGCAGAGAGAGAGAGAGACGGTAGCTAATTAACAGCAAGGTTCCGAGGTCCTGAGGGAGAGCAGACGAGTTTGAGCCTAGCGGTGCAGACGTGTACTTGTGACGGCTGAGGGTGACTGCAAGGCGAGCCAGGACCCAGAGACGAGACAGGAGCCTAGATGACTGCCGAGTCCCGATTTCCCATTAACCAGGTGAAGTCCGACCGATTCTTATAGTATGTGCACCCTAACTTTTATCTTTTATTCCCTTTGCAAATGTAATGCTGCATAGTAATGTGATTTATGTTTATTGTCAATAAATACCCTAATTCATATAGAATTATCGTGTACCTGGTACTTGTGTTCTATCTTGGTAAATGGCACTCCTAGTTGAGCATTGTTTAGACGAACGGATGAGAAATCCCGATCAGACGAATAGTTATCAAATAAAGAGGGAGTGAGTGGACCTTTGATGTCGTAAGCACGGAGTACACTATACAATCTGAATCCATATCCAAAGTTATTATTTTAGTTTTATCTTAAGTAGACTGTTGAGATACCATCCCAATAATGTTTCATAGGAATGTGGTCGTCGTTGATATGCGGCGTTAATGAGAACGGCGGGAGGGACACTGCCGTGTAAAGCCACCAGATTGTGGCATAAGACTAAATGAGAGCGTCAGGGGGGATACTGACGTGTAGGTTTCGCAGGATCGCGAACGCTTTGGAAAAGGGAGCATTGGGTTCTGCAGGCCCGTGTGTAGACACGCCGGATTGCGTGTCAGATCTGCCCTAGGGTAGAACGGTCTGGGTCGGGGCGACCGCGAGGCCAACTGATGTGAATAAGATATTGTAGAAAATCCATATATGTATATTGTCATTCCCCATTCTTAGGTGCAATCTGTATATTTATCTGTATAGCTACTTATTGTGAATACGATCTAAGAAGGGAAGGTGAGTACGTTTTGGCTGGGTCACAGGGGCCCCTGGGGGCTGATCCCATCTAGACAGGAAATCCAGCCATTACAAGGGGGTGGTGCGTCGGACCCCAGGCCTCTCACTATACTGGTGTGGCATTTGGAAATACTACAGCCAGCTGTGTGTGTCTCACAGCCTCTCCTGAAGCCTGCGCAGCGATCATTGCTGTAACACATGTGTGGATTGCGGCGGCTGGAGTCCGTGAGTCAGCTTACTTTGATTCATTGATGGTATAGGCCTGAGGCAGCTCAGCTCTGTGTTAGGGCCATCACATCCGGTTTAGGGTCCTATGGTTCTGCAGTCTAAATGCTGGTCCTTGCTCTTTTTGGCATTAATTCTTAGAAGAGCCATGTGACCTGTTTTAGAGATGTCCGCTTTTTATTGTTTTTTAGTGGTGGCATCTGAGGCTGATATTAGTAGTTACTTGAAACATCTTACTTTCCAGATTACAGCATTTGCTTATGAATAAGGTGGCCCCTGCAGTGCAGCTTTACCGACTAAGTTCACTCCAGTCCAAGAGATAAACCTTTTCCTATTACATTCATTTTTTGCATCATCCCGTTTTGGACAACAGCCACCACATGATTAAAGTGATTTGTTTTATTCTCCTTGTTTTAACACGCTTCTTATCTTTTATTTTTGCCTATTTATCATTATTTTTGCCTTTTTCCTTATTAGTCCATTACATTATTCTATCCAAAATTCACGAGTTTATTATACAAGCAGCATTGTACAAGGGCAGCAATTAAATAGCAATAGAATACAACACATACTTCCTATCAATGCTTTTATGAAATATGTAAGTATGGACATGGTCTTCAAAGCTTTGTCATGTGAATTGATGCCCACCCTCTTTCATTGCTGCCAAGGTTTCAGATTGCTAGGTGTGACATTTTGATAATTTAGTTGTAATTGTGAATCGGCCATCTCAGGCATTTGCAGCAGTTTTAAGATCTTCTCCGAGTTTCTCGATGCTCAAGTGAGTCTACTTTCAAATATTTATAAGTTTCCCTCGTCTTCATTGTATGATATTCTGCTTGCCAGACAGTGTCACTCATCGTAGTTGAAATGTCACTCATAATTACACAGAAATTATGAAAATGATACACATAGCAATTTGAAACCTTTGCAGCTGTGCTTGTGCTAGATGACTTCACTTCTTTATACTTTAAAAAGAGAAACATCCTTTACAACGCAACTTTTACCACGCAGTGCCTTTACGACGCAACTTTTACAACGCAAACCATTACAACGCATTGCGCTGGGGGGCGCTCTAGGATAGGGAATAGGTTTAATGTACTATCCAACACCTTCCCTACTATCCACGGGGACTGGAGTTGGAATAGTAAATTAAACTATTCACTATCCAGCGCCCCAAAGCACTATGCGTTGTAATGGTATGCGTTGTAAAAACCACGTTGTAAAAGTATGCGATGTAAAAGCATGCATTGTAATATCATACATCCCTTTAAAAATAATTTAAATTTTTTGTAACCAAAAAGTATTAATTATGAGTTTTTCTCTTCTCTTCACTCCACTGTTTAAACATGCAACAAAAAATATGCAACATAGTGAAGGTGGAAGAGACGGAAACAGGAGGGCGTGATTTATCAACAAAGCCCTTTCATTGCAAGTTGGTAGGGAAGAGGAGTGCATTCCATTCTAATCTTCAAGGGCAAAAACTGCAGTAACCTGAGTCCACTAAAGCAAACTGAGATCACGTTTTTTCTACCCTGCAAAAACACATTTCAGCACATTTCTACACTTGCAAAACAAAATTTAAAAAATACATGTTAATTCAGTACAATGTTATGCTTGTTTTATAAATACTAATATATTTTCTAAATTAATGTGCATTCTATAGTAAGATTACATATTGATTCATCACATTTAAACATGGCTGTTTAATTAATTGAGTATGTTTTTATATGAAAGCACTTTTAAACTGAAAGCATTCTGACCAGGCCTTATTTCATATTTTCACTTGTAGGCACCAAAAGTGTTACCCCTTTAAAAGCATCTGATTCATGTGTTCACTATTCATGCACTAAATAGGCCACTTAAAAAAGTATACATTTGACTAGGCCTTATGTCATGTTTTCATTTTGCTTGCGCCAAAATCTGCGTGCCTTTTTAGAAATGCTGTCTGCAGCTTTTTGTCAAATAATAATGCATACATTTTATAGGTGAAATCTGAGCTCCATTAGAACACCATTTGATAAAAATCAAATCATTGTACCTCAAATGATTTCTAAATGTATCACACTTATTTAATTTCACATGTTACATCTGTTTAAAAAAAAATATAACAATTTTACCTCTATTTTTAAGGCAACGCCAATTTGGTCTGTAATCAGATCATATATAGCCAAGCTCAAACGTTTTAGTGCAGATTTCTGTAAGTAGCTTCTTGGAACAGTTAGTGTCCTCTAAAATAGATAACTAAATAAAAAAAAGGGGAATCCAACAGAACAGTTCTCCTTTGTATTTCTTTCTCGTTTCTTCTTTTTCTCTCATCATTCTAAGATTCTTTTCTCTTCAGCTCTTTGACAGTTCTCATTTATTATTTCAGCAATTATTGGCTCCCTGTCACCAGTTTGTTATCAAGGTGGCTCATACAGTGTGGCGTTCTGTACTTTTTCCATGCATTTTGACCACTCAGGTGCTGAGAAACTCTGACAGAGCTCCATCAATTCTTTGCACTTTTTCAATCCAAGCCTTTCACTTTAATTTCCACTTTGATCAGATTCAGATGTTTAAGCTATGGGTGCAAATGATTTTTCAAGGGACCACTGTAAACCTTTTGGATATGCTTTCAGCCAGCTTCTTACTACCTCCACTCGTAGGCCCACAGCACTAATTTCTTCTTTAGAGGCTGCACCTGACTCTTTCACCGTTTTGACATGGCTTTCATCTGAGTCAGTTTCTACTTTTTGCTTTTTCATTGCCACTTGCTTTAGTGCTGCTTCAGACTCCGTGTGTTCCCTTACAGCTTGACTGACCCTCTTCTATGGGCTTTTGACCACTGCTGGCATCTCTTCTTGAAGAGGAGCTTTTTTATCAGGGGGACACAGGACCATACGTGTGCGAGAGGCATGCACCCAATTTGGAAGGCCACCACATTTCATGACAGTCTTTGCCAGGAACATTTGGAACAGGCCTTTCCATTTCACAGCATCTCTCAGATCAAAGTTTTGGCACCATCCATTATGTAGATCTTGTGTAACAGCTGCAATCTGGTGAGAAACTGCACACTCCACATCAGTCAGACCATCACAGCAATGGCTAGTGTTTTCATCAGTGTTTTTCACAAGTGCATTTGCATAGATATTTTCAAGCCACTTCGGTGATGCTGAAACAGTCTTTTGCAAAGTGTAGCTCTGTGCTGCCTTTGTGTTGCTTTAATATGCTTGAAACTTCAGGCAGATAGCTACAATGCAATCCTTGTCCATTCTGTTGTTCTGCACACACATATTTGTGACCTCATTATGATCTGATTTCAGAGAAACTGGCAATCTACACCTGAGCATCAGTTTTTGCAATAACACATTTGAGACTAACAGGATTCGATATTGTGCAATTGAATTTGCATTTCTCTTTCCCAGGACAACAGTGACTCCCAATTTAAAAATTATATTGCATGTTATGGCAAGGGTGGGCAATCAATTTCGAGTTTTAGGCTAAGGTAACTGCTGACAGCTATGAAACTTTGACAACATAATGTATAAGGAGCGCAGCATGTGCTGCTTTTAATGTGTCATTGTTACCTTTCAAACATGGACCATTTACAAAATGGACATTGTTGGGCTCAATCAGATGTTCATCCTTAAAGTTTGATATTGGTTTCAGGCAAAAATTCATGACATTTAAACATTCAGGTTCAGTTTGATCACAAAGAATTTCATTTGCTGGCAGTAAGCTAAATTCACATTTCCTGGTCACAGTATTTTCCCAAAACAACTCCACAAAGGAAGCAATCATTTCAATAATTGGAAATTCCATTATTATAAACTCACTCTTTTTATGACTGACATCTACCACAGCTACTAAATTAAGGCAGCTGGGCATTTCTGTGATGTTGGGGTCAAGGGTCTTTGGGAAATACGTCACAGACCTTTGAACACATTCATGTTTTTGAACAGGCACTGAGAGCGCGCATCCCTCCCTCTCACTGCAAATTGGTGTATTTTCTTTCAAATAAACTTGCATTCCTAGTGCCGGGGCGTGACACTTTTTCTCTTTCAACTCTAGGAATGTTTTTGTGCAATTGTTGTCCAATGGAAGCGGATCAGACACATCTTTGTGTGTCAGCCTCAGTAAAGGCTTAGCCACAAGGTAAAGGTTTGGTAACCACTTTCCACAGCAGCTAACCAGTCCCAAAAATATCCTGACTTCTTCCTGAATTTGAGGTGGATTCATCTGGTGAATTCAACTGGTGAATTATTTCCACACTCTGGTGACACCTTTCTAACTCCCTTTCCAATTGTGTGTCCCAGGTATTCATCTTCTTTTTGACAGTACTCCTGACTATTCTCATGCAATGGCACTGTGACATAAACTTGACAAAAATCAATAACAGTAAGCCATTCTTCAGCACATGGAATGTGAAAAAATATATTGGCTGGATTCGGTACCACAGGACAACATGGAAAAATTATGCTATTAATCTCCTGCACTAATCTGTTCTTTGTATTAAGTTTCTGTGAACCTGTGATCAGAAAGTTACAAAAACTTTCAATCAATTCCATCAAAAATCTTTTACTCAGTTTATCTCCAATTATTGGTAACATTTCTGCAACTGATGGTGTTCCTGAATACATGCCATCTGGTTCTAATTTTAATATGACATGTCCTGCACAATTTATTAATCTGACATCTTTTTCTGTAAATTCCCTTACTTCTGTATTCTCTGTGTTTTCCAAATCAGACGGTAACTTTTCAACTGTCATTTCTGAAAACAATGCTATAGCTGTGTCTGGTTGGGCCATTTAAAATTTACATCCTCATCAGGAGTATGAAAATTAACATTATCTGGTGTACAGTCATTTGTACGGCCTTATTTGCAAAACAAATATTTTCCTGTCAGGCCTGAGTCACAAAAAATAAATTGGAAATCTTTCAAAATTTGGCCTAATTTTGCTGCAACTTCCTCTGTTTTCACAACGGAGTTGGTAAATTCATAATAGTGAGGGTTAAAACTCTCATTTTCAAACACAGCAACCTGTTGGACTGGGTTCTGATTTTGTCTCTGGACAACTTATTTAAATTCATTTTAGCATTTTCCATATTGTGTGGGACCATCTGAACTTGAAAAACTCCTGTCATTGGTACCTGTTTCTGAACTGACATTTGCATTTTCCGAACTGAAGCAATTGTTTGCATCTGCTTTTCTCTATGTTTTTGTGCATCATGTTTAAATGTTTATTTCTTCTTCCAATGCTCAAATCTGTTATAAAGATGGCAAAAGGACACTTTTTCCAGCAGTACAGCAGCCATACCCGAGTTTGCACAAACCTAAACACCTTTACTTCCATCCTGTGTTCTTTTAATCTGCACCCAATCAACATCCTTTGCTGGCACTCTGCTCTTCAGGAAAGTAATCACTGCTATGTTTTTCTCCATAACAACAGGAAATTATGGTGCATTCATGCAAAACCTTTTCACTGTCTCCTCACCTGGCCTTTGAACAACTTTAGATTCAAACCACAATTCAGTTTACATGGCAATGTAAAAGAACATTTCCAAATGAATGCACAACTCTTTTAAAATTTCAACAAATCCATCAACTTGTGGGTACCGCAGCATAAGTTTGTCTCTCAATTGTGGGATTCTGTTCAGAAATGCTGCAGGTTCACTTTTATTCTGTGGCATATGAACATGCACTTCTCCCACCATTTCTCTCAATGAGTAAGCAAAAGCTTCTCCCACATTCTGTTTATTATTTTTCTCAACTAAATCTGGTGGCTTCTTTTCCTTATCCAGTTTCCTTGCTAGGTCTGGTGGTTTATTTTTCTTCTCAGGTTTTCTTGCCCATTTGTCTCCTAGTTTATCAAACCCATTGCATTCAAAAATATATTTTGAGTCGGCAATGTGTAAATGCATTCCTGAAGAACACATTTTCTCATTTGCTTCATCATCCATATGTACCCTAAAACTTTTCTGAAATGGAAAACTTTGTGAAACATCAATTTCATATTTTTGAGCCAAATCTGTCAGTCCATTATGTGTAGTTAATGTACATGTAGCTGTTTCCTTACTCACTTTCTGTTCAATAATCTGTGAATTCTTTGTTTCTGAAATAAACCCTGCCATAATCACTCCTTCTGCAGCTCTTTTAACCTTTTCAATAGGGACAAAAAATAATTAGGACAGTCATAATTTTTCTAGGCATTATCTGTGCATCTGCAGTTTGCAATTATTGGACTGAATCAGTCACATTTGAAGCAGTAACACCTGAAGGTATCACTGTCAACGCTGAATCGACTGGTAATGGGTCAATCTGAAATGTCTGCACAGTTCTCTCAGTCTGTGTTTCTCTTTGTTCAACAGAAGCAGTAGCCCCTGTAGTACTTACTGATACACTATTTTCAGTATTTTTAATGGGAACCACATAAAGTGGTGGACACTCAGTTAACAATGCATCCATTATTTCATCCCCTGAATCATTATTTATTTGAAGCTTTTTGTCATCATTAATTCCCTTCTCCTGCATCTGGTGCTTTGCCTTTTTATTCTCACTTGCTTTGTCTCTTGCTGTCTTTTCCCACATGCTTAAAGCCTCAAATTGTGCAGCTCTAGATGGTGTCTTTATTTCACATAACACTTCCCTTAATTTGTCAATAATTTGCAATTCAAAAGTACCATCTTTTGGGAACCTCAAAGGACCCTCTTTTTCAGTAATCTTACACCATTGGTGAACCCACATACATACATTTTGTCCCAAATTGGTAGACATAAAATGCACGGGTGTTCCATCAGGAGCATCACCAGTTAAAAACAAATATTCACTTTACCTCCCAACAGTTTCTTTAAACCTTCAAACAATTTCATTTCTGCAATAGTTCAATGCAATTTCTTTTCTCCAATGCTGTCAGTTTCAATTTCAATCAGTTTTACTCCTACCACTGACCCTCCACAAAATCTTACTGCAATATTTTATTTTACACTTTATACAACTAAACTTAGTTAGTAGCCACATAAAACAACTCCATTTGTCTGTTTTGCTAAAACCAAAGTGATAGTTTCCTCAATCACACAAGTATTTTGTATTTCCAGTAGACAGCGCTTACCTCTTCTCTACCACAGAATTTTAGTTTCACCGATAAAGTAGCACATCCCTCTACTTTACCCTTCTCTCAAGCTTAGGTTAAGCTCTATTACTCTCCTAGCAGTAAGTTTTAAATCAGAATACACAATGATCCCTGTACTTAAGGCCAAGATTTTATAGACTGCCCTCGCTATACATTTACCACTTTCACACGTAAAGGTCCCTAACTTGTAACATATGGCGATGTCACCACTTTGAAACAGACTATGTGATGTATGACTTCACATGCCACACTTCCTCTGCCTGCAGACCAAGTGACCAGCTTCCCGCACTTTCCGGAAGCCTTTTCCAGACTACATATAATGCAATACAAACTCAACAGATAATTTTAGAACGTATAACATCAATAATCAATAAATCTGTCCTATGAAATTACCAATTTATTCAATACTAGCAGCCCATCCCGACGTTGTCCGGGTATGAATTGCTGCCGGCCAGTAGTATATTGTTTTGTAGCATTTCTTATCTGTGACAGGCCTGTGAAACGCTCCGATTCACAGTGCACTGCTCATGCACTTAAGAGTGCGCATTCAGTAGTGTGTGAAATCGAGTTTCCCTACTTTATTTTTCCTTGCAATATTATATAGCGCGAACTCGACAACATGGCATGAGCACAATTTATATTACAGAAGAACAAATTCATTTGTGGTAGGCACGGGGAGACAAAGCGATTTGCCTGGAATCACAGGATGTTGAGCTGATGCCGAGATTCAAACGTAGCTCCCCAGCTCTAAAGTTCGCAATTCTAGAACTTGTGGCGGGAGGTGTGTCTAAAAGTGTATGTCGGTGCTAGCCATCAATGAGAGAGACCTGTGCATTTTTCAAATCGGTGGTGAAAAAATATGAGTATGTTGCTGGAGATGTGGGCTGCCGTGCCACCAATGTACTTACCGGGGAAGGTTAAACACCCATTATTCCTCAACTTTCTTTCCGCATACCATCACTCCGCATACTTTCATCACGAAAGTACCATGACTCCGCAATGCCATTATAACACATGGCATTACATTTTATATGCTTTTACCACGCATACATTTACAACGAAATTCGTTGTAAATGCATGAATGGTAAAAGCATGTTTTTTTTTATGTTTGGATAAGGTAAGTATGGGTATAGGGGTATATGTTTTGGGGTACTGAGGTATATGTTTTGGGATGTTTGGGTATTTTAAGGGTTCAGATACAGTTTTGGGTTATGGGGTACAGGGGTAGTTTTAGAGTTTAGGAATAGGTATGGGTTTTGTGGTACAGGGGTATTTTTAGGATTCAGGGCTATGTTTGGATTTTCGGGTATAGGGGTATTTTTAGGGTTCAGGGGTAGGTTTGAGTTTTGGGGTACAGGGGTATTTTAAGGGTTCAGGGCTAGGTTTGGGTTTTGGGGTACAGGGGTATTTTTAGGGTTCAGGGATAGGTTTGGGTTTTGGGGTACAGGGGTATTTTAGGGTTCAGGGGTAGTTTTGGGTTTTGGGGTACAGGGTTATTTTTATGGTTCAGGGCTAGGTTTGGGTTTTGGGGTACAGGGGTATTTTTAGGGTTCAGGGGTAGGTTTGGGTTTGGGGTACAGGGGTATTTTAAGGGTTCAGGGCTAGGTTTGGGTTTTGGGGTGCAGGCGTATTTTTAGGGTTCAGGGGTAGGTTTGGGTTTTGAGGTACAGGGGTATTTATAGGGTTCAGGGCCATGTTTGGGTTTTGGGGTGCAGTGATATTTTTAGGGTTTAGGGATAGGTTTGGGTTTTGGGGTACAGGATATATTTATAGGGTTAAGATGGGTTAGTGTTTAAGGGTGTTGGGGTATTTTAAGGAGTAAGGGTGGGTTATGATTATGGGGTGCATGGGTATTTAAAGGGAGCAGGGTGGACACCCGGAGCTGGAATGTACAGAGCCTGGGAAGAAAAAACAATGAAATATTGGGCACAACGCTTGCTTTTTTTTCCGTAATGCCGCACACGCCCACGCCCCCAGCACACGCCCCCAGCACACGATATGAGACATGGCATGAAGGGCGGAACGTACCACACGCCCCCAGCGTTTGTCACGCCCACAGCACACGCCCACAGCACAACGCTGACACGCCCACAAGGGACTACTTTGCTGGCACAGTTCTTTTACATTTTAAATGTATATGGTGGGCGTCTGCATAGCCTATGTCCTTCTGCTGCAACTGCCCTTTCCAACGCTGTATTGGGTGTTGTGATTCCTGAGATTACCCGCCTCAAAGGTTTGGGCGTTCTCTTTATTATATTAGTATGGAAAACCATCATATCAAAATGAGCAAAATGTCATCAACAGTCAAAACCCTTACTAGTTTCTCAACACTACAGAAACATACCTGGTAGCACATTAACAACATTTCACAACCCCATTGATACTCACACCACTCCAGCAATCTCCTTCTTGCATCACCTTCCAGTACTACTTTGCCAGTCTTCAGGTTCCGAGCATTGGAGTCAGGAATCAGGACTTAGACATTTATCAAACTTGGGCACTTATTTTCTAGAACTAATTTTCACAGACCAACTCTCCTCCTAAGGTTAATGGGCCATTAGTCAAATAGTTGATGGTAATATTAATAATCCTTAATCACCAAACTAATTGATAATAACCTTCCTCTTGCTACAAGAAAAACGGATCCAGCGGTAATTTCATGGTAATTTCTCAATGCAAAGCCTCATCTAATTCTATTTACCGCTGAAAAGATGTTGGGCCCTTGACACTGTATATTACCTTCAGGAGACTTTACATAAACACGAAAAATCAAAATACAATTATTATTTAAGCCAATGAAGAGAGTTGGTGAGTATTTTGAAGGGTTTTATTTTCTTTATTAAAAGTTACGTTTTTTTTCTGATTCTCTATTCATTAGTCAAATATCAATCAGGTTACAGAATTAAAAAAATAGGAAAAGTAGCATTAATACAGAACATATTACAGTCTGCCTACAAAGCCTTCCAAGTAGGAATAAAATGTGGCGCAAAATTGTCAGTCAGAAACTCTTAAAGAATGTCTAAGAAAAGAGTGAGTTTTTGCAAGGCTAATCAATAATTAATAATATAAACATCTCCCATAAAGAGAAATAAATGCATAGGACAAGTACATCTTTTCAAAAGCAATTAGTCAAACATTAAATTTAAAGTTTAGCACCTAAAATCTAAACCTGTTCTGATCCTCTCAGCTCCCTCTCTGCCTTGCTTTGCTGGTCAGTCTCTCTGTCTCAGGAGCTGCAAAAGAGCCCCCACAGACGCAGCCCCTCCTTCTCTCTCTTCCCTGTCTCTGTGTCCAGCACAGAAGCTGGGCCTGGCCCTCAGCAAAAATTAGCAAACAGCCACCCCTCCCACTTGTAAGCCATATTTCAAGCACAATTTCACGTACCTTGTAGCTGGCCCAATCAGAATTTCAAAACATATCGTCTCCCAATGGGGTGACTGGCTACGTCATTAATCAGTCGTGTTCTTGTTCAAATTTGAGTCTGGTGCTAGATGACTTCACTTCCTTATACTTTAAAAATTATTACACTTTTCTGTAAAAAAAAAAGTATTAATTGTGAGTTTTTCTCTTCTCTTCACTCCACTGTTTAAGAAGACCCATGAGTAGGCTGTCCGGTTTTAGGTTTAAACCTATAATAACTGATAAAACCCCACCAAAAGGGAAATATCCCTCACCAGTGTAAACATATAAACACCGAAAAAACACCTGAAGAACCACAAACTAAATGCCATTCAAAGAAAGGAAAAGGAGAGTGAAAGAGTCATTTTTTTTCTTGCTGAAGGGGCCAATACAATGTAACTTTGTTATAAAGCTAGCCGCAAGAAAGACTGGGCTAACATTATTCTCCTTGAGTTTTGTTGTTTAGGGATGTCAATAAAATACTATTCCTTCTTCCTTTTGCTTATTTCAGTTTTGTAGTCTTTGGTCTAAAGATGCAAGGTTTTGAAATATGTTTTAGGTCTTATTTAATGACTTTATAAACTGTACATAATCAGGAAACATCAAAATCATATTTGACATTTTGGCTGCATTTGATTCTTTCACTGATAGGTCAAATGGCTGGTTTCGTAAGAATCTTTCCCAATATGTGCCATTACATTTACCTACAGAGAATGGATAAAAACCCTTAATACATAAGCCCCCAGTTGCTAGTGAGTCAGTATTGATAGTAGGTTAATTGCCAACTCCTCAGGCTTTAACCCCTTCAGTGCTGGTGACAAAGCCAGCTCGTCATCAACGTTACCTGCGCTGCGCGGATGATGAGCTGGCTTTGTCATGATCAAGCCATTTTTTAAATTTTAGCGCACAGCGGGAAAACGCGGTAGCGCGGTAGGGGTTAAATATTCAATGCAGGGTATAGTGATAAGTATATGTAAAAAGAGTGCTATCGCCAAGCATCTGGGATAGTGGTGAAAACATGACACCAGACTTTTGGAAAACATGGAACGCAATGTAATTTGGAATGCTGCTGCAAAAAGGTTAATTCCAAGTTCAACAAAGATTGGAGTGATAGTTTGTATTTGCAGTGATTCAGCTACGTATATGAAAAAGTTTATGATAACCTGTCAAAATCGATACCTGAGTTGAAGTGCTTCCCAGTAAGACATCCTTGCCACTTGTCAGATGATATGCTGAAAGCATCTTTACAATCTTCAGAGTTAATGAAGAATGCTATTGACTTTTTAGTCCATTCTGGTGCACTGTTTTGTAATGCGCGGGAAGTAAAATGTAAATATTCTTCTTTGTGTGGCATCAAAGAAAGAGTTATCCCAACTGTGTCCCTTAGCTGATGGTTCTCAGTCCAAGGGGCAGTGAATGCTAAAGTATCCATGTGGCCACCGTTTGCAGAATTGATGATGCCAAAGGAAAGAAATGTGAGGTTCTATGGTCGCATATTGAAAATGATGTGAAAAAAGTACACTCTACTGCATTCTTAGATTTTTACAGGAAGACATAATTGCTGTAGTGGACATAATGAGACAACTAGAGTCTGAAAACACCCTTGTCTGCCAAGTGTTCAGCATAATTAGTGTAGATGTGAAACATCTCCTCAAGAGTAGGCTGGGCGACATCATTAGTGACTTTGGCCCTCAACATGTGCCATGTTAGAGTGCTTGCCACTTGGTAAGCATAGCAATGTTGACAAGCAACTCAGGAACTTTCATTTTACAATGTATGAGAAATGGTTTGCAATGATGCTTAGGAGTGTCCCTTCACCAACCATGGCATTTGAAGTCAATGAAACCTCACTCTGGGGAGTTTTCTCCATAGTTTTAAAAGTGTTGCTTCATTTTTGATTGCTTCAATAACTCTGAGGGCATAAGCGCCCAGTTCAACAAAAAGGTTACAGAACCTGTCCAGAGAATCGCAGTCTTCAAGTGCACCACTATTGGCATGGAAAGCTATGTTAGTGGCCACAGTTAGCAAATTGTGTACTGGCTGTTTTGGCGTTGCCCATCTCAAGTGCCAATGTTGAGATGGCCTTTTCACAGAAAAAAAGTTTACATGGGGAGGAAAAAGTGAATGCACACGACCAAAGACTGACTGAAGAAGTATTGTATGGTGTACTACAATCAGTTTGATTAGCAAAAATGCATTTGGACCTCATATACACTGAACTTACACTTTCTACATACCCTTGACTATCAATGCAGAAAGCAAGCAATAGTAAAAGCAAAATGTTCCATAAACACCGGAAAACCACTGTTTCTGTTATCTTTAATGGCGCGAACATGTGTAACCACTGATAACCACTGTTTTTTTAAGGTATTGAAATCACTAGAAAACACTGAAAAAACCCCACCAGAATTTACCAAAAATAGAAACTGAAAACAGGAAAGCCTACCCATGAGGAATGAACAGGACCTGTGAGAGGTACACGAGGAGAGAAAAGTCACGTCCTACCGACAGGACAGGATCTGTGAGTGGTCCATGAGGATGAGCAGAGGTCAAGTCCTACAGACAGGATGGGACCTGTGAGAGGTCTGCTGCGAAGAAGAGAAACAGTCCTATGAGCAGGACGCGACCAGGGATGTCCATTTGAAGAGAATATCACTGCGAAGGACCTTGTCTGAAGAGACGAGAGTGGCACAATGCCACATCACAAAAGAGTTAAAGAGGAGAAGTGAGTGGCACAACGCCACAACGCAAAAGAGTTGAAGAGGAGAAGAGAGTGGCACAATGTCACATCACAAAGAAGAAAAAGAAAAGGAGAGAAAGGCAAGTGACACACAGAAGATCCCAACATCCACAGGTGCACAGGAGAAAGGAAGAGGAGCGACAAGACCAAGGACTGATGCCACTACTGGACAGGGCATTTATCAACACATGGCAGCCAACAAGGTGCAGCAACGTCACTGAAGACAGCTCAACGGGAGGACCAACTATAAGTCGCCAGCAAGCGCGAACCACGTCCCTGCCCCATGCTTCACAGTGCGACTGATCAGACACCTGTCACCGCTGCTTTTAGATAGATGGAATTCCAGCTAGCACCTGCACATGCCAAAGAAGAAGAAGAACCACAATTGGCTATGAAGTCCCTCCAGTCATACTCACTCAAAGCAAGACATCGCCTCCTGTAGCACAAGTTGTAAGATGGCAAAATCGTCGTCATTACCATGTGCATCACCAGAACCACCTAAGGAGCATCGCACCAACAGAGTGCAGCTAAACACCTGCAAAACATCAGGAGACTGATGAGGCACCCCTGGAGCCATGGTGAACTAATCTTCCAGAGTCTATCTGTTAGACCCCACGTGCACCTGCGTCCTGCTGAAGAGAGCACACCCGACCATTGTATCACCTACCCTTGCACAAGCGACTTGGCCGTGTTCCTGTTGGTGGTTCTGCAGCTACCCCTTCGCACGGCTTATGTGAGGCTCCGTATAGCCCATGTAGTCCCGTGGCAACCCAGCGAAAAGGACCTCAAGGTAGTTTCTGTGCAATGGAATCCCTGCATGAGAGATGAATCCAAGCTGCTCCACAGAGAAAGATGTCCGAACATTGTCATTGTCATCACAGCCTTTGCCGGTTTTCCAGGGCACCTCTAAAGAAACCCCTTAAGCAGACTCCATTAACGCTTCTAATGCACCCTCACAGTGAAGTATTTAAATAGACTCCAAGTGAGACCAGACTGGACCGAACAGCATCACCCAGGTCGACTGTAAACCCACAGACGTGATCGAGAGATCCAGACTCCATCCATTTTGCATTTTTGCCCAGAGTCTACTGGTTAAACCATGAATGCTTGCCATGATGCCAGGTGCTCCTAGCTGCATCTGTCCACTCACCATGCCTGAAGAGACTCAATGGCATTTTACTTGTTGTTCCTTCTTATCCACAGGTTTGACAAACTTGTTTTTTTTCAATAAAGTTTTGGAGAGATATAGTGTTCTGCTGGACACATTCTAGTGTTTGTCCTTATACTAGTTTCCCAGCAACTCCCTGAGGGCTGGCCTGCCGTACTCACCCCACACCCATCCATCACAGGCATCACTGGTCAGGTGCCAAAAAGTACAATACAGAAATTAAAATGTTCTTGTTTGCATAGACTGTGGGTGACAAAATAAGTTCAATCAAATATATAATATGCATTATCAGTTAGAGAAGTAATAAATAATAGACAGTCATTGTTCCCTAAAAAATAAATGCAATGTAGTGCGCAAGTTCTGTTACTCCAGAAACACCAGGGGGAGTCGCTAAAATGCAAAAAGGAGAAATAAAAGAAAAAGGAGAAAACTATGTGACACTGGAGGTCGCCAAGTGCAATGGTAGCTGCCCTTTGACTTGTAGTAGAAACGTTGTTGCCCTGCAGGAAAGCTGAATTTTATGGCCATTTAGTAGCGCCATGACTGCAGAACGGCAGGGTCTAATCTGAAGGGCCCTCAGGGACCCCAACTTTGCGTCTGGTTGACTCATTTGCATAGCATGTGGGCCCATGACACCACAGTCACGAAAGTCCCCAACCAATGAGGCCATTGTGGTAAAGGTGGAGGTTCTGTATCTAGGAATGGGCACTTCACCTGGTGTGGCAGATGGCAGCCCCTTTGCTAAGTCAAACTCCATTTCTAACTTTGTTCACCACATGAGAGGTTTCTAGAAAGACTTCTTTTCCTAAACCTATCAATCAGTTTGTAAATCACTTTATTTTTGCAGTGAATGAGGCTTGTATTACTAACTGTATGCCCACCCCACATGAAGAATCGGTACTGTCTAACTTAAGGAGTGGGATTAAAGCATTTGGTTTTCAACTTATGTTATGTTTATAAACGTCCCCTTGGGCTCTCACTGATAGAAAGGATTAATTTGAACTTAAAATGAAGATTGTTCACCGGCTTTGTTGTCATCTTAGGTCCCTTTATATTTAATTTGATGATGTAATAATTGTGAAGGTGATGAACAAGTTACTTACCTTCGGTAACACCTTATTTTGTAGAGACTATACCTAACTTCAGATTTCTTACCTTAGAATTTCCCCAGGCGTCATACTGGACCTGGAAGATTTTTCATGAGCAGTTCCCCTGTGCACTGCAGGTGGCATCATTTGGCTCAGTTTCTGTCATTGGCGTTGTCTGTGCCAGAAATAACATCCGCATAACCTATATAGGTGCCACCTAGGTGCCCGGACATCAGTTTCTTTTCATGACTTTTTATGCCACAAACACAGAGCCATGAAGAACACTGATTACTTGTGTGTAAAACTAGGGCCCTAAAGGGAGCAGCCTTGTCCATAGAAATCCCTTCATAGAGAAGGGAGGAATGGGTGGTTCACTAAGGAATCTGCTACTAGATATAGTCCCTACTAGAAAAGGCAATACCGAACACAAGTAGCTTGTTCATTTAATAGAGACTTCTAGTCACAGATTCCTTACCTAAGAATAGATGACCAAGCAATACCATCCTTGAAGGTGGATCTGCGGACCGATTTCAAATGAGGAAGTCCTGCAGGACTGACCGGGCAAAGTACCCATCCCTAGGGACCAGACTGTCCAGGCAGTAGTGTTTGGTGAACGTGGGCAGGGAGGCCCACGCTGCTGCCTGCTAATGGGTTTAGTCAAAAAGCCAGTGTCATGGTCACGAGTCGGAATGCAGCCCTCACCGTTCCCGGTTGTGCCTGTCACGTATGAATGTATCAGGGACTACATCTCCCATAAGGCTAAGAGGCAGATCGCAGACTGACGGGAAGGAGCACACTCCTATTTAAGTCCCGCCTCTAAATGAAACGGGGCTTGACAATCTGCCTGCGGAGCTTGGATCCTGTTTGCCGTTGCCTTGCTACGTTTCTCGAAGTCCTGCCAAACTTGCGTTTCTGCCCGGATTTAGAAACGCATTACTTGAAGTGCAACTGCGCTTTCAGATCTTCTGCACTTTTCCTTTGTTCGCGGCCAATTCCGCGGAACCGAGGGAGGAGCCGCGTCTCTGTTCCCCGGAGCCGAACAGGAGACGCCAACCCTTTGCGCTGTGTGGGAGCGTGTTAGTTAACCTCCCTACAGCGTGACATTGTTTCTCTAGCTATCAGTCCCGGTTCTGGAACCGAACAGAAGAAACATTGAACTGCCTATATTTGTTTTCTTTTGTTTACATTACTTCCATTGGATTTACCGGTGACCCCAAGGACCTGATAAGCCCCCTTACTTGTAACGAAGTTGCTCCGGAGATAGGAGCCACTGGAGAGGCGGAGACTGCGCATGCCTGCGTTCTTTTCTCGCCACACGCAAAGACCAGCGCACTACGGTGCTCTCCTTACAAGACACCCCTCTGCATTAAGAACAGTCCTTTGGAGCGAGAACCAGGACCAATTAATGTAAGTGCGTACGGATGGTGTTTGTCTGTGCAGGATTAGGAGAGTGATTGCGGTACTACTCATTTCTGTTCTTGTTGTCTTCCTTATGCAGGGGTCCCAGAGGGAGTATAGAAAAAGGTCTCCTGTTCCTGTGACGGAACAGGCTTCTTTTATTATTTTGTCCCATTCCCCTTTTCCCTAGAATACTTCACTACCCATAGTGCACAGCTACATTGTGGTGGGTGTAGTGTTTAGGGGACATTGGGAACTACTCTTCACGGCGTCGTTCCTGCTGGCCGTTCTGAAGGTTAGTGGCTTAGTATTGTTGGCGCTACTGACACCTGACAGATTGTCAAGCCCACGTTACTAGCCAGCCCGAGCGATGGATACTAATGCAGTGCTCAACTCGCTCTTAGAAAGTTTTAATGCCTTACAGCATGAGGTACAATCCTCTAGACTAGAAAACCAAGAACTCGGGAAAGAGATGGGTACCATTAGGAGAGAGGTGGCGGGTATCTCTAGACAAGGAGGTAAATCGTATATACGAGAAGCGACCCTACCCCCTCCTTCTCAGGCCACCCAACCCTCAACCTTCACTCCTCCAGACGGAGGTTTCTTTACTCCTAGTTCTGATGCCCATACAATTGCAGGACCTGTTCCGACGGTGCATGTTCTCCAGCACTCCAGAATACCATTGGCCCCTCCTGAGAGGTTTTACGGGGATCCAAAGAAATTCGAAACGTTTCTGAACCAGTGCCGCCTACATTTCTTGTGCAAACCTGCGGTTTTCCGAGAGGAAGCAACCAAAACTGCGTTTATGATGTCATATTTGGGTGGAAATGCGGCGAGTTGGTCCATTCCTCTAATGGAACGCAATGACCCTGTATTACAGAATTTTGACGGATTCTGCCTTGAGATGAGAAAACTGTTTGATCGCAAGTCACACATGCTAACCTTAGACCGGGAGTTATTAACCCTTCGTCAGGGTTCTCAAGATCTCCTGTCGTACATCACCACCTTCAATTGTCTAGTCGTAGAATCTGATTGGCCTCCAGCAAAAAGGACTTCCCTTTCCTATCAAGGACTGCGGGGGGAACTAAAGGATGTGCTCTCACAGGTGGTGCAGCTGCCGCAGACTTGTGAAGAAATGATAGATCTCACGGTGCAACTGGATCACCGCTTACTCGAACGGAAGGGCGACAGATCTAAAGCCGACATTCGTTTCTTGCCTTCTAGACCTAGAACATATCAAGAACAAACTACAAAACAGAGCGATAAACCAGAACCCATGCAGATTGGAGGAATCCGGGGCCCCCTGACGGCGGAAGAGCGAGACAAAAGAAGGAAAATGATGCTCTGTATGTATTGTGGAAAGGCAGGCCATTTTATCAAGGACTGTCGAGCTCGAGCCCAAGTACCTATCCAAAAATCGATGCAAAAAGGACAGGCCGTGATCAGAGGATCTGAGGGGTCGGGAAACGAACAGGCATGAACCAGGGGGAGGTCACTGGTTCAACAGGCGCCTTGACAACGATCTCTTCAGTGATGGCAAACACCCTCCAGAGTACAGCAGCCCACCTCACTGTGGAAGTGCAGTTGTATCAAGAAGAGACCCATCACATCATGGTAGCTGCCTTGATAGACTCCGGAGCAACCGGCAATTTTATTGACCAAGCATACTCTCGATTGATAGGAGTGGAATGGCAGAAGAAGAAAGCCCCCACTCAGGTCCATGCCGTAGATGGAAAAACCCTCACATCGGGACCTGTCTGGTATCGCACGGTCCCTCTCCTTATGAAGTTGGGAGAAGGGCATTATGAATCTATCCAATTCGACGTCATAGACGCCCCGCAATTCCGTCTAATATTGGGCATGCCATGGCTCGTGGTACATAATCCTACTTACAGATGGGCCGAGCGCTCAGTACAGATGGACTCCTTGTACTGTCTCGAACAATGTACACAGAAGAGGAATTTAACGGGGAAGCAACATGAAGGCAACAAGGCCGTCTTCTTAGCTACTGCTTGCCTCCCATTGGAATCCTGCAGCACGACCATCTTGCCCAGGGAATACGAGGAATATTGAACGGTGTTCGATAAACAATTGGCCACACAACTACCCCCACATCGGGCATATGATTGCCGAATAGCGCTGACCCCTGGAGCAGAAATACCATGTAGCAGGGTGTATGCCTTAACGGAACCGGAAACGCATTATCTCCGTAATTATATTGATGAGAACCTTGCCTCCGGTTTCATCAGACATTCATCCTCGCCAGCTTCTTCGCCCCTCTTTTTCATTTCAAAGAAGGATTGCGACGAACTTCGCATGTGTATCGACTATCGGGCCATTAATCGTATCACGATAAAAAATCGATACCCATTACCCTTGATTCCGGTTTTACTGGATCAATTGAAAGGGAGCAAGTACTTCACGAAATTGGACTTGCGCGGAGCCTACCATTTAGTGAGAGTGAAACAAGGGGACGAATGGAAGACCGCCTTCAGAACCAAATTCGGACTCTATGAATACAGAGTGATGCATTTCGGGCTCTGTAACGCCCCCGCGGCGTTTCAGTACTTCATGGATGAAGTACTGAGAGGACTGCTAGACACAATCTGCATCGTCTACATCGACGATATTCTAATCTATTCCTCCACTCTTCTTGAACATGTTCATCATGTGAAGACCGTACTAGAGCGTCTCCGACTCCATTCCCTGTACGCCAAACTGGAAAAATGCTTGTTCCACGTCCGATAAATAGCCTTCCTGGGGTACATCATAAACGAACACGGATTCCAAATGGAAAAAGGCAAGGTGGAGGCGATAACCTGCTGGAAAACACCTTTCAATGTGAAAGCTGTCCAGTGTTTCTTGGGATTTGCGAACTATTAGCGGCGCTTCATTAAAGACTTTTCAAAAATCATCCAACCCATCTCAAGTCTTCTCAGAAAAAACACCCCCTTTCTATGGGGAAAAGAAGCCGCGAGGGCCTTCGAGACACTCAAAGAACGATTCACACAAGCACCAATCCTACGACATCCAGACACTCAATTGCCTTTCATCCTAGAAACAGATGCTTCCCAGTACGCACTCGGAGGAGTGCTCTTCCAGAGACATCCGTCCACGGGGCAACTTCACCCAGTAGCCTATTTTTCGAAGAAGCTGACTCCTAGCGAGATAAATTATTCCATATCCGACAAGGAGCTGCTCGCAATAAAGAGGGTATGCGAAGAATGGAGGCACTACCTTCTTGGGGCACGTCACATGGTTGAAATCTACACAGACCACAGAAACTTGCTATTTCTAAGGACAGCAAAAGCGTTGACACCTCGGCAATTGAGATGGACGTTATTCTTTGCCGACTACGACTTTGTGATAAAGTACAAACCGGGGCCCCAAAACGGGAAGGCGGATGCCTTGTCGCGTAACGAAGACATTCACGAAGCGGGCCAGGGAGAAGGCACTGACATACCCTCTATATTGCCTGCATCATGTTTTCCTGGATCACAACTAGCGTTGATCGAGTCCCATGAATTCTTGGACGACCTAAAGGTGGCGATCTCAGACCTAGACAGCGATGCCTGGATTCAAGAGAATCCTGAATCCCGCACCAAAAAGGAAGATTTGCTGTACCAGTCGCATGCACTATATGTCCCACACTCCACTCTCCAGAAAAAGGTGTTGGCATGGGCTCATGACTCCAACCTGGGAGGACACTTGGGACAGTTTAAGACCATAGCCACCATAGAACGCTCATTCTGGTGGCCATCGCTGCGAAGGGATGTGGAGAAGTATCTACAGACCTGTGCGGTATGTGCACAAGGAAAGGCAAGCCATGCAAGACCAACAGGACTTCTACGCCCTCTCCCCGTTCCTCCTAAGCCATGGCACACCGTCTCTATGGACTTCATCGTGGAGATGCCACCATGTGAAGGGTTCACCACTATCTTAGTCGTGGTGGATCACTTATCAAAAATGGGCCATTTCATACCACTCAAAAGATTACCCACATCCGCGGAGCTAGCATTTGTCTTTCTTCAGAACATTGTACGTTTACATGGGATACCTAACGTTATAATCACGGACAGAGGGTCACAATTCATATCCCGTTTCTGGAAGGCAGTGTGCAAATCCATGTCCATTGAAGCTAAACTATCTAGCAGCTATCACCCCCAAACAGATGGGAAAACGGAACGCCTAAACCAAACCCTGGAGCAGTATCTTTGTTGCTTTACCTTACAGAACGCCACCGATTGGTATCCGTTGTTACGGGCTGCAGAGTTCACATACAACAACTCTGACCACACTACGTTGGGGTGCTCCCCTTTCTTTTGTGTCAACGGATTCCACCCTAACATGCTCCCTTTTGAATGGCCTATCCAGTCTCGTCTGCCAAGCGTCAGTGAACACCACGCTCACCTAAAGGCGGTGTTGACGGATACAAGGTGGCATTTGCTAACTGCCCAACGATCTCAAAAGCAACAAGCAGATAGGAAGAGGACTCCTGAACCTGCCTACCAAGTAGGGGACAAAGTCTGGTTAAGCACAAAAAATCTGCCTCTGAAAGGCGTGAACAAACTGAAACCCCGATATGTGGGCCCCTATGGTATTGAGGAAGTCATCAACCCAGTATCAATGCGACTATCCTTGCCCGTTTCCTGGCGCATCCATCCTGTTTTTCACGTCTCTCTCCTCCTCCCATGCCCTATTAGCACTAGGTTGCCAATTCGTCCTACACCCATTGATGTAGAGGGGTGGGATGAGTACGAGGTTCAGTCCCTTCTGGACTCCAGATTAGTGCGTGGAAGGGTTCAATATCTGGTGGACTGGAAAGGGTTCAGGGTGGAGGATAGAACCTGGGAACCTGCAGAGATCCTCCATTGTTCCGACCTGATAGAAGAGTTCCATACCACCCATCCGGGAAGGCCTGGTCGACCACCGAGTCGGCGGTCCTTGAGAGGGGGTTCTGTCATGGTCACGAGTCGGAATGCAGCCCCCAACCCTCACTGTTCCCGGTTGTGCCTGTCACGTATGAATGTATCAGGGACTACATCTCCCATAAGGCTAATAGGCAGATCGCAGACTGACAGGAAGGAGCACACTCCTATTTAAGTCCCGCCTCTAAATGAAACGGGGCTTGACAATCTGCCTGCGGAGCTTGGATCCTGTTTGCCGTTGCCTTGCTACGTTTCTCGAAGTCCTGCCAAACTTGCGTTTCTGCCCGGATTTAGAAACGCATTACTTGAAGCACAACTGCGCTTTCAGATCTTCTGCACTTTTCCTTTGTTCGCGGCCAATTCTGCGGAACCGAGGGAGGAGCCGCGTCTCTGTTCCCCGGAGCCGAACAGGAGACGCCGACCCTTTGCGCTGTGTGGGAGCGTGTTAGTTAACCTCCCTACAGCGGGACATTGTTTCTCTAGCTATCAGTCCCGGTTCTGGAACCGAACCGAAGAAACATTGAACGGCCTATATTTGTTTTCTTTTGCTTACATTACTTCCATTGGATTTACCGGTGACCCCAAGAACCTGGCAAGCCCCCTTTCTTGTAACGAAGTTGCTCCGGAGATAGGAGCCACTGGAGAGGCGGAGACTGCGCATGCCTGCGTTCTTTTCTCACCACACGCAAAGACCAGCGCACCACGGTGCTCTCCTTACAAGACACCCCTCTGCATTAAGAACAGTCCTTTGGAGCGAGAATCAGGACCAATTAATGTAAGTGCGTTCGGATGGTGTTTGTCTGTGCAGGATTAGGAGAGTGATTGAGGTACTACTCATTTCTGTTCTTGTTGTCTTCCTTATGCAGGGGTCCCAGAGGGAGTATAGAAAAAGGTCTCCTATTCCTGTGACGGAACAGGCTTCTTTTATTATTTTGTCCCATTCCCTTTTTCCCTAGAATACTTCACTACCCATAGTGCGCAGCTACATTGTGGTGGGTGTAGTGTTTAGGGGACATTGGGAACTACTCTTCACGGCGTCGTTCCTGCTGGCCGTTCTGAAGGTTAGTGGCATAGTATTGTTGGCGCTACTGACACCTGACAGCCAGGTCTTGAGTAATTTCCTGAATTTCAGAAGAGAGGATGAGGTCCACAAGTGAAGAGGAGATTGTTTGAGGATTTCACAGCAAGGTAGAAGGAACATCCTCCGCTGTTGTTCTGGCAGATGCAGGGGTGTGCGTGAGGTGGAGGGCATGAGTCTGGAGGTTTGGTGTAAGTTTAGCCGGTGGTTGAGATATGCTGGTCCTTGATTGTGAAGGGCTTTGTAAGTGTGAATCTTGAATTGACATATCTTCTGACTGGGGAGCCAGTGGAGCTTCTTAATGTGGGGCTGATGGGGTCAGTTTAGGGGAGGTCAAGGATGAGTCTGGCCGCTGAGTTCTCTATGGTCTACAGTGTATTTAGGAGGTGCGTGGTGATTTATATGTAGAGTGTGTTGCCATAGTCCAGCTTGCTGGTGACTAGGGCTTGAGTGATGGCTCATCTGGTGTTGACGTGGAGCCATTTAAAGATCTTATGGGCCATGCAAAGGGTGAGGAAGCAGGCGGAAGAAACTGCGCTGATCTGGTTTTTCATGTTGAGATTGCTGTCCATGATGATGCCAAGGCTGCATGCATGGTCTGTCTGGGGTGGTGCTGGTCCCAGTTCTGGAGGCCGCCAGGAGTGGTTCCAAGGGGAGGTATTGATACTGAAGATCAGCACTTCTGATTTGTCTGTGTTGAGTTTTGGACAGTTGTTTTTATCCAGTCGGCAATGCCCGTCACGCACTTGTGGAAGTTGGCCTCCGTGGTGGAGTCCACTGCCTTCACCTAGTTCCCCACACCAGTCCATGTTGGGTCTTCATATGGCTGGTATTCCTCCGGGTTCAGCGACTTTTCTCACTCGTCCACCTGATCAAGAGCCCAGTCAACCAGCCCCCTGGAGTCACTCTGGCATCCTGGGTTTAGAGATGCAGGACTACTCTTTTTCACTCAGGCAAGAGGGCAGCAGGTCAGCACAGTGGGGCAGCAGTCCTTCTGGGCAGCCGTCCAGCACAGTGGCAATCCTTTCAGCAGCACTGCAGATATTGGTGTGAGATCACCATCACTGCAGATATAGGTGTGAGATCACTATCAATACAGAAATAGGTGTGAGTTCATTATCACTGCAGATATAGATGTGAGATCACCATCACTGCAGATATAGGTGTGAGATCACCATTACTTCAGATATAGGTGTGAGATAACTATCACTGCAGATATAGGTGTGAGATCACAATTACTTCAGATATAGGTGTGAGGTAACTATCAATGGAGATATAGGTGTGAGATTACCATCATTGCAGATATTGGGGTGAGATCACTATCACTGCAGATATAGCTGTGAGATTGGATCACTGTTAAATTTTCGATCACAAAAACACCAACATACAAAAATATTGAGGCGAAAATATTGTATTAAAAAATATCGCCATCCTATACATAAACAATTTTTAAACACAAATATCGATAATTATCACCTTAATAAATATTGTTAACAAATATATAGACTACAAACATATTGATAACAAAAATATCAAAAAATGTAAATGAAAAAGAAACACTCAAAAATTTTGAAAACACTATTATCGACCTACAAATATATTTATAACTAATACAAAAAATATCGATAATACTATTCGACTTTAAATAAACACTCCTTTCAACTATATAATATTTTAATATAATAAAACAATGAACATTTTATAATACTACCATATATAACATTTATATTTATTTAAAATCAATATAAATCAATTATAAAAACGCAAATAAATATTTACATTCACAACAATCAATACATATACTCACTAACATATATTTATTCACATATACATATTATATACAACAATTATTTAAATAGTCAAATAAAATTATAAACTCAAATTTGTAAATATCTACACCAAAACATATATTATAAACAACTAACAAACAACACATATAATTACCAAATTCAAAAATAACTGCTGCCTAATTCAAACAACGTATTTCAACCAATGAATTTAAACTACAAGACCACAAACCAATTATAATTTAGAAGTACTTAACTAACCACTATAAAAATGATGATCTAACTCGAAAAAAGTTACCATTTATCGGCCAAACACGGAGGAAGAGCTTTACTTTGCTGGAGAGAGAGAGAAAGAATATCTACAAAAACTACAATAACAGATTATACAACAACACAGGTAAGAGAAAGCATTTTTTAATTAATATAAATGCTTCAACATCTTTAACTTAACTCCCTAAATTAATTAAATGTTCTCTTCTTTTTTAATTTAACACTAAAATTCCTATCAACAACAGCAAAAACAATAAAATACAATTGTGATTGAGTATCTTAACTAATTCTACATGATAAATATTCATGAACTATTAAAAACTACTTATAAATAAAATAAAATTGTCTAATTTTATTAGAAGCATAAAAATATAAAACAAAACTAATTCATACATTTTTCATCACAGCTTCAACAAACTGCATGTACACCAAAAAACAACCACCAAATTAAATTCATCATCCTCAAAAAGTAAGAATACTTTCATTATTAAGTGAAAGAAACTAAAAATAATATCCAATATACTTAACATAATCAATTTTCTACCCCATCTACAGAAATTATATATGTGAAACTGCAAAAACAACAAATAAAGCCATCAACAAAACAGAAAAAACAATAAAGTAAGTTTTTTTTAAATTACTTATAAACCATACAAATTTATATATAACTAAAGCATATTTACTCAACACACATTTATATATTTTTTCACAGATATACCCTAGAAATGGCTGAAGGAGCAAGCTTTATTACATCACAAAAAGGAAAATTAATGCTTAGCTATATGGGTTATACCTACACCCAAGAAAAGGTGAAAGATAATAAAACATATTGGAAATGTAGGAAATACTATTCAACTGCATGCTATAGTCAAGCTACAACTATAGATAACAATGTTGTGAATGTGACAGAATTTGAAGTAAGGGAATCCTCCGAAACAATACAAGAAGCATAGTCTCCCAACAAACAAGCACTGAAATCTTGCAAAAAAAGGCTTGACAAAAGTACCAGCAAAACACACAAGATGATGGACGGAATGTTGAACAATTGCAAAACATTCACCCCCAGTTACAGATCTGGGTTTAATCCATCGTTATTTTGCTCACCAAGCCACCCCAGTTCAGACATGGCCATGTGCAAATCGGCTGCTCAGCTGTTGTGGGTCTTGGAATGCCTGATGTCATCATAGAATCTTGGGTGCCTGGCTGGTGTGTGGAGTGGCAGTTGATGGCAGGCAGGCTGAGTGGCAGGGAGGTCACCCAAGCTAAGTATAACACCCACAAATCGAATTAACAACATATAATAAATATAAACACTCATAGTAAAATAATAATTAAAAAACATTGCATTGTAATAACATTTGAGAGTAAATAAACAATGAAATCACTAACCTACGTAAACAGCACGTAACTTTCATAAAAACAGTTAAATAACACTTTTACTAAGACATTAACACTACCACTAACTTAACACTACCATAACTCTAACTTAAAAGTAATTAAAAGTAAACTTACAGGAACGAAGCAGCTCCCAACCACGAGTTTCTGTCTTCACAAATGACCCAAACAACGAAGTAGATAGTCCAAAACGTGAATAAAGGCAAACAAAATGGCTGCATAATTAAAACAAAAATAGGACTAAATTAATAGAAAATAAAAGAAATGCTTAAAAAATGTATAATAATAATAATAACTAGTCATTTGTTAAGCGTGCAGCTACCCCAACAGGGTGTCCCGGCGCTATCGCAGACTGTGAGGAGAGCAACTGACCAAGCTAGACTAGTCCTAGTGACTAAATAGCCAAGTTTTAAGGGATTTGCGGAACAAGGGTTCCCGACTGAATGAGGTGCAGGTACATGGGAAGTTTGTTCCAACATTGAGTGGCAACCACCTCAAATGATTTACCTCCAGATCTGTCTTTTTGGAATCTGGGTGTAATCAGCCAGCATTGGGTGTTGGACCGTAGCGTTGGGTCTGAGCATATAGGCAAAGTCTCCTTCTGAGATAGACCGGCCCTAGCCTTTTACCCTCCCGAAATGCCAGTTGCAGGGCTTTGAATTCAATTTGCTTAGCAAATAATTTTAATAATTATTATAATATTGTTATTAAAATTTAAAACATATTAATATTGAATTTGAATTTGAATTTAAAATATTTATTAAGCGCAACGTTCACCATGCGGTTTCTTGGCGCTGTGGAGGCAAGATTAGCAGTAACACAACAAAACTGGAGGGGTGACAGGGAAGAACAGGAAATTACATTGGGAAGGCTTGGGTAAAAAGAAGAGTCTTAAGATCTTTTCGGAAAACCGAGTAGTGTGTGGCCAGACGCAGATGATCAGGGAGGGAATTCCAAAAGGAAGGTGCCAGTACAGAAAAATTGGATCCGCCCCATTTCTTGCGTCTGTATCGAGGGACATGAAGAAGTGATTGGGTGGATGACCGCAGCTCGCGAACAGGGGTGTACTCTTTAAGTAGAGAAGAAATAAAGGCAGGGGCAGTCCCTTGACGTGCCTGGAAGACCATGCATCCAGTCTTAAAAAGAGATCGCACATACACTAATTATTTTATGTTAAAAGAATTATAATAAAATAATATATGTGTATTTAAAAATATTTTTAATACAGTCACTCTTAATTTCCGAATATTTTACAAATGTTCAAAAATATATATATATTTTTCAAAATATACATGAAAAAAATTAAAAATTATTTAACATACAAAATTTTATTTCATTAAATTACAATTTAATATGCTATATAATAAAAAATAATGTAAAATAATTTACAATGTTTATATATTCCAACTACTCAACTTTTATAAGTCATGTTATAAAAATGTAATAAAATTTGATGTACAATATAGAAATGTTTTCATTAAAAAATATTAAACAATACAAAAGATACTGTATATGCATGCAAAATTATACTATTTTACTTTACCATTATATATGTATACCAAATAAATAGTAAAATGTTGAAAAAACTGTCAAATACATATGTACATCAATGTAATAAAATATAATTTGTTGAACATGTCTAAATAAATGTTACAATATCCTAATATTTTTGCAATATTGTAATACATTGTAAAAGAAATTCAAATTTCATAATTTACTATTCTAACTCCAAATATAACTAAAGTAAAAAAAATTGCAGGATAGTAAACCATAATAAATTACTATTCTAACTCCAAATCCAAATAAACTCAGGGAAAGTGCTGGATATTAAACCATAATAATTTACTATTCTAACTCCAAATCCAATAAAATTCAGGGAAAGTGCTGGATATTAACCCATAATAATTTACTATTCTAACTACAAATAAAATTAAACTCGGAGAAAGTGCTGGATATTTAACCATAATAATTTACTGATCAGCTGAGAGAGGCCGCAACCACACCCCCTCACTTCCCCTTGATGTCAGATGCCAAAGAAACAGCTGAGAAGAGCAGCGCGATGCTACCGAAGCTGCCGCCGACCTCGATGCTACTGCGCCGCAGAGTTACAGCAGCCCGTTTTTGATGCATCTGCCGGCAGGCTGTATTACAGCAACGGGCAGCCTTGATATCTCCAATGAGGAAAGGAGTTTCTATTCCTTCCCTGTCTCAACGCTTTATCCTGCCAGTTTCACGTAGTGCGAAGAGCCGGAAGTACAGCTGGAACTGAAGACTCTAGAGCTGTGTTATTCTGGGGGTCGCAAGGCAAGACAAAGCCAAGCTGTTCCAGGTGTTTTGGGCGGTAAAACCCTGTGTGCATTTGTTATGCTAGAACTGGTGTTGGTTAAACACAAGGCAGAATATTCTCTGCTAGGCTACAGTGCCAGGACACTTTCGGTCTCGGTCTGCTTCCACGGACGCAAGGACTGCTACGTTCCCTGGACTCGAGGATTTGGGACAATCTTTGGAACTCCAGGTTTCTCTCCAAAAGTCTCCGAATTTGGGCCAAAAGGTTAAAAAGCAATTTGGACAGGCCGCAGCTTGGTCAAATTACGCAGCCGCCTTTAGAAAATACATTTCCCTTCCCTACTGAATAAGCTAAACTTGACACCTGATGGAGCAGTGGGGGAAACTACAGATTCTAGAAAGTACCCTATATTATTTAAAGCTTTTGGTGGAGCGGAGCAGGAGATGGTAGGGAATGACCTCCTATTAGTTGATAATTCATTGGACTCTAAATTCTGAGATTGGTAGTCATTCCTTCCTTCCTTCCTCAGGTTTGTTAGAACCATCAGCTGGAGGAGGGTCCATGTATCATTCTATTCCGTTGGCCCCAGAGGTGTCTGTCTTGACTACACCAGTGGAGTCTGTGCTTGTTGATCCAGCACATTTGCAGTCGGAGGACAGGGCTAATGTAAAGCAGATTTATTCTTCTCTAGACAGTAGCTCTTTTTCCATGCAATGGGACGCTAAGGGGGTCATTAGGATGGAGGGCGGACTTTGCCCGCCCGCCATCCTCACGGGGATTGGGACCACCCCTATAAGGGTGGGGGTCCCATGGGGGGTCCCATGGGGGGTATTAGGATGTGCCCTCCACAGTGGTGAGCACATCCTGCATTTTCAGCATTGTTGCTCTCTGCACCGCCCCCCACAATGCTAAAATTGCATTAATGCATTTGCATAGACAGGGGGGTACCACAGGTACCCCTCCATGTGCACCCCCACCTCTCCTTCACTCTGGGGGCCCGCATGCCTTTCCGTGGCACCATATTAATCCTTTTCCGCCCTGGCCGCAAGACGACCGAGGCGGAAAAGCGGCGGACGGTCTTTCCGTCCGCCGCGGTCCCCTGCCATACTAATATGGCGGGGGGAATTCAGTAGCAGATGTCGGGTGGATTGCCCCCGCCAGGCCGGCGGTGGCTATCGCAAGCCTGGCGGGGGCAATCCGCCCGACATCCTAATCAATCAATCAATCAAAGCATTTATAAAGCGCGCTACTCACCCAGAGGGTCTCAAGGCGCTGGGGGGAGGGGGTCCGCTACTGCTCGAACAGCCAGGTCTTGAGCTGCTTCCTGAAGGCGAGGTGGTCCTGGGTCAGGCGGAGGTGGGTCGGAAGGGAGTTCCAAGTCTTGGCGGCCAGGTGGGAGAAGGACCTTCCTCCTGAGGTGGCTCTTCGGATGCGGGGGACGGCGGCGAGGGCGTGGTTGGTCGATCGAAGCTGGCGTTTGGGAACGTAGAAGTTGAGGCGGCTGTTGAGATATCCTGGGCCTTGGTTGTGTAGGGCTTTGTGTGCGTGGGTGAGGAGCCGGAAGGTGATTCTCTTGTTGACTGGGAGCCAGTGCAGGTCTCTCAGGTGTCCGGAGATGTGGCTGCGTCGGGGGATGTCCAGGATGAGTCGTGCTGAGGTGTTCTGGATCCGCTGGAGTCTCTTCTGGAGTTTGGCGGTGGTTCCGGCGTAGAGGGAGTTGCCGTAGTCCAGACGGCTGGTGACGAGGGCCTGGGTGACCGTCTTCCTGGTCTCGGTGGGGATCCATCGGAAGATCTTACGTAGCATGCGCAGGATGTTGAAGCATGACGAGGAGATGGCGTTGACTTGTCTGGTCATGGAGAGGGAGGAGTCCAGGATGAAGCCCAGGTTGCGTGCGTGGTCTGTGGGTTTGGGTGCGCTGCCCAGGGCGGGGGGCCACCAGGAGTCGTCCCAGGCGGAGGGTGAAGATCCAAGGATGAGGACTTCCGTCTTGTCCGAGTTCAGTTTCAGGCGACTGTTCATCATCCACTTGGCAACGTCTGTCATCCCCTCGTGAAGGTTGGCTCTGGCGGTGACGGGGTCGTTGGTGAGGGAGAGGATCAGCTGGGTGTCGTCGGCGTAGGAGATGATGTTGAGGTTGTGCTGGCGTGCGATGGCTGCGAGGGGGCTCATGTAGACGTTGAAGAGTGTTGGGCTGAGCGAGGAGCCTTGAGGGACGCCGCAGATGACTTCGGTGGCCTCCGATCTGAACGGGGGGAGGCGGACTCTCTGTGTCCTTCCGGCGAGGAAGGAGATGATCCACTCCAGTGCCTTCTCCTGGATTCCGACGTTGCTGAGGCGCTGTACTAGGGTACGGTGGCAGACAGTGTCGAAGGCCGCGGATAGGTCCAGGAGGATGAGGGCCGCTGTTTCTCCGTTGTCGAGCAGGGCTCGGATGTCATCGGTAGCTGCGATCAGGGCGGTCTCGGTGCTGTGGTTGGCCCGGAAGCCAGACTGCGAGAGGTCGAGGGAGCCGTTCGTCTCGAGGAAGGCGGCCAGTTGCTTGTTGACGGTCTTCTCGATGACTTTTGCCGGAAACGGGAGCAGCGAGATGGGGCGGTAGTTCTTGAGGTCGGTGGGGTCGGCTGATGGCTTCTTAAGTAGGGCGCTGAGTTTGGCGTGCTTCCAGCTCTCCGGGAAGGTCGCGGTGTCGAAGGAGGTGTTGATGATGTCCCGCAGGTGGGGTGCGATTACAGCGTCGGCCTTGTTGAAGACGTGGTGAGGGCAGGGGTCTGTCGGAGATCCGGAGTGGATGGAGTTCATCGTGTGGATGGTGTCTTCGGTGCTGATCGTGGTCCAGGCACGGAGGGTGGTGGTGGGGGGCGGTGGTTCGGTTGTGGCGTGCGTCGGTTGAGTGCTGAAGCTGTTGTGGATGTCCGCGATCTTGTTGTGGAAGTAGGAGGCGAGGGAGTTGCAGAGGTCTTGCGAAGGGGTGATGTCGTTGTTTCCGGCGTTGGGGTTGGAGAGCTCTTTCACGATGTTGAAGAGTTCCTTGCTGTTGTGTGCGTTGTTGTCCAGTCGTTCCTTGAATGCGGTTTTCTTGGTGGTGTGGATCAGCTGGTGGTGTTTACGGGTGGCGAACTTGAGGGCAGTCATGTTGTCCGGTGTTGGGTCTCTGCGCCAGGTTTTCTCGAGTGCTCTGCAGTTCTTCTTGGAGCTCTTGAGTTCATCGTTAAACCATGCTGCTTTCTTGCTGCCGGGTCGGCTCGGCGGGGTCTTCATAGGGGCGAGGTCGTCTGCACAGTCGCTGATCCATTTCGTGAGGTTGGTGGCCGCTTGGCTGGGGTTCGTTGTGCTGGAGGGAGGGTTCTTGCTCAGGGAAGCGGCGAGCTGGTCTGCGGTGATCTTGTTCCAGCTTCTGCGGGGAACCTGTTGCTGGTGATGGTGGAACGTGGTCCTTCTGAAGCTGAAGTGGACGCAGCTGTGGTCCGTCCAGTGGAGTCCCGTGGCGTGGCTGAAGGCGATGTCCTTGCTGGAAGAGAAGACCGGGTCGAGTGTGTGTCCGGCGTAGTGGGTGGGGGTGGTCACCAGTTGCTTGAGTCCGAGGTTGGAGAGGTTGTCCAGCAGGGTGGTGGTGTTGCGGTCGTTGTTGTTCTCCAGGTGGAAGTTGAGGTCCCCGAGGAGGATGTAGTCGGCAGAGAGGAGGGCGTGCGGGCTGATGAAGTCGGCGATGTCTTCGCTGAATTGCGTGCGTGGTCCCGGGGGTCTGTAGATGAGGGTGCCTCTGAGGGTGGTCTTGGGGTTGACGTGGATCTGGAAGTGCAGGTGTTCGGCGGGTGCGAGGGTATCGTCGGTGTCGGTCGTGATGCGGATGGCGTTCCTGTGGATGATGGCGATGCCTCCTCCTGTCTGGTTGACGCGGTCCCTCCGGATGATCTTGTAGTCGTCCGGGATGCCGATGGCGATGTCGGGCGCTGAGGAGGCGTTCATCCAGGTTTCCGTGAGGAAGGCGACGTCTGGGGCTGTGGTGTCGAGCAGGTTCCAGAGCTCGACGGCGTGTCTGTGGACGGAGCGGGTGTTGAGCAGGATGCAGTTCGGGTGGGTGCTGCTGGAGTTCGGCTTGGTGGGTGCTGGTGTGGCGTGGGTCCTGTTGCAGGTGAACTTGCAGGAGTGGCAGCTGAAGGGTCCGTGGGTGCGTCTCGGTGTGGCTCGGTAGCAGCCTGGGGTTCGGCCGGTGTTGAGTGCGATGAGTTCGGTGGCGTCGTAGGTCCGTGTGGTCGGCTTCCGTCGGTGGCGGCCAGGGGTCCTGGCACTGGGCGCGGTCCAGGCGCGAACGGGCGCAGACGGGCTTACCTTTGGCGCTCATTCGGTGCTCCCGCTGCGCGCGTCCGCTGCGCGGTCGCTGAGGGGGCGTCATAGGAAGGGAGCCGGGAGGGAGGGTCCGCTGGGAGGCAGGAGCTGCTGACCAATCGGCCGGCGAGGGGGCGGGGCCGCAGGCAGCGGCGGGAAAGCGGGAGCAGGCAGGCTGGGCGGGCGGCCCTGTGGCGGCTGGGGCGCGGGTCGGCGTCGGCGGCAGAGGAGACAGGCAGCAGGATTCTCAGGAGGCAGCAGGAGAGGTAAGGAGCGTGGGGGCGACCAGGCCGAGGGCGCAGTGGTCGCTCCCGAGTGGTAGGCTAGGTCCCCTTAAGAAGGGAGCCGGGAGGGAGGGTCCGCTGGGAGGCGGGAGCTGCTGACCAATCGGCCGGCGAGGGGGCGGGGCCGCAGGCAGGCAGCGGCGGGAAAGCCGGAGCAGGCAGGCTGGGCGGGCGGCCCTGTGGCGGCTGGGGCGCGGGTCGGCGTCGGCGGCAGAGGAGACAGGCAGCAGGATTCTCAGGAGGCAGCAGATGAGGTAAGGAGCATGGGGGCGACCAGGCCGAGGGCGCAGTGATCGCTAATGGGCCCCTAAGAGTCTTCTTAATCTGATTCTGGAAGTAATTTGTGAATTAAAAACCTCTCAATCTGCTGAGATGGCGGTAGTCCATGCCCGCCTGACAAAGATTGAGGAAAATATGGCTCAGACCCCGGTGCGGCTGTCGGAGGCCGAAACCAGGATTTCACAATTGTGTCAACTATGAATCTTAAAGTCGCCACCTTTCAGTCCCAGAAAACCGCGTTGAAATACAAGCTGGAGGAGTTAGAGAACCAGTCCATGCACTTACTGCAAACCGTACCAAAAAATTTGAAAAAAAAGCCCTATTTCCAATTTTTAGGCGTGTTAAAAAACCTCAACCTAAAATAAGGAATGTACAAAATGATATCCACTCAACACAGGGTGATGCCCTTTTTAATGCATGTCCCGAGGCTGCTCAAAAAAGTGATCCCATGTCTAACCATCCATGTGGTAAATCGGTGGAACAACTTGGAGTGCAAACTACCCCTAATGGGGAAACTGTAAATTTAACAAATCTGCATGTTCCATGTACAAAATCCTACGTTGCTCCCCCATGCACTTTAGTACAAAAATCCAACGAGTTGCCTATCTCACGTCAACAGGTAGAGCCTATATTGGACCATGTTGTTGTGAGCAAGGTCCAGGCTGTCCCAGAAGGACAAATGGATAAAAGGAAAGTAGTCTTCTGCCCTGAGTACATCACGAGGGGAACTCATGATGTTATGAACCGTGGCAATATCCTGAAGCTATTCACTGCAATCCCAGATCTGACAGACATAACATCGGTAGATCTGGAACTTGTGGAGTTTAAGATCGACCGCAATATTGAAACATCTGTGACTACTTGGCGAACTGAGGATATTGTCAGTAAAATATTGGCCAATGCAGATACGTTTGAAAAATGGGGCATTAAACTTAGGTCAATTTGTGAAACTCAATACCCAACTTTGTTGATTTCGGTTAAATCACCTTGCAATTCGATACAAACAAAGGGTGTACAAAAAACAGCTTATGGTTCACCTGTTAGAGTACTGAAAGGTGCCTCAGGCCCATCAACTGAGGTGAATATGATGCAGGGTATTAAGATTAAGAGCTGCCAGTCTGGATCCCGAGTTTGTGTTGAATTACGGTCCACACCTAATCCAACTGAGGATTGGAGTTGGCTTCCATCAATACTATCAAAGGTTACCTCTGCAAAGAAGGACTGAAGCCTATCTTCGTCTAAAAAAACATTTAAATCTCAAAAGTTTTGTTCTTGGAACGTAAACGGACTCAAAACTCTTCTTGAGGATCCAAGTGTAACGAGTTGTTTGTACTTCTTTGATAACTTAATATTGCAGGAGACCTGGCAAATGTGTAGTGGACCTATTATTGGTTATTACGAATATCTGAACGTGGCAACTCGTGAGGCCTCTATAGGTCGCCCTAGTGGAGGTCTCTCCATAAATGTCTCCTTAAATCTTGATGCTAAACACTTTGATATAGACCTCCAAGTAAAATGGATCTTGTGTGTTAAATTTATTGCCAAACAATCATTTATCTTCCTAAATGTCTATTTGAGTTCAAAGAAAAAGATAAGGTCCTCACAACTCGATCTATTATGGGAAATGGTAAAATTGTTATATTACGACCATTTGGACTCAATGATCATTATAACTGGGGATTTTAATATGCATCTTTTTTCATATAAAAAAGGAATGGTACCATCATCCACCCTATTAGAATGGTCTAATTGTGAGTTCAGAAAATATAACTTAAATATTCTCATAGATGCTGATAATACTCCTACATTTAGGAAAAGTGCTAGTCCTTCGATAATTGACTACAGCATAATTTCAGAAAATCTTGTAAAGGCAGTCCAAAGTTATCAAGTTGTACCAAGAATCGAGAGCGACCACAACCCACAAGTTATTACTCTTGCTTTAGCGTTCAATTATCTGCCTGAGTCAAAAACAATTAGAACATTAACTACCGCTTTTAATTTAAAAAGGCTCATATGGAATGATAACATTAAAAAGGATATCTTGGACTTTCTAGCTGGCCTAATTGTTGATTTACAAGATGCGATACTTGAGGGGAAAAATACGGTAGACCTTTGGCCTTGTTTATGTACTGCACTTTTGTCAAATTTTACTAAATTAAAATCTACAGGTGGTAAGATGTTAACTCAAAAGAACCCAGGATGGTTTTCCCCTCGCGTAAAACATCTTAAAAGAAAACTCAATAAAACCATAAGATCATTATATAGGAAAGCGAAAGGGACCATTTGTGCTGTGGTCGCTCAACAAATTAGACAATTAAAAAAGATTTACAGGAATGAAATTTGGAAGTCCAAACAAGCCTATTATGAAACAATTTGGGCCAAATTACATCACGCCTGCAAATCGAAAGACCCTAGGCTCTTTTGGAGTTTAATAATTAATTTAGAAAATGGAAATAATAGAAGCAATAGCGCAAATATTGATGAATCAACTTGGGTATCTTTACTAAATAACTCTAAAACGGCTCAATTTGGCCCTCAGTTTGTCCAAGACAAATCTATTCTTATGCGTAATAAATGTCCAGAGATATCCGTAATATCTGGGCAACCCCCGACAAATATCCCGGTTATTGAGCTTTGGACAGTTGATAAAGTACAAAAATTGGTACATAGGATTCGATCAAATGGTGCGCCTGGACCTAATGGAATGCCAAATGCCATATTTAAAGCTGCCCTGAAGGATTGGCTAGAGGTCCTTACCCTGCTATTTAATGATGTGTTTAAAACTGGTAAAATTCCAGACTCTTGGCGGGGTATTATCGTCCAACCAATCTATAAAAGCGGCCCTCAAGATAATCCAGCAAATTATATATTAATAGCTCTAACTGATGTTGACGCTAAAATATTCGCAACCTGCTTGTTAGAGGAATTGGAATTATGGGCCTCAAAAGAAAAACTGATACCAAATTTACAAACCGGCTTCGGAAAGGGAGAATCAACCTACTCAAATTTAGTTTTATTAACTCTATTAGGCGAAAGAGACAAAATTAGGAAACAAAATCTGTATATATGTTCTATTGATTTAAAAGCAGCCTTCGACTCTGTGCCCCGCAACATATTATGGCCAAAATTAGATATTTGGGGAATATCTGATGCACTTTTGAAAATGATTAAACTGCTATATTCGGATACTTGGGTCCAGATTAAAGTAGGCGACGGTAGTCATATAACCCGATGCCTGGAAACAAACATCGGCTTGAAACAAGGTTGCGTTTTGACCCCTTGCCTTTTTAATCTTTTTATGTCCAATCTCCCTGCCCATTTTAAGGATATTAATGCTCATTCCCCTTTTGTGCTGGGCCAAGAGATTAAATATTTACAATACGCTGACGATACTATTTTATTAAGTCAGACAGTTATTGGCCTTAAAAGATTAATAGACTCTTTTAACGTCTATATCGCAAGGAATGGTCTAAAAATAAATATTAAAAAAACAAAAATAATGACCATGGGAAAAGGTAAACTAGGTGTTAAAGAATGGAATGTCAACAGTATGGTTGTTGACTGTGTAAAAACCTATAAATATTTGGGTATAACATTTGATCACAATTTATCTTTCAGGAAACATTTTAACAACCTAGAAGCTAAAGGCTCATCGCTTACATTTGCCTTTAGACAATTGAGGGATAAGCTATTATGCCCAAATCATGACCATTTGATGAAGGCCATGAAAGTGAAATTAATTCCTTCATTGGACTATGGTTCTTTTATTTTTCGGGGCAAAGATGCAAAACTTTTAGATGATATTGAAATAAGATCATATAAATCTGGATTTAGAATCCCAAAAAACATCAGTCGAGCGAATGTTAGACTAGAATTTGGATTGAAGAAACAGTGTCTCGTTAGGCAATCTACATTTTTAAAATCTTTACTGTTATTATCCAGATCAGAGGAAGGCTCGCTGGCCAACCTTTGTTGGCCAGAGATTCAAAGAGGGGCCTATTCGGGAGGTTGGCGATCATATTTAAACGAGTGTTTGCTTGCCTTTGATTGCCCGAATTTAGAGGATGAAACAAGGTGTAAAATGGTCTTTAAAAAACAATCAATCAATTAGCAGCACTTTTGTCTTGTATAACGGATAAAGACGATTTAAGGGAAAAAACATCTTTTAACAATTTGTATCCCCAGCCCTATTTGAAATTTTATCTAAAACCTTATATCAAAAATAATTTTATGCTGCTATGGTTTGGGAGATACCCAACCAAAGATGGAATCCCAAAATGGGAAAACAATTGGCCCTCTAATGTCTGTAGATTATGTGGTAAAAACGAAGAAACTCTACAGCATATTGTAACTTTGTACCTAAAATTGCTTGCTGAACGAAAAATGTTTTTAAAACCGTTTTATAAGGAAATGGGAGTAAGAACGTGCAGAACTGCAATCATTGTATGTCTAAGAGGTATTACACCTAGATTAGTTCATCAGTTTGTTAAATATATCCTTATAGTGGAATCAAAATTATGTAAGGAAGACACTGCAATCGATGAAATCCATGTAACGAATGCTATCTAAAATGTCAATGACTCTATAATAGTAAATGTTTTTAGGGATCATGAGGAAATTTTATAGAAATTTTTAAATTTAATTGTTATAAATGTATTATTTCATTTTATAGATAATATTTGCTGTAAGTATATGATCTTCTAATTTGTTGCCTTAAAGTACATCAAATCAGTTGGGGAGATAGTATATTAATCATTATTCTAGATTAAAATGGTTTTATCAGAATTCTTTGATTAGCATCTAAAGTATTTGTTATGGAACTAGAGCGAACATTGCACTTTATTTAACTTTTGCTGCTAATTAGTTTATTAACAACTCGTTGAACTTTATTTCACTCTTGCTGCTAAATTGTTTATTGATCATTCTACTACAGCTGAACTAAGTATGTATATGAGTGTTGGGTCTGTGTTTATATTGCTTTTTTCAAATCAGGTTGTAAACTGAATTTGCTCTTTGCTGTTTGTAATGGTTTTAATTAATCAACAAATAAACTTTACTACTACTACTACTAATACATTCCAGGCACTCAAATCTCTGTATCTTGGGTATCCCGGAGGGCATTGAGGGCCAGCAGACTCTACAATGGGTTGATTCATTTGTAAAGAAAAAGTCCTCCCAGAATCTAATGGTGACCTGTCGATAATGAGAGACCATTGCTTTCCAGCACACCTTCCTCCTAATGCTAAATTCCCACTGACTAGTTTGGTCAACTTCGGGGACTTTGGGGTTAAGGAACAGATTTTATCAAAAGCCATTAAACATAGACAGTTTTCCCCAGCAGAAGTCCCATTATGGCACATCTTTTCAGACATGTCAGCTTCCGCAGCTAAAAGCCGGAAAGAATTAATTAAAATGCTACATTTGTTTAAGGCACAGGGGGCGCAAGCTATGATAGCCCAGCAGAGTAAGCTGAAGGTGCTAGTCAAGGGTAGATTCCACATCTTTTGCAGTGCCCCAGAGGAACAGGAGGTATTGCAACAGATTTCTATGGATAAACCCTAATGGCATTATGTTAGTCTTCAGTTAGGTGTCTGGGTTTTTTCTTTTTTTTTGTTCCTTTCTTGGAAAGGCAAAGAGCTACTTGTTCACGGAGGACTGTTGTCTAGATGTTTAATGCTGTTCAATGTTACTCTTTCGTTAAAGAAGGGGAGGGGAGGGGAGGGTAGTCTGTCTGGCAGCACTAGGCCCCAAGTCATTGTGCCAGTAGAAGGGTGGGTGGGATAGGTTGTCTAACTCTGAGCAGGGGCGGCCTTCTGTTCAGAGCGACAATCGGTCAAGGGTAGGGACACAGGGGTGGAAAGGCAGCATGCAGGAAAAAACTAAATCCATATTCTAAGTTCCAATACATCTGTCCATCGTTATCAAGAAAGGAAGAAGGGGAGACAATTTATTTTGCCTGCTTTATGTTCGAAGTTGTTCTCCAACGTGGGAAATCTATTTTCTTTATCAGATTATTGGGGTGTATAGAAGCTTGCCTCATTTTCTGTAAATGGCAAATTGGAAATAAGGCAATTGGGAAATAAGGAAATATTGAAGGTGTTTTTTTTATGTAAATGGCCTCAATAATAAAAAGAAAATGCGGGTCATTGAGGCCTGCAATAAGGCAGAGAATCCCTCTGCTATCCTCATACAAGAGAGCCATATACCAGCGGGGAAAATAGCAGATTCCTCAATGTTCAAATCATGGGCAGCGTATAGGGATTTCTCTTCATCCTCTGCAGCCCACAGGGGGACAGCGATTATTCTTAGTAAACATTTTCAGGCTGAGGTAGTTAATTCGGCGAGTGACCAACGTGGAAGATGGTGTTGGGTCACCTGTAATCTAGGACACAGACCTTTGACGCTCGCTAGTATATATGCCCCAGTAGAGGATAATCCCACCCCATATGAGGAATTTTTCTAATCATTAATCCAAGTATCAGGTGATTTAATTGTGGGCGGGGATTTCAATTTGCTAATGAATCCAAAAATGGATTCCTCATCTAATGCAAAAAAAACAGTTACAGCGAAGATTTTTTAAATTGTACAAAGCTATAGCTCTATGCTTAATAAAGCCCACTCGTGGCGGGCTGCATTTCCCACTGAAATGACTTACCCCTGCTTCTCAGGAAGATTCCATACTTTTTCGCGTATTGATTTTTTTCTTATCTCCAGGCGTTTGGTTTTTAGTTTGCAGAAAATTCTTCAGAATGGGTTCTTGGACCATGGATTGATCATTTTAGAGTTAGAACTGGGTGAATGTAGTAAAAACCTCCAAAAGATGGCTGGTAAATCAACAATATTTATTAGCGGAGAATTCGTTTTTTTTTATCAAAGCAGAAATCAGAGAGTTCTTTGAGCAAAATCATGGCTCATCTCCACTGCATGTGGTCTGGGATTCGTTTAAAGCCTTTTTCCGAGGGCTTGCTATTGGCAAAGATGCAGAGAACTCAAGGAAAAGGAAGGAGGAGAAGCGAAAACTCGAGCAAAAAGTGCAAAGGTCTTTCGATATATTCCTTTCTAGCCCCTCTGTGGTGAACCAACGACAGCTGGAATTGGCTAAGCGGAACCTTGCCGAAAATTTTTATGGTAAAAGTGAATCCCTATTTCAGCATGATAGGCAAAAGATTTATGAGGAAAGCAAATATACAGGTAGATTCCTAGCATGGCAGGCAAGGGAACGGGCTGCAAGTAATCAAATAGTCACACTGAGATGCCCCACTTCTGGTTCTCATTTGGAGGACTTGGGAGCGATAGGAGACATAATGGTACAACATTATAAGAAGACATATGGCCAACAACAATCGATTGATATTTCATCTTTGGGTGATTTTCTCCAGGAATATGAATTACCGGTCTCAACAGGCTTAGAATAAAGGAACATGGCGAGACCATTCATAAAAGAAGAGCTATGGGAGGTTATTAAAAATCTCCCGAATGGTAAAGCCTGAGGGCTGGACGGCCTCCCTGCCGAGTTTTTTAAAAACATTCGCTAGTGTAATTGTGGATTATCTCCTTTTATTGGTAAATTCAATTCTTGAAGGAGGGTTCATTCCTCTGTCTTTTAGAAAAAAGAATGTAGTCAGTTTTTAAAAATAAGGCAAACATGGTGAAGACCCCAATTCATATCGCCCGATTACGCTTTTAATTTCTGACTACAAAATAATTACTAAACTTTTAGCCAATCAATTTAAGGGGATTGCCTCACATTTAATCCATCCCGACCAAAATGGTTTTATAGCCGGGAGGCAACTTGGAACCAATACGCATTTTTTAGTGGAGGCACTAGACTGTTTTGAGACCCGGAAGATACCAGCAATAGTACTTTTTTTAGATGCTGAGAAGGCATTCGATTTGGTGATTTGGGAGACTTTATCTTGTATTTTAGCAAAATTTGGCATACCCTCTAAAATGACAGGGTTGGTTGAGAAATTATATTGGAATGCGGAGGTGAATATTATTATTAACACTACTGAGGTTGGCCAAGTTAAAGTTAAAAGGGGAACCAGACAATGATGTCCGTTATCCCCAGTGCTATTTGCCTTTTTTATTGAGCCCCTCGCGATAGCTATCAGGAATAATGGGGATATCTGCCTTCCACTTTCAACCATGGGTAAAGTTAAATTATGCGCCGATGACATTATGCTTATTATGAATCTGTAGGAGGATGTGCAGGCAAAAGCCTTCCAGATTTTTTACCTCTATGAGTCGTTTGGCGGTTACAAAATTAATAAAAGGAAAACAGAAATAATTTTGTCTGATTGTGCATCAAGGGATTGACACCCTGATAGTCTTCCTTGCTTAAATTCAAATCCCAAGGGATACCTAGGTGTCTATTTTTCACCATTAATTTCGGAATTATATGGTCTGAATTTTGTTCCATTGTTACGTAAAGTCCTGGACTTATTTTCATGATGAAACTCTCTCCCTTTAACCATTCTCGGTAGGGTCGCCTTGATCAAAATGTTGGTGCTTCTACTGTTTTATTTCCTTTTTTCGGCAATTCCCTGTGTTTTAGTGAACTCCTTTTTTATGAAATTAGAGTCAATGTTTGCCTCGTTCTTGTGAGGCAAGAAAGTTCCCCGAATTGCACTTAGCACTTTATATGAGAAGCTGGAAGAAGGCGGCTTAGCCCTCCCCAATTTGAGGGAATACTACTTTGCATATTTTGCACAATAGATGTCTAAATTTAAGCAGGGACCACATCCGGGTCTTTTAATTAACTTCTTCATGAATTTAATATGTAAAGAAAATCAGATGCACTGCCCACTATCAATATTTTGATCTCCTAAATTAGTAAAATATAAGTGTTTACATTGGTTTTTTCATAAACGTCAGGCTTTTTTTTAGAAGGTATTCCATCCCAGTTATTAATGTTGCAACTCCAATAGCTGGTCTTTTCGTGTCAGCAGGAATTAGAGATTCGTTTTTAATTATACAAAATTGGACCAAGCCGGCTTTCACAAACTCTCCGATTTTCTTCAGAATGATAGATGGCTGAATATTAGTGAAATATCTCAATGAATCTCTGGCGATTTCCTCCATCTTGGGTCATATAATATTCTCAGTAAGTTCCTTAGCAAACTTGATCTGCTTCAAATTATTGCCCAGAAACAGTTGGTTTATGACTTGCTTGAAGATAGGGTAGCGAAAAATAAATAGATCTTGAGGCCAAGGCCATAACAACATGGGGTAAATATGAGGACTTGGAAATTACAGCAAATATGTGGTCTACAGTTAATAACTTAAATTTTAGCTCAGTTAGAGGGGCTAACTGGCAAAGGATGTTATATTTCAGCAAGTGGTTACTTTACAGAACCCCTTGCTTTGTAGCCAAGGTCTATCCCAATCATTCGGGGCAGTGTTTCCGGTGCCATATTCACCCTTCAGCCAACTGGACTCATATAATATTACAGTGCCCCTTGATCCAGAAGTTTTGGAACAATATTTTTGATAATCTGGCAACAGAATGTTTAATAACAATTGGGTTTAATGCTCAGCTGATAGTGTTCGGTTATGACTCAGATATTCGGCTAACAGAGAAGTTGAATAAACTATTATATATTGGAATGGCTGTTGCCAGATCACTTGTACTTCAAATTTGGCGAACGGATCTAATTCCATCTAAAAATGAATGGGTTCGGAAAATGGGTCAGGTTAAAAGAAGCAAACGAGTGTATGCTTCACGAATTGGTGGACTTTAGATGTTTGAGAAGATCTGGGCAATGTATTTTGACTGTGATTTCTGAAAGTTAGTATATAACCTGCCGTATTTCTCTAATATGTCCTTACTTTTATGAATCTCAGACCTTGGCACTTTAACATGCATAGTATTTTCATGTCATTTTATCAGTCTTATCGGACTAAGTTACATGTGTTTTTACGATTTTACATGCAATTTAGATACCTTAAATTTAACGTTTCGCTTAATTGGTATTGATTTGAGGCAGTGGACATAAGTTGCAGGATTTTAGGCATTCTTTTTATCTTACGGCTTAAAAATGCTTTTTTAAGATCCCCCTTCTTATTGATTTCCGGATGTGTTGCTTCTTAATTAATTGGTGCTATTTATTACCCCTTCGGATGTCATTGATGGGTTTTAACGGATGTATATTTGGATTCAAATGTATGTATTCTGTATGGTTTCCAATAAAAAAGAAAGGAAAAAAATGTTTTACTATTCTAACTCCAAATCCAATAAAACTCAGGGAAAGTGCTGGATATTAAACAATAACAATGTAGTATTCTACCTTCAAATGCAATAAAATTCAGGGAAAATGCATTGATATTAAACCATAATAATTTACTATTTTAACTCCAAATCCAATAAAATTCAGGAAAGTGCTGGATATTAAACCATAATAATTTACTATTCTAACTCCAAATAAAATTAAACTCAGAGAAAGTGCTGGATATTAAAACATATTATTTAGTATTCTAACTCCAAATCCAATCAAATTCAGGGAAAGTGCTGGATATTAAACCATATTAATGTACTATTCTAACTCCATAATGCAATAAAACTCTGGGAAAGTGGTGGATAGTAAACCTTAATAATTTACTATTCTAACTCCAAATTAAATTAAACTCAAGGAAAGTGCTGGATATTAAACCATATTATTTACTATTCTAACTCCAAATCCAATAAAATTCAGGGAAAGTGCTGGATATTAAACCATAATGTGGAGAAGTGTGGCTCAATGGTTAGAGCGGCAGACCCTGATGCAGAGGTCTAGCCCGGGACCAGGGTTCAATTCCCGCCTCGGCGGGTCTTGGGCTCAATTTCCTCTGACCTGATAATTCTCGCCTCAGTGCCTATTCTAATCATGGGTCCCACTCTGCAACTCTGGGCAATAGCTTGGTTAATCTCCACAACGGCCCCCACAACGCTAGGATGCCTAGCTTCACCTTGGGGGGGCCCAGGAGTGGGCACTTCACAGGGAAACGCCAGGAAGGGTTCCACAGCGGTATTCGTACAAGCGCCGAGATACCCCAGCTGGGGTCGATTTGTGCGCTATACAAGTACACTACATTTACATTTACATAATAATGTACTATTCTAACTCCATAATCCAATAAAACTCAGGGAAAGTCCTGGATAGTAAACCTTAATAATTTACTATTCTAACTCCAAATAAAACTAAACTCAGAGAAAGTGCTAGATATTAAACCATAATAATGTACGATTCTAACTCCAAATCCAATTAAACTCCTAGAAAGTGCTGGACATTAAACCATATTAATTTACTATTCTAACTCCAAATCCAATAAAATTCAGGGAAAGTGCTGGATATTAAACCATAATAACTTACTATTCTAACTCCAAATGAAATTAAATTAAGGGAAAGTGCTGGATATTAAACCATAATAATGTACTATTGTAACTCCAAATAAAATTAAATTCAGAGAAAGTGCTGGATATCAAACCATAATAATTTACTATTCTAACTCCAAATCCAATGAAACTGTGGGAAAGTACTGGATTTTAAACCATATGATTTACTATTTTAACTCTAAATCTAATACAATTCAGGGAAAGTGCTGTATATTAAACCATAATAATTTACTATTCTAACTCCAAATAAAATAAAATTCAGAGAAAGTGCTGGATATCAAACCCTAATAATTTACTATTCTAACTCCAAATCCAATGAAAGTGCTCTAGTAATTTACTCAGGAATGGCAGAAGTGGGGGACGGAGGCAAGATGGCGGCCGATGCTTAGTCGGCCAACTGTCGCCTGTCCGCCTCTCTGTCTTTGCCTGCTGTAGCTGTGCTGTGCCGCCCTGTGCCGCCCTGATACCAGGCGTTTATGCCAGGGCCGCGGAAAGGATCTGTGTGGTGTTGTCAGATATTGCAGTTGTCTAGCACCTATCAGCACAGCACAGCAGCCAACAGCCTTTGACAGCCTTTGACAGCTCTGACTGACTACGGAGCCGAGAGCCGGGGGCTGGAGCTTGAAATCAAAGACCTGTGCCTGTGCACCACTCCTCTCCTCTGCTTTGCTTGGCTTTGATCAGTCCGCAGCCCGCAACCCCCCCAGCTTGGCTGTGCCGATGTTCCCACAGGGTTAAGACTTTCTAAGACTCTCTAAGACTTTCACAAACGTGATTCACAAAACATTTTCCTACGGCATGGTGCGTTTAACCGCATTTAACCACATCGGACCTCATATCTAACCGCTTCTTTGAACAGTGCTGCTCACCCTGCCGAACTGCTCCTGCTCCTGAAATAGAACTTCCTAACTGCCGCCAAAAGTACCGCAAAACTACCGCTGCCGCCGAGCTACCACTGAGTGCATCACACCGCTCAGCAAATCTCTACAGCGCATCTTACACACAGTGCTCCTTCACCGATTCTCCCCCCTGCTTGGTTCCTGCATCCTGATCACTCACCTGGTCATCACGTTAGCACACAATCAGGAGAAGCTGATCCCCCGTCTATTCTCGCTCTTGCCTGGCTCTTGCCTCATCGGCCTGTCTTCATTCCTCACTATTGCCTTACCTCTCCTGCTCCCTTGCTCTGCGTTCTATGCCTCCTCTACTGATGTCCGTAGGAGCGGGTCAGGCGCATCATCAGAGGCAAGGGCAGAGACGAAAGCAGGAAAGGCTCTGGAAAGCCTGCATTACTGCGATAGTTGCACGGACATTACGAGAGCAAGTCTGGAAACAACTACAGAGGCTCATTAACTTCACTATCACTTCATCTAAGCATAGGACCAGCGGGGGTGGGAGCACCTTGAATGCAACAATGCCTCCAAAAGCACTCTCAGCGGGTGCGGCAAGAGTGGCTGCAGCAGCAGCGGCCCATAAGGCCCGTGTGGAGGGAATGAATGAATGATATTTATTGTTTGGTTACTGAAAACCATTACATAACACCAAAATACAAGATAACAACATTACAAAAGTTAAAATCAAGAAAATTTCAAAAGTTCAGATTATCTAGTTCATGGGCCGGCAGGAGACTCCATACTCTGACCAGTAGAAGTCATCAACATTGCCCGTCCTTGAAAGATGAACTTTACAAAGGCCGCCATATGTTTTACCGTGGACAGGGTATAAAGATGGACTGACCTCTACCGAAAACCGACTGATCGTAACAACACATTATTATACAGCAGTTTTCATCAAGATTCTCTAAAAAGGCACCTTCCTTTCAGCCAAATGCTGAGAATTACCCGCATAGTTTCTAACAACGACATAAGAAACTCCCACATGCAATCCATGGCTAAACGATTCTTCAACCGAGGGTACCCCCAAACCATCATCAAAGAGGCAACAGCAAGAGTAAACACCATTTCTCGGACTGAAGCGTTGAAAAGCAAACAAAAAGATTCTATCCAAAGAATGGCACTGGTTTCCAGATACTCCACCTCCAGCAAAATCTACAAAAAGATCGTATTAAAACACTGGCGAATTTTATCATCAGAACCAGACTTTGAAGACCTTTTTAGAGAACCCCCTATCTTTGCATACAGCAGACCCATGAACATCAGAGAAATACTGTCTAAACCTACTGCCACCTCAAGAACATACACGGGAACACGTCCGTGTCATCACTGCAGTAATTGCAATAATGTTATCAGTGGCAACACGATCAATCACCCCATGAGAGGTTTCACCATTAATCTCCAAGTGGACGCGACATGTGATTCAGCTAACCTGATCTACTTACTCAAATGCCCATGCGGAAAGATCTACGTGGGAAAAACCAGTCGAAAAATAAAAACTCGCTTGAATGAGCATAAATCGAACATTCGCACAAAAAACACCAAATCAAATGTGGCGACACACTTCAATGAAGCTCATCATAGTGTGGCTCAACTTAAATACCTTGTGCTTGAGATGGTTACCCACAAAGAAGGAAAAGACAACCATAAAACACTCCTACAAAGGGAGACCTCATGGATTTACAGACTCCAATCCTTGAAGCCCTTTGGGCTCAACGATCGAACTGAATTAAGTTGTTATCTGTGATAACCTGGTTTGACACTATGTACCCTCGTTCTGCATTCTACCTGTGTCTATCACTTTTTTCTGATTACTTTCACCCACTACAAGATGGCCGCCTCCACCCTTTCACACACCATGGGTCCTTTATCTATTTCTATCATCCACTCACTCCCCTGGAACTCCGCAGTAACTCCGCGAAGTTCGTGATACTCGGTCTACCATTTGAACCATTCCCAGTAAGTACGCTGATTGCATGCGCTTTACTGTTCACACGAACGCTCTCCCGTTCGGTACACCTTACAGTCTCCTTCTGCCTTCCCTTGCAGCACCGATGTGAGCATACCTTCAATGCGTTGAAGCGTAAGAACAGCCCGTTTCCCTTTGCACTTTTGTTAAATTAACCCTAGTTTCGTCCTCACGATCTGCCACCACGGACTTTCACTATTGTTTTTTGTGACTAATCACCCATTACACCCGTGACCTTCACCACCCTTCCCCACTTCTTTACACACTCCGTAGTGCATGCCCAAACTCCGACCACTCGCATGACCCGTAATGCATGCCCTAATCCCGAACCACCCGCATGACCCCAACACTGTTTTAACATCTTTTTACTTCACCATATTAGTTACCGTTGATCTGATTGCATTTTTTGTATCCTCCCGCAGCGCTCCTTGACAAAGGACTACTCCAGTCCGAAATGCATTGGAGCATTTGTTGAATTATTGTTGATTCATAATGAAAACAAGCGTGATGTAACGCTAGGTTGCAAACTTTTGTGAATCCACCTAAATACAAACTATGATAAAACTTTGAACTCATCTTTTTGAACTTTTTTTCGTTTGAACTTACATGTGAGTCAGGCCTTCCTGAACATCCACAAGTGTGCCTATTATACAGGGATGCGCCCACGTACCCACGTAGCGCACTCACCTTCAGTTAGTAGCTTAACGCACCTGGACAGTTGCGTTGCCTGTTAGAGCACCTTCAACTCCACTACAACATCTCTTCAAAACCCTTTCTCAACTCCCCCATCAACTTCTTGCTGTGCGCCTGTGCCTATTCTTTCAACTTTATAGAATATTTGATGTATTCAGGATTCCATGAATCTATTGCGAGATTGAGGTGGACCTTAGCCACTTCGAGGATGGCCAACCAGGGGTTCCCTGGCTCTCTGAAGATACCTTTCAAAACTGCCTTTAGTGTGTTCTCCTGTGCCGCCGTTGTTAAAAAGTAATATTTACTTAAGGCGTCCAGCTCTTCCAGTTCTTGCTGGTTAAGTGAGAACTCCAGGCGAACGAGGGTGTTTCTAGTGCACCTTGGAAGATGGAAAAGTTTCTTATATGCTCTAGAGTGGATTTTTTCTAATTCATTACTTAGTTTGCCCGGAAATGCCTGTAGAGTATAGTTGAGTGCCAACATGAGCTTGGCTTTAAGTACTCTGTTAATGGCCGTGGTGGGCGGACTGTATAAGGAGGCTTGCAACTTACAAATGGCATAGGTGATGGATTTACCTTTAGCCTGGATTGACTTAAGATGGGCGCTTGCGCGCCCTGATTCCTGAAAACAAATGCCCAAATAGGTGTACCACTGCGTGCTTTCCAGCAGGAGATTGCCTAGCCTCCATTTTAAAGATTTTTTCCTTGGGTAATGTCCAAAAATAATTACTTTAGACTTGGTTGGGTTTGCTACAAGCCTATTTTTGTCACTGTATACGGCGAGTGCCGTCAACATCTTTTGTAGCCCCATTCTCGTGTGGTCCAGAAGGGCCAAGTCATCGGCATATTGCATAAAGTGAATTTTGAACTCACCAATCTTTGGAGTAGCCAAGGCGGCCCCAGTCAAGGCCTTCTCCATATCCACTGTGTATAAGTTCAATAATAATGGGGCTAGCACACACTCTTGTTTTAGGCCTCTATCTGTGTTGATCTTGGCAGATGCGTGGTCCCTCGAAAGTTTGATTCGCACCCATGTTTTTTGGTAAAGGGACTGTATCGCTCTTAACAGAACCGGGTTGATGTTCCATTGGGCCAACTTGTGCCACAGGATTGCGTGGTCTACCCCATCAAACGCCGCTGAATAATCAATAAAGCAGGCAAAGAGGGGAAGACTTTTACGTGTCCGTGCGCGATGCGCCAGGAAAGAAAGTGCAGTGATGTTGTCAACTGTGGCAGACCCAGGTCTAAATCCCGTTTGGCAGAATGGAAGGATGCCTTCAGCGCTTGACCAGTCTGCAAGGTCCCTCAAGATGGCACTAGCATAAGCTTTTTCCTCAATGTCCAACAAGGCAATCATACGATAGTTGGAAGGTTCAGATTTTGGGCCTTTTTTATGGATAGGCTGTAAAAGCGAGCCTCTCCATGAATCTGGTACGTCCCCCTGGAGCCAGCATTCAGAGTACAGACGGGTCAGATTTTTGGACCAGATTTTTGGACCAAAAGTCGATGTTAGCCTTGAATAAGTGTCCAGGGAGTCCATTAGGACCCAGTGCGGCGTTTTGTCTGATGTTTTTTATGATGTTAGCAACAAGCAATTTTCCCGGTGGAGCCTCGACGAACAGGTCTAGGTTGGCTTTTTTTGGCTTCTTGTAATTGGTTCTTGTTTAGACTTGTCCCGATTTTACAGAAGAGTTTGCGTTGCTTGTTTAGTTCTTTGGCGCTTATTTTGATTTCAATATTGTGACCGTATGTGGGTAAAGGGCGCCTGTGCGATATACTGTTCGTGCTCCCGCGAAGAATCACCGCCAGAGTCTCTGTTATGGCGTTCCAGGTTTCTATGGCGCCCTTTTTATGTTCGCTCGGAGGCCAACCTGTCCACTGATTTGCCCAGCTGTTAAATCCATTAATTGCGGTCTGTTCCCATTTGATCCTTCTAGGCAGCTTTATTAGTTCTTCTCCATCTGCTTCTCCGATGAATTCAAGCTTATATCGATGGTCCGCTATGAGGTTCAAAGTGACGGTTAGGGCAGCGTGGTCGCTATCACTACGTGAATGCACTGAAAAATTTGACATTAAAAGTTGGAGTTTGCCACTTAGGATTATATAGTCGACCGTGGTTTGGTTGTTAAATGTGGGACCGACAGTCAGCCCAGGGCTGTTCTTTAGAAGGACTGAGTGCGCCGTCGCCAGATTGTAGGTTTTTAGTAGGTCGTTCAAAGCGTCGGTGGCCCGGACCTGGAGCCTGCGTGTGGTTGATACCCCAATGTTATGAATGTTAAAATCACCAAGGATAATGCATTCAAGGGCCACGAATTGAAGTAGTAAACGCTCGATGTGTCGTGTCAGCATAGCCGTATTGGGTGAGAGCCCATGAGGGTTATGATAAACATTGATTAATAGAAGTGAAAAATTGCTGTTTGTTAGGCGACAGCCTTTGAGGATACCTGCCAGGATGGTATCCGGCAGGTTGGGTATTTCTGCAAATTCCAGATTGAGTGAGTGTTTTATATAAACGCATATCCCGCCCGAGGGTCTACGGAAAATGTTGAACTTTTTTGCGGGTTTTCCATACTCAGCGTATCCTCTCAGGGAGAGAGGATGGATTTGCCAGGTTTCTTGTGTGCAAATTATGTCTGCTTCCTCCATAAATGACACCGCAGTTTGCTTGAGAAGCAACCTCCTGAGCCCAGCGACGTTCCAAGACATGATTTTCAAACTCATCGGAGACCATTCCTTCTCAGGGGGCTTTAGGTGCATATTTATCGAGCGTTGATAAAATTGGCCCCAGGCATTAAGGCGAGGACCATTAGGTCTTGGAATTTAAAGCAAGCGGCACCCAGGACCAGTCTTTATTCACATGTCAGAGTGTTGCGCATGTGCGTGTACCCTGGGTTGGATTCGTGGTTATCTTTATAGGAGCTCTAATAGGTTGGCCAGGGTTTGAGCCGCCTTTGGACACCTGGAGGGTAGGAGACATTTTTGGTGCATGGAAGGGGAGCGCATGCGAACGTGGAAGCTCTCCCACTATTTGTGCCATGTTTCCCATCTGGGGCTGTGCAGACTGTGTTTTTAATATGAGAGGATATTTTTGTAACCGCTTGGGTTTTATCTTTATACCCCAGCTTTCCAGTAGCTTATACTGGCTTTTCAAGGCCTCTGCCATGACCGAGTTCATGAAGGTTAGCTCCGTGGTTTTGTTTTTCTCTTCCGCGTCCGGCGATAGGAAGGAGATGGTTTCGATGTCAGTAGTTTTTATTCCCTCCAGCCCTGGGATGTTTGCACAGAGTGTCAAAAGGTTGCTGCTGTTGAGAACGTCCCACCTCCCCTGCGAGACATATTCAGGATATAGTCTGATTTCCCGATCCTGGGATTGGGCATGATTTAAGTAAACAACGGAGCCCGCGGCCTGACCGCCTGTTTGTGGTGCCTGTGAAAAGCCAGATGGGAGGGCACTTGCCTGCCCTTTTGGCCCCATAGCTCGTTGAGGGGCCACCGTAAGTGGGACACTGGGAGGGCAATTATTAAATGAAATATTTTCGATATTCTTGGTATCAAAGACGGCCCGTGACCCTTGAGCCGCACCATGCGTCGTCAACATTAATGGGACAGTGACCAGAAGATAATTTAAACGAGCATCATATTCAATGGAACGAGTTTGAGTCGCTTCCCCGGTATGTTGACCTTGTAAATTGTTTGCTCAGCATATTATTGGAACTGGTGAGGCAGGCCTGGGCGCTACCAGAGAGGCAACCGGCCCTGGAATTATTTCTGCGTCAGTCAAATGAAGAACTTCGTGCTTTGGTTCCAAGCTTTCTGATGTTATGAGGGTAACATCTGGTACAGTTGTTTCCGCAGTCTCTGTATAGCCTTGCGTCTGATTGCTGGGACAAAGCCAATCCCGTATGGATTTATTTTTGTTCGCCTTGTTCAATTTTTTTTATTTTTTCTTGTTTTTTCTCGATAGATTCTTTTGGGAGTCTAGGCTGGTCGAGATGGGAATCTGCTCCCGGTCGTGAATTATTGTTATGGTCGGTGAGGCCTCTACGGTATTTGCGTTAATCACCGAGGGGAGCCCCGCTCTAGCAAATTTGTTTTCATTATTTTCATTCGTTTCTGTTCTGTCTAGTGATGAGACTTTTATGCCTTCTTCTTTAGGCGGGTCGGGCGCTGGTACCTTTACATTTGAGTCCTTGTTCTTGCCAGCTTCTATTTTAAGATCCTCAATTAGTGTAGTCATAATATGCGGAAGTTTTTCTAGATTTTTCAAAATAGGACCGCAACTACATGGTTCCGGCTTAAAATTTGTACTATCCTGTGCTCTGCGGATCAAGGAGTTCAAATGATCCAATTTAGCATCGACCCCAGAGATTAAATTTGCCACTGTTTGTAATATATTTATCTGGCTATCAAGCTTATCGACATGCATGATTGTGGCTCCAGTCATGGAAATTAGGGTCTCGTTGATCAATGTTAGGTGGTCTACAAACACTTGTGTTTTGGGGATGCTGACTGAGATGTTTTGTCTTGACCAGGGAAACTCCAGTTCAACCGGATCGGAGACTGGGTGTGCCGGGCCGATAGTTCTTTGATTACTCCTCCTTCGTCAGGGCCATTACTGTTACCAAACGCGTCAAGTATATACTCTCCGTTTGCTGATGCACTGCGGCGTGGGCCGTTACGCGCATCAGCCGCTGGGGCCCCATTTGGGGCCAAATTAAATTGAAGATTTTCTAATGCTTGAGGGGATGGGGTTGTTGTTCTGATGTGCTCGGGCCTCGATACTGCCCTGTCGGCTGACTCTAACTTGAGCAGATCACCCCCCTGAAACGTGATTATTGTTGGTGAAAGGGGTGGCCCTGGAGCCTGCCCCACGGTGGAGCTCAAGCACTGGCCCTGTCCGTCCTCAGGCGAATTTGTAGGCAATGTACCGCTCTGGGTCCTAAGAGGTGCTGCAGAACTTATTACCAGAGGGTGCAAGAAAGTTCTTATGTCTCTGTTGCCTAAGGGCCCAGTGATGGATACAGTAGCACCCGGGCGGGGGGTTAGGTGGGCTTGATTATAGCGCTTCCCCTCTTCACCTGTTTGCGGCGGTGCATTATTCAATATCACTGTCTGTGCTGGAGACGCCGTAAATGAGACTGGGAGCGTTGGAGTGGCCCCTGTGGCTCCAGATGATTCCAAGAATGCCCCCTCCAAGAGCACTGGCCCAGGGTAGAACTCCCCCACTCCCGGGGGTAGAAGAGTTTTGCCTTCCGTCTTCTGGCAGATCAATGAGGGCGCGGCTTTGCCTGTGTGTGGTCCTGCAGTAAGGTCGATTTTCTAGTCCTCATTGTTTCTCCTTTCTCCTTTCTCCTGTAATTTCCTATTAATTAATTTCCTACTGGATTGCTTTGTACACTCTGGGAAGGTCGGAGCAGTGAAGATGAAGGCAATGCTCCCGCACTCCCCTAGAGGAGAACCCAAAGATAGACCGACTCTCTGTGTTCCTTCAGTTCGTAGTGCTCCTGCGCTCTAATTCACTTGAGATTAGGGACTTAAAGTCTTGTCTCAATAAGTGTTTAGCCCAGGTGGTCAGACTGAACTGAACAGTGTCGGTGTGTAGCCCAGGTGGTCAAACTGCACTGAACAGTGTCGGTGGCAGCGTTATTATCGCAGCGCTCAAGCTCCACACAGTGCTCACGGCCGCCTACCGCACATTAGAACATTGGCCCCGAAGGCGCTGGGTGGTTATGCGAGGGACCAAAATGTAACAACACCCTCACCCCCCCTGCTAGCAGGCGTTGTTATCGCAGCGCTTGGAACAGCGCTCACACCTGCCAGCAGCCCCTGCGACGCCGTAGACCTCGGACCTTTGTCCGTAGCCCTTGCGCCTGTTTGATTTTTTGCGGGGGGGGAGGGGGTTACAGAGAGTATTTTGGATGTTTAAATGTTTTATTTACTGAAGTGGCGGCCAATCCTGATCCTGACGCAGTGCCTAGATCGGGGCTTAGAGCACACAGGTACACAGGTACATGAGCAGGTGCTCTAGCCTTCCGCCTGTGCCTGCCTGCAGTTTGCTGCAGCGTGCAGCCAGCTCCCCCTCCAGCCCGCCGGCTCACCGTGTCGTCGTCTCGCCTCGCTGCAGCAACCGCTATGCCCAGCCGCGCTCGGTCCATCAAAGAGCCAGCAGACAGGAAAGCAGACGGGCGAAGTGGCGGTGATAGGGGCTATTTCGGGCTCCTCGTCCGCACGCCTGATGCTGCGTGTCTCTTAGGCTCCTGCGCTCCTTAGCTCATTCACGATCATACGGTTGCGGATGCGGGTTCAGTTTACAGTCTGCGGTTGCTGAGACGGCACCGTGACCTCCTCGCTCCAGTGAAGATGGCTATCTGGAGTTTCTGGCGTTTCTAGAACAGCTCACGAGCTCCCCGTGCGGAGGGAGAGGCTGCAGAAGCGGTGGAGATGGCAGCTGGGGGAGCTGGAGGAGTGATATCTGGGACCCCCCACCAAGATCACCGGGTCAGAACCTGCTGCTCTTCCCGAATCCTGATCTAGGCCATTTGACACCATTACTCCCAAGGAGAGGGAAGGGTTCCCTTCTTCCCAAGGATCGTGCAACAGGGCCTTCTGTAGTGGAACTTCTGCAGAGGGTGAGGATACTGTTGTATCCTTAGTGGAAAGTTACCAGGAGCCAGGTAGTATGTTCAAGACTAGTTTATTCAGTCTTCAGATCAGGTTACATATTAGATGACTCCAGCGAGCCTAGTGTGGTACCAGCCCCACCAGGAGCAGCCTCCCTAGCTGCTCAGCCCATCTCCAACTGCCACATTCACCCCACTCAGTCACCCAGGCATTCCACGCATCACAGGCACGCCAACATTCTAACACCAAAACACACTCTGGCTGAGCAGCTAGAGGCAGCAGGGCTAGAATACATGTTATATAATTATGTAGGATATAACAGATACCCAAGGAGACTGTCAGTGATATGGATATGGGCAAGGACACTGGTGCAGAAAATAAGGTGGGCGCCCCCCTAGGTGACGAGGAAAGCCTGGCAGACCTGGCTGCTACAAAGGGAATCATGGAAGAAGACAAAGACGGTGTCCCACTCATCGCTCTCACCATTACCCAGGCAAATGAGAAGCTTGTCAGACCCATGCACCTGGATATTGCCCCGGCCCTAAGAGGGGGGCCTGCTACAGACAGTCTGGAGATTGATGAGGTGTCACGGAGGGGCAATGGCAAAATAGATGCGGATACACCCCTGCAGGTTACCCATCATCAGACAGTACCAGATACCGCGATGAACTCTTCTTTTTCTAAGAACTTTCAGGCCCAGTCATTAAAATCAGGCTATCAAAGAGCAGTACAAAAGATGAAAAGAAAGGAGTGGGGGTAATCGGAGCAAAAGGAGCAGGAGGGGCAGGAGGGGGAAAAAAAGGATAAGGAGTCCAGTGACTGTTTTTATTCACTCTCTGAAGGGGCAGAATGGTCATATGATAGAAAAAGCACCTCACTAGGCGGGAGCTGTTCAGATTCAAATGGCAAAGATTCAGAAGATGAAGACGAAGATGAAACGCCTCAAACAGCCGTTAAATCCGTACTGAAAGGTGCACAGTATAGGAGGGGACGGTCTAGGGGAAAAACTGAGCCAGCTCAGGATAATTGCTCTATCACCCCTGTGCGGAAATCAAAGGAAATGATGCCAGCTGAGGAAAGTAGACCTCAACACTAGATACAATACATCAGGCCATTCTGGCTCACAGAGAAGAGGCCAGGCAAGATAGCCGAAAGGTGCAAGCAGGGATGAGGAAAATGCAGGGCGTTGTAAGTAAGCTTTCAAAAGCTTTCTCAAACCTGGGTGACAGAGTTTCTAACTTGGAGGAGAGAATTGTTGGAACTGAGGCAGACACATCTAAGGTACATCCATGCAGAGTAACACTCGGCGCAAATCAGGGACATACAGTGGAAACTTGAAGAATCAGAAAACAGGCAGAGACGTAATAACCTACGTGTTCTCGGAGTACAAGAGGCCTTGAAGGACAAGACCCCAGACGATATGTAATCGACCTCTTCAAAGGGGCCTTCCCAGAATTATCAGAATGGAACTGGCCAGCAGAAATTCAAAGGGCACATCGCGTCCCAATGAAGCCGCGGGCACCAGCTAAAGATGGGGAGAGACCCCGAGCCCTACTCGTCTTTTTCGGCAACTTTCTTCTGCTGCAGGCAATATATGAAAAGGCGAGGCCAGATGCCAAGAGATCAGTTGGTGGGGTCTCCTTCTTCGTCTGCCCTGATTACTGCCATGTGACAGTGGAGAGACGCTGGCGCCTCAGACAGCTCATTAAGCCATTTCAGGACAAAAAAGTATAGGTGTTCTTGATTAATCCAGCACAATTAAAAGTAATTAATAATGGTTCTTTGGTATATTTCACATCAGAGATAAAGGCCAAAGAATACCTGGACACATTGGGTAAATAGGAGGTTATCTTGCTCTAGGTCCTGTTAATAAGAAGCGTTCAAATTATAGAGCTGTCGGTCAATCGGTTTACCGAGAGTGGAAGGTTATTTTAAATTTTACATGCACTAGAGGAGAATAGGGGGCATATGGGGCAGGGAAAAGTAAAAGAAGGTCTAGGTCTATGTCTGTAACTTCAAGTAAAAGGGGAAAGTGAATTTGGCGTTAATGGGGGTTAGTGAATTTAAGCCATTAATTAGGTAGAATTTGAGTCGAACTCCACTCTCCCCCAATGCTCGAGGCTAGACCTGTGACAATCAACGATAAGTAAGGGTCACTAACCAAAGTTTATATCACATGCTCAGACTCGTGTCTGAACACCACAGCAGGGTGAATGGGAGTGCTAGGGTGGGGAGGGGGGATGGGAAGGGTGATGGGAAGGGTGATGGGCGTGGGGCTTGGAGGAGGGTTCGAGGTGGGGGGGTGGGCTTTATAAAGGGGGGAAAAGAATTTTAAAAATTCACTATACCTGGTATAAAGTTTTGGTCAAAGGGAGTTTTGGAAACTGTTTGAGCTGTTTGAAAAGAAGAGAAATGTTATTAGAGATGGAATCACAAACACACAATGAGGAGACCTGGTATTTGCTTGGCAAATGTCGGGGGTCTTGATGACTGGGGTAAAAGACAGAGGTTGGGCCAATACATAAGATTAAGCCAAATTGATGTACTCTGTCTACAAGAGACCCATTTACCATGGGCTTAGAAACATCTTCTGAATATAAGAGGATACAAGCTGTTGGCTAGCTCCTCGCAAACCTCCAATATTAGAGGAGTAGCTATATTGGCTAAGTCAGGTTTGGGGGGAGTAGACGACACCTGGCAGACACTCATGGTCGTTGGGCAGTTGTTGAAATGGAGTTGGAGTTGGGCCTCACATTATGCACTATATATAGATCAAACCACGATGATCCTGAAATGTTTGACGACCTAGAGGTTGAATTATTGAATTGGCCATCCCCTCTTGTAGTCTCTGGGAACTTTAATATCTCTGCGGATTTTACAGAATCAGGGATAATTACCCCGTATCATGGACGGAAGCCTAGGGTTTTTCGTGCTATAACTTCATTAATAAAAACTCATGGGCTACAGGATGTCTGGGGCGAAAAGGAACCTAACAACCCTGGACATACATATTTCTCTTGTCCGGCTAAAAAGTTCTCTAAATTAGATTATTTTCTTGTATCTGTTTTGGTTTCCAGTAGGGTGGAAATTAAGAAAGTACCCAAGGTAATTTCTGACCAGAACCCTTTGATACTTCAATACCATATCGATACCCTAACTAGACCATCATCAAGGTGGAGTTTTGAAAGAAAGCTACTAGCTGACAGTAAATTTGTGGACCAACTAAAGAACTGGGCCCAAAGTCACTTCAATATTAATCGCTATAGTGCATCTCGTAACATGGTATGGGATTCATTTAAAGCGACGTTAAGAAGGGAGGTAATCAGTTTTTCTGCCAGCCTTAGGAAGGAAATCAAGGCTCCTAATGAGAATCTCCTGACTCAGCTAGCAGATGCAGAAGAATTATTGGTTAGAGATATAGCTATGGGCGGGAGATCACAGAAACACAACAGAAAGTTATGGTTATTAAAGCATAAATCAGTTGATATCCCAAAGAGCGGCCGATCAATATCAAACAGATAGGGGCTCAGTGTACGAAACTGGTGAGCAGGCGGGTAAATTATTGGCTCTTAGAATTAAACAAAAGAGTAGCCAAAATATCATCAAAAACATTCGTGAGGGAAGCCAGAATTATTTGGAACCAGAAGAGATCCAAGGAATCTTTAAAAATTACTATCAGGCACTGTATAAAGAAGAGATAAGGTCGGACTTCTCTAACACAAGCTGGGGCAATCTGGGACCAAAATTGACTGAACAAGATAGACTTGGGTTGGAGGAAGAGATATCAAGGGGGAAGTAATAGAGGCTATAATTGACCTAGCAATAGGAAAAGCGGTAGGACCAGGCGGCATCCCGTTGGAAGTGTATAAATGTCTACAAGATGTCATAACTCCCTTATTAATGGATTTATTTAATGGAATAATTCATAATATAGATATCCTGAGCTCATGGAAGGAAACAAACATCGTGGTATTCCATAAAAACGGTAAACCTAAGGATGAACCCGGAGCTTATCGACCAATATCCCTCATAAATTCAGACACAAAGATCTATGCCAAAGTTCTGGCTAATAGGATGGGAAGGGTCATCGCCGGTCTGGTGTCCCCTTGGCAGCATGGGTTTATCCTGGGTCGGGGAACAATGGACCATGTGAGACGGGTAATTATTCTATTTGATATCCATTCTGCCCGGGGGGGGATCGGATGGCGATGATTCTTCTCGACGCTGAGAAGGCGTTTGATCGTGTTACTTGGTGTTTTTTGTGGGGGATATTGGTACGAAGGGGCTTTGGTCCTAAAATAATTAGTGCAATCATAGTGATGTATCGCGACCCCAGGGCCTGGATCCAGATGATGGGGGGAAGTTCGGAAGAAATTTTAATATCTAGCGGGACACGACAGGGGTGCCCATGCTCCACAATTCTATTTGCCCTATATATAGACCCCATGATTCGCAGAATTTTAGGATGCGAGGCAATTAATCCAGTTGTATGTAGGGGCTTTAAGACAAAAATGTTGGCTTATGCCGATGATTTGGCTGTTATAACTCCAAATCCAGAACTGGCAATAATAGCTCCTACGGACATGGCCAGGGATTTTGGCAATTACTCTGGATACAGTCTTAATGGAAACAAGACTCAAATAATTTGCACTACCAATATTGTAAGAAAGGATACTAGGTGGGTCGACTTTGCAATCTATCTAGGGATCAGGATAACCCCGGCAGTCAACTCAATAATCGAGGATAATTTCGCTCCATTTGTTGCCTCCATTACGCAGGAATTAAAAAGAAAAGATGCTATTCACCTTTCTTTAATTGGGTGAGTTAATGTGCTGAAGATGACCATGCTACCAAAAATTATTTATCTCCTCTGCTCAATTCCGCTTTTACTTGGTGAGGAGTGGATGAAAAGTATAGAAGTAGCATTCTCAAATTTTCTATGGTCCTATGGCAAAATCAGAAGTTCCCTAACATACTTATCACTTCTGCAAGAGAGAGGTGGCTTGGCAGCACCCAATATTAGATTCTACCAATGGGCATGCCTTATGAGTCACATGGCTATATTATGGGATACCTCTCCTAACCACATTCAGCCTCCAGAACCCCCCTCTATTTTTGAACTATTAGCGGGTGGCAATGCTCGAGGGTTATTGCTACGGCAAACAGAAAGAGGGTATTATAATAAAACTAAATACAAAATTATGGATGGCATTTGGAAAATGTGAAAAGCTATCCAGAAAACATTACTAATCCCTAAAATAAACTATTATACCGCATTATGGGATTCTAAAGCAATGATAGGATGGGGGCTATCTGGTAACAACAGGGAATCAGAAGAATGGGGGACATCTTCGATAAGGGCACAGGGAAATTACTTACTTTTACTAATATTCAAGTTAAATATGGTATCCCTTCTACCCACACTTTCAAGTACCTTCAGATTCACCAAATAATGAATGGGATGAGGCCGCGTATCCATCTAGGTGAGAAAATTTAAATAATCAAGCACTTGCTCGGAGGCGTAGCCTGCATTAAAATAATTTATAAATCCCTAACCGACTCAATACTAGATGATATGGATAAAGTTGAAACATTGTGGATGACAAAATTAGGGGACCCCGATTTTGACCTAGATAAAGCTCTCCAGCTCGCGAATAAAGTATTTCGCTCTACCAACCTAAGGGCACAACACTATAAAGTCCTCTTTAATCTATATTTTACCCCGGACAAGCTTTTTAAATGGGGTAAAAGGGAGAGCGATAAGTGTCCAAGATGCCAGGAGGTACCGGCTGACATCATCCATATTTTCTCTCGATGTAAAAAATTGAGGGGAATCTGTGCAGAGATAGAGACGTTTCTGGGGCTGCTAGATATTCAGGTAAATCTATCCCCAACCTGTATGATATCTGGTATTTGTAACACCCCTTACCTAGAATGGGATAAGGAGGCTCTCGTATTTATATCCTTAGCAGTTCTTCGGATCCTGGTGGCGGCAGGATGGAAGGATAATACGGCACCTACTTTTCAAATGTGTCTCGCTAGATTGCTAGGCATTCATAACATTGAAGCCGCTCTTTATAAAAACAGGGGGAAAAAGATGAGGGAGTGGGGGCTCCGCATCTGGGCTCCTATTGCTTTGTGGAGGCAAACCCCTTGAAAGGTTATTAATTTGTTTGTGGATACTTATGAATGTCTACCCTAAGACTAATATTGTCTCTCTATCCTTTTATCCTCATTCTAACAATTTGCGAATTGTATATTTTGTTTCTACAATTTGTAATCAATTTTACTATGATATTCTGTGGTCGAAATGTTTGCTCGTCTTTTATGAATCAATAGATTTAATATACTGTACCAGGTAAAATGATAAATAAAGGAAGAAAAATAAAATAGAAACTCAGGGAAAGTGCTGGATAGTAAAACATATTAATTTACTATTCTAACTCCAAATACAATACAACTCAGGAAAAGTGTTGCATATTAAGCCATATAAAATGTTCTATTCTAACTCCAAATCCATTAAAATTCAGGGAAATTGCAAGATATTAGACCATAATAATTTACTATTCTAAATCTAAATCCGCATAAACCATAAACAAATATTTAATATACAGTACTTCATTTACAGTATTTTAAAATATATAGCCTTAAAACTACATATTAGAAATTAATACAAATGTTCTTTCTACATTTTAAATAAAAATAAAAATAAAACAACAAATATAAAAATCTTTATTATTTTTTTTCAAATTCAATATATATTTAATTGTTTTATATTGAACTATTTCATTAAAATTGAAAAAATAACCTTAAACATTATATTTCCAAAAGTTATCAAAATATAATCGAAATATTATGAAAACAGAGAATGTATCTACATGTATATTACATTTTGTATACAAATCTATATAAAATGTACATTAATATATTTTCTCTTATGAAAAATATATAATTTTCATATATTTCATAACTAAATGTGTACATTTCAAATAGAATATCAATTACCATATTTTTCATAATTTATTTTATTTGATTTTTAAATGTTAAATATTTTAAATTATTATACAAATGTTCAAATTTTATTACATTTTTTAATAGCAAATTATCATTTTCAAATGAAAAACATAATTTTGCCAAATTGAAAACTTCAAATTTCTAATTTCAAATTACATTTTTTCAAAATATGATTTAAAATGACAATTTAAACACATTTTCAAATTACTACCCACCCGTAGCCCATAAAAACGTAACATCACCTCCTAAAATATATACAAATTTAAACAATTTAGTTAATTTTGGACAACATTTTTAAATTACTACCCACCCGTATCCCCTATAAACCCAACATCCTGCTCCTAAAAATGAATACACAAATTATCAAAAAAAATATTTTCACATTTATTCTTTCCATACAAACATCAATTTTTTTTAAATATAACAAAATAACTATTAATAAACTAAATAAACTAAACAAAATTCCCATCATAAACATAATATCAATATTATTTACATCGATATTTTTTCCATCCATTTTTATAACATCGATATTTGGCACTCGAGATTTTGGCGCAACTAACAAATCGATATTTTTAACATAGATATTAATTACATTGATATTTAAAGCAAACAATATTCTTACCTCAATATATATCTATGTCGACATTTCTCAGTCGATGTTCTTGCTCTGCACCATGCGATCACTATCACTGCAGATATAGGTGTGAAATCTCTATCACTGTAGATATTGGTGTGAGATCACCATCACAGCAGATATCGGTGTGAGATAACAATCACTGCAGATATAGGTATGAGATCACTATCACTGCACATGTAGGTGTGAGATCACTATCACTGCAGATATAGGTGTGAGATCACCTTTACTTCAGATATATGTGTGAGGTCACTATCACTGCAGATATAGGTGTGACATCACCATCACTGCAGATATAGTTGTGGGATCACAATCACTGAAGCTATAGGTATGAGATCACCATTACTTCAGATATAGGTGTGAGACCACTATCACTGCAGATATAGGTGTGAGATCACCATAACTGCAGATATAGGTGTGAGATCACTATTACTGCAGATATAGGTGTGGGGTGAGATCACCATCACTGCAGATATAGGTGTGAGATCACCATCACTGAAGATATTGGTGTGAGATCACTATCACTGCAGATATTACTTCAGATATATGTGTGAGATCACTATAACTGTATATATAGGTGAGATCACTATCACTGCAGATATAGGTGTGAGATCACTATCACTGCAGATATAGGTGTGAGATCACCATCACTGCTGATATTTGTGTGAGATCACTATCACTGCAGATATAGGCGTGAGATCACTATCACTGCAGATATTACTTCGGATATAGGTGTGAGATCACTATCTTTGCAGATATAGGTGAGATCACTGTCACTGCAGATATAAGTGTGAGATCACTATCACTGCAGATATAGGTGTGAGATCACTGCTGATATTTGTGTGAGATCACTCTCACTGCAGATATAGGCGTGAGATCACTATCACTGCAGATATTACTTCGGATATAGGTGTGAGATCAATATCACTGCAGATATAGGTGAGATCACCATCACTGCAGATATAGGTGTGAGATCACCATCACTGCTGATATTTGTGTGAGATCACTATCACTGCAGATATAGGTGTGAGATCACTATCACTGCAGATATTACTTCGGATATAGATGTGAGATCACTATCACTGCAGATATAGGTGAGATCACCATCACTGCAAATAGTTCAAGTTCAAGTTCAGGGATTTGTATAGCGCACTGCTCACCCAGAGGGTCTCAAGGTGCTTGGGGAAGGGGATCATTATTTGTTGAATATTTAAGTTTTAAGATCTTTCCTGAAGGCGATGTGATTTTGAGTAAGGCGGAGGTGAGTGGGGAGTGAGTTCCAGGTCTTGGCGGCAAGGAAGGAGAAGGATCTGCCACCCATGGTGGATTTTCGGGTGCGTGGGACTACGGCAAGGGCTTGATTGGACGTTCTTAGTTGGCGGGTGGGCTTGTAGAAGGACAGGCGAGTGTTGAGGCATTTGGGACCTAGATTGTAGAGAGCCTTGTGTGCGTGGGTGAGAAGGCGGAATGTAATTCTTTTGTTGACGGGAAGCCAGTGGAGGTCTTTTAGGTGTTCGGTGATGTGATCTTGGCGAGGGATGTCCAATATGAGTCTCGCTGATGCGTTTTGGATGCGTTGGAGTTTTTTCTGTAATTTTGCTGTGATTCCGGCGTAAAGTGTGTTGCCGTAATCGAGTCGACTTGTGACCAGTGCGTGGGTGACAGTCTTTCTTGTATCCAGGGGGATCCAGTGGAAGATCTTTTTGAGAGTGCGAAGTATGTTGAAGCAAGAGGATGAGACTGCGTTGACTTGTCTGGACATCGAGAGAGAGGAGTCTAGGATGAAGCCAAGGTTATGTGCGTGGTCTGTGGGTGTGGGTGCTGTGCCCAGAGCGGAAGGCCACCAAGAGTCGTCCAAGGCAGTGGGGGAAGATCCTAGGATGAGCACCTCCGTTTTGTCTGAGTTGAGCTTTAGGCGGCTATGATTCATCCATTCGGCTACATCTTTCATGCCTTCGTGAAGATTGCTTTTGGCGGTGTTGGGGTCTTTGATGTGGCGACGCGGCCAGGGCGACTGACGCTGGAATCTGGGGATTAGGGTTCGATCCCCGGCTCCGGCGGCAGGTTAGCCCAGCACCATGCGACTCTGGGCAATAGCTTGCTTAATCTTCCCGACGGCCCCCAGCGCCTAGAGACCCTAACGGGTGATTGTGCGCTATACAAATGTGGATTATTATTTGGTGAGGGAAAGGATAAGCTGGGTGTCGTCGGCATAAGAGATGATGTTGAGGTTGTGTTGACGCGCGATGGAAGCGAGTGGACTCCTGTAAACGTTGAAGAGGGTGGGACTGAGTGAAGATCCTTGTGGTACGCCACAGATGACTTCGGTGGCTTCAGAGTTGAAAGGGGGAAGTCGGACTCTTTGGGTTCTCCCAGCGAGGAATGAGGTGATCCAGTTCAAGGCTTTTCCTTGTATTCCAATGTTGCTGAGGCGTTGTATAAGGGTACTGTGGCAGACTGTGTTGAAAGCGGCGGAGAGGTCGAGTAGAATGAGGGCCACTGTTTCACCGTTGTCCAGTAGAATTCGGATGTCGTCAGTAGCTGCAATTAGGGCAGTTTCGGTGCTGTGTTTGGCTCGAAATCCGGATTGGGATGGGTCTAGGGAGTTGTTGGATTCAAGGAAGGCGGCGAGCTGGCTGTTGACGGCTTTCTTGATGACTTTGGCCGGGAATGGGAGGAGGGAGATGGGCCGGTAGTTTTTAAGTTCAGAGGGGTCTGCTGTGGGTTTCTTCAGGAGGGCGCTGAGCTCGGCGTGTTTCCAGCTTTCCGGAAAGGTGGCAGAGTTGAATGAGCAGTTGATGACATCACGGAGATGGGGTGCGATGATGGAGTCTGCTTTGTTGAAGATGTGGTGGGGGCAGGGGTCAGTTGGCGAGCCAGAGTGGATTGAGTTCATTAGGCGGATGGTTTCTTCAGTGGTGATTGGGTTCCAGGCGCTAAGGATGTTAGTTGGTGGGGTTGGATCTGAGGGGGGTGGGGAGGGATGAACGCTGGGAGTATTCTCGAAGCTGTTGTGGATGTGGTCAATTTTGTTGTAGAAGAAGGAGGATAACGCGTTGCAGAGGTCTTGGGAAGGAGTAATGTCGTTGGATGCTGCGGTGGGGTTGGTGAATTCTTTAACGATGTTGAAGAGTTCCTTGCTGTTGTGAGAGTTGTTGTCGAGACGATCCTTGAATGCTGATTTCTTGGCGGATCGGATCAGTTGGTGGTGTACTCGGGTGGCTGCCTTAAGGGTGGCCATTTTGTCTGTGGTCGGGTTTTTTCTCCATGTTTTCTCCAGGGTGCGGCATAGCTTCTTGGATTTTTTAAGGTCATCGTTGAACCAGGGAGCCTTTTTGTTGGTTGATTTGATCTGGTGTGTTTTCAGGGGTGCTAATTCGTCAGCGCTATGGGTGATCCATTGCTTGAGATTGGTGGCTGCTTGGTTTGGGTCCAATGAGAGGGTGGGAGGGTTTTGATTGAGTGATGTGAGGAGTTGGTCAGAGGTGATTTTATTCCAGTTTCTCCGAGGAATGGGTTGTGGGCGGTTGTGGTTTAGGGTGGTTTTGTAGCTGAAGTTAACACAGCTGTGGTCCGTCCAGTGGAGGGCTGTGGTGTGATTGAAGGAGATGTGCTTGCTGGAGGTGAAGATAGGGTCGAGCGTGTGTCCGGCTGCGTGGGTGGGGGCGTCAACGAGTTGTTTGAGTCCGAGATTGGCCAAGTTGTCCAGAAGGGAGGTGGTGTTGCTGTCGTGTTTGTTTTCAAGGTGGTAGTTGAAGTCGCCTAAAAGAATGTAGTTATCGGAGGCGAGGGCATGTGGGCTGATGAAGTCCGTGATGTCATAGCTGAATTGAGTGCGGGTGCCTGGGGGCCTGTAGATGAGGGTGCCTCTAAGTGTGGTCCTGGAGTCTGTGTGGATTTGAAAGTGGAGATGTTCTGCGGATGTAAGATTATCATCGGTGCTGGTCGTGACTTTGATGGTGTTCTTATGGACGATGGCGATGCCTCCTCCTGTTTGGTTGGTGCGGTCTTTACGGGTAATCTGTAGCCGTCCGGTATGGCTATGGCGATGTCGGGTGCTGATGATGTGTTCATCCATGTTTCTGTAAGGAAGGCGATGTCAGGTGAAGCAGTGTCGAGTAGGTCCCAGAGTTCCGTAGCGTGTCTGTGGACCGAGCGGGTGTTGATCAGGATGCACTTCAGGTGGTTAGCGTCGGGGCGGCGTGTGGCGGAGGAGGGTTTGGTGAGGGTCCTGGAGCAATTGAACTTGCAGGAGAGGCAGGCGAATGGACCATGGGTACGTCCTGGGGTGGCTAAGCAGCATTGTGGAGTGCGTCCGGGGTTGAGGGCGAGGAGAGTTGCGGCATCATATGTGACTCTAGTGGGTTGGGTGCGGCGGGGAACAGGGGGTCTGGCGCTGGGCGCGGTCCAGGCACGGACGGGCATAGACGGGCTTACCTTTGGCGCACCTTCGGCGCGCATGATATAGGATATAGGATAGATATAGGTGTGAGATCACTATAACTGCAGATATAGGTGTGAGATCACCATCACTGCTGATATTTGTGTGAGATCTCTATCACTGCTCTCTATCACTGCAGATATAGGTGTGAGATCACTATCACTGCAGATATAGGTGTGAGATCACTATCATTGCAGATATAGGTGTGAGATCACTATCACTGCAGATACAGGTGTGAGATCACTATTACTGCAAATATAGGTGTGAGATCACAGTCACTGAAGATATAGGTGTGAGATCAGTATCACTGCAGATATAGATGTGAGATCACTATTACTGCAGATATAGGTGTGAGGTCACTGCACTTATAGGTGGGAGATCACTATCACTGCAGATGCAGGTGTGAGATCACTATAACTGCAACTACTGGTGTGAGGTCACTATCACTGCAGATATAGGTGTGAGATCACTATCACTGCAGATATAGGTGTGAGATCATTATTACTGCAGATATAGGTGTGAGATTACTGTCACTGCACATCTAGGTGTGAGATCACCATCGCTGCAGATATAGATGTGAGATCACTATCACTGCAGATATATGTGTGAGATCTCTATCACTGTAGATATTGGTGTGAGATCACCATCACTGCAGATATTGGTGAGAGATCACTATCACTGCAAATATAGGTATGAGATCAATAGCACTGCAGCTATAGGTGTGATATCTCTATCACTGTAGATATTGGTGTGAGATCACCATCACTGCAGATATAGGTCTGAAATCACTATAACTGCAGATATAGGTGTGAGATCACCATTACTTAAGCTATAGTTGTGAGATCACTATCACTGCAGATATAGATGTGAGATCACCATCACTGCAGATATAGGTGTGAGATCAACATCACTGCAGATATAGGTGTGAGAGCACTGTCACTGCAGATATATTGGTGTGAGATCACCATTACTTCAGATATTGGTGTGAGATTATTATCACTGCAGATATAGGTGTGAGACCACTATCACTGCAGATATAGGTGTGAGATCACCATCACTGCAGATATAGGTGTAAAATCACGATCACTGCAGATATATAGAATACCTACGTGTTCGGTAAACGAGAGTTTAAGCTATTGGCATTGTAAATGACAATGCCTTTTATTTATGTTTTAAAAACGAAAACAAAAATAAAAGGCCTTGTCATTTACAATATCAATAGCTCAAACTGGTGTGAATGTGAGACCTATTGCATTGCAAATGCTTGTTTTATCATGCAAGATATAACTTTTGTATAGAGCATACAGTGAACAGAGTTACCATCTAGGTGTCCTGCCGAGTTCAGGTTGTGGGTGAGTGTTTATGCTGAAGACGGTGGGAATTTCTTGCAGAGGCTGTGAGCACATCATAAAAGTGTGCAGACTACATGCACATCCAGACTTTGGCCTCTCTGCAGAGAGCGCACAGCGAAGTTCACATATGTACCAACCGTATTTGTGATTCTATGGTAAAGAGTGTGAAGTGATGGTCCACTGTTTAAATATTGACAGCACCAAAAGGATAGAAAATGCATCCTTACAGGTGAGGGTGTGGGTTGCATGTGTGGGAGAGATGGTGAAGTGAGGGAGATAAAAGGACTTGCTTGCAGGAGAGCGTGCAACTGGCGTTGAAGAGGAAAGAGACAGCTTGCTAGATATGTAGACAGAGGATTTCAGCAAGATGGAGGGGAGGATAAGGATGTTAGCGTCTAATTGCATGAGAGACTGCAGAGGAAAGTAAAGGGGAGAAAGGAGAGATTTATACGCTATGAAGACCACAACCCTTTCCACAGACCTTGGTGTTCATGAATTTCTCACATTTTCAGTTCTACTTAGTCACACCAAAATTATTGTTGTTGCCAATTGATTTGATATTGTTAACAGGCACTGGGAAAGCTAATACGTCTTTTTGTTTAGGTATATGTCATTTGACATGATCTATATGTCTAGGTTTCATAACAGAAAACTCACAAATAGATGCCAATATGTTAGTTAGGTGGCATGCTGTGTGAAGCACAGGATGTTGGGTCACATCTTTTCATCCATAACCTTAATGACATAGGCCGCCCCTCTTGGAAAGGAATCTTATTTACATTTCTTTAGCCACGCCTATGCTGGAGACCTGCCCCCCTTTCCATCAGACTTAAAGCTCTAATCAACATCATTAAAGAGCTGCAGTAGGTTGTGTACCCATGAAAGCAAGTTCTTTCATCCAAGCAATTTGGTCTAGTTTAAAAATCAAACAGTTTTTATTTCTGCTGCTACAAAACCTTCAGACGTGTATGTGGAGAGATGTTATCTCCGTCTGCTCTAGTTACATATCATATTGCCAAGTTTGCAGATTCTATAACTACACAATTCGATCCTCTTACCTGCCTGCTCCATGCTTTCTCTTTCTCCTTTCCGACCTAGGCTTGATGTAAGGACTCATGTCAGACACGTTTGGTTCTCTGCTGGCATGGCGGAGGAAGAGACAGGCGCGTTATAATAAACCAGCACTTTGTACCAGCCCATCGCTTTATCTGACGAACCATTTAGCAATTTTGCTGCAGCTCCATCTGCACTGAGTTGGGTACAATTAAGTGTAAGCAAAATGGAACTGGAAAGAATGCAAAGATGCTCCCGTCAGCCTTAGCGGTAACACGCAGCTCTCCTGCAACTGCGCAATACTCCCTGCCTGAGGTTGTGGAAAAACAGGGGCATTGTACAAGGACTAGCGATAACTATCTCTAGCTCTAGTTAGCGGCTGTTTTTTTATCGCCGTGTACAGCGGAAAACTATCGCCATGTTAGCAATGTATTTACAAGACCTCGCTACATGTCAATCGCTTCATGGATCGGCAGTGAAAGCTGCCGCTAAAAATAGCGTGATGGCAATAGGAATTCCAGCGTTAGTGTGCGAAAACCAAAGAAAGGCCCATTATCGTCAAAGGAACGCACGCTAGTCAGCCCAACATGATTTTTTTTTCCTCTAATGGACAAAATAGCCAATCAGTCAACCAGCAATAGAAAATAGGCAAAAAAATACAATAACAAGCAAAATGTGGCAGCCAGGGTCAAGTGCAGCACACATCAACAACCCCCTCAAGCCACCCAACATCCAGGATCCACCTGGAGCATGGATGCCTCACTGGACCTGCGTCCGTCTGGAGCCTGGTTGCCACCCTGGAGCTGCGTCTGGAGCCTGGATGCCTCACTGGACCTGCGTCTGGAGCCTGGATGCCTCGCTTGACCTACGTCTGGAGCCTGGAGTATGATATGGCGGAGCTGTGGAGTCGATGCACCGTGGCAGTAGACATTGAGGTGCGGCGATCGCCTGTAAGTCTGGCAGTTCGCATGGAGACAAGTTGTTGACCTGTGTGAGAAGACCGCCTTGATCCCCTTGGAGCTATGAATGGTATAGGCGCCTCTGTGCACTAACGTAGAGAGGTTTGCATCACATACTACGATCCACCACTACACCGGGGTGCACGGAGGGGATTACCAATGGTGGGCGGCATCTCTCTGCATCACAGGCCGGATAATGTTGCGCTGGCCGGACACTGTGTAGGGTGAGGCCCCTGAGCTGCGCGGAACTTGTGTGGGGGGAGCGCTGCAAATTCACGCCTAAGGGGGCCCTGCTGCATCAACTGCATCAGGAGGTTCTCCAGCAGACTTGTCGGCGACTGCTGTACCCAGGCTTTTGAAATCCCACGTGGCTGAGGCACCTGCTAGCTGAGTCACAGATTTGGAGAGAGTTTAGTGGATTGCGCCACAGTGTCAATGTCCAGGTAAGGAGAAGATGGGATGTTTAGTGTAGGAGGGCTGGGGGTAGAGTCGTCCAGGTCTTGCATCTGTAGATGACGCACCCCCATTGGCGGTTCATCCGCTCTAGCGGAAGAGCGTCGCCCCACTTCTTTCAAGCAGTGCAGGTACAGGAAAAATCATCACATGATGATAACTTCCTGATGTAATCGGGCTATATTTCCTTTGCTGACGGGAAGGTGGGTAGGGCTGCTCCATTCATGGAGCAGGGCAGGGGCAGAGTGGCATGCCCTCTCTAGTGCGCAACGACTGTTTGGTCAGCCCACTCAGGCCGCACAAAGCAGCCATGCGCACTGTCCTGGTTGCAATGCAGGATGCATTACAGCCTGCATGGAGAACATGCCAACCCCTACAGCCTCTGGCTGAACACCTTGTCCCGGCGCAAATGACCAATCCCAAAGCCGCATTGCAGTGTTGTGTTTGTCTTAGGGGAGGTAGCCTGGCTGCCTACTTCCTGTTCCTGGAAGCAGACTCAAGAGAGCAGGAGCTACGAAGACAGGGCCATGAGGTAAGATTTCTCTCATTTAAATTTTTACCTCACCCGCTCACACACACACCCGCATCCACGCCCCATCCAGTGTCCTTTCCGGCATTTCCCACCTACCAGCTGTCCAATCCCCCCGCAGCTTCTCAATGGCGGGCACTGTGCGGCCATGCCAGCGGGCATATCACTGGTGTGCCAAAGGTATATATGAAGTTACAACGTATACCATTACATCTCATTCCATTACAATGCATACTAATACTATGCATATTGCAACTGTAGGGAAGGTGTTGGGTCCCGGAGATGTAAATATTAGCATTCCCACTTCAGTGATGGCAACCCTAAAACTAACCCTAGCCCCCCAAAGCAAACCCTGAAACCTAAAGTCATCTTTGATCCCCAATACACACCCAAATTTCAAATTTTATCCCGTAATACATCCCAAATTTCATCTCCAACTCGTAAAACCCATAGCCACCCTAAAAATTAAAAATATCCCATTACTGACCTCACAGTGCTTTGTAATGGAATGCGATGTAAAGAAACCTGTGTTGTTGGGGTTGCATTGTAAAGGCATTACGATGTGATGCCTGCATTGTAATGGACGTCTCCCGTGCCAAAGGCAAGCCCGTCTGCGTCCATCTGCCCCTGGAATGCGCTCAGGACCAAGCACCCTTCCTCTTGGACACTTCACCGCTACAACGCTAACACCCTCCTTGCCATCTACACTGGACGCAACATCGGCTGCCGGGACCAACCTCTGTTCCGGACCAGACATTGCCATCGCCATCACTGATGGCTACTAAATCACCCGCAAGGACCACCCCAACCGTCCAGGAGGAGGCATTGCCATCACCTACAGAAGCACACTCCGGCTGAACACGCACTCTAAGGACCCAACAGTGACCAAGGAACACCTCAACCTCCAGATTCGAAGCAACTCCAGCCCATCCTTTGCGCACCATCATCTGCAGGACCCCGGGCCATGGACGCCCATTCTCTGATACCATTGTAGAGCTCATTGCAACCCAGGCTCTCCCATTCACCAATGACATCCTACTCGGTGAACTCAAGTTCCACCTAGACAACCCCAGTGACCAGAACACCACCTCGTCTTGGGGAAGCTCCCCAACATCAGACTGAAGCAGCTAGTCACCACAGCAAGCATCATAGCAGGACACACGGTCGAGCATGTCTCCTCCGCGAGCAGGAACTTCAACTACAACCACGCCACCGGACTCTCCGGGATCGACCAACAGTGTCTATATTACGTCTTAACCATGCACACCGTACACCACCGCCATCATCACCCCCCTCGCAGCTGGATCGAGGCCACAAAAGTATGTCTCGTCAACTCCCTCAGCACCACCACTCCGCCTATGCCTTACAGACGATGACACAGCAGCACCCAAGCACAACTGATGGATAATCAACTGCGCCGACACCCGGGTACCCCTCAAGGACGACACTGCGTCAGTACCTTACACCTGCCTGATGGCATGGTTGTGATACTACTGCAACAATGCGTGACTTTAGCGCAGATCGATACGTCAGGATTCCAGACGTATTTGTCATGACTTGCGTCATGGAGCACTGTCCAGCGAATACAGCCCATCTGTGGTGTCGCAAGAAGGGGATAGTGAAAAGTGTTGCAATGCTGTCTTGTCGCAGCGCTGCAACACTTTTCATGAGTGCGGCCCAGGAATGTGTTCTATCTTACTGACGGTGCGCAGTCCTGCCCTGTAGTTTTTTCACAGGGCAGCGCAACAACATTGCTTGCAGGGTTGTCCTGCACCAACACCTGCTGAAATGTGGCACCAAAGGTTATCTCCATTTTTAAGACTAGCTATTTTCTGGTCTTTTTGGTCCTACAAACTTCAAGAATACCCTTGTAAAGAGCGCGAAGTGGGGTTAGCGGCCATTTTTGCGGTGGAAGCCTCCCTTGCACGTCATTATCGCTAACAGAAGTGGTGATATTTATAATGGACGTTTTCACCTGAAATCTGTCGCTAATGGCTTATCAGGGTACTAAATGGCGAGCTGAAAGCATATTGCGACAAGAAAGAAAGCCGGAATCCCCCCACCCCACCACTGCTGCCTTTCAAAGCCCCTTTCCCTTATTGTTTGTAAATAGTCTCAGACATTCATTTTGGGAAAATGGCAGGAAGGAGCGTCAGCTGAAGAAGCAGGACGAGTACCACAAGGAGCAGCTGGAAGAGAAGGAGCGCCAGCTGAAAAAGCAGGACGAGTACCACAAGGAGCAGCTGGAAGAGAAGGAGCGCCAGCTGAAGAAGCAGGTCGAGTACCACAAGGAGCAGCTGGAAGAGAAGGAGGAGCAGGTGAAGAAGCAGGACGAGTACCACAAGGAGCAGCTGGAAGAGAAGGAGCGCCAGCTGAAGAAGCAGGTCGAGTACCACAAGGAGCAGCTGGAAGAGAAGGAGGAGCAGCTGAAGAAGCAGGATGAGTACCACAAGGAGCAGCTGGAAGAGAAGGAGCACCAGCTGAAGAAGCAGGATGAGTACCACAAGGAGCAGCTGGAAGAGAAGGAGCACCAGCTGAAGAAGCAGGTCGAGTACCACAAGGAACAGCTATAAGAGAAGGAGGAGCAGTTGAAGAAGCAGGACGATTACCACAAGGAGCAGCTGGAAGAGAAGGAGGAGCAGCTGAAGAAGCAGGATGAGTACCACAAGGAGCATATGGAAGAGAAGGAGCACCAGCTGAAGAAGCAGGTCGAGTACCACAAGGAACAGCTGGAAGAGAAGGAGCGCCAGCTGAAGAAGCAGGACGAGTACCACAAGGAGCAGCTGGAAGAGAAGGAGCGCCAGCTGAAGAAGCAGGACGAGAACCACAAGGAGCAGCTGGAAGAGAAGGAGGAGCAGCTGAAGAAGCAGGACGAGTACCACAAGGAACAGATGGAAGAGAAGGAGCGCCAGCTGAAGAAGCAGGACGAGTACCACAAGGAGCAGCTGGAAGAGAAGGAGCACCATCTGAAGAAGCAGGACGAGTACCACAAGGAGCAGCTGGAAGAGAAGAAGCCAGGCCCGGACTGGCCGTTGCGGGCACCGGGCAATCCCCCGGTGCGCCGCAAGGGTGGGGGCCGGTTTTGGACCCTGGGGCCGTTTTTATTGCGGGGCCGTTTTTGCAGCATAGCTGCAAAATCGGCCCTATAACAAAATCGGCCGAAAACCGGCCCCAGCAAAGAGCTCGGTCGCACCCCGAGGGGGCCGGCTGGGCACTTTGCCAGGGCCAGTTTTGGTTCTCAGTCCGGCCCTGGAAGAAGCGCCATCTGAAGAAGCAGGACGAGTACCACAAGGAGCAGCTGGAAGAGAAGGAGCGCCACCTGAAGAAGCAGGACGAGTACCACAAGTGGCAGCTGGAAGAGAAGGAGTGCCAGCTGAAGAAGCAGGACGAGTACCACAAGGAGCAGCTGGAAGACAAGGAGCGCCTGCTGAAGAAGCAGGACGAGCACCACTAGGAGCAACTGGAAGAGAAGGAGCGCCAGCTGAAGAAGCAGGACGAGTACCACAAGGAGCAGCTGGAAGACAAGGAGCACCAGCTGAAGAAGCAGGACGAGTACCACAAGGAGCAGCTGGAAGAGAAGGAGCATCAGCCGAAGAAGCAGATCGAGCACCACAAGGAGCAGCTGGAAGAGAAGGAGCGCCAGCTGAAGAAGCAGGACGAGTACCACAAGGAGCAGCTGGAAGACAAGAGCGCCAGCTGAAGAAGCAGGACGAGTACCACAAGGCGCAGCTGGAAGAGAAGGAGCGCCAGCTGAAGAAGCAGGACGAGTACCACAAGGAGCAGCTGGAAGAGAAGGAGCATCAGCTGAAGAAGCAGATCGAGCACCACAAGGAGCAGCTGGAAGAGAAGGAGCGCCAGCTGAAGAAGCAGGACGAGTACAACAAGGAGCAGCTGGAAGCGAAGGAGGAGCAGCTGAAGAAGCAGGACGAGTACCACAAGGAGCAGCTGGAAGAGAAGGAGCGCTAGCTGAAGAAGCAGGACGAGTACCACAAGGAGCAGCTGGAAGAGAAGGAGCGCCAGCTGAAGAAGCAGGACGAGTACCACAAGCAGCAGCTGGAAGCGAAGGAGGAGCAGCTGAAGAAGCAGGACGAGTACCACAAGGAGCAGCTGGAAGAGAAGGAGCGCTAGCTGAAGAAGCAGGACGAGTACCACAAGGAGCAGCTGGAAGAGAAGGAGCGCCAGCTGAAGAAGCAGGACGAGTACCACAAGGAGCAGCTGGAAGAGAAGGAGCGCCAGCTGAAGAAGCAGGACGAGTACCGCAAGGAGCAGCTGGAAGAGAAGGATGAGCAGCTGAAGAAGGAGGACAAGTACCAAAAGGAGCCGCTGGAAGAGAAGGATGAGCAGCTGAAGAAGGAGGACGAGTACCACAAGGAGCAGCTGGAAGAGAAGGATGAGCAGCTGAAGAAGGAGGACGAGTACCACAAGGAGCAGCTGGCCAGACTGGAGGAGAGAGGAAGTGGCCATTCCCCTTAACAATCATGCTGGGATTAGTTACACTTGCAGACGCCAAACCCAGCTGGGAGTGTGAAGAGTTTTATACTATTGTTGCTTTGGGAAGCATGACACCTGTTGAGAAGCTGCGCAGTGTTAATATAAACACGACCACAGCCAGCAGTGTACGCTAGACATCATCCTACATGCGTCCAGCACAGCACCCACATGCCTCAGTCAGCTGGCACATCGTTCCAAAGTGCACCATGCGCAAACATCTGGACATGCCTGCACCATCACTCATTACCGGCAAGGGTCACTTGGCTGACATATATACAGGTGTGAAATACTGCCCCTGCACTCATCAGGTACCAAAAACATACACACATAGCCCACTGAACATGACGTGCCACCCATCCAGAGTCTGCCCATAACACAGAACCAGATCAGAATGCCAGAGACTTCAGTCTGCAGTGCAAACCTAAGACTCTCGTGCCGAGTTGCAAAGAGGTAAGGAGTACCACCAGAAAAAATGCTCAGAGAGCGATTTCTGCGGGATGATTCACTATCAAAGAGAAGAAAGTCCTTCTTTGCTTATTAGTAACCCCTCACTCACCGACCTGGTCGGTGACATGCTTCATCATCGGGGCCACCTTGATGGCCGAGTGCCATCATGGTGTGCTTCAACACCTGAACTACAGTGGAGCTGGTATGTGAGTGATGAATGTGAAAAAGAAGTAAGTGAGTTAAAAATTGTTCTGGTATGACTTATATGAAAAAACTTTATTCTTAAGACTACTGGACAATAGTAAAATATAAGTGTCGATACAGTTTAGGTATAGTTATGACCTAATGTATCTGGAGAATATGTGGTGGGTCTACATGTTTCAAACCGTAATAGGAATTACCGGTTTTTCTTCAGGACCAGATCAAGGAAATGGGTGGTCAGGGTACACTAACACCCTGCCGTGCCTACATTACCTTGTGCCAAGGCAACATAATTTGTGATGCCAGGCGAAAAAACAAATAAAGGTATAACCCGGAGGTGGTTTACCTAAAAAGACCTGTGGAGAGAAAAATAATAATCACAAACAAACTTGTTACAAGCCTGCAACGTAGTGAAGTGACGGAGTCTCAGGGCCGCCATCGCGGATGTTGGGGGCGTGGCCTCTTATCTCCGGTCCCGTTTTCTCCCCGATTACGGGCGCGTGGAGGGACCGCATAGGTACACTGTTTCCTCAGACCTGCGAAACTGTAAGTAGAGACTCGCCGCACCTCGGGGCTACACGGACTTTTGTGCCTCATGACTCGGCCCCTTTTTTCGTGTCCCCCTAATTCTCCTTCACGGGCAAGCAACATGAACTCTAACGCTTTCTATGCCTTACCTTACAGAATATGTTTCTAACCCAGGCCTCCCTTCCCTCATCCCGTGCTGCCCTATGACCCTTCATTAGGAGTAAGCATTTTTTACTTTGTGTTTGATGTTGTGTTTGTCTGGTATTGTCATGTGTGTAATCAAGAAACAGTCATCACATCGCTATGCCCCTCACCTAAAATGCCGTGAGTGTTGCATAGCCACGCACCGATAGTTTTGGGATGCGCGTGAATGAATAAAGAATTTACGTTCACTACCACAAAAGCACACTACAATTGATAGGTGTGCAAGGTAGATATTGAGGGTTCTACTGCGCCAAGAATCAATCACGATACTCTTTGAGCTGCACTGTGCACCCCTGAAATATTGCACTATAATACACCCTTATAACAGTAGTATGGGATGATTCAAGACACGAAGACATGAGACTCCGTCACTTCACTACGTTGCAGGCTTGTAACGAGTTTGTTTGTGATTATTATTTTTCTCTCCACAGGTCTTTTTAGGTAAACCACCTCCGGGTTATACCTTTATTTGTTTTTTCGCCTGGCATCACGAATTTTGTTGCCTTGGCACAAGGTAATGTAGGCACGGCAGGGTGTTAGTGTACCCTGACCACCCATTTCCTTGATCTGGTCCTGAAGAAAAACCGGTAATTCCTATTACGGTTTGAAACATGTAGACCCACCACATATTCTCCAGATACATTAGGTCATAACTATACCTAAACTGTATCGACACTTATATTTTACTTTTGTCCAGTAGTCTTAAGAATAAAGTTTTTTCATATAAGTCATACCAGAACAATTTTTAACTCACTTACTTCTTTTTCACATTCATCACTCACATACCAGCTCCACTGTAGTTCAGGTGTTGAAGCACACCATGATGGCACTCGGCCATCAAGGTGGCCCCGATGATGAAGCATGTCACCGACCAGGTCGGTGAGTGAGGGGTTACTAATAAGCAAAGAAGGACTTTCTTCTCTTTGATAGTGAATCATCCCGCAGAAATCGCTCTCTGAGCATTTTTTCTGGTGGTACTCCTTATTTTTGTTAATTTAGATACCTAACCCAGGGGATCAGGAGTATTATTCCGTCCACTTCGGTGGATAAAATCCCTTAACTCTCTCCTATTGTTTATGTCACATCGAGATACAAAGAGGACCACCAACAGTCCCACGAGACCGTACTAATGGCAGACTGTGTGCTATACAAAGTCTAGCAACATACCACCAGGCCCCTGGCTTTCTCCTTGTTTGTAATGTGCTTGCTCTTCCAAACAAAGAAACATTCCGATTTTGTCTGGTAAAATAACTTAATGACTGAGCAACTTCTACAACGAAATATTACTCATGTCATATTGCGGGGGATCCATTTACAAATGAAAAGGAGGTGTGGAGTAAGCCTACATGATATTTTGAGTAAAACAAATTAATTTACTTGGAGGCATGTTGAACATTCAGTGATTACGTGATGGTAACTTTGAATCTAGTTTCCTATCAAAAGGAAAGAACATAAAACACCAGATGTTATTTTATTGCAGCCTTTTGTTGCCCTCATCTACAGTTCATTTCAAAGTGTTCACGCCACGTGCCAGATGTTGTATGGGTGCGCTGATGTTCAGTGTTACCCTCAGTAAGTTCGAGAGGAGGCTGTTAGGGTCTTTACTGAATCCGTGCACTTGGGCACAGCCCAGAAAGACCCCTCTAGTGCAGAGAAAACAGGAGAGGCGACATGCCTTACATCACAGAGCCTGTCGAGGAGAAGCCGGGATTCAAACCATGACCCACTCCCTTCCTGGCTCATGGCATAGCACTCTCATTCCCATCCTGTGATTCCACCGCAGACAGCTACTACTCCTCCCTCCAGGCTCGGATTGGGATCACAATTCGGCCCGGGCACTGACGAAAAAAGTGGCCCACATTCAAGAGGCGTGGCCCATATTTAAAAGGCGTGGCCCACATTCAAGGGGCGTGCCCTTTCATGAAACACCATTTGCACAGACAAGGAATGAAAGTGGGAGGATACTGTTCTTGCACACGACACAGGGCCAAGGTGACAATGGCCTACATGCTGAGCAACTAAAAAAAATAGCAAGGCCCCTTTTTGTCACAAAATTATTCCAGCCCTCCAGCACAGGAGCACCTGAAAAGCAGCAAAGCCCCTGCTATTACTAACCTGCTCAGCCCTCCCCAGACCTTCAGCTCAGGAGCACATAAACAGAGGTAAGGCCCCTGCAATTAGTAAATTAATCAACCCTCCAGGCCTTGGGAAAATGTCCTGGCAGGGGAGCACAAAACACAGCTTTCTGGGTCATCCAAGGTAGCCAGGTAGCCAGGGGGAGGCTGAGGTGAAGCTGGTGCATGGGAAGTGCCTTCCCAGTGTGTTCTGGCAGTTTGAGTATTTACCATTTACTGTAGCATTATCCTTGTACCTGTGTATGGTACCCTTTTGTAACTTGCACAAGTCACTTTTCTCTTGTAACACACTGTTTGCTACCTCTCACTTTTGTTTGCTTTAGATACTTGCACAAGTGCCACCATTGCCTACGAAACGTTTGTTCTTGTGCTGGAGTGTCTGCCATTAATTGCAGTATTATACCTCTACTTGTATTTTGTACACTTTGGTAACCTGCACACATATCTCTTTTTCCTCCTGTAATGTATTGTTTGCTCCTCTTGTATTTTGGTTGCTCACTATTGTCACTTTTGATTCATGTAACTTAACGTTTGCTTTTGTAATTTGTCCACTTATAATTTTCTCCTCATGTATTATTGCTGTTCCTAGTGTGAAGCGCTCTGACACCTTCGGGTAAAGTCTGCGCTATATAAAATCGCATAAATAAATAAATAAATAAAACAAAAAAATTCCAAACATCACCAGGCCCCCACAGCAAGACCCATTCTTCCTCGCCCACTATGCCCTGAATGTGAAGGGCTGTGGGCGATGTGTAAAGACTAACACCGTTTCTGGGCTGCATGGGCGCCAGGGGGCCGAGGTGCAAATGGCTCAAAGGCCTGAGAAACACCTGGCCCCCAGGGAGGCTGATTCTTGCAAGCAATCACCCCTCCCCAGCCCAGCCTCAGCTTGATTGCTTGGCAGGGCAGGGGTGAAGGAGAGGCCACAGCTGACAATCGCTGTCCGGCCGCACAGCGAGGCTGCTTTCATTTTCTCAGTCTCTGTCTCCGTGCACTCTGTGGGCCGTTTTTTTTTCTCCCCTTTCCTAGTCCACTCTCTGTGGACTGGGACAGGGGAGAAAAAAAACGGCCCACAGAGGGCACTGAGGCACCGGCCCTTCGGCCCATTCCCGAATGCCCGCCTTGCCAATCCGCCCCTGCCTCCCTCCCCGCGCCCTTCTCCGGGTCTTTGGCCACCGGGGACTTTTTCCAGCCCTGGGAAGTCTGTGGAAGGGAAACAGTCTCTTAGTCTGGGCCACAGCAGGGGACCTGCTGTCTCCAGTCTCCACCTCCCCCTCTGAGGGGAAGCCACCCGTGCCTGTCTTCACTCACCACTGGCTCCGTGCTTCCGCCTCTCTTCTGTGTGATGCCTCTCGTGCAGGGCTGGGCCCGGGTAGAGGCAGACACACAAACTCTGCTGGTGATGGGAACACATCTCTCAGAGACCCATAATTGGGGATCCCTGGGTGGGGTCAATGTTATTATCATCTTTTGTGCACTAGCCTTAAATAAATTGGCAACGAAAACTGCTATAGTGGTGGCAAAACAGCAGAGCTTCCAACTTTGGAACTGGTGAACCCGGTTTGAATCCCGGCGATGGATCAACATCCTGTGATTCTGTGCAAATCAGGTAATCTCCCTGTGCCTACAATAAGTGAATGTGTCCTTGTGTAATGTAACTGGTGCTTCAATACCTTCAGGTCGAGTTTGCGCATTATAAAAACTGCAAAGAAAAGCAATGTTGTGAAAAGGAGTTTCGTTTTTGTGATACCCTCTTTAAAGCCTAGCTCTAAACCCAACTACACTTTGCTTGCTTGAATGTTTACGGTCCTACATTTAATCTTTAATGTCAAACGACATGTTCCAGAATGCAAAGTACACTGGCGCCTGTGTGCCCAAAACATACATGGCCAACATTTCTCTACTTCAAAAAGGAGTGTGCCGCTTTGCTTTAATAGAATTACTTCTCAGCCTTGGTCTCGTTGCGTTATGTTAGTGTCTGTTTATAGACTTCCGTATGAGTGTTACTTCTATGTGCACACGTCTTATATCTTGTGCCTTTATGTTTGCTTGCAGGATTGTTTAGGTGCACCTTTATACGTAAACATGTGTATTTATGTATTTAAATCATTATCTCCTAATTACTATTCACACATTTCCACTGCACACCATGTCACATAATTCCACTACACAAATCTACTCCACAACACCCAATTCCATGCCTAACAATTTCAATCAAAACCACAAAATTCCACTACACGCCGCATACATACACTCCAGGCCACTTATGGAAAAGACATTGTCATTTACAACACCAATAACTGTAACTCAAGGAAATTCGAAACCTATTGCATTTCCAATGCTTATTTTACAATGCTGTGCAGTAGGCTGCCGAGCAGCATGGCTAGACGCTAGAAAAAAAACGTGGCCTCTTCTATATTTATTTCACTCAGTTTCAATCCACTCCATCATTATTTTTTTCCACTTGTGTATTTTCCCTTTGTCTTGGTTAGTCTTAAGTATAAGTTTCCTTTCCTTCTCCGTTTTATGTTTTATTTTCTGTACTTTTCTCCCTTCTCCCTCTAATGAAAAGGAAGCGATAGTGATCAGAGAGGCGCGGCACTGAACACAAACTGAACTAGTTCAGCACATTACAGTCACCTCGGGTCGGTGATCGGTGACTGACACTAGAAAAGTGATACATTTTAGTCAAATTGAAGAGGCTGCTCTCTCCTTCAGCTGGTAGGCTGCCAGCCAATCCCAGCCTGCCCCATCCTCTACAGCAACCAATGGGGACAGGCAGGCTATCAGCCAATCCGACTCTGCGCTGATATTAGTAGCAATTAATGTGAGACACCGAACTACCAGCCAATCCGAGTCTGTGCTGACCTGCTGCAACAACTAAGAGAACCAATGGTAGGCAGGAGACTGTGAGCCGATTCCAGCCCCCGCTAAACTTCGAGAGTCTACAGCTCAGTTTTTAACAGGGAGAGAAGTTGGCAAGTGTGTTGCTTCCTGCATTTCTGCGTCATGGCGGCAGCAGCTCAGCTCGGGAACCTCCAGGAAGAGGCCACTTGTTCCATCTGTTTGGAATATTTTACTGATCCGGTGATAATTATTGATTGTGGACACAACTTCTGCCGCTCCTGCATCACCCAGAGCTGGGAGGGAAGAGATGGAAACTTCCCCTGTCCAGAATGCAGAGCAGCATCTGCTGAGAAAAACATCCGACCCAACAGACAACTGAGGAACATGGTGGAAATTGCAAAACAGCTTCATCTGCCTCCAGTGAAGCCCCCGGAGGAGAATCTGTGCGAGAAACATGATGAGAAGCTGAGGCTGTTCTGTGCAGAGGATCAGAGGATGATATGCTGGGTCTGCCGAGAGTCCAAGGAGCATAAAACTCACTCAGAAAGTCCTGTAGAGGAGGCTGCAGAGGAGCACAAGGTGAGTCTGTGGACTGTGGGCATTCAGGGATCACAGAGTCCCTCTGTGAGCCCCATTGAAGAACCTGCAGAGGAGCACATGGTGGGGGGGGTCCTAGAATTACAAATGAAGATTACAGGGTATGTTGGTGGAATATCAGGGATCTCAAAGACACGCTGTGAACCCCATTAAGGAGGCTGCCTGAGAACACGAGCTAATTGTATGGCCCTGACTACAACTAAGACTTTGATTCACTCTACGACAGAAAGCATTTCACACACACCGAGGCTCCCATCGCTGCATATGGGAACCTCGCCTCACATGGTCCCAAGCACTGCATCCTATAGACCTGGGCCTGAAGGTCCCTGAGCCTGACAGCACTGTGAGGCCCTGCACATGGTAATACAGCGCTACACACATATTTGCCCAAACATGCATGCTGCACATACATACATTCAGAGGGAGCCGAGATGTGACAAACTATGCAGATTCGGAGGATGGTGTCAGCAGACGCTCTGCTCTCTGAGTGTGAGGTAACATCTACCCCACTCTTGTGTTCAGCTGCCACAAATCTTTAGTAGTTTAATGGAAGGGGGATGCACCCAGGCTAAAAGTAGGTCCACCCTGGGTGCATGGGCGTCCGCAAAGGGGGGGGGGGAGCAAGGAGGGGCGCTTGCCCCCCTCTGGATCGCCTGTCTGGTGCAGGCCGTTACCCTACTGGAGCCGTGGTGCGGGCGGTGGCCAGCATGGTCTGGGACTGCCGGCCACCTCCCCCCTTAACACACTGAATTACCCAATTCAACCAGTCAACACATGGGGTCTTTGGAAGTCAGGGGGTACAGGGCCCCCACCTGGCCGTATTTATTAAAATATAAAAACAAATCAAAAATGTAAATAAAATAAACATTTCTGACAGTTATTAAAAATGCACATTTCAGAACATTAGATTGACATCCGTTTCGACATGGTATGATGGGCTAACCTTAACAAATATATAGTACAACGTGTTACCTAACCGAATCTAACATCCTGAAAATTAAACTGCATTCTAATAATAAAGTCGTACGGCAAGGGCGCCAACCGGTGTCAGATCTTTTTACAGCTGCGCTCTCACGTTCGAAATGCGCATGCGCAACCCAGGGCACGTTTCACCCACGTGCGCTCCCTGAACTCCATTTAACCATAACAGGAGGGCCCAGACACTCGCGCACCTTAGTGACGTCATAGTGTTGTGAGGGGTGGCTACCAGCCTGAGGAAAGCGTAGACTCCCTCCCCCGCACCCTTTAAAATACTGGATATCATATCCTGCCCCTGAAGTTCTGAGAGAGACCAATGGCCCCTCCCGCGGGCGGCCCCTTTCGTGAATGGGCCCGCCCCCCCGTAAGGACCTTAAAATGCTGCTCACCGATTAATGACCTTATCGCCAGACACACATAATAAATACGACATTGCTAATCTAAAAGGGAAAAAGGGCCTAAGGAGAAAATTTTTGTTAATACACAGCAAAGCACAACAAATACATATACAGATATTCCTGTAAGCGGGAAAAAGGCCTAAGGAGAAAATTAGTTAAAATATCACCGTAATGCACAAAAACATTTACATCTGTTCAACCTTCCAGTAAACGGGGAAAAAAGGCCTACTGGATCAAGCATCCTATTCCTATAATCCGGCACATTGCTAAACATTATACCTACCATTGGCCGGCCCCAAGGTCTGCCAAAAAAAGGGGATGGAGGGCGGGGAAAATTACACAGCCCCACGGTGGGGCGAGGAGCGAGCCTGGGAGCGCGGGCACAAAGAGGCCGCTTCCCGCGCTCCCCAGGCTCTTAACCCCTTCGCAGCCGCGGCCCCGCCCCCTCACCCCAGAAGTGCACAACTACTTCCGGGGCGAGGGCGGGGGGCAGACGACCACGAAAAGGGACGGGGTGTTGGAGGGGCCGGGCCCCGCCATGCCTGCGTGGGGGCCGATTGGCCCCCCCTTCTCTGGACGGATTGGCACTGCGGGTGGTCGGGCTTTGGCCGAAGAGCCGGCTTGTCAGTGCCCTCTGTGGGCCGTTTTCATCTGCTTCCCCAGTCCACAGAGGACACTGGACTGGGATAGTAAAGCAGCCTCGCTGGGGTGCCACGATTATCTGTGGCCTCCCCCTGACCCCCTGCCTTGCCAGACCATAGCCCCTGATGTGGGGTGGGGATCAGGTGATTGGGAGAATCTGCCTCCCTGGGGGCCACGCCATTAAGCCAGTCTCACTTCACACACCCTGGGGCCCATGCCGCTCAGAAACGGGGTTCGGTGTCATATTTTACACCTTACCCACAGCCCTTCTCATTCAAGGGGCATGGAGGGCGGGAAAGGGTGACTTTATTTCGGGGCCTCGCTGTGGGGGCTGGTAATGTTCTGTTACTCAGGTAAAGGATTGCTGGGGAGCGGTTGAGAAATAAGTAAACTAAGGGGCTTCACTATTGGCCCCAGTGTCCTTCACATAAACAGAATCCTCCCACTTTCATGCCTTGCTTGTGCATAAGCACATGAGGCCTGAAGGTCAGAGTTGCTGAGATGGGGGATCAGTTTCGAGTCCCAGCGCCTGCTCTCAACATCCTGTGATTCTGGGCAAATAACTTCATCTCCAAGGCCCTTAAATAAAAAATCTGATCTTGGGGACTATAATTGGTGCTCATGACTAGAGCTCAAAATAGCCTTGGGCTGAGTTTACACTATATAAAACTGTCAAAAAGAACTATAAAAAAAACAAGAATTGACAATGCCAATAGGTATCGCATTTCCAAGAGTTAGAGCTATTGAGTTGTAAATGACACTGTTTTTTACCTAAGTGTTATGTAGTGGGGGTATGTAGTGTGTAGTGGAATTATGTGGTGTGTTGAATTATGTGGCATGATGCAGTATTGTGTGGTGTGGATTGGATGTATGTTGGTGTGTTGTGTAAATGTGTTTTGGAGTTGAATTATGCAGTGTGTTGCTGAATTGTGTGGAATGAATGTGTTGCGTGGAACTGTGTTGCGTGGAACTGTGTGGCGTTGAGTGAAATTATACTGATTAGAATTATGTGGTATGATGTGGAGTGTATTTATGTGTATTGTTGCTATGTGGGAGAGATGTGGCGCCGCGGCCAGGGCGACTGACGCTGGAATCTGGGGACCACGGTTCGATCCCCGGCTCCGGCGGCAGGTTAGCCCAGCACCATGTGACTCTGGGCAATAGCTCGCTTAATCTTCCCGACGGCCCCCCAGCGCCTAGAGACCCGTACGGGTGATTGTGCGCTTTACAAATGTGGACTTTATGTGGCATCGCATGTACTTAAAAGCCACATTGCCTTCAGATACCAACAAAGAAGTGGTAAAAATGATAAAACATAATTAAGACTGAGGGCTGCCTTCCTGCCTACAGAAATGCAGGCTTAATTAACAGTGGCGGTTCCTCCGCTAAGCCGGAGGAGCGTCGCCCCACTGCTGCAAAGCAGTGAAAGAAAAAACAAATGTATTGATAATAATTAGAGGGTTTTATCATTGTATTTTTTCATGCTGCTGAGCAGCTTTGCGGGGGAGGCAGGCTGATCTGCTCTCAGAGCAGGGGGGGAGTTGTTTGCAGGGGACCTTGGAGTTCTTTCTGTGGTCTACCGCAATATAGGGAGAGGCGTGATTCTCCCTACCCTTTTGCACAGCACTCACATCTAAGTTCACCTTATAATATTTGCGTACTGCCTAAAAGCGCCATCACCCCACTAGAACAACCACCGAGCGTGCAGTGTCTTTACCTCTCAGTTCACCTCCTCTTTTCCCCCAGCCCCAGTTGGCAGTTGGTACTGCCCAGCAGAACTGGGGATCATTGTCTAACTAGAATAATGCACACAAAGAAAGGGGAGGCAAGACAAGGCGGCAAAATGTACTTACATTTTGGGAAAAGTGCAAAATATGTGAGGGAGCTAGATTTAATTTCTTTTGAATGTTACGCTAAATGTTTTTATGGCTGATATGCAAAATTTATTTCTTTACTGTTTGTCATTAGGGGCCAGATGTAGGTAATTCTGATTTACCTACTCTTAAATACCGAATCATACCGATTCGGTATTTAAAAGTAGGTAAATTGGAAGTAGGCAGATGTAGGTAATTTTTATTTTTCAATTACCGAATCTGTAAGATTCGGTATTTACCGATTCTGTAAATACCGAATCGGTATTTCCCATTGATTCCTATGGGCCTTGAAGCCCATAGGAATCAATGGGAAAAACCGATTCGGTATTTACAGAATCGGTAAATACCGAATCCTGGCAGGGGGAACGGGGTGTCACTTTGACACCCTGTAGCACCCCAATTGCAGGCTTGTGTGCCATGTGGCACACATACATGCCCTAAGGGCATGCCTGTGTGTCACATGGCATAGGTGTACATGCACAGATGTGCACGTACACTGGAATTCGGTATTTTACCACCCAATAGGATTGGGTGGTAAATTAAGAAATCCTAAGGGCCTGTGGCACTGCAAACTGTGCCACCTACATATGGATTAACAGAATTGGTATATTTACCGATTCGGAAAAATACCGAAGTGGTAAATTTACTGAATCGGTAAATATGCCGATTCTGTAAATTCCGAGCCACCCACATGTCAAAAGCCAAATACAGGTCGGTAACGGTCGAAATCGGCTGTTACCGACCGGTATTTGGCTACCTACATCTGGCCGATAGATGTTCTATTCTCCAAGGTAGAGGTTCAGAGCTGCTCTTCTTCTTACTTTTGTTATTACATTTTCTATTCCCAGGGATTTCAATCTTACCCTTTCCCCCTTGACTTTGTACTAGATTTCTGATTTATGTGATGATCAGAGTCAAGGACATTGCCAAGAGTATCTAACTACATTGTGCAGGGCGTTAAGACTGAAAGTAAATATTCAGTTTTTAGAACTGCAGTGCTCCTAGTCTTTACCAATGTTACTGGCTCTGTAAGATTTAAAATGCCTAATTGACCAAACGTTACTCTACAAATGAGACCTCTGAGAGTAAGCAAATAGTGTTTCATGAAAGTGCATGCCCCGCAAAAGTGGGCCACTTTTTTGGGCAGTGCCCAGGCCAAATTGTGACCCCAATCCGACCCTGGCGGTGTCTCAAGGGCTGTAGCACCCGCTGGCTTGGCTGCGGGAGGAGTGGGTAATGCTCATTATCCTTGGAAGGTTATGAGAGCTGGCAGCTCTGCAGGAGTTGAGATCTGCTGTCAGGTGGCAGGAGGTAAGGCCTGTGTTATGAAGAAGTTTCTTGCTTGCTTTGCCCCAGGGAGCACGTTTTGCATCAACGAGTGCGAGTCCTAAGTGTTAGTAAGAGGTGGCCCCAGAGTTCAAGATGCCCCGTGTTGGATGTGAGGTCATCTGCCCTAGCATTTTATTGGATTTAGTTCCTGCATGGGAATCCAGTACAACTTAGTAGTTAATGTAATTTAACATTTGACACAGTGCTTCTGAAACCTGGACAGTTCTTTCAAGGGAAGGAGTAAAAAAAAACACACTACACCTCTATCCTGATACTTTTACAAAAAAATGCCTAAACACCAAAAACTGTGTTGAGAACTTACTGAACGTGCAAGGAATGGTAGCACTTATTTCCCATGTTTTGTTACGGGCTATTCACATAACGCTTAAGGAAGGGGAGAGGAGTTGGCCTAACGGCTAAGGCGCTCGACCCCGGACCTGGGCATCTGGGTTCGAGTCTCGGTAACGATGCCAACAACTTCCTGTGATATTGGGCAAATCACTTACGCCCACATGCATCAAGTGATTTTGGAGTCGCAAACGGTGCGAATCGGAGAAATCGGCCGTTTGCGATTCCAAAATCACTTTTTGGGATGCATTAATCAATTTCACAAAACCCGCATTTTTTTGCAATTCCTAAAAATGCGATTGCATTTAAGGAATCGCATTTGTACGATTCCTTAAATGCAATGCATGAATTTTTTTTAAATGCGAATTCGGAAATAGGAGGTGCAAATTAACACGAGGTTGACCCTCATGTTAATTTGCAAAATCTTTAAAAAATGCTCAAAAAAGCATTTTTGAAAGTGTCATGTTACACACACACATGTCCTTTGGACATGTGTGTGTGAAACTTGCACTTAAAAAAACATTTCAAGGGTGCAGGGGGGGGGTCCTTTGGACCCCCCTCAGCACCCTTGAAATGTATCAACAAATTGCGATTCGCAAAATAAAAATTGCAAAAAGGCATAGATTCCTATGGGCCTCTAGGCCCATAGGAATCAATGTAATGCCATTCCTTAATTGCGATTCGCAATTAAGGAATCGCAAATACAGAAAATTAAAAAATCCTAAAAACTTTTAAGATTTCTTGATGCATAGGATTTTGCAATTTCTAAATTGTGATTCCTTAATTTTCGCAACTTAGGAATCGCAAAATCCTACAATGATGCATGTGGCCGTTAATCTCCCCGTGCCTGAAAATGAAAATGTGTGTTCTCATGTAAAAAAAAAAAAAAAAAACATAACTTGTACTATGTAAAGCGCTCTGATACCTGATTTGGTTCGGGTCTAGTTCGCGCTATATAAAATTCTACAAAAAAAAAAAGCGTGTTTATAGAGACTTTGCTACTGGTTAGAACACGTGTGAGCAGTTTAATAATAATTATACATAAGAATGTGTTAATAAAGACTCCTAAAAAATAAAGAGTACACATGGAGTCTGTTGTGAATTTAATGGGTAAAGGGTACGCCTAAGTCTTTAAGTGGGTTGGAAAACTGGGACAGGGGGGTCTCTCAAAGAGGCGTAACCTATGTAATAAAGGGCGTAAGGGCTGTAAGGTAAATATCTCTGCTGCCTGACTGGCGTTTTCCTGCCTCTTTCTGTTATTGCATCCAAATATATAATAGAACTGGCATGCACTTAAAACAAGCCCAGACTATTGGCTTTAGCAGTGGATGTTAGTTGCATTATATGTAGCAATAATGACTTTGTGGTAAATAATAGTGAAAATGTCTCAGTTGTATAATTATGATACTGTGAAATTACTATACCATGCCATTAGAAACGTTAAATACAACTATTTGTAAACAACTAGCCCATGCATCCGCATTAATCACTGCAGACCTGTTAAATGTAGAGCCTGCACTCTGCTTTTCACATGCCTGCCCTGCTGCAGATCCCCATGGCGTGCAATTTTCAGATCACTAGCAGGTGATTATATCTTCTGATTAGCTCCTTCGTGGCACCTGCATAACAAAGGAGTCTCTCCATGCAGTTCTGCCAAGTTCCGACCACCAAGGGTGAAGCTAACGCATTTTAGCATGTGGTCTGTATCACCACACCAAAACGCAAATTTGTGCATTTATAGTTCCTCTCACACCACCGGTGCTGACATGCAGACACAAGCGGGACGGAGCACTGTCCAAGCACTTCATGATGAGAAACTGTGCGCTGCTGTGGCAGAGTGTGCAACTGCAGCACTACTACTGCACACTGTGCAGAAAAATAAGTTTACATGTGCCGGCCTGGGGGCTCAGACAGATGCGCAGGCTGCAACATTATCGCAGCTGCCACAAGACTCAGCTCCTCCTGCGCACCAGTGTTTCTTGTGCCCCACCTGGCACACATCATGTCGGAGGATGGTGATGACATTAAGATGTTGCCCCCCCCTGAAAAAATTTCTGCGGACGCCCATGTCTGGGTGTACCTCAATCTCATACCCTGAGGGAGCTAACTAACCGTGTAACTAGTGGTGTGAGTGAGTGGTGGCTAAAATAGGCTCTGCTATCCTTAAAGCCAATTTTATAGACCAAGGGTACCACGTCTAGGTAAAAACAATAGTGCTATTGTGTGGTTGTCAAGTACCAGGATAGCTTCTAGTAAAAAGTGGTCAACATGTTTCGTGCCTCTAGAGCCCAGGGATCGCGCAATACTTCATCAGGAACAAACAACACTTGACAACCACAGTTTTTTGCGCTGGTTTATTGGTGTAAACTGTTATACAAAGTTGGCATTCTGATGCAATCTGTACTGAGGGGTCGATTACGATGTAATTCGCAAACTATTCTGATTGAATCGGTTTCGGAATGGGTTCTGACCGAATTGCATTCTGGGAGTCCGTCAGAACGATTTGGATGGTTCCCAACACCGTTCAGTTGGAATCCCGTTGACTTCGGTGGGAGCCTATGTTCCGACCAAATACACAGGCTCACTTTGAAGAAAGGGGTGGTTGCGGGAAATCATGAACCCTGTGATGGGTATCACAAGGTGCCTGCCACACTGTGCATGGTTGGAAAGGGGTGACCTATGAGTACCCCCACGGGTCTGATTCGGAGGCCCCCGGGAGAAGGGGGGCTTGCTATGGTCCCCCAAAGTCAGATTCTGACCCGTGTCAGAACAACTGATTCGTAAAAGCTGTCCGAATCCGACATCTGTATCGCTCGGACGGAAGCGTGGTCTGTAGACCTGTACGACTCGGCTCTGAATGACCCGGTTACTCCGAATGCCATTCGGACAGTCCGAACGATTTCCGGACATCATAATCAGTCATTCGGAAATGTTTTCGAGTCTCTCGGAAACAAGGCTTCCGAATCGGATTTGAACAAATCGAATGCCGTTCGGAACCTTTCCGAATGGCCGCGATCAACTACTGAATCCAATTAATACATTCATATATACAGTTGTCAATTTGAATGCAAGCTGCCTCCCTATAAAGCGCTCTGATGCCTTTGGGGCCAAGTTCACCATTTATAAAACTGCAAGAAATAAAGTCTTGAAGGTCTGATATACTTATGCATCAGTGCTAACTGCTTACGCTGCCCACTGCAATATCACATGTAGTCAAATTAGTTAACAGAAATTAGAGTGGTCTTACCAGGCACTGCATACCTTGGAAGGCTGGTTAACATCAACAAGCAAGCAAGTTTGTGGCAATAACAAACTTTGCAAGGTGCATTTCCACTATGGATATGACCTAACATTTATCCTTATCTTTGTCAGGAGCAAATTTGTTTTTAAGTGGGAATGGGGCAGGAACACTGTCAAAATTACTTGAGGTGTCAGGAGAATGGATTTCTTTTTTCCCTTTAAAAAAGTGTTTGCAAGTGCAAATACACACTATATAGCTATTTAGACATGTGTAGTTGTTCTCCACGTACTTTTACATGTTTGAAAATACGTGCAAAGGTGAATACACTTGTAAAGCTATAATTATCTGAGCATGTTAGAACTCTTTTAGTGCACTCAGCATCAGCACAGCACCACCACTTCACCATCTCATCATCAGTACAGCACCACCTCATCATCAGCACATCACCACCTCATCAATGCACCACCAGTGCATCACCAACTCAGCACCAGCGCAGCACCACCTCAACATCAGCACAGCACCACCTCTGCATCAGCGCACACCACCAGCACAGCCCCACCCCAGCCGTCATTCTGCACCAAGGCAGCACCACTTTAGCATCAGTGCATCACTTCATCAGCACAGCGCACTTCCTCCGCATCAGCACAGCCCCAGCTCAGCATCTTTCAGCACCACTTGAGCACCTTTGCAGCCCCACAGCATGGCTCAGCACCACCTCAGCATCAGCACAGCACCATCTCCTGATCAGTGCACCACCACAAGCGCAGCACTACCTCAGCACCAGCGCAGCACCACCTCAATATCAACACAGAACCGCATCAGCACTGCACCACCACCAGTGCAACACCACCTCAGTGCATCACCACAGCACCAACTCAGAACCACCTGAGCGGCAGCTTAGGACGACCTGAGCACCAACGCAGCACCACAACAGCATCACTCAGTTCCACCTCAGCACCATCAGCATAGCACCACCTCCACATCAGTGTACCACTACAGCACAGCTCCACCCCAGCACTAATTCAGCACCAATGCAGCACCACTTCAGCATCAGTGCAGCACTTCCTCTGCGTCAACGCAGCATCAGCACAATTCTAGGATGCTTGTTTCCAGTCCAGGGAGGACATGGCTTGTTAGTTCGGGCTGGACTGTTCCCATGAGGCACAGGGTCAAGTCTGATTTGCATATGGCCATGTCTGAACTGGGGTGGTGTGGAGTGCAAAAAAATGATGGATTTAGGCCCAGATCTCTGTACTGGGGTGAATGTATGACATTGTTCTGCATTCTGTCCATCAATTGTTGTTTTTGCATTAGTGTTAGAATTCAGGTACTATTTTTGAGCCTCTATCCTCCCGTTGTTTATGTGCCCCCAACCCGTAAACACAAAAACTGTAACAAACCAACATTAGAACAGGCAGGAAGAAGTTGCCAGCATTGCAAGGACAAGAAAACTAGAAGATATTTTTTATGTTAATTCTTTAGGTCGAGCCTAGCGTTGCAGTGCATGTGCTGCTCGCTCTGCGAGGCATACTGTAGTAGGGTTAGATGTTGAAGTGCCATGGAAGCCCCGCCCATATTTTTCATCGGCTGATGTCATTATCCATGGTGTGGCGGGCGGGGAGCGCATTCCTTTGTAGTTTGATGCAGGGGCGGGGGAGCGGATCCCTTTGAGGACTGATGCCGTGGCTTGTGGTGTTTAGTGCACGCGCCTGGCTCACATGAACTGTACCCAATCTGCAGCAGTTTGAGTAGACTTTTGAAAGCCTCAATATAATCTAAAGCAATGCTGTAGGTCGAGACCTAAAAATGCTCCCAGTAAGGCGGTTCGCTGCTCCTTGGAACGCTTGGAACAGGGCATATCAAATACCATACGTGTGACCACAATCCGCCAATTCACGACAGCACAGGCAACATCTACAAGCGAAGATCGACCATTTGTTTTCAGGAGGAAAATGTAAGTTAAATAGAAAAATGGCGAGACCATTTAAAACCCACAAACTAAATCCGAATCTTTGAATAAATATAGTATGAATGCACAATTTCAAACTGGGGATTTTTCAGAAAACAAATCGCTGGCCTGTAACTAAACAAGCAAGCAAAAAATAGGAATACATCGCCCTCATATTTGTGAAGCAGATGAGATCGGAATGCAGATTGCCACCAGCTCAAACTTAGCGCAGCCACGCAGGGCATGCTTTTCTTCTCTTCCAGTTTTAGGAAGTGTGCTGTGTTTGCATGTGGAGAGCAAAGGAGACTGGAGTCCCCGGAGATTTAGACTTGGCGTGCCCATTGATGCGCTGGGTAATTTTCAACAAGCAGTTCTATCTTTGTGCGTTCACCAATCAATCCAAACGTGACTGTCTCTGTACTAAATTGTGATCCGTGACAGTATTATTTTAAATGTCTCTTGCCCAAACACTGTAGTCTATTATTATTATTAAAATTTGAAATCGTTTAAAATTTAATTTTTGAGGCTCTGGATACACTTGAAACCTATATTAGGATAAAGCCTTTTGAAATAGATCGAGAAAAACAAAAGTACATTAGTGCTATTTTAATTCAAGGTATTTCTTCGTTTTATTCTCTCTTAAACTCCCAGTAGAAACGAAATCACGACCAGTGCCTGTTTTAATTATTACTGGTCGAGTCATGCATGATTAAAGTGTTTAAAAGGTAGCCATTCCCGGTGCTGCGCTCGGGCCCGAGCGCAGCAAGGCTACATTTTATTCCCGATATTTGAAGAAGCCACTGTGGCGGTTGCAGGGTGTTAAAACACGGCGGGTATCGGTTACTGCAGACAGGGTTCTTATAGTATGGCTCTATCTGAAAAACGGTGTCTGTGCGCTCCTTCTGTACCTCTAACAGTAAATACGGCATATGAGAAGTTGGCCTGGTATATGATGTTCACTATTCTAGTGAGCACCTTGCACCAGTCCAAACAACCCTTATGGTGATGGTTGTAAAGTCAACCTTATAGACCAGCTATCCTAGGGGTAGCATGGACAAAGCAGTCTTAGGCTAAACTCAAGCGGGCATGTGAAGCCAGCTGTTTTACCATATGTAACCCCTTTAATACCAAATGAAAGGACACCACACAGGATATGTATAAAATATATATGTGATTTATTACTAAACAAACACTCTGAACTCTTTACGAGGTCAGAGGTCTAAGCACAATACAAGATTATCAATTTAAATACAATAAGTTGCACAAAATACAGTAGGGCCCTAGGGGCACGCAAAACCATATACTAAAATAGTGGTATAAGGACCACTACACGGAAAGTGAATAGGCCTAGGGCCTAGAGAATCGCTGGGGTTACGCTAAGCTACCAAGAGTTAGGAAGCAGGAGACCCATGGGATGCGTGTGCAGTGTCTGAACACACACGCAAGTTGCCATAGAGAATGAATGGGAACGTACAAGTTACAAACTAGTTCTTTTAGGGCACTTCTGACTGGATTCGGTGAAAGTTACTTGAAACCTAGACAGTTGGATAGTTGATACCCACAGGAGCACCGAAGTACTCGCGTTACCTCACGCACAGGAAGCGGGTGCATAAGTGTCAAAGTGTGTTGGGTTTCGTCGTCGAATCCTATGGAGCCTGGAAGAAAGATGCTGCAGGCGACCAGGAGAGAAGTGTCCGGGTGGATCCCAGGGTGGATCGAAGATGAAGAGGACCTGAAAGCAGAGGGGACAGAGTCTGGGTCACTAGCCAGTGACCAGGAAGGAAACAGGAAGGAACCAGGCAATGTCGCGAAGCAATCAGGTGCTGATGGGAAGCTTGTCTCTGCAGCCACGTGGACCAGGAGGCGTCGACGACGACCCGGAGTCAGGCACGGACTGTCCCACGAAAGCTCTCGCTGTCCGCCGTGTTGGCTTCAGGATTGGAGTCAACAAGCCTTGGCAGCAAGGTCTGAGGGGCTGCTTCTTTTGAGGGAAGCAAGGGCCGGTCTGGAGCAACCAGACCAGCGGTGTAAATTCGAAGGATCGTCGCCAAGATGGCCACTAGCCAACGGGCAAGTGACCGGGCAGACGTGTCGAGCAGGAAAATGCAAAGGGCCCCACGCAGAACTCGTGGAGTGTGCAGGGCTGATCTTTGGTGCAGATGCTGCTCGGGGCTGGGGCTTTTCGATCCCCAATGCACAGCTTCGAGGAGGCCTCAGGTGCTGCACAGTTAGCAGGTCGCAGACTTTTCAAGATGGCCGGTCCCACGTCTCTCGTCGCCTCCACAGGTCTCAGCTTTGCAGGGACTGTGGATCGGGCTGTTGGATGTCGGGGAATCCAGTTCTTGTCAGGCTCTGTGCTCGGCTCCAGCGGGAGGTGGCGACAAAGTAAGCCGTTGATCACTGGATGGTGCCTGCTTGTGCAGGGTGGTCACTCCTTGACCACAAGGGAGATTCTTCAGTGGTCTTCTTCAAGTAGATCATCGAAGATCCAGAATTTCGTTTCAGAGTTTCAGTCAGGATTAATCTAAAGTCTTGGGACTCAGCTCTTACCTATACAGCAAATCTAGGGGCTAGATTACCTACTAGGTCCCTCCTATGGGTGGGACCAGGGAAGGGGGTGGTTACACCCCTTTCCCTTTGTCCAGTTTCACGCCAGAGCTGGGGTTGGAGTGCCCCAGCACCGGTTTGAACTGGACTATGCATGGGACACCTTGTGTGCCCCAGGCAGTGTCTCATTTCTTCGAGCCCTCCCTGCCCCAATACACAAAAGCCTGTCTGGGGTGGTGCTAGCACCTCCCAAGGCAGGAAACCTATTGTCCAAGCCTCCCTCGCTGGAAGGACTCCCAGCAGCAGGAGGTCAGACTTGTGTCTGTGGCAGCAGCATCCATTTTGTGATGCTGAGGCTCTGGTTAACTTTAACCGGGAATAGTAGGAACAACTTGTCTTCTCCCTCTAGAAGGGTGGAATGCTACCCCCGTCACCAGGACTGGCGAGGGGGCAGTATTCCAAATCGTATGACACCTTACTCGACATGTTTTGATAAAGCCAAACCAGAGTTAGCATCTGACCGCGAGGTTCATAATGCACTTAAGAGTATATGGTATGGCAATATCCTAGAACAGCTATAAGGTCATGGTTCCGAAAGCTGCAGACAGGCTCAGCTCATGCTAGAGCACCATCTCACATAAAACCAAGCACTCTGCCTCCAGGGTTGTTAAGGCCTACCATAGGAGTGACTTATAAGTGTATATGTGTCTAGATATAAGGTTAGATATAGGTATACTATATCTAAAGAAAAGGGTGATTACACCACCTTGCCCCAGCTGAGGGATCAGCCAGTTGTGTCAATTTGGGTGGCCAGCCAGGGGTGGCATAATACATGCTGCAGCCCCTGGTAGGCCTTGGATGCACCTATGCCCTGGGTACCTATAGTACACTGTACAGGGGCTCATAAGGTGACCCAGTATCTAATTGGAGATGTACCTAGGGTACATGGATTCCATTTTAAAGAGAGAGCAGATAGCCTGGGGCCCTGATTAGCAGGATCCCAGGCCAACTAAGTCGAAAAATAGCTAAACACTAGGCAAAAAATCTGGGGTAACCATAGTCGGGTATCCACCTTCCTACACGGCACATTTCCCACTGCGTGTTGAGCGAGTGTATTTGAGCCTGCACACTCTGCCTTGAACTGCTTTGGCAACTTGAATGCTGCAGGTTATTTCTCCAGAGCAATGTACTCACAGGAAGTGATGCAGCTCTGAAAGTGATGCACTAGTTGGCATTTGTTCTGGCGCAAGCTGCAGCCATTTGATCAAGGCATTCAAGGCAAAACAGGAAGTAGCGCCTACGGTTTGGTGAGAAGGAAGGCCTCTTTTTGACAGATTCTTTCACAAGCGCCAGGGCAAAATGATTAAGTGAAAGAGGTGCTCCCTTTCAGAAGACGGAGAAAAATTCCAGAAAATAAACACAATGTGTAGAGATTACGTAGAGGTTGTGATGGTCGTGTTCAATCACGAAAGCAGCAGATTACACGTGGAAACATGGGTCCCTGGTGCTTTTTTAAATTTTTTTAAAAGAACATATTTTCACAAACATGCTTGTGTGTATATGTATGTAGTCTAAATAAAGACGCAACACCTTCATAAAATTCACGCTCAAAATAACCCACAGGCTTATTTGTTATGAATTCGTCTGGCAGCACAAACTGGCTGAATCCCTCTGTAACAAGAAAAGCGGACATCAGAGGAAGGGTGGGAGGGAACGAGCATATGGGGTGTGAGCGATAACGAAAGTTAATTGTTGTAAGAGGGGGAGCAGGAAGTGAGGCAAGCGCGCGCTGGCGAAAGCAGTCTGCTGCTTTCAAGTCCGATGCCAGATGCCAGTTTCGCGCTTGAATGCCTCACATGCACTGGCCATAAACCGCATTCCAAAGGTCTTTAGGAGCATTTTCTGGTGCCCCATACTAAATCTCTCGCATAGCGATCGCTTAACAGCGATAGCTAGGCTCGACCTAAAAAAGTGTTGCGCTACAGTCTGTTTTTTTTTTTTAAAGATTTCTGACATGCACTCCGTTTAGCCATATCCAGAGTAACCCACTCTGAGGTCTGCCAGTGACCCCTGGAGGCCTTTGCAAACATTGTTGGCGGGGGTGCAACCACACACTCGCAGGAATGAGCTCCTTTTAACAAGAGCTCGTTACCGGCCCACCAGAGTGCTGATTCCGCACCTCTCACTGTATGTGAGCCCCTTCCAGCGCCTCTCGAGTGGATGGGGCGCTGGCATGAATAGCTTTCACTGCACTCAGGCCTAGTCTATGGAGTGCAGTCGAGTAAAACACTTCTGCTCCATCGGACTTGGTCTGGGCCTAATTTATTACAAATTGAGTGCAGGGGCCCAAAGTATTTTTCAGGAGCCCACTAGCGGTGCTGCAGGGAGCCAGGCCGATGAATTACCAAGGATGCCCAGATAGGGCGTCCGGACGTCCTGGAATGGCTAGGACAGTCCCAAGTTGTCATCATCTGTCCCCCTAATATTACCACACACATTGCCTGAAACCTAAATACACACTATATAAGTGTTTTGCAGGGTATGCAGTCTATCATATCCTGCAAAACACGTATACAGTGTGCCTTAACAAGTTCAAAACAATGCCAATAGCTCAAAATCTCGTAATTGCGAGACCTATTGCATTGTAGATGCTTGGTTTTTAATAGGGTTGTTCAGTTGTACATAATGTTTTCTTAGTAATATGTAAGATAACAAAAATGCTTTTAACATATTTTTATTATAACTTTTCAACGTGCTGCACAGCTGCCACCCTGCTCTACAACGCAGCTTAAAGACATTGGAAAAGCCAATAGCTCTGGCTAAACATTTATAAGGGCCCAAAGGCGAGACGTATTGGCTATGCCAATGCTTGTTACATTCAGATTCTCACTTTTTACTTTCAGATTCCCCCCTTAATTCTCACTTTTTACTTTCAGATTCCCCCTTATTCTCGCTTTTATTTCCGCTTGCTCTTTAACCTCCATTCTTCCATTTCAGATCCCTCTTGGCCTTCCTGCCTCACAGTCACCACGCCCTGCGCCTCCCCTCCCCCCGCCCAGGTAACCTACTTAATGGAGGCCGCAGCACTGTCCAATTGAGCAGGTTCTCTGGGCCGCTCTCACATGCTCCCTCGCATTGCACGCTTCAGCTCGTACCATTGTATTGTCTCTTCAGTTTTCCCCCTGCCTAACTCTCACTCTTACTTTTCAGATCTCCCCTTATTCTTGCTTTTATGTCCTCTTGCTGTTTAACTTCCATTCTTCCTTTTCCAAGAACCCCAGGAAGATTGACACTCTGCAACAAAGGCCTGATCTGCTGAGAACAACGGCTCTGTCCAAACATATCTGCTCCAAGGACTCCGGATCCAGATGGATTTACGACTCTTGCACCTCTCTGCACCTATCGCCCACGGCCCGAGTCTGAATGGCTCATCTGTCCTGTGAAGTCTCCCCATCGATCCTAAACTCTTCTGTGGCTGACCTCTCCTGGACTTTACAAAGTTGCCTGCAGCCTCTTCACGAAGGGTCCCCATGACCGCGATGGGCTCCAGTACAGAAAACCCAAAACCAAAAGGCACCCCAACATTCTCAGCCCTCCGGCTTTAGGGAGCCCCGCTGATTGTGTCCAGCAACTCTCCAGCTTACCGGCCCAGCCATTGATCATCTTCGTTGAGCCTCATGGTCAGAGCCTGAAAACTCTTTGTGCGACCAAGATTCCTCATTGAAACGCATTGGGCACCCAGCGCTGATTTGCTCCCGGCTTCCCCTGTGTGGTGGGATAGCTTTGGTGCTGGCTTGTGGCCACCCCTGTGCTGATCTTAACCCCCTGGGGCCTTTACCCTGAAACCACCGGTACTTACCTGCAAACCATGCCTCTTTGAGGTGCACCCAGCCGCCATTGTTTTCCATTGGGCACAATGACCTCTGAAGTCAGCCTCCCCGTGCTGCTGGTGGTGCAGTACTTACCTTAAACCGAACATTGCCCAGTGTTGGGCGAAACCCCTGAGAACTAGGAGAGTAAGTTGTGTACTTACCTGCTAATGCATATAACTGTTTTCCTTCCGTAGGACTGCATAACCGTTTCAATCTATTGCATAGAAAAGTCTATCTTGTACTACTGCAAAGTTCTATCATTTTCAATCCAATAGAAAGTATTTCTAGTTACTGTAAAGCATTGGTTACTGCCTTGCAAAAGAATTCACACTGCATTTAAAAAGTATTGCTACTTTTTAAAACTGTTAGTTTCCTGCAATTGAGGTTTCTTGGTTCTAAAATAAAATTACAAAATAATAATTTTGATACAACAACAATTGGTCTGCATTCAGTCATTGAGTGTGTGTATGAGCCCTTGATTGGGTGAATACAATAAATGCTTAACACAGAACTCTGATAAGCCTAACTGCTCTTGGCTTGGGAGTCCGGGCTGGACTGTTCCCATGAGGCACAGGGTCAAGACTGATTTGCATATGGCTGTGTCTGAATTGAGGTTGCAGAGTGAGCTAAAGAACGGTGATGGATTCAACCCAGATCTGTGACTGGGGGTGAGTGTCTGAAAAGTTTCAGCGCTCCGTCCATCATCTCCTTGTGTAAGCCTAACTGTTCAACCACACTACCACAAATAGAGCTTGTAGTATTATCTGCTTAAGCCTCTCTAAGCCCCAGGGGGTCCACTGTACTCTCTGTACACTGTTCCTTACTTTTACATAGTGTATACAGAGCTAGATTCCTACACACACCCTCCCAGGACCTCTGCAACTCCCTCTCTGTGTTTTCATAACAAAACCGTCTATGACCACTAATCACCTCTAGACATCATCAACACTCTCCCCACCAACAAAGAACACAACACAGCAACAATCACTACATGATACACTCTCCCAACACAGACCACCGCCACCATCATGTGCTCCATAAACTCAGAAGCACCCAGAGGCCCTTGTCCCCACCATTTGTTCAACAAAGCAATCCACTCTATCAGCCAGGAGCTCACCATCATCCTCAACACCTCCATCGCGTCAGCATACTTTCCAGCAGCCTGGAAGCAGACGTAGGTAAAACCCCTCCTAAAAATACCCTCTGCAGATCTGGAAGATCTCAAGAACTACTGAGCAATCACCCTACTACCCTTTCCAGCCAAAGTCCTAGAAAAAACAAAACATCCAACTTGCCAACCATTTGGAAACCAATAAACTCTTGGACCCCCCTCAATCAGAATTTCCACAATAACCACAGCACGGAAATAAACTGTGCCAGTTCAAACTCCTCACCCACACCTGCAAAGCCCTCCACAACACTGGACGAACCTACCTCAACCACAGAGTAAACTTCCACCAACCGACCAGATAACTATGCTCCACATCCCTCTATGTTGCCCACACTCCACGCAACCTCAGAAGTAGAAGCCGCGGCCACGCCTTCTCCCACTTGGCCGCCAAGCACTGGAGCGACTTCCTCTCCAACTCCAAACAGCCCCAACCCTTCAGAAGTTCAGGAAGAAGCTTACAACCTGGCTATTCTGCAGATCGCCCTGAGCAGCAGCACTCCGGCCCCCCCCCCACGCCCTCCACCCCACAGAGCCTGGATACTCTCACGGGTGATAATCAGCACTCTATAAATCTGCTTTGATAAATCAGCTTTCATGTCTGCGCTCCCTCTCGCTGTCTGTTTCATGTCTTCTACTCTGTATGGTGCCTGCTGTCTGTTCTCTCTCACAGACCCTGTATGATGTGTGCCAGTTCTCTTACTGTGACTGTTCTCCATCACAGGCCCTGTATGAGGCTGGCGTCTGCTTTCCTGAAATGACTGTATGTTCTCTGTGGCAAACCCTGTATAGGGCTCATGTTTGCTCTCACGTTGGCTGTGTCTGTCTGTTCTCCATCAGGGATCCTGTAAGAGGCTGGTAACTACTCTTTGCCTATGACTGTTCTCTTTCACAGACCATGTACACATTTGGTGCCTGCTGTCTCATTTCCGTAGTCTTTTTTCAGTTACAGACCATATATGGGACTGGTGCCTGCTCTCTGGGTGTGTATGTCTGTTCTCTATCACACGCCCTGTCTTGGGTTGGGGCCTGTACCTTTCCTGTGTCTTTTTCCTATCACAGACTGTGATCATTTCTTTGTTTGGGACTGGCACCTGTAAGGTCCTGATATGGTTAATCAGTTAATGGCATGTAGATGTAACATATCCAAGAACAAAATGGATATGTGTGACCACAATTTACAGTCTGGACATCTCTCATTGGTACTTACAGTCTCAATATATATGGGCAGTACTTACAGTCTGGATACAAAGCACTGAACCGGGGCCATGGCCCCTGGGTAGATACATTAGTTGAGGGCAGGTCAGGGGTGCACTGTCTGGTCAGGGGTAGTGCTCCTTGAAGAGATGGGTCTTCAACATTTTCCTAAATTGAGGGAGAGTTGAAGTTGATGTCATATCAATAGGGATGCATTAAAGGAGAAGGCTTACCGTCTGTTGCTTTCCTTCTTACATTGTTTTGTCTTCAGTCTGGTGATATCCACGCTCCGAGTCTGATGTTGTCCCTTAGACCTGGCTAGTTTGTTTGCTAGGTAAACTCGGGTTTTGAGCACTTTATAAGTGATGCAAATGTTCTTGATGATCTGGGCTGGAAGGAGGAGCCAGTGTAAGTCTTTTATGGTAATATGATTTCTTCAATACTATGAAAAGCTGCCCCGCTTCATGTATGCTGACTTTCAGGGGTGCAAGGGTGGTGTTTGGGACACTGTTGAACAGGGCCTTGCCTCTGCCCCCATGGGAGAGGACTTCTAAATTTATTCTAAAGTTATCTTCCAGGAGAAACCGCTTCATTTTCTGCAAGAAAGAGTTGGAACCAAGCTTCCTTTTTCCTTGGTCTTTGCAATGTGTTGCTTGAATGGGAGGCTTGTGTCGAGGGTCGGGGTAAACCATGGTAGGTTTAAGTTAGAGAGCCAGCCTTAAATCTGGGGCTGTTGCCATACAGGAAGAATTCAGTCATTGTGGGGTTTAACTTTAGATGACATCACCAAACACCACCCACAGGCTGCGGACACCCTTAGAGTTATATTAGCAGATAATGCACTGATTGATGTCTGGGGTCACACTCACACGACACAGAGAAGCAATACATGCCACTCTACATACCATGGCTCTCGGTCACGCATAGATTTCTGGTGGGTGACCAAACATATGGCCACTTGGACTAAACCGGTGGACCCCCATCCCTGCACGGTCTCAGACCACGCCCGGTGCATCTGGTGCTGACAATACCACAGACGTCCACGCGGGCGTTCTCCTGGTGACTCCTCCACATGCCCTGCGCAACGCCGTGTTTCTGGAGGAAATACGCACTGCCATCAGGGCTTATTTTGCGAACAACGAGGGAACAGTGGAATCGCATTCCACGCTATGAGAGGCCTTTAAGGTTGAGCTACGCAGAGAATGCATTGTGAAACAGGCAGGGTGCTGAAGGCAATACAGGGAACCCTGAGTAAGTTGGAGACGGAGATCGTCAGACTGGAGCTTGCCCATGTTGCTATCGCGTGAGTGTATGACGCGTACGGCTCTTGAATTTTCGCAAGACGCTGCTCTCGGTTACCGTTTGAAATACCTTGCGGTCACACGGAACAACGAGGACATTTTTTGCGCATCAGGACCTTGGCCTGAGACGGGATTCTTCCAATTGCATATGAGCAACAGCTCTCCCCTGCCTACCCATGTATTGGATACAGGTCCGGAACAATGTGTGGGGAGCCTCGTTTTTCGTCTGTGGAATTGTGTATTCATTTAGAAACTTATCATTGGAGAGACTTTGGACACATCATTAATAGGTGGCCGGTCCAGTTTCATTGCCGTGACCCCTTTTCCATTACCGATGGTACCCCTTCCTGGGTTTTCACCACCCCCCACCCCCTTCTGAACCCAGTCCTGAAGAAGACCCGCAGCAGAGGCCCGGAAATTCCCTTATTGCGTTAGGGTCGAAACGTCGACGGTTATGTCCTCTTGTTTTGAGGCCTAGACCTTATTTTTCCCTGCCCCTTGTCCTCAAATCATGTATATATAAATTGTATGGTTAGGCTCTCTTTTGTTTGTTCAACTGAAACATTTGTTTTTTTAGTTGTACATATTAATTACAATCTTGTTCTTTGAACTATTTTCCTTCTCATTTCACTTGAGCACCCACTTTCTCTTACTCTTACTGCATTCTGCAGTTTTCTTTTAATGTGTGGGCCTTTATATGATAGGGCACGACCACCTTGTCTTACTCTTCTAAATCTTGGGACCTGAAGTAATTGGTGAGTGCTGGAGCGTAAAGAGCGTCCTGGAATGTATGGTAAAAACTTTTCCTTCAAATATCTGGGTCCCGAGCCAAACAGACATTTATGTATGGTACAACACGTCTTAAATTCGATACGTTGCCTAATTGGCAACCAGTGAAGCTGATGTAGAAGAGGACGAGATGGGGTTCTGGGTTGGGCATTGAGGACCAGCCTCGCCGGAGTATTCTGGACTACTTGCAATTTTTTTAGTTGTTCCTCATTGGCTGCAATTAGCAAGCCATTGCAGTAGTCCATCCTGCTGATTACTAACGTCTGGACTAATGTTTTCCTATAGTTATCGGGCAAGAATGGAAAAACACGCCGTAACATGCCGATAACACGGAAGCATGCTCCTGTAACTTGATTGATGTGTTCTTTGAACAGGAGTGCTTGATCCAGACGTACTCCAAGGTTTTTGACAATTTGTTTCGGGCTGGGGACAGGTCCTAACTCCAAAGGCCACCAATCTGGGGACCATAGGAGAGTAGCCCTACCAAACAACATGACTTCCGTCTTGGTCACATTGCATTGGAGGCAGTTTTGTGCCATCCAATCTGACACTGCTCTCATCCCATCTGCAAAAGTTTGTTGAATTGCGGGCGTGAGGGTCTGAAAGGGGAATAGGAGTTGGGTGTCGTCGGCGTACGACACCGGGGTGAACCCGTATTTGCTTACAATGTCCGCCAAGGGGGCCATGTACACGTTGAAAAGCGTGGGGCTTAGACATGAGCCCTGTGGCACTCCCTTGGTGAGCTCCCTTAGGATGGAATTATGGGAGCCCAACTTGACACCTTGTAGGCGACCCGAAAGAAAACTTTCCAACCAGGACAGAGCTGTACCTCCTATGCCCACCTCCCTCAAACGACCGAGAAGTATTTCATGTGACACCGTGTCGAAGGCCCCGGATAAATCTAACAGCACCAGAATCGTTGATCCCCCTCCATCCAGTGACATCCTGATGTTATCGGTCACTGAGATGAGGGCCGACTCGGTGCTGTGATTGGGCCTGAAACCAGATTGAGAGTGGTCCAGGCCCTCCGCTGCCTCGATGTAATTTGACAAATGGGTGTTCACATGTCTCTCGGTCATTTTGCTAAGGTATGGCAGGAGGAAGATGGGTCGGAGGTTAGAAAGGTCCGTCCATGGAAGTGCTGCATTCTTTCGGATAGGGTATTAAAGGTTGCTAACCCCAGCAGGTCCGCGCTAGCAGACATTAGAGACAAGATATCGGAAACAATACTAAAGAGGAAAAGGAGGTGAAATATTTAGGGAGAGAGGCGACGATGAGGCACTATGGGGAGGGAAATAGCCTCAGTAAGATCTTGGCAGAGCTGCTGCGCAAACCACATGCCTCGGGCAGAGTGGCAGAAATGAAAGACTGTAACGACCAATCGATCTCTTCTCAGGCTGAACTACCAGAGGTTAGGTCTTCCTTTTATGCCAAGCTGTACACGGTGAATACGACTGCAGACCGACGGGCATTGCAGGAGTACCTAGATACCAAGAGCTGCTTTAACTGGGGCCAGGCCACAGGGACTACCTAGACGCTTTGTTAACCCCGGAGGAGATAGCGCAGGTCATTGCTGGCCTGCCCGGCTGGTAAGGCTCCAGGATCTGACAGGCTCACGCCCACCTTTTACAAGGGGAATGCAGACCTACTAATTCCACACCTCATTGAGATGTATCACGAGTCGTTATCAGTGGGGGAGCTTCCTCCATCTCTGCAGGAGGCCCTCATTCGCAAACCAAACAAACCGTTGGACATATGTGACTTTTACTGCCCCCTCTCTTGAATCAATATCGAGGGAAAAATATACGCAAAAATATTGGCAAACTGCCTGTTGCCTCTCATGCCCTTGTCCGTGCGCCCGGACCAGTTCGGCTTCATACCTGGGCGCGGAACGTCACATTCACCCCTCAGTGCCGGCGGTGGCGGCTCACCTTGATACCACAAAGGTGTTTGATACGCTGGAGTGGTCGTTTCTCTTCCCCCTGAGGCTGGGGTTCATCACAAATTTCATTCAGAAAGTCCAGCTTCTGTACTTCACGCCGGGGGGCTCGGTGTGCCTAAATGGACAAATATACGAACGTTTTAAAATAACCAGCGGGACCAGGCAGGGCTGCCATCTGTCCCTTCTTCTGTTTGCTATCACCATGGAGCCATTAGTGCAAGGTTATGGCAGCACCATTTAGAGTTGGTGTTAGACTTGGCATTTTTTGGCGTGTTTCCCCTGAGTTTTTGCTTTCTGACCTCCTGTTTTGACTCTGTTTTTGCTGGTTTAGTGTCTCTGCACACTTCTCACTGCTGATCAGTGTTAAAGTGCAAGTGCTCTTGTTGTAAATTGCTATTATGGATTGGTGTTTCCATGATTGGCATGTTTGATTTACTTGTCAGTCCCTAGTAAAGTGCACTGAGTGTGCCAGGGCCTGTAAATGAAATGCTGCTAGTGGACCTGCAGCACTGGATTTAGCCACCCAGCCAAGCAGCCTGTAAATGGAACTCTTGCCTGCCATTGCAGAGCCTGTGTGCAGTCTGGGACTGCCATGTCGACTTGGCAAGTGTACCCACTTGCCAGGCCCTAACCTTCCCTGTTTAGGTCTCGCCGCGAGGACTATAGCTGTCGGCTCAGCCGACAACGAGTGGAGACAAGAGCTGGCCACGCGCGCAGCATTGTCAATGGCAGAGGCAGATTCAGAGGCACGCCTTCGGATTGGGTCGCGCGCGTGAGCTTGTAACGTAGACAGCTCATGACGCACGCCTTGTAGGTTTCGCAGAGGCAGATTCAGACGCGCGCCTTCGGATTGGGTCGCGCGCGTGAGCTTGTAACGTAGCTGGCTCACGACGCGCGCCTTGTAGGTTACGGTTTTGTTTGTAGGTGTCGTTTTACTCGTGCGTGTGCAGCAACGGAGGTGGCGGAAGCGCTGGAGGAAGGGGTAATGCTTGTTGTTTGTGTCAGTTGTTGTATTAAAGGTTACTGTTACCAGTTTAATTTTTAGACACATTGTGCCACATTTTTACTCCTTGCACTGACGGAACCGCAAGGGAAAGCAGGCGGTTACACAAGACCACTTGTATTTGAAGAAGCGCTGCTTTCATATGCAACTCAAGGCTGGTAATGCTGTGGGAGGGGGGATGGCAGCGCCAGAAGCCCCTGTGGGGAGGGCGGTGCAGCTCTTTCACTGTTGGCATGCCGTGACACGCGTGTTTAGGGCTCTCTGCCCTGTATGTGTGCTCACACTTCTGTTATCTGGTCAGCCGTGTGGGTATGTCAGTCTGGTTGAAAAGACTGCAGCTTCAGGTGTCTGTCTAAGCTGGTGAAAGAGCTTGTGGGTAGAGCGCAGTTCCGCGTGCAGCCTGCAGGCAGGATTAAATGCCAGGTGTCTCTGCTCCGCTTTTTATCCTTCCATGTGATTTAATTACTGTGTCATTCTGCCTATAAAGAGCCCTTATTTTACAGGCTAATTTCCGTTTGGTGTTCAAGCTTCCCTAAGCATTGCCTTTTGAGATAATGTCCAGACGGAGACACAGTCGCCCTTATCCTCCTTGACCTCTCCGCAGCCTTCGACACAATCTGCCATTGCACCCTGATACAACGCCTCAGAAACATCGGAATTCAAGGAAAAGCATTGGACTGGATCATTTCGTTCCTCGCTGGAAGAACTCAGAGAGTCCGCCTCCCCCCTTTTAAGTCAGAGGCCACCGAAGTCATCTGCGGCGTCCCGCAAGGATCATCACTCAGCCCCACCCTCTTCAACGTCTACATGAGCCCCCTCGCAACCATCGCACGTCAACACAACCTCAACATCATCTCCTACGCTGATGACACTCAGCTGATCCTCTCACTCACCAAAGACCCAACCACCGCCAAAACCAACCTACACGAAGGGATGAAAGAAGTAGCCGAGTGGATGAAGCAAAGCCGTCTGAAACTGAACTCGGACAAAACGGAAGTCCTCATCTTAGGCTCATCCCCTTCCGCCTGGGACAACTCTTGGTGGCCAACGGACCTAGGAAAAGCCCCCATACCGAAGGACCACGCACGGAACCTGGGCATCATCCTGGACTCCTCACTCTCGATGACCAGACAAGTCAACGCCGTCTCATCCTCATGCTTCAACATCCTACGCATGCTCAAAAAAACATTTCACTGGATCCCCACCGAAACAAGAAAAACGGTCACCCACGCACTGGTTACAAGCCGCCTGGACTACGGAAACACCCTTTACGCCGGTTCCACCGCGAAACTACAGAAAAAACTCCAACGCATCCAAAATGCTTCAGCCAGACTCATACTAGACATCCCCCGCACAGACCACATTTCCGCTCACCTGAAAGACCTTCACTGGCTCCCCGTCAACAAGAGAATAACGTTCCGTCTCCTCACCCACGCACACAAAGCCCTTTACGAACGTGGACCTGATTGCCTCAACACGCGCCTTTCCTTTTACACTCCCACCCGCCTGCTGCGTTCGTCCAACCAAGCCCTCGCCGCTGTACCGCGCATCCACAAAGCCACCATGGGAGGAAGATCCTTCTCCTACTTAGCGGCCAAGACCTGGAATTCCCTTCCCATCCACCTCCGCCTTACTCAAAACCACCTAGCCTTCAGAAAACAACTTAAAACATGGATATTCGATAAATAACCCCCCCCCCCCCTCCCTCTTCCTCAAGCGCCTTGAGACCCTATGGGTATGTAGTGCGCTATATAAATTCTGACTTGACTTGACTTGACTTGAGGTTAGTTTCTCATGCAGTGCTTCGATTGCATGCTATATAATAATCATGCTATGTTTTTTTTTAGAAAGGAACAGTTTGTGAATGACTGTAGATACTAGCCAGAGTCACCCAAAAGGAGTTTGATTTAATTACTCAATGCGTGACTAGTTGGCCCGTTTTCCTGCAGTATTATATATTCATTATATTTGTTTTGGCCAACTTTATGAGCATTCCATGCTCATGACAAGGTCAGCTCGTCATGCACCTCAGCAAAGCTGACCATGTAATTTCAATGGAAATTAGAGTAGCAGTGGGAATTGCCTTAGCACCAAAGGTGTTAAAGATAATAGCTTGTGAAGAGCAGAGGTCTGTGATGAAGAGCCCCCCTGCCCCCACCACTCACACCAACCTCCTCTGTCCCAGAGATCAACTGGCATTTATGTGTAAATGTGGCTAGCAGGAGTCTGACCAAAGTAGCTGCCGAGGCCCCATGGGATGGGCCTGGCACCTCGCTGACACCAGCCAGGCCCAGCAGCATATTGGGACTGGAGTGCGGATGGCAGGTAACCATATGTTCTGTTCGACCCCACTTATCACCATCCCAGCAATCTGTATCCCGTTTGCTGTGCTTCCAATACATGTTTACCCTCGCAGCAGGCGCTTTTAGCCTATCCCTGTCAACTATTGACCGTTTCCTCCTCGCACTGCGTGTTTTCATACCATCTGTCATAAGTGTGCTTAGGATTGTAAGGCTTAACCAACAAGCACAATTTTGCATGCTAACCATTGTATACATTGAGGTACGATTTGTGCAATTTTTTCCTCAGGGCATTTTATTAATATTGTGGGACTGAAGTCGACTATGTGCAGCCTTTTCACCACAGTTTCTTGCCAGGGTTTGTCCACACCTCCTTCGCAGCGATTCCTCCTGGTTGGGCATCACAACGCGCTTTCAAGGCAGCTCTGCTTTCTTTAACAATTACATTAGTGCACAATTGATTTGTGCATTTATATTCCAATGTGCACTGCTTACTAAAGGAAGCACATTTGTTATATTTTCTGGCCAGGGAAGGCACATATGATATATGTATTTAGCAGATCCGTTTATTGTTGCCAATTATGTATACATTTCCTTAATTGTGAATTGTTTGGACAGCCATGTATCCCTGCGATGCAGTTACATTCTTTCTCCTGTCTCCAAAGAAACCTTGGAATTAAGTGACAGGTTATTAACCATTTCAATACTTAACTTCTCTACAACACAGCTTTCTTGGCAAAGCCAATAGATCTGACTAAACGCTTGTTTTTTAAATTGTACTCGCATTCTTTCACCTGTGGGTGGTTGAATGGAGTGATGTCACGTCTCTCTTTCCGTAGTCACAAAAGAACACTGCGCAGGATCAAGATGAATCCATTGTTGCCTCCTGCAAAAGCTTGCAAAAATCAGGATGCTATCTTGCGGCGCCCTCTCTCTCTCCCCCCTGTTTCTATCTCTCTCTCTCTCCTTCTCTCTTTCTCACTCTCTCTCTCCCTCTTTCTAACCATCTCTCTCTCTCCCCCTCTCTGTCTTTCTCTCTCTAGCTCTCTTTCTCTCCCTCCCTATCTCTCTTTATCCCTCTTCCCTCTCACTCTCGCACTCCACTCTGTAGCACGTAATAACGCGCCACATAATTATATTGTACTAAATGCAACATACACTCCACATAACTCAGTGCCACATAATTACATACCACATATTTACACTCTACTCAATGCAACATAAATGCACCTCTGATAAACTCAGTGCCACACAATTACAAGCCACATAATTACACTTTACTCAATGCAACATAAATACACTCCACATAATACCACTCAGTACCACAGAATTACACTCCACATAGTTACACTCTACTCAATGCAACATAACTGCACTCAACATAATTGCACAGAAACATACTAACAATAAATGCTTATAACTACAAGTCACTGCAAATATTATTCCCAACATTGCTTACTATTCAACAGCAACTAACAGCTTGCAAATCATCTTCATGCGCCAATACAGAGTTTGCGAAAAATTTCATGCAACACATTGTAATATACAATGCCAATAACTCAAACTTTAATGCTGCGAGACCTATTGCATTGCAAATGCTTGTCTTAAATGTCAGTCACCCCCAAGGTAGGCCCATGGTACTCCTGTGGGCAGGGTGCAGTGTATGTGAAAGCTAGGACATGCCCCTGTGTGTGTGTGGAATGTCCTGATAGGGAATTACTGCCAATTTAGTTTTTCACTGTTGCAAGGCTACCTGTTCCCATAGGACAGAATGGGGAATTTGTTTATAACATCTTATAAACATAACTGGCCCTGGGAACAAGGTAGAAAAATAAAGTTTAGTATGCCTGATCTCAGGATCTAAAGATGCATCTTTTAGTGAAGGTGATTTTTACATTCTCTGTTTGAAAATACCACTTTTAGAAAGTAGGTATTTTCTTGCTCAGCCATCCAGTAGGCCTCTGCTGGGGTTGTGGATTGACTGTCTGGGTTTAGGATTAGCGGGGCTGGAGAGGAGTAGTGGCTCCAGAGAGTCTAGATGGGTCAGGGAAGGGCTGAATAGACCTGGGCTGCATTTAGAGTAGGGGGGTGAGACTTCCTTTCACCTGAATGGGCCTGGTCTGCCTCTGACATTGCCGTCTCCACCTCCTGCCAGGAAGCTACACCAGAGAGGACAGAACTGATTCTGGCTGGGCACAGACACTCTCTGCCTGAGCGATCCTACATATTGTTGATGATGCGTTACAGGTCCTAGATCCCAATCGAACATTTCAACTAGTCCTTCTTGACCTGTCGTCTGCATTTGACACGGTAAATCATGAAAATTTACTAGCCAGGCTTCATAACAGAATGGGATTGTATGCAAATGTGCTGAAATGGTTTGAATCCTTCCTTCAGAATAGAACGCAAAGATTCCTGGTCAACCAGACGCTATCCCCATCATGCCCTAACTCAATTGGAGTCCCTAAAGGATCTACACTATCTCCATCACTCTTCAACCTGTATGTCGAACCTCTTACAGAAATTCTCGGAGACGCAAACATATCCTATCACATGTACGCGGACGACACACAGCTAAACATCAAGATCGCGTCTCTGGAAGACATCAAGTTAATGAATGAGGCCTTAAAAATATCATTACTCTGGTTAACTTGCAATCATCTGAAGCTAAATGCACAAAAAATAGAATTCCTATTAATTTCACCACCAAAGAACCACACAGAAGTGAAGGAATGGACCAAACTGATCACAGCACTAAACTGCACCCCTACTCTAGTGGACTCAGCGAAATCACTAGGAACCACGCTGGATAAGAACCTAGACATGAAAGCCCACATCAAATCAATGGCAAAATGTGCCAGTTTTCACTTGAACTACATTAGAAAAGTGAAACCATTCATTTCTACGGCGGATCTCAAATTGGCAGACCAATCCTTAGTTATGTCAAGGATTGAATATGGATGTACAACCTTAGCAGGTCTACCAAAAATATCCACGGCACCACTAAAAGCATGCCTCAATGCAGCTGCAAGACTCATCACCAGATCGAGGAAATACCTGAAAGCGTTAAACTGGCTACCATACAAAGCCAGAATTCAACTTAAAATGGCACGTATTACCCGCAAAGCGCTCCACTACAAAACACCAAGATACCTGGCCCAGAAGATCGAGCCATAAGGAGGAAGCAGACCAGCCAGGAGTGCCAAGGAGCTGTTGCTGAGACCACCCATCTTCCGTAAGAAGAAAACGTATGATAGAGCTTTCTCAGGAGCAGCCCCCAGAATCTGGAACTCCCTCCCTCCAAATATTAGGAACATTCCAAACACTGCAACATTCAAGAGGGAAGCTAAGATCTTCCTAATGAGTAAGTTCCTTACATAGGCAAGACAGTTCATCACTAGCACTGTGATATAGATGTTTCCAAAACAGAACAACAATATAAGTAAAGAGAAAGTCACCAGTTATACTGGGGATAACCTTTGTCGGTACTATACTAATCCAGACTTATGGATGTAGAATGCACGGAAAAAGACACTTCGGAACTATTTGTACTGGGGTTCTTTTTACAGAAGAGTGTCTTACTGGAGTGGAAGGTTCTTTCCTTTTTTCGGTTGTCCTTGACTCTCTGGTGTATATGGATGTTGAAGGGGGTGGCAAGCTGGTCAGTCCAGTTGAGGATGGAAATGTGGTTGGTCTAGTCGAGGGCTACAGGTGTCTAGTTTCATTTATTAGGTGAGGTTGATTGAATGAGGTCTGTTGTGTTGCCTTTGTGTTGAGAAGTGTGTAGAAGGCTCTTCGTTCATGTATTTTGTGTTGGAGTTGAAGTATCCGGTGAATCTGAGGTGACCACGTTGGATGGAGGCAAAGGTGATGAAGCCTAAGAGTTCTTCTAGTTTGGTCCGGGTCATTTGCAGGTCAGTTGAAAGGATGCTATTTTGGAGATTGATAGATGGAAGTTGCAGGAGAGGAGTGTGAAAGACTTCAGTATGGTAGAGTTACTAAGAGTGAGGCCAGAGTGTCCTATGTTTGCAAGCCTCCCCATCCTGTTCTGAGTTTGCGATCTATGTGCTGGAAGCATCTAATTTCAGGGACGAGAACGTCCCGGATGTGAAAACCAGGTTGAAGGGAGAAACTAGGTTGTGTAAGTGCATAGTATTCATTAGTGACCATCAACTAGGAAATCTACGGATAATGTATCTTTTTTCATGCTAAGCGTCCCATAATGTTTTCTGTTTATCATTGGTATATGGGCAGCGTACATGGTTATTGTACTTATAAAAACTTCTTAGAGCAGATATTTTCACTCTGTGGGGGGCGCTAGGTGGCGCACTAGCAGATGGCCGCTCTGTAGCGAGCTCCTGCCGTCCGGCGTAATTTATCCTTTAAATTATCGTTTAAATTATCCTTTAATTGGCCGAACTGGTGAACTCTAACACCCCCAATCAATAGTGGTTACCGTGCAGCACCTACGGACCGTATCTCCGTCTTCTTGCCCGCTCGATGCCCCGGGAATCTGCGACGAAAGGTGGACCCGCCTGATAGCAAAACTCCCAGTGCTGGTGGCCCGGCCTCAGAATCTACCCTACGCCGAGGCTGCGGCGCGGCTTGTGGTAAATAAATAATTAATTACCGGTTCTATTTTTGACTGGATACAATATAAACAGATAGCTCAATAAATAAGAGTCAAGATTCGAGGTAGTTGGAGTTTTGCAGGTTTTAATAAAGCATAAAGGACAGGAACAGGACAACCTGCACGGGAATAGGATGGCAGCTGCCGGGGGCAGGATCTGGGATGAGCGCTAGCTTTAATAACAGTGCATAACATATATATACTAAAACAAAATACATTACATGCAATACAGTAGGCGTAGCAGTAGGCGGGGTTTGTAACAGTCGCGAAAGATAAGGCATAAAGTAGGTGTAACAAGAGGCGTGTACAGGGCGTATACATAGACATGTGATGTGAACGTAACAGAATATGTCATAAATGGGGCGGAAACATGGAGGGGGCTACCTAAGGAGCCGGGACCTCTAACCTAGTGGTGCGCGCAAGCTGGCAATGACGTGTTACCAGGAGGAGCTGGGGGCTATGACTTCTGCGCTAGAAGAGGAGACTAAAGTCTGCGGAGTCAGAGCGACATGTACCTAACCATATCTAGTATCTGATGTTTAGAGAACATGTTGATAGAATCCAAAAGTTATCAGGGTAAAGGATAACAGACTCTAAGACTGGTGCATGCATTATTCTGCATGTAGTGCGTGTCGAGGAATATTCGATGACCATTAATACAGTATTTCTCTTACATGGAGACATAAAGGCTAGACTATGACTGAAACTATTGATGCGATTCAGTAGCTTAGGAATGCAGAGAAGGAGAGCTGGACTGATAACTAGAATAATAACATACTCTTGGCAGACTGGCAGGCAGAGCCAGGCCGAGCCGGGCACTGTGAGGCATGAAGTAAGTGAAGGGTCAGGGATGCAGGTGGGGGCTGTATCGCTCCTCGGAGAGGGTTCAGGAGACAGGAGCTGAATCTGGTGTCCGGGCCCTTTTGAGGCCTAGAAACGGGGACTTTATTCTGAATTAACGTGCACACTGTAAAACGTGGCAACATAGGTTTACATAGGCCTGATACTCGTAGCTTTCACGAGAACTGGAAACTGGCATACTAGAGTCGGACACAACTAGAATTGCGTCTTTAATCGATCATAAGGGAATACATATGCATATTGATCATGCACATATAACATAGGATGGGGAACACGTAGGGACACAGAACATGGCAAAATTTACTTTTCCACATTCCCTCCTTGTCACTACGTTTCCATCAGGAAACATCAATATTCATGATACCATCTATCATTTCATACAGTATCATTTGCTCGTCTCGAATTGTCTTGGAACGGGACTTAGGACTAGGACTAAGACTAGGAATACAGGATGTAGCACAAATGCCGCAAATCGCAGGGCCACATTGTAAACAGAGGCAGCAACTGAATATGATCATTACTGCTATACCTAGGAATGACAATACTTTCCATCCCCAGGCAGAAATTATACTCCAGAGCCAACCGGACCATGTCCAGGTGCCTGGATTCTGGTGTAACTGATGGGCAATTTTATGAAGTCTGGTTATAGCTGAATAAACAGACGGCGCGTTATTAGGAAGGAAAATGCAGCAACTAGATCCGATGACTCTACATGCTCCTCCTCTATCGGCCAGTATGACGTCAAGAACGAGACGATTTTGGAGCACGACAAATCTCATAGCAGATTGCTCTTCGGTTAAGTTACCTAGGGCAGAAGTAGTCTCATTCACTACTGCTTCAAGGGTTCTGGTTAACCTATGAATTAACTTACTATTCTGGATAGGTCCTATAAAGAAGAAGAAACCTTTATTGAAGTCTGTATACTGTTCTAGAGTAGTTTCAGTTTGATCGACAATCGGGGACTCGATCTCCCTTCTATGTCTAATGTGTACTAGATGTGTGTTTCTATGATAATCGGATGGGGCTAGAAAAACTGGTGGCAGTAGGAAGGCAATATAACATGTTCCATCCCAATCGAGGGGCAGACGAACATATGCGGTCTGACCACAAACAAAATAAGAATGACGTGAGGCTTTGAAAATAGATTTCCCACTGTCACTATACTCGACAATAGTAGTACAATCACTATGTCCTACATGTGCGGAACCATTTTTTCTGACACATAATTCGCCTTTGACTGGTAGTACTGAAATAGCAGGTAAATCTGGAGTAGTATCGGACTGAACATTCAGGACCATGAAATTCGAAGAATAATTACCTAAATCATATACTTCATTTTCTAGATCTAACCCTGTTCTATGGGTGAGACCTTGCTTGTCTGGGAAACATGTACTATTCAGAAGGGACATATCAGTTGAAGATGACGTTAACGTGGACCATGCTCCACACGAACCATTATGTGAAAACGGATAAGGAAAGAGTGGCAGAACTCCCTTCGGTGTCTGGAAAGGGGGGAGTCGACCACACACCCAACAATTAGTGGCATTGCTAGTCTGGTGTGAATAGTGTAACATACGGATAAACGTGTTATTACGCATAGCAAGACGATAGGATAACTCGTGAGGAGGCAGATCACTAAATGTGTGCTCTACTGTAGCATTAGAATACTTATGTACATGAGAAATTGGAAAACTTAAATGTAATGCATAACTTGTGCAGGTAACCATTAAACTCAAAAATAGAAGAAAACTTAGAACAATGATACATTTGATAGAGTTTTGACTAACTCTCTCACTATGGGGGTCTATCTCATACATGTCAGAAACCTGTCTAACCGTTTCACCCGAGGGGGACTTAGACAATTAAACTGGCTGACTTATTTTACTAGACCTGAGTTTCTTTTTATACTCCTGCTGCGGAGTTTCCTCTAACAGGGGAGGCTTGGATTCAGAGTCAATTTTTAGGCAGTCCTTAGAAATGTTCTTGGCAAATGTTTTTATACGCAGTCCATGGAATTTCTTGATGTGGGACATATGCACCCAGCCTTTGCGGCCCTCCAACTTCACGGCCGTGCGGGTGGTCAGAAGGACAAGTCGTGGCTCTTTCCAACGAGGTTCCAGCGGACTTGAACAATCAAAGTTCCTTACAAGGACTAGGTCGCCTGGAATGACCTCATGCGGTTTCACTTCGGTATTGTCTGGAAATGTGGCGGCAACCTGTGAACGACAAGAGTGTAGGGCAGACATCAAGGAAGCTAGGTAATCTGTCAGCATATTACTGGAAACATCTGTAATACTTCGGGGTCTAGGTGTACCCCACATATTTGGGGGGCGGCCGAATACGACCTCGTACGGGGACAGACCTGATCTGGAATGTGCGACCATGCGCATATAGAATAGAGCGACTGGCAGGGCTACTAGCCAGTCTACACCTTTCTCTTTACAAACTTTAGCAATGCGGATTTTTAGGGTCTGATTATGTCTCTCTACGAGACCGGCTGCTTCAGGATGGCGCACACAATGGAACTTCCACTGGTACCCTAACAGAAGGGACACATGTTTCATTAGTTCAGATGAGAATGGCTGGCCGTTGTCTGAATACACGACCCTAGGGAGTCCATAGCGGGGGAAAAATTCACGAACCAACTGCCTGGCAGTGGTTGCGGCTGTGTAGTCTGGGACTGGATATGCCTCTGTCCACCTGGACAAAGCGCATACAACTACAAGGACATACTTGAAACCTCGACATCGCTCCATCTGAATATAATCCATCTGGAGGACTTCAAAAGGGTGGTCAGGAGGTTGGAATCCACCTTGTTCCACCGGGACACTTTTACCTGGATTGAACTGGCAACATATCATACAGGTACGGACTTTCTGCTTGGCTGCAGCTCGTAAATGCTTGTTGAACCAAAGGTTCTGGATACTGTCTAACATAGCTTTTTCTCCTAAATGTGCAGGACTATGTGCGGTATTAATAATGACTTGAACCATTGAGTCGGGGAGAAACCATGTGGCTTTTCCCTTCGTCAACCATCCCTGATCTGTTTGGACCCCTCCTTGTTCGGACCATTTCTTGATTTCATCGGGAGTAGCATGTGACTGGATATCTATGACATCTTGTGTAGGGTCCTTAACTGTCATACAAGTAATCTGTTCTGGAGTGTGTGTCAGTGTCGTATAGTACGTGTTAACTGGAATGTCTGGAGTCTGAGCTGTGAGCTTGGCTGTTCGATCTGCAAGATCGTTACCTTGAGAAATGATGTCAGTAACTTTCGTATGTGCCTTGCACTTCATGATAGCGATAGCTGTCGGTAAATGTATTGCATCTAACAGAGCTTGAATGAGGAGACCATGCTGAATCTTGGTTCCATGAGAAGTCATAAAACCTCTTTCTTGCCAGAGCACCCCGAAGTCGTGTACGACTCCGAATGCATAACGTGAATCGGTGTATATGTTTACTTTCAGGTTTTTGGCACATATGCAGGCTTGGGTCAGAGCGACGAGCTCTGCTGCTTGAGCGGACAGAGTGTCAATACGGTGTGTCTCTATAACTTCTGTGTCAGTAGTCACTGCATACGCGGCTACTAGTTCTCTTGTACTTGTTCTCATACATGAACCATCCACATAAAGTGTCAGGTCGGGATCAGGTAATGCAATATCGGTCAAGTCTTGTCTTGGCTTTGTCATGGTGTTAACTACTTCCACACAGTCATGTGTGGCAGGATTTGAAGTAACTGACGGTAACAGTGTAGCGGGATTTAGAACGTTGCAGCGTCTGATTTCTATGTGTGGCTGGAACAGTGTCAATTCATAACCTGTTAAACGTGCAATTGTCAAGTGCTGAGTCTGTGTTCGGTTTAAAAGAACTTCCACGGAGTGTGGAACTTGTACTGTCAGGGAGTGTCCTAACACTATGGAATCACTTTGTCTGATAGCTAGTGCTGTGGCTGCAACTGACTTGAGGCACGCAGGCAGAGCCTGGGCTACTGGATCTAGTGTGCTCGAAAAATAAGCACAGGGCTTGTATTGTCCTGCTTGATCTTGTGTGAGAACAGATAATGCTGTACCATCACGTTCCGTAACAAAAAGTGTAAAAGGCTTACTGTAGTTCGGTATAGCTAGAACAGGTGCTTGGCATAAGGCTTTCTTTAACTCATTAAAAGCAAGTGTATGTTCCTGGGTCCAAGGGAGGACAGTCGATACGGCTGCCTCCTGTGTCGTTAACTGTATCAGTGGCTTGGCTAGAAATGCATACTGAGGAATCCATTGTCTGCAATAGGAAGTGAGGCCGATAAAAGCTCGTACCTCTTTCTGGGTCTTGGGCTGAGGAAGACTCGCTATTAACTGGATACGGTCAGGTGTCAACTGCCTACCCCTCTTGGACAGTAAGTGTCCTAAGTAGACCACTTGCTGGACACAGAATTGGAGCTTCGAAGGGGACACCTTGTGCCCCATCTCGGCTAGGAAATACAGAACTGTAAGTGACGCTCGCTCGCAGTCACGTTCAGAACGGGCTGTGATCAGTAGATCATCGACATACTGGAGCAGGGCAGTGTCAGTTGGCATGTGAATATTGTCTAGTTGTCTCTTAAGTGCTTGACTGTAGATGCTAGGACTTTCTGTGAAACCTTGAGGAGCTCGTGTAAATTTATAGCTCCTTCCATTTAAACAGAATACGAAAAGGAACTGGCTGTCTGGATGAATGGGAACACTGAAAAATGCGTTCTTGAGGTCGATAACAGTGAAGAACGTAGCTTCAGAATCAATGGCTGTCAATAGGGAAGAAATATCTGGAACAACTGGGTACTGGGGAATGATACATTTATTAAGTTCTCGGAGATCAATCACTAATCGATAAACTGGAGGTGCATTTGGATCAGTACGTTTCATGACTGGAATGATAGGAGAATTACATACATTGGAGTCAGTTTCTACAACCACTCCTTGAGCAATGAGCTCGTCAACAATTCTGGATAAGGCTGCTACAGCCTCAGGTGGCAATTTGTACTGTCGGATTCGTGGCAAAACTATACCTGGTTTCAGAGTCACACGGTGGGGTGTGATCTGCATACATCCTACATCAGTTGGACCTTGCGCCCATAGATGCTGCGGGACATTCAATAATCTTGGATCAAAATCACGTAATACATAGTGACCTTTAAAGTCAAGTAAAAACAATCGTACTCCTTCTGGGGAGCAGCATATAACTGCACCTAATTCTTTTAATGTCTTGATGCCTAACACATTTTCTGGACATGATTTCGTAAGTAACAAATCAGTAGTTCGGGACAATGGACCTACTTCTAGAGAAACCGGTTTGGAAATCTCGTTAACAATTTGCTTTCCTGAAAATCCAAGGGAAACATTTCTAGAGCCTGAGAGCGGAGCCCCTGGAACCTCGTCATGACTGATAGTAGTCCTACTTGCCCCTGTATCAATCAGAAACTTTCTGTCTTTCCCCAATACTTGACTGTGAACATAGGGACCCTCTTGATCTACAGGTATCTCGATGAGAGGCAAGCCTACCTCCCTCTCTAGGCTGTTTCATGAATACTGCTGGTAATCTGGATACTCGGACTGTGCATACTGGTACATCTGCTGTGTAACATGCTGTGTTGCAGCAATAGGCTGCGATGCTGGAACTGTCTGTCGTGCATTCTGTGGTGACTGAGAAGTCTGTGAACCTTGTTCTTGTCTAGGCGGACGTGGTCTTTCTTTAGTCTTACCGGTAGCTATGTTGTGTTTCAGAACTGCACACTCGTTTATAAAATGACCTGGCTGTTTACAATAATTGCAGGTTCCTTTAACGGGAGCTGCAGGATGACTGGCTTGATTCGGACCCCTCTTCTGACTGTCTTGAGGAACAGATTGTGCAACTAATACTTTCATTTTCGTGTCTTTCATACGTTTCCTTTCGTGTTCTTGCTCTTCTCTGATTCTATTCTGGTGGTACTGGAGCATCTGAAGCATTTGGGACGGAGTATTTGCTTGCCAGGTACTTTCGACTTTCAAAACTCGATTTTTAACTTGTGGACTTGAATTCTCGACTAGTTTAGTAACAAAAAGATGAGGATATGACTCGCTACTTGTCTTCAAACCACTGTTAATAATAAAACATTTTTCAAATCTAGAATAAAAATCACTAGTATCTTCGTCTGGTTTCTGCTTACAGGCTGAGATTGCATCCCAGTCTTCCTTTTTCGTGGCTAGTAATCTTGGCAAAACTTGTATTAACAGTTCGGGCAATTCTTTACATTTGTCTCCTAGACCGGTACCTGGTACACGTGTATTATCTTCAGCTTCTAGAGCTGTCCAATCTATCTTTTTCTCTCCCACCTCCCATTCTTTTTCTTTGAGTTTTTCATATACCCCTGCGGGCAACAGGACCTTTAACATTTTAATGATATCTGGATATGTGTATTCTCCCATACGGAGCATGTCTTTTAATTCACGGTGGAACCCTGCTGGATCTTTGTCGTGACAGGGAATTAACTTCTTCATCTCTAAGAGTTCCATCTTGGTAATCGGGGTGTAAACAAATACTCGTTGCATTTCACCACCCGCTGTCCTAACTGGATGTACTTCTCGTAACGGATGCTGTCTATCTATGTAAAATGGTTTACTTTCTGGAGGTAAGACATGAACAAAATGCGGATTCAGAAACGTTCGATATTTGTGGCGCTGTTCTAGAATGAGGCTAATTAAATCGGTACCTAGACCTTTCCATCTATACTGTAGTAACTCGTTCAGAACATCGTGTAACGGACCTGGATCAGAATGCTGACCCTCATACAGTGTAATGAGGTGCTGGATCATATACATACCCACCAGTCGCTGCTCGGCTGGGGGCAGTTTCAGAAATATTTGTGCCACTATTTCGTCTGGAAAAGTGGTAGAATCAGTAGCCCATCGGACTGCTGATCGGGCTAGTTCTTGTTCATGCATAGTACTAAGTTCACTATAACCGATTCGTGATTTCAGAATGTGATCGGTAGCTTGAAATACTTGCTCTAGAGAACCTTGTTCTGGTGCTGGAAGAGAGAAATCTTTCTTGTGTTCTAGACGTGAATGTCGGTCGGGAAGTCTAGTTCTACCTACATACGCTATTCTGGAAGGATTCTCGTCGTCTACCTCTTCGGTAGGAGAGTCGTCTTCTTTCTCGCTTACTTGTGCTGCTTTGCGTTTCTCGTGTAACCTTATTATTTCCTTACGAATTTTCTTGTACATACTCTCTATACTACTGAGTGTCTTGTGTCTTCCCTCGGCTATATGATCACTCCATTTTGTCAGAACTCTCATTTCGGTCGGATCTTTAGTCGGATAATCTTGTTCCCTTATTAGACAATTAATTAGAAACTTTAAAAGCATGAGCTGGGTCTCAGCTTTCCTTTGAGACATGGCTTCGCCAATACTTTCTGGGTCTGTTCCTGTACGAATGAAACAATATATTCTGTCTAGATCTTCTTTCATATTCGGTAGGGTGTCCAAATACTCGGTCACCCGTCTCACACGCAATGAATATATGACCATATTATCATCGCCTGGGACTGAATCATAACGGCATTCGGTAAGAGCTCGCTTAATATCTGCAACGGACTGAGATTTAGGCGTACGCTGTAACGCACGTTCATGTAACTCAAGTAGTGTCACACGTTTGTGTTGGGGCGGGGTACGAGGAGTATCTCCCCCCCCGCGGCTCCTAAACTGGAATCGTCGGTGGGTACTGTACGGGCGGGCAGAGTGACTGATGTAGCGGGTACTCGTACTGTGGGCTGGACCGGGGGTACCGTAACAGGTGCTGTAACAGGTGCCCCGGTGGCTGGAGGTACAGAAATTACATTATTTACAGGAGCTGGCGGAACAGGATTTGCGTACTCTGGGACTGTGTCGTCCAAATAGGACGAGAGAAAAATATCAGCTGCGGTCGGTTTGTGACGTAGCTTGGTCGGAACTAATGGTGGCGGGAAATTACTGGATGCCTCCGGGGCTGCTTTTGGCAAGCCCTCGGCAAGAAGAGGGTACATACCCTTAATGAGGGCATTCCTCTGTCTGTCTGACTGTTCGGCTTTAACTCGTTCACCTATTTCGATTAATTCCCTTTCTTGGGCTCTCTCTGAGGATTCTCTACTTAATTCTGACTTTCTGATTTCTTTTTCGGTTCTTTTATGAGATTCTTTGCGCCATAACTCGATGGCATCTTTCTGTGACTGTCTGGCTTTCTTTTTCCATAATGCTTCTTCTACTCGCATGATGCACTCGGCATCCCATGTGCCTGAAACAGGCCATCTATATTTCTCTTCTAATTCCTTGGTGTACTCTACCCATCAGTCTAGATATAATATGGCACTTATGCCATGCTTATGATACATAAAATGACCTGGACTGTCCCTTGGCGGGACAGGAACTGCTTCTTCGAGCAGACCTTTTCTAGTTCTTAACTGACGTAACTTTGAGAACAGAGGCATGATTTAGTCTGGAATACTGAACACAATACAATACACGATGAACACAATAATAATTTGAGAAAGCAAATCATTCATACCACGACATTGAAAACATATTGACATAACATTTAAAATAACAGTTCGGACAAAATACTACCTGGAATACTGAGAACAGAAACACATGAATTTCTCGAGAACAGAACTTACTGGAACAGAAACTTACTAGAATTACTAGATGCACTGCTAAAACAGTACGAAACTTACCGGTCCCTTAAAGAGACACGTCAGGACCCGCATCCACCTAGGTGGACACTTCGTGTTGGATCTGTGTACCCAAACCCACGGACCAGAGACAAATTAATTGACCCTGTCTAGATACTACCCCAGCAACGGTACTCACCGGGCAGCAAGAACGGAAAGCCTTGGACTGGACTGGACTGGACTGCTACGACGACGGACTACGAACTTCAGACTTCAGTTACAGGTGGGCCTCCGGATACCTCGGACCTTGAACTCTCGGCTTGGGCTCTGGTTGGGACTCGCCGCGTTCCTCCACCGCCTCGTCTGGATGCTGGACCGCAACCTCCGTCTCCTCCGTGGACCTGAGGGATACTTGAAGCAGAAATATCTGCCGCTGCGCAGGATGGTTCCGTCACGGCTGCAGAGGGTCAGGGGGCTTGCGTGGCTTCGCCGGCGCGTGGGGAAAGGGCAAGTCCCTATTCGGGCGCCATTATGTGGTAAATAAATAATTAATTACCGGTTCTATTTTTGACTGGATACAATATAAACAGATAGCTCAATAAATAAGAGTCAAGATTCGAGGTAGTTGGAGTTTTGCAGGTTTTAATAAAGCATAAAGGACAGGAACAGGACAACCTGCACGGGAATAGGATGGCAGCTGCCGGGTGCAGGATCTGGGATGAGCGCTAGCTTTAATAACAGTGCATAACATATATATACTAAAACAAAATACATTACATGCAATACAGTAGGCGTAGCAGTAGGCGGGGTTTGTAACAGTCGCGAAAGATAAGGCATAAAGTAGGTGTAACAAGAGGCGTGTACAGGGCGTATACATAGACATGTGATGTGAGCGTAACAGAATATGTCATAAATGGGGCGGAAACATGGAGGGGGCTACCTAAGGAGCCGGGACCTCTAACCTAGTGGTGCGCGCAAGCTGGCAATGACGTGTTACCAGGAGGAGCTGGGGGCTATGACTTCTGCTCTAGAAGAGGAGACTAAAGTCTGCGGAGTCAGAGCGACATGTACCTAACCATATCTAGTATCTGATGTTTAGAGAACATGTTGATAGAATCCAAAAGTTATCAGGGTAAAGGCTAACAGACTCTAAGACTGGTGCATGCATTATTCTGCATGTAGTGCGTGTCGAGGAATATTTGATGACCATTAATACAGTATTTCTCTTACATGGAGACATAAAGGCTAGACTATGACTGAAACTATTGATGCGATTCAGTAGCTTAGGAATGCAGAGAAGGAGAGCTGGACTGATAACTAGAATCATAACATACTCTTGGCAGACTGGCAGGCAGAGCCAGGCCGAGCCGGGCACTGTGAGGCATGAAGTAAGTGAAGGGTCAGGGATGCAGGTGGGGGCTGTATCGCTCCTCGGAGAGGGTTCAGGAGACAGGAGCTGAATCTGGTGTCCGGGCCCTTTTGAGGCCTAGAAACGGGGACTTTATTCTGAATTAACGTGCACACTGTAAAACGTGGCAACATAGGTTTACATAGGCCTGATACTCGTAGCTTTCACGAGAACTGGAAACTGGCATACTAGAGTCGGACACAACTAGAATTGCGTCTTTAATCGATCATAAGGGAATACATATGCATATTGATCATGCACATATAACATAGGATGGGGAACACGTAGGGACACAGAACATGGCAAAATTTACTTTTCCACAGGCTGGCTGGGCCGCATCAGCCGCGTTTCTGGACCGCGGCCGCGGAGGTCGGACTCTGCTGCCCGCGACGTTGCCGCTGCTGGCCGCCACACAACAGAGGTGAACCTGTGTGGGACCGACCCCCCCCCCCCCATGCGAGCGTTGGGGTGAAGACACGCCTGGGACCGTTGCTGACCCCGGCCTTGCTGCGGCCTTAGCGGAGTTGCCGATCCGCACTGCGGTACCACTGGCCACCGGGTGCCACTGGGAGGCACGGTGCCCCCATCACCGGCCCTGACCTGGGAGGATTGCTACAGCATCACAGAGGCTACCCCACGCCGGGGTTGCGACGTGGCTGACTCGGCCGCGCCCCTGAGCCGCGACTCGTGAGGACCGGACCCTGCTGCCCGCGACGCTGCCACTGCTGACCGCTGCACAACGGAAGTGATCCTGTGTGAGACCATCTCCTGGTGTGTGTTGGAGTGGGTGCGCGCCTGTGGCCGTCGCTGATCCCGGCCTCGCTGCGGCGGTGCCGGCCCGGGCGGCGGTGCCGCTTGTCCCCCAGGTGCCGATGAGGAGCGCGGCACCCCCATCTCCAGCCCTGACCTGAGAAGAGCGCTGCAGTGCTGCGAGCTGACGTTGTAGCCCGCTGACCGCGCCCGGAAGATTGAGGCGCTGGATTGAGAGAGTGGATCCCCTGGCGCCATTTTAGACCCCGGATTGCGGTGGTACTGGGAAGCCTGATAGTGCTCTCTGGGTTGTAGAGCGAGGAAGTGGCATTTTATATTCCCACTTACTGTGGACTCCGGAGACCTGACGCTCACTGGAGTGGGGAGTGGGGGAACAACGACCGCCTTCCTGGGGGATCTGGACTTCTGCGAGAGGTCCCTGCAGTGAGCGCACCTATCTGATCAACGTGACGGACTTGGCCACTCTGCGACCTGACACTCCCATTGCCTCCACATATATCCTTGCTGTACCCGTGCGCTGTGGGAACGAAGGAACAGAGATCCCTATCATACCGGTTTGGCGCGATGGGCAAACCGGACACGCGCCAACCCAAGCTAACTTTCGACGCTACCAAGAAAGCGCCCCGACCTAGCCAAGGTGATCGGGAACAATCTGGACACGCTACGGATGGAGCGGCGGCGCCCGCCCCAGCTGCCGCAGTACAAGAAATCCTCCGAGAGGTTAGGCAAGGATTTGCCACCATTGTGGATAAGGTAGACAGGCTGTCGGCACGGATGGACGCTATCGCCCACAAATTAGATGGGCATGATGAGAGGCTTAAAGAAGCAGAAAGACGCATCTCTGACTCGAAGGATGTCTCCGCCACCCACACGTCCCAGCTGTCACGCATGGATAATCTTCTCCGCACCATCAAGGCGAAGAATGAGGACTTGGAAGCGCGTAGCCGGCGCAATAACATCCGTCTTATAGGCATTCCGGAGTCCACCAACACTGGACGTATGGAGGACTATGTAGAGAAGTTGCTCCTGGAGGCGGTGGGCGCTGACGCTTTCTCTGCCCAATTTATTGTCGAGCGGGCGCACCGCTCGCTGGCACCCCGGCCCAGGCCCAGTGACACTCTTCGTCCTATAATAGCACGTATCCTAAACTACAGAGACCTGGATGTGGCATTGCGTGCGGCACGCAGCAAGCAAGAGTTGGCCTATAACGAAGTCACATTTTCCATATATCCTGATTTCATTCCTATGGTGCAGGAGGAACACCGGAAGTTTCTAGACGTCAAGGCTAAACTGCGGAAAGCACAGGTTGATTATGCACTTTTATACCCGGCAAGACTGCGAGTTACTCATCAAGGGAAGCAGCGGTTCTTTACGAAGCCACAACAAGTGGAGGAATTTTTGAAACACCTGAAGAGATCGGCTAGACATGATGCAGCTGCAGAAGATTCCCTAGATTCCCCGATGGCTGAAGCGGATTTGGAACAGACTCATGTACTTTGTTAATCTGGGCTGGGAGCGACTTTGGACTGGCACTGCAGTATAAGATGATGTGAGAGATGTTCTGATTCTATTTGTCTGGTTTGATGTAAGCTTCCCCCTAGATGTGAGAGAGGGGAGGGTCGATTTCACGATCACCTTGAAGCGTAGGCTTCTCTTACTAGAACAATTGTTCCTAGTCCGGTTGCGGACCTTCTCACGGACACCCTGCTGGTGCTGGTCACATGGTGTTTATATGTGGGGGTGCTTTGATTGACCCGGTATGTGCCACATTATTTAACGCCTGGCACCTCTGTCTACTTGCTCGAAAGCCTTTGCTTCTGGCTTGTATGACGGGGGCGAGGTTGTGTCGCCACCTTAGACGGCCCCCTAAGGGCATTACCCCGATCTGGTCCACTACAAGAGCTTAGTGCAACCCATATTGTTGTTGTTCTTCTTGTTTAGGGGGTGGGAGGTTATAGGTGGGAGGGTGTATGGTACTGGCATGTTTGGTATGCTTCAGTGGGTGGGAGGGGAGGGGGGAATGGGACTGCGTGAATGTTGTAGTAAATGGTTGGTTGTGCACCTCCACACACTTCTTGTTCCTAAGACTGCACTTTTTGAGTGGATTGATGCACTCTACATTGCACATGGTGGTTTTCATTTTATTCTTGCACACTGCGCTTTTGTCTGGTTGGACATGCTACATGTAATTTCTCACACACATGATGACTCATAGGGGGACACCGCTGAATGTCCTTACATGGAATATCCGAGGATTGGGGGACCCTCGAAAGAGAAGGCAGGTCATAGCTTATCTGGACCGCCACCTCATCCAAATAGCGATGCTGCAGGAAACTCATCTCAGCCCCTTACGGGCCCCTGCCTTCGCTTCCCGCTGGTCAACGTACAGGGTCTTTTCATCCTATTCTACCTATGCCAGGGGCACCGCCATATTGATCAAGAATAATGTGCCTTTTGCTGCTGCAGGCTCCTTCAGTGACGAGCAGGAGAGATTCTGCCTCACCTGGGGGCGACTGGGACTTGAATCGGTGACATGTTTGTGCTGTTATGGCCCCAACACAGATGCCCCTGAATTTTTCTCTTCCCTGTGGGACAAGGTGAGGGAGATTGGCTCGACCAATGTTATCTGGGGGGGGATTTTAATGTCACCTATGCTCCTGCTGCTGACAGATCTAATCCCGCGCCACACCACCGTCCCAAAGCAGCCACGATGCTCAACGATATCATCACTGATAATTGTTTGTTAGATGCTTGGCAACACATATATCCGCACCGATGTGAGGGCACGCACTTCACTGCTCAAGCCGCCTCTTGGGCGCGGCTGGACTACTGGCTTCTATCTCGGGGCCTAGGCCCTCTGATTAGTACGGTACAGCACTTAGCCAGGACATACTCTGACCATGCACCTGTCTTGCTCACTCTCTCCTCCGCGACCTTTGAATGCCCGCGCAGCGCATGGCGGTTAAACACACGTATGCTGCTTGATGAGGTCTTCCGAACGGAACTGGAGGATGAGATCAGGGAATTTTTCGAGAACAATAAGGGATCTGTGCAGAATGTAGAAACGATTTGGGAGGCATTCAAAGTTACCATTAGAGGAGTTTGCATATCTAAGGGAGCGGGAGTTTTAAAAAGCATCACTTCATCCCTCCATAGACTAGAGCAGGAACTCCGTAGGCTTGAAGCTCACTTGGCTAGACATCCAGATGGAGATAATCAGGGTAAATTTAGAGAGACACTAACGGAATACATGGTAGAAGCACGCAGAGAAGTGCTCTTTCGTGGTAAACACTGGGTGGCGCGTAGATATGGGGAAGGGCAACGCCCCGGCAAAGCTCTTGCAGATGTGATCAGACATCCGCGACACTCCAACTATATTATAGAATTAGAAAAATCAGAAGGTACGAGATGCTGGGATACCGCCACCATCCTAATGAATTCACCAACCACTACGCCACCCTGTATACGAGCGATGGTCAACGCGATCTGGATTTGGATTCCTATCTAGGTGATGTGGCCTAGGGATGGCTTAGCGATATGCACCGCAAATTCTTATGTGCACCATTCGAACTGGACATGGTCCGGGAAGCCATTATGGGCATGCAATCGGGCAAGGCCACTGGCCTGGACGGCATCCCGATTGAATTCTATAAAACCTACATAGATCTGATGGCGCCTATTCTGCGCAAGGTTTTTGAAGAATCCCTAGACGTGGGTATACTTCCGCCATCCATGAGAGAAGCGCTTATTGTCTCCCTCTCGAAACCCAAAAAACCGCCCCACCTGTGCGGCTCGTATAGTCCCCTCTCCTTGCTCAATTGCGATGCAAAGATATTAGCGAAGCTCATTGCCAACAGACTGACTTTATTGCTTGACCATTTAATACTGCCGTGTCAATCTGGATTCGTCCCAGGGAGGTCCACCTCTCATAACCTGCGCACGCTCTTCACGGTTTTAGATACCGTTTCCCCTGACCTCCCTTTATCGGCGGTCTTTCTTGACGCCACCACAGCTTTCGACTCTGTCGAATGGGATTACATATTTTGGGTCATGGGCTTCCCCCCTCTATTTATTTCATGGATTAAGCTTCTATACTGCCAACCAGGCGCTAGGGTGCTTATTAATGGGCACATGTCCATGCCATTCCCGATTGCCCGGGGCACCCGACAGGGTTGTCCCCTGTCGCCTCTTTTATTCACGCTGGTCACTGAACCGCTGGCAGCACGACTGAGGCAACGGCATAACGACATGGCTCTACGTTGTCATCTGCGGCAGATCCTTATATCTATGTATGCCGACAACATCACTCTTTAAGTTCGAGATCCCGGTTCCAACCTCAATGTGCTCCTCCGAGAGTTTGTTGTTTTTGGCGGTATATCTGGAGTCCAGATTAATTGGGGAAAATCATGTCTCTTTCCCCTCACGGCCTTGAAGCTACGCTTTCCTTTAGACAGCCCGCTGGAGTGGTGTGATGACGAGTTCCGTTACCTGGGGATTGGCATCACACGGGATAAAGAAGAACTTATGAGACTTAATTATGGAGTGGCACTTACCCGTATCACCGATAAAATATCCCGTTGGATAAAACTCCCCCTGTCATTGGCTGGACGGGTGTCCTTGATCAAAATGGTCATACCCCAACAACTACTCTACCTTTTCCTTAACATCCCGTACCACCCGGGGCGACACTTCTTCGCATTATTGAAAACTGAATTGATTAGATTGGTGTGGGGGGGAAGCCCGGCTCGCCTACAGTGGACGACTCTCACCAGGCCTTATGTCGCAGGTGCCTTTGCTATTCCGGACCTAGAATTGTACTATATAAGCGCTCAGGCCCATTATCTATACTATTGGATACGGCACCCCCGATTCATGCCGCAACTAGCAGCCGAGCATTGGCTCGCACACCCGGTCCCAATAGAAGGGGTACTATTTGCTGACCTACAGGCTCGGGAACGCACTCAGAACTCTGTAAATGCCACGATCACGGCGTGGCGACGCATTGAGAAGCTCTTGGGGGCGGATTCGTTATATTCCCCACTTTTACCTTTGGCCTATCATCCTGCTATGCCATTACTGCAGGAGACAATTTTTCATAAACTTGAGGAGAGGTCTGCTCTTGCCACTTGGGGCGACTTGTACGAAGATGGCCATTTCCGCGCATCGGACAGCCTCTTTCAAAATCTGACCTGCACGCCACTGGACAGCTTTTTATATTTGCGACTGCAGCATGGGATCCGAGCCTTGCATGCTAATTTCCCAGCAGAGCCCCTCACGCTTGCATCCCTCCACTTACTCCTGCAACGCGAAACGCCCACAAAACTGGTCTCCTTGTTGTACCGTACTATCCAAGAGCAGCAGGTTGTATCATCTCCACAGTCCCGAACGTGGTGGAGTGAGGAATTAGGGATTGTACTCACCGGCGACCAATGGGAGTTTTGTTGCCTCCAGACTGAGCGCATATCGGCTATTTTATTTATTTATTTATATTCTTATATCGCGCCTGAATCAGCCCCGAAGGGGTATCTCCGCGCGTGGCTACTGTATGAGATGGACAAATTATATTGAGGGGGTGACAGAGAGAAAGGTCAGGTTAATCTGATGTGAACAGGAGAGTTTTTAGTTTCTTCCTAAAGGAAAAAAGGTTGGAAATTTGTCTCAGCTGCGGTGGAAGGGAATTCCACAACAAGGGGCCTTTAAGGGAGGGTGCTCGGCCACCCTGTCTCGCTCTGGTAACTTTAGGTACATGCAGCAACATAGTATTGCTGGATCGCAGAGCACGTCCGGGAAGGTAGGGAAGAAAAATATCTTTTAGATATTTGGGACCAGACCCATAGATGCACTTATGCATAATGCAGCAGAGTTTGAAGGTTACCCTCTGTTGCACTGGAAGCCAGTGGAGGTGGGAAAGGAGAGGACGGGAAGGGGTGCGGGGAGGGGCATTCAGGATGAGTCTTGCCGCGGTGTTCTGCACCACCTGCAGTCTACGTAGTTGTTCATGGTTGGCGGAAATTAGTAGACTATTACAATAGTCTACCCGTCCAAGGACTAGTGCCTGTACCAGCGTTTTCCTATAGGTGTTTGGTAGGAAAGGGAAGATACGCCGTAGAAGACCAATTGTGCGGAAACACGTTCCCGTGACCTGGCTGACGTGATCTTTCATAATCAGAGTTTGGTCCAGGCGTACCCCCAAGTTTTTGATGGTCTGTTTGGGCGCTGGGACAGGTCCTAGTTCAAGTGGCCACCAATCCGGCGACCAGAGCAGGGTGGCCCCTCCAAACAACATGACCTCCGTTTTGGTCACATTGCAATGGAGGAAGTTCTGGGCCATCCAACCAGCCACCGCTCTCATGCCGTTTTGGAAGGATTGCATGACTGCAGGTGTGATGGTTTGAAAGGGAAACAACAGCTGAGTATCGTCAGCGTAGGAGATTGGGGAGAACCCGTAAGATCTTATAATCTCTGCCAAAGGGGCCACATATACGTTAAATAACGTAGGGCTCAAACATGAGCCCTGTGGCACACCTTTGGTAAGCTTCCTGCAGACAGATTTATGGGAGCCTAATTTGACACCTTGTTGTCTGTCTTCAAGAAAGCTTTCAAGCCACGCAAGAGCGGTCCCCTTTACTCCCACTCCCTTCAGGCGGTCGAGGAGAATTTTGTGCGACACCGTGCCGTGGCTAGCAGCAGATTGCGCGTTGTACACTACAAGTACCTCCATAGGCTGTACTACACACTGGCCAAAATGCACCGGTATCGGCTACGAGACTCGGACGCCTGTGACAGATGCCATGCGACCAATGCAGACATGTTACACTTAGCTTGGGGCTGCCCGGTAGTCCGGACCTTCTGGGAACAAATCTTTGAGGCTCTACATCAGATGACTGAGATACACTTAGACACTACACCGCTGATGGCACTACTTGGCTATGTCCAACCCGTTCCACCACCATCTCGTAAGTACATAGCGTTAGCGTTATTGATGGCAAAGAGACAGGTGGTATGCCGCTGGGGCAGAGGAAGGGCACCCAAGTTTAAGGAATGGTTGGACGACATGATCTTTTGTCAGGAACAGCTCTCCAATTATGCTGAATTGCTGCCTACCTCCTCTAGACCTCGAGACATTTGGTCACCACTGACATCCTACTTCTCAGCCAGAGCAGCTGACACTGGTGCAACGGGCTCGGCAGATCATCCCTTGAGATGGCCTAATCCTTAAAGCATTGCTCAACAGCGCTATATGTATTGCTCCTCATTCCTGGATATGTATTAGCACACACTATCACATGAGTTGATGTTGCTGGTGTTGATTGTTGAGCTCCTGTAACGTGTGGGTGCCCTCTTGCCCTAGTACCTGGCGGTTGTCCCCCCCCTCCGTGAGTTCCTCCTTGGAAGACCCCATTTATATGCTTGCTAGCATTGTCCCATTCTGAGAGTGCAATGACCACTGACCACCTGTGTTTTTTCTTCTCTCTTTTTCTTTTTCTCATTTATTTCTTTTTTCCTTCTTGTCTGTGCCCACGGAATGTGACTGTAGGCTCACCATTAGTTCATGTTCACATGTTGCATGTTACATCGTAGTAATTTTTAAATGATTGCTTAACGCGGCCGGCCCGTTGTGGTTGTAGGCGACCTGCTGTGTAACATGATGCTGATCTTTTTGCCTAATGTGTCTCGCTTTTTTATCCGGTGGCCGACCACTTTGTGGATGTAGGCTAAAGCTCCTGTGTTGGTTGTGTTAACAATAAAAAATGGAAATAAAATTTAAAAAAAAGATATTTTCAC